>NC_142502.1:103387142-103993571 GCF_057876585.1 Rhinolophus sinicus
AGAGAGTTTACTACCTATGTTTTTTTCTAGGAGTTTTATGATTTCAGGTCTAACATTTAAGTCTTTAATCAATTTTAAATTTATCTTTGTATATAGTGAAAGAGAGTGGTCGAGTTTAATTTTTTTGCATGTATCTGTCCAATTTTCCCAACTCTACTTGTTGAAGAAACTGTCATTTCTCCATTGTATATTATTGACTCCTTGTCATAGATTAATTGACCATATAAGTGAGGATTTATTTCTGGACTCTCTATTCTGTTCCATTGATCTATGTGTCTGTTTTTTGTGCCAATACCATACTGTTTTGATTACTATAGCCTTATAGTATAGTTTGAAATCAGGGAGCATCATACCACCAACTTTGTTCTTCTTTCTTGAGATTGCTTTGGCTATTCATGGCCTTTTGTGGTTCCATATAAATTTTAGGATTATTTATTCTGGTTCCGAGAAGAATGCCATTGGTATTTTGATAGGGATTGCATTGAATCTTGCTTTAGGTAGTATGGGCCTTTTGAAGATATTAGTCCTTCCAATCCATGAACATGATATATCCTTCCATTTATTATGTCCTTTTCAATTTCTTTCTTCAATTGTTTTTAGTTTTTAGAATACAAGTCATCACTTCCTTGGTTAAATTTATTCCTAGGCATTTTATTCTTTTTGATACAATTGTAAAAGGGATTGTTTTCTTAATTTCTCCTTCTGATCGTTCATCATTAGTATATAGAAATACTATGGATTTCTGTATATTAATTTTGTATCTTGCTGTTTTACTGAATTCGTTTATTAATTCTGTTTTTTGGTAGAGTCTTTAGGGTTTTATATATATAGTATCACATCATCTGCAAATAGAGACAGTTTTACTTCTCCCTTTCCAATCTGGATGCCTTTTATATCTTTTCCTTTTATTTTTTTATTTTTTTAAATTTATTTTTTAAATTTACTGGGGTGACAATTGTTAGTAAAATTACATAGATTTCAGGTGTACAATTCTGTATTACATCATCTATAAATCCCATTGTGTGTTCACCATCCAGAGTCAGTTCTCCTTCCATCACCATATATTTGATCCCCCTTACCCTCCTCTCCCACCCCCCACCCCCCTTACCCTCTGGTAACCACTAAACTTTGTATCTTTTTCTTGTCTGATTACTGTAGCTAGGACTTCCAGTACTCTATTGAATAATAGTGGTGAGTTGGGCATCTTTGTCTTGTTCCTGATCTTAGAGGAAAAGCTTACAGCTTTTCACCGTTGATGTTAGCTGTGTGTTTGTCATACATAGCCTTTATTACGTTGAGGTAAGTTTTCTCTATATCTACTTTGTTGGCAGTTTTTATCATAAATGCATATTGAATTTTGTCAAATGTTTTTTACACATCTATTGAGATGATCATATGATTTTTATCCTTGCTTTTGTTGATGTGATGTATCACATTAATTGTTTGCAGATATTGAATCATCCTTACGTCCCTGAGATAAATCCCACTTGATCATGGTGTATAATCTTTTTTAATGTATTGGTAAATTCTGTTTGCTAGTATTTTGTTGAGAATCTTTACATCTATGTTCATCAGGGATATTGGCCTATAATTTTCTTTTTTCCTTCTTTCTTTCTTTTCTTTTCTTTTCTTTTTTTTTTTTTTTTTTTTTTTTTTGTAGTGTCTTTGGGTTTGATGTCAGGATAATGCTGGCCTTATAGAATGAATTTGGAAGCATTTCTTCTTCAAATTTTTCCAGAATAGATTGAAAAGGATAGGTATTAATTCTTCTTTAAATGTTTGGTAAAATTCACCTGTGAATCTGTCTGGTTCTGGACTTTTGTTTGTTGGGAGTTTTTTTATTACTCCTTCAATTTTGTTGCTAGTAATCAGTATGTTCAGATTTTCAGTTTCTTCCTGCTTCAGTCTTGGAAGGTTGTATGTTTCTAGAAATTTATCCATTTTTAGGTTGTCCAATTTGTTGGCATATAATTGTTCATAGTATTCTTTAATCATCTTTTGTATTTCTGTGGTGTTGATTGCAACCTCTCTTCTTTCATTTCTGATTTTATTTATTTGAGCTCTCTCTTTCTTGATGAGACTGACTAAAGGTTTATCAATTGTGAGGATTTAAAGAGTATTTGTAAAGCACCTAGTAAATAGAAAGAACTATGTTTTTTAGTTTAAAAAAATATTTTAACTTCATCTCTTCCTTTGAATAAAACCTCATTTCTTGTCTCATTTTCTCCCTCTTAGTTAGCAACTGCAAAATACAACCTTTCTTGTCAAAATTTCCCATGTGCTATCACATTGACTTACATTCCTCACTTTTAAGGTGCCTTAACTAAAATCCAGATTCATGTCAAATGCTTATACTGTTCCCCACCAGCTTCAATTTCTGTTCCTCTAACACCCTCCTTGATTTCTTTCAATCTTGATCCTCATTATTCCATGTCTATTTTATTTTTTGCCACGCTAAAGACCTTTGATTACCTTGCCTAGGGTGACTGGTCTTTTGCCAAGTGACACGTGGAAAGGAGGGGCAACTGGACCAAGTGAAGGAACAAATTGTCCCAATGCCATGCTCTACTCACCTCAATAGAAGGACATAATTGGAGACAGCACATTCCGTACAGCTGCCTACACCCAGAGACTCTCATAAAAATAGCAATATGATGTTCCTTTCAAGCCAATGGTCTTCCTCCTGGTTAACAGCTGTCAATAGGAACTGTGGCAGACAGAACGTTAAACTAAGGATCAAAAGACCTGGTTTCTAGCTTCAGCTCTGCTACCCTTACTTCTGTGACCTTGGCAATGGCACTTACACTTAGTTGGCCCTAATTACCTTAGGGATAGTAATGCTCATAGTTGTGAGTCAAACATGTGACATTACTTCTCTTCTGAGCCCACATTTTAACCTTGCGTACACTAAAGTTCTATTTGTTGCTATAGTCAAATCCCAATTATCCAGCTACAACTCATAAAATCTTCATACTCTGCTTTCAGCCCATATAAAAATATAAATAGAAAATAGAAGTTTAAAACCAAACTAGTTTTACCAATTGATTAACTGATCTATTGATTGCTTTATGGTCATTCTACCATTTGAGATGATCTAAAGGTTCACGTAGATTTTCTCAGTCTCAACATCATTGATATTTTGGACCAGAAAATTTTTTTTTATGGAGAGCTGTCCTTTTTATTTGGGGAGGTTTAGCAGCATCCCTGGCCTCTACACACTAGATGACAGTCATGATAATCAAAACTATCTCCAGTCATTGCCAAATGTCCCTTGAGGAACAAAATTGCTTCTAGTTGATATCCACTGGGTCAAAGGATAACAATCTTATTTTACTGCTTTTTCTTTACATGGCTAACTTCTTAAGCATGATAACTCCATATTCTATATTTTCTATAAATTCCTACATATTGCAGATCAAAGCCACAGAGTGAATGTTCTGTAAAAATTTTAGTATTTGGTAATAAGGTGAATGTGTTAATTGCCCCTGCCACCTACTAATATCACATCTCAAAAACCTGTCCTTATCAAGAGAAAGCAATAACAGTCCATTTTTCTACTTGAAAGTTGGTAGATTTTCATATTTCCAAACATCCCATGAAAACACAGACTTGATTTGTATATTGGACTTATAAGGCTTAGTTCTTGTTATATATATGAAACTGGCTCTCAACTAGAGGTAATTTTTATCTCCCAGGGAACATTTGGCAAAGTCTGGGGACATTTTGGGGTGTCACATCTGGGGTGCTACTGGCATCTAGTGGTTAGAGACCAGGGATGCTGGGGAACTTCCTCCAATGCACAAGATGGCCCCCAAACAAAAAACTATTCAGTCCACTTTATCAAAATGTCAATAGTACTGACAAAGAACTCTGCTGTATGGGAAGAATTATGCACTATGCCTTTTCTTAACTATGTGGGCTTTTTCTCTGGAGAACCTAATCGAGTGTCTTTTCTTCTTTCTCACAGCTGCTCATGGCACAGGTTCCTAAGATGCATGCTTACGGTCTTTCCCTTCCTAGACTGGATGTGTTTGTATCGAATCAAGGATTGGCTTCTTGGAGACTTACTTGCTGGCATAAATGTTGGCCTTGTGCAGGTTCCCCAAGGTAAGGAAGATACAAAGCCTCTTCACACACAGACCTGTCCACTTGCCCAGAGTAAACAATTACTTGTGCTAGATGAATAGAAAAAATGTGAATTCCATTCAGATCATTACCATTTTCTTCCCTTCCCTTTGCCATATTTTCAACTCCAGATGGTTCTAAAAGACTCAGTTTAGTTTAGACCTCTGAATACTTCGAAGAGTATCTGCAAAGCCAATTCATAGTCATTTTTTGTTTAACTAGTCATTTCATACTCATATGATGACAATAGCCCTTATTTAGCATTGGTTTTACTTAGGAAGGTGAAACATAGGAAACAGCATGTTAACATCTCTTCAGTAAGTCACACACATAGCAATCCAAGGACTACTCTTTAAGACAACAAGGTCACACAGATAGGTAGACAGCTATCTGGGCTTTAGAAGCCTCATTTTCCCAAATAGGAACCAACATCTCTTGTAATTTCCAAACCCTCGCTTCCAGGCAACATGCCCAGTTATAAGCTCATTGTGCCCAGAAATGCCAATGCTAAGGCTTCCCACTGGATATTTATCTTGCATTCACAGTCCTCTTGGTCCAGGTAGAGTATAATAACGCGCTCATTTTTACCATAACAATGTTGGCTGGTAACACAGCTGACATTCCACTGTTACCACATTTCCAAAAAAAACTAGCTAGCAAGTAAACCCAAGATCAAATTTATGCACAGAGAAAGAGAAAGGATTTTGTTACTCCTTTATTCATAGTAGTTCACAATTCCCTGCATAGTCTTTAACACCTCTAGTTCTCTATTCTTCTGGGGCCAACCAGAAAGGATTGAATGAAACTTGTGATTACACATGTTGTAGATAGCACAAAAGAGGCCAACCAAAGGGGCAAGTGGCAGCTTTCTGACACAGGGCTGTTAGTTGGAGAAAATGGATTAAAAAAAAAGATTGATTATCATACAGTAAAGTTAACTTTTTTTCCCCTTTTCCTGTACAGTTCTATGAATTTAAACACATATCTAGATTCATGTAGCCACCACCACAATCGAGATACAGAACAGTTCCATCAACCCCGAAACTCTCTTGTGCCATCCCTTTTTATTCATATCCTCCCCTAACTTCTAACCCCTGGCAACCACTGATCTGTGCTCTATCACCATAGTTCTGTCTTTTTGAGAATATCATATAAATGAACTCAAATAGTATGTAACTTTTGAAGGTTGGCTTCTTTAATTCAGCATTAGATCTTTGAATGTATTGCAAATGGTTATATGCACCCGCAGTTTGTTCCTTTTCATTCCTGAGTGATATTCCATTCTATGGCTATATCACAGTTTGTTTATCCATTCACTTGTTGATGGACCTTTTGTTTCCAGTTTTTCACTGTCACAAATAAAATTGCTATGACCATTCATGTACAGGTTTTTGTGTGGGCATAGTTTTCATTTCTCTAAAGTAAATACCCAGGAGTGGTACTGTTGGTCATATGGTAAAGTATATGTTTAACTTTATAAGAAACTGCCAAACTGTTTTCCAAAGTGGCTATACTTACCATTTTACATTTCCACCAGCAATGTATGAGGATTCTAGTTTCTCCACACCCTTGTCAGCACTTGATATTGGCAGTATTTTTTAATTAAACTTTCTACTTTAAGATAATTATAGATTCACATGCATTTGTAAAAACTACAGAGAGATTCCCTTGTATCCTTTCCTTACTTTCCCCAATGGTAATGTCATGCAAAACTCTAGTTTAGCCTCATAACCAGGTTATTGGTATTGATACGTAAAGATATAGGACATTTCCACCATCACAAGGATCCCTCTTGTTGCCCTTTTACAGGCACCTGCCTCCTGCCCCCATTCCCTCTTTAACCCCTGGTAATCACTAATCTGTTCTTTATTTCTATAATACTGTTATTTCAAGAAAGTTGTATAAATGGAGTCAGACATACATACCCCTTTGGGATTGGCTTTTTTCAGCATCTTAATTCTCTGGACATTCATGTAGGCTGTTGTGTATATCCATAGTTTATTCCCTTTTATCGCCAAGTAGTATTCCATGGTGTGGATGTACCACAGTTTGTGTAAACATTCACCCTCAAAGGACATCTGGATTGTTTGTGGCTTTTGGCTATTACAAATACAGCTGCTATGAACATTTGTGTGTAGGTTAATAAACATAGTCTTCATTTCTCTGGGATAAATATCCAGGAATGCAATTAATTGTTGGATTGTATAGTAGTTGCATGTTTAGTTTTTTAAGAAACTGACAAACTGTTTTTCAGAGTGGTTGTATCATTTTACATTCTTACCACTGATCTATGAGTGATCCAGTTGCTCTGCATCCTCACTAGCATTTGGTGTTGTCACTACTACTTATTTTAGCCATTCTGATAGGTGTGTAGTGAGATCTCATTTGCATTTCCCCAATGGCTACTGATGTTTTAACATCTTTTCATATGCGAATTTTCCATCTATATATTTTAACGAATGGCTCTTCTTGTCTTTTGCTCATTTTCTAATTGCATTGTTTGCATTTTTACTATTGCATTTTGAGAGTTATTTATATATTTCAGATACTACTCCTTTTGTGTTTTGCAAATATTTTCTCCCAGTCTGTAGCCTGTCTTTCCATCCTCTTAATGAAGTATTTAAAGAGCAAATTTTTTTATTTTGATGAAGTCTAGTTTTCAGTCTATCTTTTATTTTAGCCATTCTAAGAGGTATGTAATGGTATCTCATTGTGGTTTTAATTTGCATTTTCCTGATGGCTAATGAGAATGAATATCTTTTCATGTTCTTATTTGCTATCCTCATATTTTCTTCAGTGAAGTACCTGTTCAAGTCCTTTGTCTATTTTTTAATTAGAACTTTTGTTTTCTTATTGTTAATTTTTGAGAATTCTTTATATATTCTGGATACAAGTCCTTTGTCAGATATGTAATTTGCAAACATTTTCTCTCAGTCTGTAACTTATCTATTCATTCTCTTGACAGTATCTTTGGCAGAGTAAAAGGTTTTAATTTTGATGAAGTCCAATTTATCAATTTTTTTTTCTTTGATGGAGTGTGCTTTTCCTATCACGTATAAGAACTCTTCACCTAACCTCCAGGTCACAAAGATTTTCTCCTTTATTTTCTTCTAAAAGTCTTATAGTTTTAAGTTTTACATTAAGATCTATGATCCATTTTAAGTTAATCTTTATATAAGGTGTGAAGTTTATTTTTTGTTGCATTTTCAATACCATTTTTCAAGGAAACTATCCTCCAGTGAATTGTTTTTACACTTTTGTCAAAGATCAAATAGCCACATCTTTGTGGGTCTATTTCTGGACTCTATTCTGTTCCATTGATCTATGTGTCTATCCCTTTGCCAACATCATATCTTAATTATTGTGTCTTTATAGTGAGTCTTAAAATTGGGTAGTGTGATTCCTCCAACTTTGTGTGTGTGTGTGTGTGTGTGTGTGTGTGTGTGTTTTAAATGTTTTAGCTATTCTTCCACATAAATTTTAGAATCAGCTTGTCTATATCTACAAAAAATCCTACTGAAGTTCTGATCAAGATGGAAGAGCAGGTAAATGCTGTGCTCGCCTCCTCCTGTGACCACCTCAAAATGACAATTACACTACAGAACAACCATTATTGAGAACAAAGGTCTAGCTGAACAGAAGTCCTATAGCTAAGGATTTACAGAAAAAGCCACCTTGAGACTGGTAGGAGAGGTGGAGACACTGAATGGGTTGGTCCTACACCCACATGTGGCAGTCAAAAATTGGGAGGATATCTCAGCCGCAAAGGTCCTCCCTGAGGAGTAAGGCATCCCAGACCTACACCAGGCTCCCCAGCCCATGGTTCCAGTGCCAGAAAGAGAAGTCCCCACAACTTCTGGCTGTGAAAAGCAGCAGAGATTGTGGCTGAGTGAATGGAGGGTAGCTGGAGTCCCAGGCATTCCTCTTAAAGGGCCCATGCAGGAACTTACTCACTCATGGAATCACTCTCTCTGAGCTCCAGCACTGGGACAGCAGCTCAAAAGGCTCCTGGGACATACAGGGAAGAACTGAATTGTCTGCTTTCAGAGTGAGGGCTGGAGAGACAGCTTTCCCCTAGACATAAATGCTGACAAAAGTAATTGTTTCTTTGTTGAGCCCTTCCCCTATCCAGCATGCAGACACAGGCAGGCACCATATCTGAGTTTCCATCAACCTAGCTAATACCATTCATTAACCCCACACTGATGATTCCCTGAGAACAGCCCCCCATCCCACCCAATTTGTGGGCCCACCCAAGCCACTTCCTGTGGCTTTTCCATATACATATGGCCGGTCTTGGCTCATGTTGCAGATTTTCCTAAAATCTCTCAAAGTTTCACAAACCCCAAACAAGCAGTGTGTAGCCTCAGTGTGCCCTGTACTTCTTGCTAAGCAGCCCCAAACATGGCATTATGGGTAGCTGGCCTCAGTTTGCAGCTTAGCCTCTCCCAGGCATATCCAAGCCCAGAACAAGTGGCAACCATCTGCAGATCACTGTGTTGTCCATATCAAGTGGCCCCGGGCAGGGCACAGGCAGAAGCTGACGTTGGTCTGCATCACAGCCCTTCCCAAGAGGCCCCAGAACCAACACACCTGGTGGTCAGCTTCAGACTTCACCAGAGCACCACCTAACCACCTCCACAAATGACACATCCAAAGGACAGGCTCAGCGGGCACCAGAGCCCCGCTCCATAGGCTCAGCCCCTGCACAACAGCTCCTCCACTGTAGTCACAGCCAGTCCTCACAACCAATCAGCCTCACAACCAATCAACAAATCAGTTCCTCCCATTGATGTCCAAACAGCAACCGAGGCTCAACCACAATAGGAGAGCATGCACAACCCACACAAGGTCCACACCCAGCTCAAGTGACCAGGCAGACTGTGCCACTGGGCCCCACAGGACACCTACTACATAAGGCCACTCTACTAAGACCAGGAGACCTAGAAGCTTTACCTAATACATAGAAGCAAAAACAGGGAAGCAGCCAAAATGGGGAGACAAAGAAACATATTCCAAATAAAAAGAACAGAACAAAGCTCAGAAAAAGAACTAAATAAAATGGAGACAAGCAATCTATCAGATGCAGAGTTCAAAACACTGGTTATAGGGATGCTCAGTGATCTCAGGGAGAACTTCAACAAAGAGATAGGAAATATAAAAATGGGGATGGAAAACATGAAAAGACAGTCAGAAATAAAGAATACAGCAACTGAAATAAAGAATACATTAGAGGGAATCAACAGCACATTAGATAAAGTGGAGGATCAAATTGGTGATTTAGAAGCTGAGGTAGCAGAAAACACCCAATCAGAATAGCAAAAAGAAGAAAGAATTAAAAAAAACAATGAGGCTGGTTTAAGGGGCCTCTAGGACAACATCAAGCATACCCACATTCACATCATAGGGACACCAGAAGAAAAGAGAGAGCAAGGAATTGAAAACCTATTTGAAGAAATAATGACAGAAAACTTTCTTTTTCTATTTCCTGCAAAGGAAATAGACATACAAGCCCAGGAAGTGCAGGGAGTCCCAAACAAGATGAACCCAAAGAGGCCCACACCAAGACACATCAGAGTTAAAATGGCAAAGGTTAAAGACAAAGAGAATCTTAAAAGCAGCAAGAGAAAAGAAGTTAGTTACCTACATGGGAGCTCCCATGAGACTGTCAGTGATTTCTCAACAGAAACTTTGTAGGCCAGAGGGGATTGGCAGGAAATATTCAAAGTGATGAAAACCAACAACCTACAGCCAAGATTGCTCTACCCAGCAAAGCTGTCATTTAGAAACAAAGGGTATCTATAGATCTTCCCAGACAAAAAAAGCTAAAGGGGTTCATCACCACCAAACCAGTACTACAAGACACGTTAAAGGGATTTCTTTAAGCAGTAAAAGAAAATAAAAATATTTTTAAAATATGAATAATAAAATGGCAATAACTATATATCTATCAACAATTACTTTAAATGTAAATGGATTAAATGATCCAATCAAAAGACACAGGGTGGGAGCAGCCGGTTAGCTCAGTTGGTTAGAATATGGTGCTCTTAACAACGAGGTTGCCAGTTTGATCCCCACATGGGCCACTGTGAGCTGAGCCCACCACAACTAAATTGAAACAACTACTTGACTTGGAGCTGATGGGTCCTGGAAAAACACACTTAAATGAAGTTTAAAAAAAAAAAAAAAGGGAAAGGGGGCGGCTGGTTTGCTCAATGGTTAGATCATGGTGCTCATAACACCAAGGTTGCCGGTTTGCTTCCCACATGGGCCAGTGAGCTGGGCCCTCCACAACTAGATTGAAAACAATGACTTGATCTGAAGCTGAGCTGCGCCCTCCATAAGTAGATTGAAAACGAGTAGACTTGAAGCTGAGCTGCACCCCCCACAACTAAATTGGAAAAATAACAACGACTTGACATGGAGCTGTCCTGGAAAAACACACTGTTCCCCAATATTCCCCATTTAAAAAAAAATTAATGATACAGGGTAGCTAAATTGATAAGAAAACAAGACCCTTACATATGCTCCCTATAAGAGACTCACTTCAGATTGAAAGATACATTCAGATTGAAAGTAAGGGATGAAAAAAGATATTTCATGAAAATGGAAATGAAAAAAAAGGCTGGAGTTGCAATACTTATACTAGACAAAATAAATGTTAAAACAAAGGCTATAACAAGAGACAAAGAAGGGCCCAGTAATCCCACTTCTGGGTATTTATCTGAAGAAACCCAAAACAGTAATTTGAAAAGACATATGCATGTATATGTTCATTGCCACATTATTTACAATAACCAAGATATGGAAGCAACCTAAGTGTCCATCAATAATTGAATGGGTAAAGAAGAAGTGGTGCATATATGCAGTGGAACATTACTCAGCCATTAAAAAGAATGAAGTCTTGCCATCTGCAACAACATGGATGAACCTAGAGGGTATTATGCTGAGTGAAATAAGTCAGACAGAGAAAGACAAATACTGTATGATTTCACTTATATGTGGAATCTAAAAAACAAAATAAATGAACAAGCAAAACAGAAGTAAATGCATAGATACAGAGAACATTTTGATGGTTGTCAGATGGGATAGGGTTGGGGAATGGGGGAAGAGGGGAAGGGATTAATAGGCACCGATTGGTAGTTACAAAATAGTCATGGGGATATAAAGTACAGCATAAGGACTATAGTCAATAATACTGTAATAGCTGTGTATGGTGTCAGATGGGTACTAGATTTATTGGGATGATCACTTCATAAGTTATATAAATGTGTAATCACTATGTTGTACACCTGAAAGTAATATAATATCATATGTCAAACATAATTGAAAAATTTTAAAAATTATTTTTAAAAATCCCACTGAGATTTTAATAGCTGTTGTATTAAATCTATAGATCGATCACTTTGGGGAGAATTGATATCTTTATTATGTTGAGTTTCCAATCCGTAATCACAGTATGTCTCTCCATTTATTTAGGTTTTTTTTATTTCTTTCATCAGCATTTCTAGCTTTCAGCATACAGGTTTTATACATATTTTGTTAGATTTATACCTAAGTATTTCATTTTGGAGGAAATATTGTATATGATATTTAAAAACAATTTTGCTTTCCAGTTCATTGTTTGCATACAGAAATACAATTGATTTTTTTTTAAATCCTTTTTTTTTTTTAATTGGGGAAGGGGAACAGGACTTTATTGGGGAACGGTGTGTACCTCCAGGACTTTTGTTTTTCCCAAGTCAAGTTGTTGTCCTTTCAATCTTTGTTGTAGAGGGCGCAGCTCAGCATCAGGTCTAGTTGCCATTGTTAGTTGCAGGGGGCACAGCCCACCATCCCTTGCGGGACTCGAGGAGTTGAACGGGCAACCTTGTGGTTGACAGCCTACTGGCCCATGTGGGAATCGAACTGGCAGCCTTCAGAGTTAGGAGCACGGAGCTCCAACTGCCTGAGCCACTGGGCCGGCCCTCCAATTGATTTTTGTGTGTTCACCTTGTATCCTGCAACTCAATAGTTCTAAGAATCTTTTATAGATTCCCTGGAATTTATTACATTGACAGTCATGTCATCTGTGAATAGAAACAATTGTGTTTCTTTCTTTCTAATCTGAATGGTTTTTATGACTTTTTCTTGTTTATTGTACTTGCTAAGACTTCTAATACTATGTTGAATAAGAGTGGTGAGACTAGGCATTCTTGCCTTGTTCCTGATCTTAGGGGAAAGCATTCAATATTTCACCATTAATTATGATGTGAGCTATAGGATTTTTGTAGATGCTTTTTATTAAGTGAAGGAAGTTTCTATCCTAGTTTGCTGAGAATTTTTATCATGAGCAGATGTCGTATTTTGTCAAATGCTTTTTCTGCACGTATTGATATGATCATGTGTTTTTTCTCTTTAGACTGATAATATGGTGGATTATATCAATTGATTTTAAAATATTGAACTAGATTTGTATTCCCAGCATAAAGGAGTATCTTTTAAAATTTTCATGCAGCTGGTACATACCAAAATGATTCATTTGTATGAGTACATTCACTTCCAGGAAAGTATCAGAAAGTCTAGAGCATTCCTGTGGTGTTGCAATGAGAGACCTGAACTCTTGGCACTGATGCTGTAACTGTGAGTTCCCTACTGACTCCCACTTATCAAAGGTCCTTCATTTATGGTCAAAGTTTGAGGACATCCTATTTCTAAATTACGAAGTCATCAGTATAATTTGGTACCAAAATAAGAATGGCGTCAGGATGTATAAGTATACCTAGCATCCAGCACAGTATCTAGCACATTGTAAGTACTCAAGATATTTGTTGAATAATAATGATTACATAACTATATGGATGAATTAATTCATGTTACTCTTGCTAACTGACTAAGAGGTGTGTGTTATTTTAAGATATATGAATAATGAAATACTTTGTAGTGTAAATAATTCAAAAGTTTTAATTATATTTGAATAGGTAGTAGCTAATGACTTAATAATTTTCTTTAAATGAAACAAAAATACTACATGGTGAAGACCTTATTAAAAGGTGCTAGATCTTCCTTATAGTAGAATTCTAATTTATCGATGTGAAAGAAAAATAGAAAATTACCATTAAGGAAACACCGCAATAATAATTGTAAATAAAATCCACTAACAGGTGTTAAATTTAGTGGGTGAAAGTCTGTAAACCATGTAATAGGTTTTACATATTTTCAAAGTATCTTTCTCAAGCTATTTAATTACTCCACTACTTTACAGTAGAGAATGTGGGAGAAATCACCTGAACCAAGTGATCAATGCTATTGTCACCAATAGTCCTGGAGGTACACATACGGAGATCACAAATCCTGTGATATGGTGCAGTAAGAAGGACACAACCTCATTTCTATAATATTCTCACCAATAATGTATAACCTTAGTGTAATCATGAGAAAACCTAAGACAACCCCAAACTGAGAGACATTTGACAAAATAACTGATCTATCAATACTCTTCCAAAGGGTCGAAGTCAAGAAAGACAAGTAAAGACTGAGGAACTATTACAGATTGCAGGACTAAGGAAAAAGAACAACTAAATGGATGTGGGACTCTGGATAGAATCCTGGAACAGAAAAAAGAAATTAGCGGGAAAACTAATGAGATTCAAATAAAGTCTTTAATTTAGTTCATTTCTAGTGTTAATTTCCTGATTCTGATAATTATGTTATGACAATATAAAACGTTAACATTAGGGGAACCTAGGTAAGGGGTATATGAGAAGTCCCTATTCTTTTTGTAACTTTTCTGTAAGTCTAAAATAAGTTCAAAACTTAAAAAGTTTTTAAGAGTATTGGAAAGTTTGGAAACTTGGTTTCCCTTCTATTTCTCCACAGCCTAAGCTTAAGTGAGACTGGGCAACTTAGTTCTCAGGCTGTTACCAAGTAATTCTCTTACCTTCCCTGTATTGGTAAGTTATTTGAAACCCTACATTTCAAAAGACTCACTTTTCATGCTACATGTTGCTTACCAAGAGTAAATAGGGGCTATCTAACATTATACTGGAATTCATAGGCAATGTATTAAAGCAAGAAAAGGAAATATAAGGATTATAAAGGATGAAAATAAAACTTTATTATTTATAGAATTATTTTTTGTGTAGAGAATTCAAAAGAACCTACAAGTAAATTAATAGAATTAACACAATTTTATCAAGGTTGCTGGATACAAAATCAATATATCAAAATCACTTGTATTCCTATGTACCTGCAGGAAAGAGAAAATGGGGGGAAAAAATAAAGGTACCATTTACAAAAACATAATAAATATGAATTAAGTTCTAATGAAACTAAGATGTACAAGACCTCTAAAGAGAAACGACATAACTTTACTTAGTAATATTAACGAGGACCTAATTAATTGAAATATAGCATATTCATGGGTTAGAAGACTAAATATTTTAAAATTTCAGTTCTTTCAAAATAGATTTATAGAATCATTAGAATCTCAATGTAAACCCCAACAGGACTTTTTAATGAAACATCATAAGCAGAGTCTAAAATGTCTGTAAATGCAAAAAGCCAAGAATAGTAAAACTATAAAGAAAAGCAAAGAAATTATCACAAAAGTCAAAATAAGGAATACTGCTGTGGGGAGAAATGGAGTTGTGATAAAAACCTGTTTGGTGGTAACACGGGTGTTTGTTTTATAAATATTTACTAAACTCAACACCTATTTTAATGTATTTTCTATGTGTGTATTTCATAATAAAAATGGGGATTACTAAATTAGTTACTAAAAAAAGTAATTAAAGTAGTGTGGTATTGTAGCGATTAACAATTAGGCCAATAGAACAGAAAAGAGTCACATACATTAGTTACATGGTTAATATCAGATGTATCACTATAGGAACAGATGTTTTAATAAATTATGTGAATGAATTGGATTCTTATATGAAAAAACAATTTTTAGACTCTACCTCACACCATACACAGAAATCTATTCCTGGTAGATTAAAGATCTAAACATAAAAGGTAAAACAATAAAGATGTTTTGGAATAATATAGGAGAATATCTTCATGATCTTGAAGTAGGAAATGATTTCTTATACAAGACACAAAAAGCATTCACCTAAAAGGAAAAGACTGATAAATTGAATTAAGTAAAAGTTAAAAATTTTTGTTCATTCAAAGACACCATGAGAATTGGAGAGTGGGGGCAGCCAGATGTTCAGTTGGTTAGAACGCGAGCTCTGAACGGCATGGTTGCCGGTTCTATTCCCATATGGGCCAGTGAGCTGCGTCCTCCATAACTAGATTGAAGACAATGAGCTGCCACTGAGCTGCCAGAGGGGTGGTTGGATGGTTCAGATGGTTAGAGTGTGAGCTCTCAACAACAAGGTTACCAGTTCAATTCCTACATGGGATGGTGGGCTGTGCCCCCTGCAACTAAGATTAAAAATGGCGACTGGACTTGGAGCTGAGCTGGTAACCCTCCACAACTAGATTGAAGGACTAGGACTTGGAGCTGATGGGCCCTGGAGAAACACACTGTTCCCCAATATAAAACAAAAAAAAATGGAAAGCAAACCACAGAACGGGAGAGATCTTTATAATAATATACACAACAAAGGACTTACATCTATAATATATACACTACAAATCTGTAAGGAAACAATAAGGTTGATCAACATTATTGGTAATCAATGAAGTGAAAATTAAAATTAAAATGAGTTACACTCTAACTCATACACACTAAAATTAAAAGTCTAATAATAATAATATCTGTGCTAATACAGAGGTGGACAATGGGAACTGTCATACAATGTTGGAGGGAGGGTAAATGGACAACCATTTGGAAAACAGTTTGACATTTTCTGGTAAATGGCCCAGTAGTTACACTTCAGGGTATGTTATCTCAAGGCACTTCTAAATCTATGCAGCAGGAGACCTGTGTATAAAAATATTCTTAGCAGTATTGTTCATAATAGCCCCAAAGTGGAAACAAAGACAGGAGACTGAGCAAGCCTGGAGACAAAGAGAATGCGGAAGTAGCTGCCTAGGATCCTGAAGGCTTTTTAGTTCTGGTTCCTGTGCCTTTTGTACTCTTAATCAATTTCCTATTTTGCTTACGCCAATTTGAGCAGGTTTTCTGTTTCTTGTAATCAATAGAGATTTGCTTTGAAAAAATGTGGAAGGGGAACCTATAAATTACAAAAGACTTCAGAGACATATCAATCAATATGGAGACCTTATTTGAGTCCTGATGTAAGCACAAACAGTGTAAACGAAAGCACATCATATAATAGCAAATTATTTTTTTTAAATCACCCCAAAACCCACTATATTGGCTTAGGGTCTCTCATGAGGTTTCAGTCAAGCTGTCATTCATCTCAGAGGATCAGTTTCCAAGTTCACGTATGTATTTGTTGGCTGGCCTGGTTTTCTTGCCATGTGTGCCTCTCCATGGACTGCCTGAGTGTCCTTACAAGATGGCAGCTGGAAGGACCCACTACATGTGTGGGACCCAATACAAAATGAAAATGCAGAGCCCCTAGTTCAAAAATCATTCAGAATTTCAAGATGGTCAGAGTAGAAAATGAAGCCAAGTGTGGAGGTTACTTAGCGCAGGGCTCTATGTGACTGCATAGGTCACACACATTTGAAGCCAACTCTGGCAGCCGGTGACCTGAATGAAAGAGAGAGCCAGAGAGCAATCAAAACAGAAGCCACAGTCTTCTTGCAGCCTAATCTCAAAAATGATATTCGATCATTTTTGTTGCAGTCTATCTACCAGAAGCAAGTGACAAGGTCCATCCCACACTTAAGAGGTGGGGATCACACATGGGCATGAATTCCAATTGGCCATTGCAGGTCATCTTAGAGATTCTCTGCCACAACCACCATTTATGAGCTAAGCAGGGAAATGTGAACATAGACTGGATATTTGGTAATGTTAAAGAAACATTATTAAGTTCTTAGGTATGGTGATGATACTGTAGTTAAATGAAAAGACGGTCTTCTTTTAAAAATACATACTGACATATCTACAGATGAAATGATTTAATGTCTTGGATCTGCTTCCAAATCGTATGGAGTAGGAGAGGAAGTAGGGGCAGAAACGAAACAAGACTGGCCATGAATTGACCATTGTTGAAGTGGGCGATGGGTACACGGGGGTTCATTATACTCTGTTTTTGTATATGTTTGAACAAAAGCTTTGCTTATCTAAGACAATACATTGGTTCACTGGACTCGTAACTGAATTCAGATGAGCACACGGGTATGATGTAAGTTGAGCGCTTCTGGGCAGGAGACATCAAAGGGATGACACCATGCATGTTAATCCATTTGCTTCAAAATTTCCTAATTCTCACGGTGCTTTTTAGAAAAGAAAGTAAGTATTAAAGAAAGAGCTAAAGGAAAAGATGAGAGTGATTAGCAAATGGAAGAGAGACAGCACATACCAACCTGGAGACAAGTCAGTTAAGTGTGATTCTTGCCTTGTTCTCCAGCTTTATCTCCAGTCCTGGAGAATTACCGGGATCTTGTACTAAGGCTTGGGGTAGAAGTGAGGCTGCTTCTGAGCTGTTGGAATGAGAGGTCTTATTGCTGTGATGTTTGCTTCCTATGATTAGCGTGAAGACCTCACCGTGAAAGGTGTGTAAGTCTATGATTTAGAACTGAGGTGTAAAAGCGTGTGGTACAATAGGGTAAGAAGCCAGGAATCAAAGGAGCTAATAAAAGGTAGTAATTAAAGGCTGTATGCCAAGGGATACTATTACATACTCAGCTGTATACATAGATCATTTTTATTTTAAATATTCTTTATAGCTTTTATTTAAGGTGACTTTTAAAAGCCAGGCTACCCCTTCTTACTTAAATCATCTTGCTTTTCAGTCCTGACGTTAAGTTTGCTGGCAAGGCAACTGATTCCTCCTCTCAATGTCTCATATGCAGCTTTCTGTTCTACGGTAATTTATGTAATTTTTGGATCATGTCATCAAATGTCCATTGGTGAGTTCAGTACTGGAAGCACAGGAGGTGGATGAAGTCCTCGCCTGAGTTATTTACTTATTGCTAAGTAACCCAACTTAAAGCTGTGTTTAAGGTAGAAAGAAAGGAGACAGAGTATGGACATTCTATCCAGAGGGTTAGTGTTCAGATTTTAGAAATGGAACACTTCTAGTGTGTCATTATTAATGTCACCACCAGATAAACAGGCCAGCAAGCTGTTTCCCAGAGGAATTAAAGGACAAAAGTACTCTCTTTGGTGAAATTACCATACAGTGGAATCTGACTGCCCTCAACCAGGAAGACCCAGTAATGATGTTGCCAAAACTCCTAGAGTGGGTCCATCTTTCAGCAGGACCCATAATAACCAAACTCTGTGGGTCTGATTTATAATAATCATGTCAGTTTATTAATTTACAGTGAGAAAATGCTGTCATAGTGATCAAAGCACTCAAATCCATAGGACCAGCACTTTCTTTCTCAGACTCCAAAGTCCACCTACTACTTTATAATTAGAAATGACTGTTCCAGGCACCAAACTAGTTAAAGGTCATATAATCTGCACATGTCCTTCACTGAGATGAACCTGCTAGAAATCAAAGCACAAAATGCCCCAACAGTCTTGGGAAGGCATTGCCATGCACCCAATGAAGAGCCTTTTCCTGGGCTTCCCTACACAACCTACACTGATAATTCTGACGGACACACTGTTGCTCCAGGTGTATTTGTGTGTTCAGCCTGGTTGCCACATTCTGCTTGGTGTGGTGCGCTGCTCTGCCTTTTGTAAGGACAATATCACACATCTTTACTAAGATCCATTAGGTGCTGATTTACATTTGAACATTGAGAGACAATTTTATTCCCGTATTTCCAAGTTCCTGGGGGCACTTCACAATTATTTCCAAATACTGATAGTAAGGATTATTAGAGTTTTGTTTCTGTGAGGTAATTTTAAATTAAGATTTGCCTTTGCTCCTATACACATGTCGATATGAGGACTAAATGAATTTGTGTTTGAAATAGGTTCAGCTCAGTGTCATTTTGCACCTAGTAAATCCTTTGTAAGTGTTAGGTATTACAAGTATTAGGTATTCTCATTCTTATTATTGATTAGCTTTGTTTTCTGATACTTAAACCACCATCTCACCTTTCACCCTCTCTGAGAACAAGCACTGATAAATATTTAGTCAATTTCTCTTTGAATCCCACTTCATATGCCCATAATGAAAGAGGTTAATACCTGGACCACCAAGATCTAAATTCTGTGAGTTGGTCACAGTTTGTGGAGCCAGAGTTCTTTTCTTGCTCTTTCTTACTTTTCAATGGCCACTTTAAAATAAGAATAGTTCTTCCGATCAAGGACAAAATAACATCAGCCATGCCTTGATTTTGTCAGTATCTGTCAGTTTACCTGGACTTAAAACCTCACCTTCTGTCTAAACATCTTTTTCACTAGGTCCCTTCTTCCTTGTGAGTGCTCTGATGATCAACGTCCTGAAGTTGTACCCATTCAACAGTGGCCACCTGATCATGGGAACTTTCATCAAAGATGACTTTTCTAACCCCTTATTCTATATGGCCTATAACAGATCCTTGAGTGTGGTGGCAACCACAACTTTTCTGGCTGGGATTATTCAGGTAGGATCCGAGTCTCTGAACCTCTGAAGAAGAAATAAATCAATTAAATAAATAAATAAATAAATAGGGGCTACCGATGTTCCCATTTCTTTAATTGCTGCTGTTATCCATTATGAGATACCTGGAACTCCCGTGATTTATTTTTGGAAAATTTATGGGATGTGTGGATAGGATGTCTCCTCAGTGAAAAAACTTCTCCCTTGTCGGAAATCATCCACCATTGATTTAGATGAGATATTGATTATTCTCACCAGTCCCTTCTCTAAGATTAAAGAAGAGTCCTGGAGACTATGGTCTAGAGTTCTACTCATGATTTCATGCTTTTAAATTTTTCTTTATATTCTTTCAACAAGAGTAGCACTGATAGGCTTACATGCTATATTTGGGGTTAGTAAGCGTAAGAGTCAGACCTGGGATCCTTTTTCTGGAATGACAGGACCACTGCTAAAGTACAGTAATATCAATGACTTATTAAAATTTCAAAACTTATTTTTGGCAATGTCTTTAATTTTTACTGAGAGTCTACCATCTAAAGCTTTACCCACTGAAATAAAGTCACATATTCCAGACTGATTTCTCTTATTTTTAACTAAACCACTCTCTAGCTAATGTCACTGATGTCCTCTGGGACCATCTTTCATTATGTAAGGATTTATTGGGAGCCTACAAAGGCAGGCTATCATAGAGGGCTGACCCCAGCCCTGACATTTGCCAGCTCTATGAACATACTTAAATTATCTTAACTTTGTGGGCCTTAGTTTTCAAATGCGTAAAATGGGAATAATAATATTTGTTTTGTAGGGTTCTTGTGAGGATTAAGTGAGAGAATGCATGTAAAACACTCAGCCCAGAGCCTGTCACTTAGTAAGCATCAATAAATTATAATTACTAGGTACAGAGAAATGAATTTGGCACTTTAACAGAGACCAAAAATTAAAAAAGATATAATTCATGTAGTTTAAAAAAATCAATCTTGTAGAAGACAAAATTACAGGCAAAAGTCAGTAGCCTATTAATTATCTAAGTGGCCTTGGGCATGTCCTGTTCCCTCCTTTGAGCCTCACTTTTTCATTTAATAAAGGAGGAGACATTCCATTCCTAGGAAGATGGAATAGATGTACTTTTCTCTATTCCTCCTGCTAAGTACTACTTGAAACCTTGGAACATTATATATAAAACAAATGTAAGAAGACTCTGAAAGGTGGAGAGAAGGCAAACTGGCTTGAAACCTTAGGACACAAGGAACAACACAGTGGTTCCCTGGGTTTTCTTTTGCTTCATATTTCTCAGTCTGAAGAAACCAGAAATCAAAAATGCCAATAGGTGCAGATGAAAAATAAAGCTCCAACAGAAGTCTGTACTTTATAGCCACAGGACCAAGAAAGGCTAGCAAGACTAAAAACATTTACACAATAACTGATTTACTCCAGACAAACACCAAGAAAAGCCAGAACTGTGGTGTCACCGCCATTCATGCCAGTGAAGGCCAAGTGGGAAGCCTAGACTTCCACCCTCACCAGCTGTAATGAGGTACCCACCCCAACTGGGGTTTTGTCAGAAAAGGAGAGAAGGCCAAATAGAGAGGACTTTCATCTCCACTGGACAGTAATGAGATACCCTTCCTACTTATTGCTGGGGTTGTGTCAGAGAAGTTGTGAAGAGGCAGGTGTTTCACCACCACACAGCAGTAATTAGGACAACTCCCTTCTGCTGTGGTATAATTAGAGGCCACATGGGGAGAAGTAAAGGCATTCCTGTTTCTCCCAGCCAGGATAGTATCAGTGGAGGCCTAGTGCGGAGCCAGAACTTACACCCCTGCCCAGCAATAATGAGGAGTCCCTACTGCCTCAGGTGTCAGTGGAGGCTAAAAGGAGAACCGAGACTTTCACCAGGCAATCACAAGGTGGCACCCTCTCCTTCCCTTAACAGCACTTGTCAAAATATGCTAGCTAAAACAGAAAGTTTAAATAAGATCTAAAGTCTCATAGCATAGTACCCAAATGTGTAATTAAATTGAAAACCAATTGTCATACCAAGAACCAGGAAAATTTCAACTTGAATGAAAAAAAAAAAAAAGAAACAATAAAAAGATGCCAATACTGAGATGACAGTGATGTTAAAATTATCTGGAAAGATTTTAAAATAGCCACCCTAATAATGCTTCAGCAAGCAATTATGAATATGTTTGAAATCAGTAAAAAACAAACAAACAACAAAAAAAAACTATTCTCATCAAATAAATAGAAAATATAAGGAAGAACCAAAATGGAAATTTTAGAACTGAAAAAATATAATAAACAAAATTAAAAATTTGAAGAATGGGCTCATCAGCAGAAGAGAGGAGACAAAGGAAAGAATCAATGAAGTTTAAGAAAAAACAATAGAAATTACCCAATCTGAACACCAGAGAGAAAATAGACTGAAAAAAAAGTTAACAGCGCCTCAGGGACAAATGGGAATATAACAAAAGCTCTAGCATTTGTGTTGTAAGAGTCCGGAAAGAGAAGAAAAAATATGGGTCTGAAATACTTGAAGAAATAATAGCTGAAAATTCCCCAAACTTGGCAAAAAGATACAATCCTATGGCTTCAAGAAGCTGAGAAAATACCAAACAAGATAAATCCTTAGAAATCCACACCATAACAAGGCATAGTCAAACTTCTGAAAACTAAAGATAATTTTTTAAAAATATTGAAAGCACTTTACCTACAGGGGGGAAAACAATTCAAATGACAGCAGATTTCTTATTAGAAACCATGGAAGCCAGAAGGAAGTGGCACAATTTTTTCATTCACTGAAAGAAAAGAACTGTCAATCCAAAATTGTATACCCAGTGAAAATATCCTTTGAGGATGAAGGGGAAGTCAAATGAAGGAAAATTAAGAGAATTTGTTACAAACACACCTACCACAAAAAGAATGGCTGAAGAAATTTCTCTACAAAGAAAGGTAAGGATAAAAGAAGGAATCTTTAAATATCAGGAAGGAAGAAAGAACAATGGAAAGAGTAAAAATATGGATGAATATGATAGATTTTTCTTGTCCTCTTGCTTTTTCTAAATTATGTTTGATGGTTGAAGCAAAATTATAACACTGATCTGATTCAAAATGCATATAAAATTATTTAAAACAATTCTTTTATAAACAAACATAAATGAAAGTATGGTTTTTATACTTTGCTTGAATTGGTAAAATGTTGACACCACCAGACTCTGATATTACGTATATATAATATAATGCCTAGGGCAAGCGCTAAATAAGCTATACAAAGATACACTCAAAAACACTATGGATAAATGAAAATGGAATTCTAAAAATGTTCCAGTAGCCCATAGAAGTCAGGAAACAGAAAAAGAGAAATGAAAAACAGAACAAACAGAAAAATGGCAAACTTAAGCCCTAACATACCAACACTTACATTAAAAATAGACATTGACATATTTAAAATATGCTGTCTACAAGAAACATCAAAAATGATATAAACAGGTTGAAAGTAAAAGAATGGAAAGATATAACACACAAATATGAATCAAAGGAAAGCAGGATTGACTATATTAATATTAGATAAAGTAGACTTCAGAGCCAAGAAAATTACCAGAGGTCGAGAGAGACATTATATAATGATAAAAAAAAAATCACTCTATCAAGAAGACATAGCAATCCTAAGTATGTATGCACCAAACAACAGAGTTACAAAATATGTGAAGCAAAAACTAATAGAACTGAAAGGAGTAATAGACAAATCCACAGTTGTAGTTTGAGACTTCAACACCCGTCTTTTAATAATTGATGAAACAACTACACAGAAAATCAGCAAGGAAATAATAAAACTCAACAACACTATCAACTAAGGGGATTTAAGAGACATTTACACAACACTCCATCTAATAACAGAACACACATTCTTTTCAAAGACCCATAAAACATATACCAAGATAAACCATATCCTGTTCCATAAAACTAACCTCAATAAATTTAAACAGGGGCTGGCCCAGTGGTTCAGGCGGTTGGAGCTCCATGCTTCTAACACCGAAGGCTGCCGGTTCAATTCCCACATGGGCCAGTGGGCTCTCAACCACAAGATTGCTGGTTGGACTCCTCGACTCCCACAAGGGATGGTGGGCTCCGACCCCTGCAACTAAGATTGAACACGGCACCTTGAGCTGAGCTGCCGCTGAGCTCCCGGATGGCTCAGTTGGTTGGAGTGCGGGCTGTCAACCACAAGGTTGCCGGTTGGACTCCTCCACTCCTGCAAAGGATGGTGGGCTGCACCCCCTGCAACTAACAATGGCAACTGGACCTGGAGCTGAGCTGTGCCCTCCACAACTAAGATTAAAAGGACAACAACTTGACTTGGAAAAAGTCCTGGAAGTACACACTGTTCCCCAATAAAATATTGTTCCCCTCCCCCAATAAAATCTTTAAAAATATAAAATAATAAGATAAAAATAAATTTAAACAAACTGATATCAGTGTATTTGACCATACTAGAATCAAACTAGAACTCAATAACTGAACATTAACTGGAAAATCTCCTAACATTTGGATATTAAACAACACACTTCTAAATAACCCATAGGTTGAAGAGGAAGTCTTAAGGGAAAATTTTTAAAAATGCATTAGGGTAAATGAAAATAAAAAATACTAAAATTTGTGAGGCACAGCTAAAGCAGTGCTGAGAAGGAAATTTATAGCACTAAAATGCATACAGTAGAAGAAAGAAAAAGTCACAAATTAATAATCTAAGCTCCCACTGCAAGAATCTAGGAAAACAAAAGCAAATTAGATCCAAAACAAGCAGAAGGAAGGAAATAATGAAGAACAAAAATGAATAGAGTTGAAAATAAGAAGGTTTACATATTGATGATTTCTATGTAAAATTCCTGTGACAAAATTGTAGAAATGGAGAACATATTGTTGCCAGGGGTTAAGGATGAGGGTGGAGGTAGGAGGATGGAAGTTGAGAGTAGGGATGGGAAGTGAGAGGCAAGTAGAGGTTGGCTATAAAAGGACAACAGGAGGGATTCTTGTGATGATGGAATTATTTTTATATCTTGGTGTATCAATGTCAATATCCTAATTGTGGTATTGTACTACAGGTTTGAAAGATGTTACCATTGGCCAGAAACTGGGTAAAGAGTGCATCAAATCTCTCTGTTTTGTTTCTGACAGCTGCATATCAATCTACAATTATCTAAAATAAAAACTTTAAATTTAAAGAAGTCTGAACTAGATGATAATATCTAACATTTGTTGCTATGTGCTAGTCATTGTTCAAAGCACTTTACGTGTATTATCTCACTTGATCCTCACGACACCCCTTTTTGAGGGTGGGTATTACTATGGTCCTTATTTTAAGGAAACAATGGTATAATGAGGTTAAATGAATTGCCCAAGGTCACATAGCTAGCTCTCAGATTGGGATTCAGGGTCTGGGTGATCTACCTCCAGAATCTATGCTCTAGATAATCTTAAAGTGAAAACTAAATAAAAGTGAAGAGTTCAATGTCAAAAGAATATCAAATAAAAGAATAATCTTTAGTTGGATTGGAGTTGTCTGGGAAGGAAACAACCATTTATTGAGCCTTTCTTTCATTCATTAACCATTTAGTACTTGCTTTCTGTAAGAACGGCAGATAGGTTTCATGTCACAGGCCAACTCTGACTGAAAATTGCTGCCTACAAAATGATGTTAACACAGATTTTGATGCCACGTAACAGCTGAGCAAGAAAGAGTTTTATGGTTAATTGTAGATATTTTCCATTTACAAGCTGGAAGGAAAGGATGGCAGGAAGAATGAGTGATACGTATTTGCACCTGTCACTATTTTCAGATTTGAGCTGCGTGTTTTACATGTGTTATGTAATGTAATCCATACAAAACACTGCATGTTGAGTATTATTCACAATTTGTAGGTTAGAAAACTGAGGCTTGGAGTTTAATTAACTTGTTCAAACTCACACAGCCAATGGATGGCAGAGCCAGGAGTAAAGCCAAGTTCTCCATCCCCAGGAATCATGCTCTTTTCGTCACACCTCCTGAAGGAGGGGAACTTTATTAAGCTCTTGAAAGAGGATGGACATGGATCAGCAGAGCTGGCAAAAAAAAAAAAAAGGGGGGTGGGGGGTGCGTGCATAAGCACCAAAGTAGAAATCAGCCAATCACAAAAGACAGGAAACAAGATTGGCCTGATTAGAGTAGAGGAGTTTATTGGGTGGTAATGACAAGAGATTAAGGGAGACACAGCACCCAACTGACTGGAAGACTGAAAACAAAGAGCTTTTAAAGCGAAAAGATTTACTCTTCCAAGTTTGTTTGTTTTCTGGGAGCTTCTAATACAGTGGTGACAATAGTAGGCTTCAAGATTTGTTTTCCTTTCCCTGTCTTCCTCATTGGGCTGTGCCAGTTTACCTACCCTCTTAAGGGGGTTGGGGTTCACCCTTTATCCATCAGTTTTCCAATTGTGTTTTTTATTACAAATGCTGGGCACACATATTGCAAAAATTTCAAATAGTAAAATGTATAAATGATAAAGTATTGCCACCAACCTTTAATTCCCCAAAAGTAACATCTGTTAATAGATTAGTGTCTATCATTTAGATCTTTTATATGTTTAGAAATATATATATATAATTTATTTTATTATATATTACACAACATTTAAAATATATATTTATATATTATATATGCATATGTACATGTAAAATACTATGTTTTATATATATATAACATATATATATATATATATTATATATATATATATATATAAAATATATACGAAATCCTGATGACAGAAATTCAGTTTAATCATTCTTAGTAAAGATAAGAGTCAAAAACCAAGAAGTTTGAGCTGGAACTCAAGTTTTTTCAATTGTCTTTTTCTTTGTGAAAAGCTACATTCCTCAAAGGGATATTAACGTCTCCAGGAAAGGGCTTTCTATCAGGGCTTCTAATGAAAGAGCCTTTCGAAAGGCAAAGGCTTGTTCTGATCACGTTGTTACTGTTAACCCTAAGTCGACATGCTCAGTAGATTCTAGGGCAAGAAATGAAGCTTAAGTGCCTGCGAAGAAATAAGTGTGGTCTAGTGCTTGTAGGGAGCCTCTGAATGAACACCAAGGACCTACCTCATCTCATTCATTTCAGTTGATTAGAGAAAGAGAAATAGAAGAGTAATCAAAGGGGCCTAACCTAACGTTTGTCTTGGAAACACCCTGGAGAGAACCTAATTGGTATCACGGCTGGTTTGATGACATTCTGTCTCACTGTGTTTTCTTTCCCGTCTGAACCCCCTGCAGCTATCAATGGGCATGTTGGGTTTTGGCTTCATTGCCACTTACCTTCCAGAGGCTGCAATCAGCGCTTACCTGGCTGCCACGGCACTACACATCATAGCATCCCAGATGACTTGCATCTTCGGGATTATGATTAGTTTCCACACTGGTCTTGTCTCCTTCTTCTATGTGAGTAATTTCTACCCTCACCCCTCCCCTTGCCTCCAAAAAGGAGTGGACCAGCTGGGTGGAGGGTCCTGGAAATAATTTTCTCTCTTCTAGATTTACAGTCTTGATTAACTACAGATGCCAGTTGGACCATATTCTCAGTTGCATGAACCATTTTGCCCAGATTTTTAAACCTACATGATTTATATTAAAATTCAGTCTTTAAGATACTGTCTCTTTCATAATTCTTCCCATTACATGCCTCATAATAGACATGTATCCTAAAGCAGTTAAAGAATATAAAATGCTAAGTAACCCCCAACTGCAAGAATGGTATAGGAGCCAAGCTAAAGAACATATATGGTCTGGGAAAAGTAATAAAGAATAGGCTAATAAACAGAACTCCTGGATCCTTTCCATTATGATGAAATATATAAAGTATATTCTATCCTTATTGGGCATTACTGTCTTTTAATATCACTTTTTCAACTTAAAAGAGTACATATCTACCCACTTGGTTTTACTATTCTCGTAATGCTTTGTGCTCAGCAGTACCACAGAGAGATTCTTTTTTTAATGTGTTTTTTCATCTATTTCATTCAGTTTCTATGATATATCTCTACATGCAACGAGCTAGATATTAGTGGACAGTTTAATTCAAATGAGAATTCAGAAATTAGAAACTTAGAAAAAATGCCAAACAGCTTGCATCAGGCACTCCTTCAGAGCAAGAATTAAAAATAAAATTTTTTTAAAAAAATCAACCCATCAGCCTATGTCAATAGCTTTTATTCTCCTCATTTATTCCATAAGGCATTTGGATATCCATGAGATTTGTAAGGTATTGACCATAATGTTTGCATCATCTATATTTTAATGAAATAGTTTTCACTTTCACAAGAGTGCTTTCAAAACAAACTCATATTTTAAGTCAAAAATACATCTTAATTTAGTTACTGAAAATTACTTTGCCTTTTTCTTAGTATTGTTTTGTTTTGTTTTGCTCTTTCTTTTTATTGATTTATTTTTTATTATTATTAGTTCCAGGTGTACAAAACAATGTAATAGTTAGACATTTACACCCCTCGTCAAGTGATAACCTCCCTCCCCCAATCTTTTACCCCTCTGACATCGTATATAGCTGTTACAGTTCCACTGACTCTATTCCCTCTGCTGTACTCCACATCCTGTGACAATACATATATATTAAATTATAGTTGACATTCAGTATTATTCAGCTTCAGCTTCAGGTGTGCACTGCAATGATCAGGTGGAGGGATTCTTTTTGAACTAATCTAGAAAGAGTGTCATTTTCTAGATTTTAGGCAATTATTATATCCCTTTCTAAGCCTCTGTAATTTTGTTTTCTTTCAGAACATAGTTAACTACTGCATGTCTCTCCCAAAAGCTAATTCTACCAGCATCCTACTATTTCTAACTGCTGTTGTTGTTCTGAGAATGAACAAATGTATCCGAATTTCCTTTAATCAGTACCCCATTGAGTTTCCCATGGAAGTTTTTCTGGTAAGTGTTTCGATGCCTCAAATTCATGGTTCAGATCATTTAAAATGATCTTTTTAAAGTTCAACAAAAAGCAACCTAGGAAGGGAAAGGTTCAGAGAAGACTGTAAAAATAATATTTTTAAAAACCTGTTGAATTGTGACAAAGCTGAATATATTTAGTTTTAAATATTAGCTTATATGTGTAAAACATACTTATTTTCAAAGGACTTTCATGTATTGCCTCTTTCATACTACTTAAAAATAAGGGTTTTCCCCCTTGTGAAAATAATACAGGTTCATCCTAACAATTTTGTAAAACATAAGAAAAAAAAGAGAAAAAGACGTTTCTATGGCTGCACCACCCAAAGTCAAGTACAATAGATACTTTTCGATTTTCAGTTATTCAGTCCTTTCTTCTTTCAAACAAGTATATGATAGGCCTATGCCAAGTGTTGGCGAATTCCCATCTTCTTTTATGTAGAAGTTTTGTTTCTATTTCAATGTGGTTGCAATCATACTGCTATTCAGCCTCCTTTCGTTCTCATTATGTGACAGTAAAGAAATGAAAGGAGACGAGGTATGAAATGAATGACCTCATCCACATCACGAGTAAGTGGCAGAGCTGGGGCTCACCACTGTCTAATGATAACATTTCTTGTCTCTTTTTAAAAATCTACTAGTAAAATTTATTTTTTACCATTATAATTAATATTTTTACAGTGATAAAGATATTTTCATAAATAAAGCTCAGGGTTTTAAGTCAGCATTTCTCATACTAGGATCATTGATTCTTTGGGTGTCCTTGAGAAATAGTTTCCCCTTAAGAAGTGTTCTGTTGCAGAAATACTTACAGTTCACCAAATATCCATGTGCTCCCCTGTATTTCCCAGCCACCCTTGTAGGCAGGCAGGACCATGTGACCTTGGGGCCACAGCATAGGAGACTAGGCGAGTCCCCATGCTCTCTCTTCCCCTGCTGTGATCATCTTAGGGGCTGTATGTTGACATGATAGAAACCACAGGTAGAATGAGCCTGGATCCCTGAGACACCATATGCAAAAATCTGCCCGAGAGACCCTGATTGCACAGGTGAAAAATAACTTTTACGTGTTAAGATCTCATGGTTTGTATGTTGCCATAGCATAAACTATCCTGTACTAACTAATCCAGGTCTACACCGTTCGTGATTGAAAGTATGGGAATTGCTTTGGAAATTGAGACCAAACTCTGTCTCATAACTGTTGTCTATCTACCTCTTACAGAGGTACGTATTCTCTCTTTCTTGGAGTAGTTGAAAAGCTATTAATTCATAAAGTCCAGAAGCTGAAAGGCTGCTTTTATAAAAGACTTTTCAAAACACAGGGGTGCCTTAGAGCCCAGGAGACAATGTACGTATGATGTTTGGGGAGAGGAGTCAGGGGCGACCTCTCCTTTTCACGAACCCAGCCCAGTTCTGGCACCTTAGGAAACTGAGGCTTTGGAGTCACCAGCAGATGGCATCTGTGACACAGACATCAGTTCTTTCTCTCTTTCTCTCGGTTCAGCTTTATGGATATATAGTTGACATATAAACTTGTAAGATGCTTGAAGCGTACATCATGCTGATTTGACATTCATGTACATTGTGAACGCATGCCCCCATCTGGTTAATTAACACATCCACCACCATCACCTTACATATTTATCTTTTATGTATGTGTGTGTGTGAACATTTAAATTCTACTCTCATCAAATTTCAATGTGATCAACTATAGTCACCATGTTATTTCTACATTAGACCCTCAGGCCTTATTCATCTTGTAGCTGAAAGTTTGTACCCTTTTGCCAACTTTTTCCTGTTTCCCCCACCCACTAGCCTCTGGCAACCACTTTTCTACCTTCTGTTTCTATGAGTGTGACTGTTTTTTGTTTTGTTTTGTTTTTTTAGATTCTACATATAAATGATACTATACAGTATTTGTTTTTCTGTCTGGCTTATTTCCTTAGCATAATGACCTCAAGGCCCCTCCCTGCAGTCACAAATCAACACTCTCTTAAGAGACAACAGGAATCACAGTGATAATCCTTCAAGCAACCTCAAAGGCAATGAACATTAACTTAGGGTTATTAGGAAAGGAGACAAGAGTGTGAAGGTTGCTATGGCTTTCCTATGGCTCACAAATTCTTGTGTGAGCCACGGTGAAGACATCCCTTTGGGGACTGCTGTAAATAATTAGGATGCACCATAAGGGGAAGTGAGGGAGGAAACTGAGGCCCAGCAATGCACGTAGACGAAGTCTTAGAATTATTGCAATCTAGGAATTAAACATTTTTGTGACTTCATTTATGCTCAAAGTTTATTGAAGCCTGGCGTATACTACCTAGACACATGTCATGTGACTGGGAATGCTTTCTGCCACATAGCAGGGATTGGAGATGCAGCTTAAAACTGGAAAGAGAACTCCATGTTTCCCCTGGTGGTGAGGTAAGCAGCAGAGGGAGGATGAGAGCTGCTGTAACCTCAGGTGTAAAAAGCTTCTCACACACCCATCGAGAAACCACTGTTTAGATGTGATGGAGGAACTTGCACACATACCCCAATCTGTCCTGAAGGTAGCCTTCTCAAATAATAAGGAAAATTTTCAAGGCTATATCTGGATCCAGGTAGAATATACTGACAAATAATTCGAGGATCCCATAGCTATAAGAAATGGTATATACTGTATATTCATAATGTATTAGTAGTGTGTATATTTAAGCTGTATAGCAAACACCAAAAAAGTGTCAATAATAGTTGCCTTTGGGTGATTTATTTTTGCTTTTTAATTTTTCGTTCCTTGGCCACTTGCCACACTTCTTGTTCCTTAACTATATAAAGACCAAACTATTCTTCTCTGACTCAAGCTGCGATCCAGATTCTTCCTTCCATTCTGATCTGTAGGCTTCCTAAGGGTCTTCATCTGATCATAGCATCCCAGGTAAACCAACTGCCACACTGCTCACTGTCCAGTTCAACTCTTAGAGTAGATGCTGGGAAAAGATTTACGAATTAGTAGAGTGGGGTAAAGCAACTATGTAATTATTACTTTAAAAGCTAGACATTGAGTTCTCGTTTCTCTGGTTTAATTTGCTTTGGTGTGAGGTCTTTCCAAGGAGCACAGCTGATAGGCTGTCTATTTTCCCCTCTAGTGGAAATGGAAGGGAGACTTGCCATTTTAGAAATAAATGAATGGGGGGGGGGGGGGAAGGCAAGTAATTGCTTTGCCGAAGACCCTTTTCCTTGTGCTGTCAAATGCTGTTCCATATTATTACGGGTTAACCAGTAATACGACTCTCAATACGCCTCAACACTCCCTCCAAAGATTTATTTATGCTGGCACAACATATCTAGATCTAAAAACTTTTAAAACTGAGACCTTGATACAGCTATTACCTAAAAACATGTTTATATTTGCTCTAGATGTTGAAAGTTGGTGAGGAAAGACAAGTCCAGAGCGTCCATTTATTCCTATTACTATGTCAGAGACCAAGGCTAAAGTTGTTTTTCATTCTGGCTACAAGGCTAAAAAGAATTTGGGGAACGCAAAGAGTCAGGGAGAAAGCGTCTGCCTTTTTTGCTCCACTGAACTGACCCTCTCTCCAACCTTCATGCAACCTTCATGACTATCACGTATTTCATTCCCTGTCCTGCCAGATGCTAAGGACACCTGTGTTTCTCGAAGCAATACGTAAAATAATTATTAGATGATTATTTGCCTTTTTTTTTTAACCCCTACAGATTCTTGGCTTTGGTGCACTTGCAAACAAAATAAAAATGGCCACAGAAACCAGCAGGACGCTCACTGATATGATTCCTTATAGGTTGGTAATTCCACTTTTCAAGATTACTTTTCCCTTTCTGCTTCCTTCTCTTAGCCCCTGACCACCCAGCTTGATGGATACTCTCCACTAGCAGTCTCTACCCACAGCCAGATTCGGGTCAATGAGTTCAAATTCATTTTAGAACACAGAGGTTCATGACAGAAGAAGGGCTAGGACAACTCCGTGTTTCTTCTCTGGTCAGCCTCTGACTCTCTTCCAATAGTTGAACCAATCCCCTTACCAAGTAAACTGTTGGATGCAGGGAACACCAGAGAGACTCATGCATTTTGTTCATCATACATTATAGGCCTCCTCAAACCCATACCTATCTGATTAACTCTCAAGGATGGGACGAGAGATGCTTCAGTTTTCCCAGCCTCTCTCCTGGGGCTCAGTGCTCTGGAGATGAGCATTCCTTCTGTCCTCACCCACTTAGATTGAGTGGGTGTCCTTGTGCAACCTCATGTTATGATGCTGAGTAGAAAGCCATCTTGAGGTAGTCTGGCATATAGAGTTCCTAAGTACTCACAATTGATTTACATTATAATTCCTACCAGTGACTGCAGGGGATTGCTCTTGCTTCTGTTAAGAAATTGTAATTCCTTTAACCTTGATCAGATTAATCACTTTAGCTAAGAAAGACAACATACTGCAGTTTCTTGACTCATAGGCCAGCCTTTGAAGAGCATTGTTCATTTCCTCATGCAGTTCAGTAGGGAATACTGCAGTCAGAGACACTGGCTAGCCCCCGTGATACGGAAACCTGGGCTACTTGGACACAACCGGATTGAATTAGCCTCATATCCGACCTGTTCTCAGTGAAATCTGATCTAGGCTAAATCCATTTGAAATTCTGTCAAATTGAAAAAAAGTGAGCAGACCACCACGGAATATGACGGTAAATCAGGCTTGGTCTCTGCCTTCAGGGGGGAAACATAACATGAACAATGGGACTGATACTTTATGTAATTATTTTATTTCATTTGCTCCTCACATTAATGCTATGAGGTAGATATTATCTTCTTTTTATGGCTGAGAAACTAAGGCTTACCAAGTTTAAGTTACTCATCCAAGATCACACGGCTGGTCAGTGGCAGAGCTACTGTTTGAACCCATTTCTATTTAATGCCAAAATCTGTTATTATAACCACTCTCGTATTACCTACTCAAAATGCTTCGGTTATGAATGACTTGAAAATCACAGTCAGCTTTTGCTTATAGTTTATCATAAGGTTCAAGGGTATAGATAGAGAGTGAGCGTTCCAAAAATCTAATTTTAGGTATTGCTTTGACCTTCCTTTTTTATTATATATTTATCCAAGGTTGCTAGGACTAGAAAAATTGGACAATTTAAGTTAGTTCCTTCAATATCCATGTCCCCTTTTAACCTAAACTGTTAACAAAGAATTGAGTGTTACAGAGAACAACAGAAAGGAAACACCGACGTTTGTGTTGTTATCATACTAAATATTTAAGGTTTACTAACACAGATTTGGGCAATAAATTCCATTTACTATACACCTCTTTGGGACAGCCACATTCTTACCTAGCTTCTTAAAGGGACAAAAAGGGGAAACTTAACAAAAAGTTAAACGTCTGCCTTTGAGCATCCAGTTATATTCCTATATAGCTCATTACCTGGAAAACCAATTTACAGGAAATGCAAGGAAGAGAGGAATGTGTTAAATGACAACACATTCAGGATGCAATCAGCAAAATCCAGACTGGGGGAAAATCTGTAGGACCAATGACCAGGTTTCTTTAACAACAACAACAAAAAAAATTGCTGGGAAGAAAAACAAAGATCTGGAGAGGGAACCCACATCTTAAAAGAGATTTAAGGGGCCAGCCCAGTGGCTCAGGCAGTTAGAGCTCCATGCTCCTAACTCCGAAGGCTGCCGGTTTGATTCCCACATGGGCCAGTGGGCTCTCAACCACAAGGTTGCCAGTTCAACTCCTCAAGTCCCACAAGGCATGGTGGGTTGTTCCTCCTGCAACTAGAAAACGGCAACTGGACCTGGAGCTGAGCTGCGCCCTCCACAACTAAGATTGAAAGGACAACAACTTGACTTGGGAAAAAGGCTTGGAAGTACACAGTGTTCCCCAATAAAGTCCTGTTAAAAAAAAAAAGAGAGAGATTTAAGAGACATAGCAATCAATTGTATTGTAATATATGGGCCTTATTTGGATTCTAATTTGAACACATTGTAAAAATATGTTTAGGAAACATTTGGGAAAGTTTGAACATTAATTATATATTTTATAACATTAAGAAATTGGTAATAATTTTTTGGTGTACATTTTTTAGAGAGGTACACTGAAATATTTACAATTAAAACTGTATCGTGCCTGGGATTTGTTTTGAAATAATATTAGAATAGGTAGCGGTAGAGATGAATTGAGATTTTTTATGAATTGTTAAGTGTTGAAAGTGAGTAATGGGTACACCAGGGCTCATTATACCCTCCATTCTTCTTTTGTAAATGTTTGGAAATTTTTCACTTTAAAAATAAAATATCAAACATTTATGAGTGGTACTATGCTGAATGCATACAAAGGAAACCAAAAACAGACTCTGACCCCTAAGAAGCCATAGCCTAAAAGTGACCACACAAAAGCTGATTAACAGATACTCTGGACAATTACTAGTAAAATTACGAAACCCATACACTAACAGACAAGTATCGATTCCTATAAGAATTAAGAGGGGGCTTAATTCTCTAGTCAGCAATCTTATGATAATACTAGCAAAAAAGAAAGTTTATTGGGCTAAGGAGAGTTTCCTAGTTAACAATGAGATAGGAGATATACCTGGGAAGAAGTTCTGATCATGGTTATATGTGTTTGGCAATGTTTTTTATGACACGATCTCAGTGAAAATAGAAAGTATTGACTTAATGGAATTAGATAACCATGACTACCAGCAAAATGAACAAGTCTGAAAATTCTGATGACTTCAAAACAATAAGAGGTTAGAGAGGATTTGGGGAGATGGTGGAGTAGGAAGCGCCAGGAATCTGTCTCCGCACCTAGACAACAATTGCCCCGGCAGAGTCTGTCTGATGTAACTACTTTGGAACTCTGGAGCTTATTGAAGGATTGCAATTTCCAGGGGAAGCCTTGGATGGTAAATTGTGATTAATTTTAATCAATTTGAGCCCTTAGCACAGTAGCAGCTACCATCCCCCACCCCCAGCCTCATGGCAGGCAGCTGTTCAAGTGTTCCTGGAGCAGTTTGCACACAGCTTGCAGGAGCCAGGTTGGGCAAAAAGGACCCTATACTCCAAGTGTGAGAGATCTGTGCTGTGATCACTGATTGCTGCTTCTGGTCACAGAGGTACAGACAAAGAGGTGGGCAGCCATTGTTGTTGCACCTCACCCACACGGTTGCAAGCCCCTTCCTCTCTGACTGAAGTGACTTCTAAGGAATTTAAAGGGCCAGAGCCCCTTTTTTTCCTTCTTTATTTTTCTGTTTTCCTCTTTTGGAAGTCAGACATCAAAGATTAAAACATTTTAAAAAATAAAATAAAACTGCGTACACAAGGAAAATTAGAAATTGACCACTCATGCTCAGAAAAGACCTGAGAAGACCTTAAGTTTATACCTCAGGCTAATGCTTGGCACGGAAACAGCCTACAACAACAACAACAACAACAAAATAATAAAAACAACAATCCCTGAGAAGAAGAATCTGATTTCCAAAGTTATCACAATATTGGACTCAAATATCCAGTGTTCAACGAAAATCACAAGGTATACAAAAAAACAGGAAGTACGGCCATTCAAAGGAAAAAGTAAATCAACATTATCTGTCCTGAAAAATGGCAGATCTACTAGACAAAGACTTTAAAACAATTGTCTTAAAAGATACTCAAAGAACTAAAGGAAGATGTGGAGAAAGTCAAGAAAATGATGTGTGAACAAAATGGAAACATGAAAAAAGAGATGGAAAACCTAAAAATAAGAAGAAGAAGGTCTGAGGCTGTGAAGTACAATAACTGAATGAGAAATTCACTACAGTCACATGCCACGTAATGACGTTTCAGTCTGTGATGGACCACATATACAACAGTGGTCCCACAAGATTATAATGGAGCTGAAAAATTCCTATCACCTAGTAACATCATAGCCATCCTAACATGCGTTACTCGTGATTGTAGTGATACTGGAGTAAACAAACCTACTGCTCCATCAGTCATATAAAAGTATAGCACGCAATTATGTACAGTACATAACACTTGATAATGATAATAAATGACTATGTTACTGGTTTATGTATTTACTACACTATACTTATTGTTGTTATTTTAAAGTGTGCTCTTTCTACTCATAAAAAAAATTGTTTGCTGTAAAACAGTATGCTGTATTATGCCAGCAGCAGCCTCTAACATCTTGTGTTTACATCTCTGATTGCATCATTTTCTCTTGTGCTTGATTTAATCTTGTGTTGTTTCTTTCATTGTGGCTGCTAAGCCTACAAAATCCACTATTAATGTTGCCAGTAAGATACCAGGTTGAATGATTGGCCTGGACACAAATTAAAAGTGATTAAGAACTATGAAGGTGGGAAATCAGTAATGGTAATTGCTCGCCAGTCAGGCATGTTCCATTCCACCATAGCTGTGATCTTGAAAAGCAAGAACGAAATGATGGAAGCTGTTAAAGGGTCTGCTTCATTGAAGACGAGACTTAACAAAAATTCGAGAAGGGCCTATATCAGACATGGAAAAACTTCTAACGACCTGGATTGAAGACCAGACACAGAGTATATCCCTCTCAGCACCATGACGATCACAGGGAAAGCCGTTTGTAATGTTGAAAGGAAAGACTGGACCCAACTACAATGTTGTATTTACTGCTAGCTCTGGGTAGTTTAAACCATTCAAGATTCATTACATAATGTGAAAGGTAGTGGTAAGTTTGCGAGTGCTGGTGTGAAGGTAGCTGAAGAAATTTTGGAAACTCTAGCTGATTGTGGAGGAAAAGTACTTGCCAGAACAAATATTTGATATGGATGAAACCTCCTTATTCTATAAATGGATGCCTGAAAGGACTTTCATCCTTATGGAGGCCAAATCAATTCTAGGTTTCAAGGCTTTTAAGGACAAGATAACAACATTGCAGGCTACAAATTGAAACCCTTTTTTGTTGTTTTAATTTTTCTTTTTAATTGGGGAATATTGGGAAATAGTGTGTTTTTCCAGGGCCTATCAGCTCCAACTCAAGTCGTTGTCCTTCAATCTAGTTGTGGAGGGCGCAGCTCAGCTCCAAGTCCAGTCACCTGTTTCCAATCTTAGTTGAACCAGCAGCCTCATTGTTAAGAGCTTATGCTCTAACCAACTGAGTCATCCGGCCAACCACCAGCAGCTCAGCGGCAGCTCGTTGTCTTCAATGTAGTTGTGGAGGGCACAGCTCAATGGCCCATGTGGGAATCGAACTGGCAACCCTGTTATTAAGAGCTTGCTGGCTGCCCCAGATTGAAACCCTTTTTGATCTGGCACAATGAAAACCCCAGAGCCTTCTAGCATATCAGTAAGTACACATTGCCAGTGTACTGCATCAGTCATGGATGACCCAGCAATCAGTCATGGATGACCCAGCTTCTCTTCCAAGATGCCCTCCTGAATTGCTATACCAGTACAATAGACAAGTATTGTTTGGAGAATAACATAACTTTCAAGATTTTGCTTATTGTTGATAATGCTCGTCCTTTTATTGGTTATCTTAATCCCAATATCAAAGTGGTGTTTCTCCCTCCAAACATCACCTCTTTGATCTAACCAATGGATCATGGAGTTATAACAGCTTTTAAGACCTACTACCTGAGGAGGACCTTTGCTCAGACTATTGCTGCAACTAAGGAAGACACTGATGCAATTCTGGAAAAATGACAACATCTATGACTACATCAAGAACCTTGCTTGGGCTTGGGGTGTTGTCACCAAGGAGTGTATGAATGGCATCTGGATGAAAATACTCAAGAGGTTTTTCATGACTTCAAAGTATTTGCCAAGGATGAGGAGGATGCAAAAATCAACAGGGCTGTGGTTGAGATGGCAAACAAGTTGAGCCTGCGAGTGGGTGAAAATGACACTGAGGAGCCCTGGATGTGGTTCCTGGGGAGCTGACTAATGGGGAGTTGTTGGAACTGGAACAGGAGGGCATAGCTGGAGAAGAGGCGAGAGAGAAGGAAACTGCAGGGGAAGAAAAAGAAGAACACCCAAGAAAATTTACAGTGAATGTTTTAGCAGAATATTTGCAGACCTCAACAAGCTCCTTAAAAAGTTTGAAAACATAGACGACCCCCCTCACCCCACCAACACCAAAAGGTTTTCATTAATAGAGAGAAATAGTCACAGTGCATTATCTGTCTACAAGAGAACCATGATGAAAACAAAAACCAACCAAGCAAACCACCACAGACATATTTGTGAAAGGAGTGACACCTCTCAAGAAACGCCTCAGGCAGGTCCTTCAGGAGGTATTGCAGAAGGCATTAGCACAGGAGATGACAGCTCAGTGTGTGTTATTGTCCCTGAAAACCTTCCAGTGGGACAGTATGTGGAGGTGGGAAATAGTGATATTGATGATCCTGTCCCTGTGTAGGCCTGGGCTATTGTGTGTGTTTGTATCTTAGTTTTTTGTTTTGTTTTGTTTTGTTTTGTTTTGTTTTGTTTTGTGTGTGTGTGTGTGTGTGTGTGTGTGTGTGTGTGTGTGTTGTGTTATTTTTGGCCGGGGGGGGGGGTGTAGAATATTGGGGAGCAGTGTGTTTTTCCAGGACCCATCAGCTCCAAGTCATTGTCCTTCAATCTAGTTGGAGGGCGCCCTCTAGTGGAGGGTGCAGCTCAGCTTTAAGTCCAGTTGCCGATTTCAATCAGTAGTTACAGGGGGCACAGCCCACCATCCCATGCAGGAGTTGAATCGGCAGCCTTGTTGTTAAGAGCTCAAGCTCAAACCAACTGAACCATCTGACTGCCCCTCCAGCAGCTCAGCAGCAGCTTGTTGTCTTCAATCTAGTTGTGGAGGGCCCAGTTCACTGGCCCATGTGGGAATTGAACCAGCAACCCTGTTGTTAAGAGCTTGCACTCTAATCAACTGAGCCATCCGGCCACCCCAGTGTCTTAGTTTTTAGCCAAAAAGTTTAAAAAGCAAAAAAAAAAAAAAAAAAAAAAAAATTGTTTTTCAATTTTAAAAAGTAGAATACATATAGAATAAGGATATAAAGACAGAAAATGTTTTTGTGCATCTGTAACAATGTATCTGTGTTTTAAGCTGCAGTGTTAGAGTTGAAAAGTTAAAAAATTTTTTAAGTTGAAAATTACTTTTTATAAATGTAGTATAGCCTAAGTGTACAGTGTTTATAAAGTCTATAGTAGTGTACAGTAATGTCTTAGGCCTATGCATTCAATTACCACTCGCTGAGTGACTCACCCAGAGCAACTACCAGTCCTGCAAGCTCCATTCATGGTAAGTACCTTATACAGGTGTACCATTTTTTTATTTTTTATATTCATATTCTTACTGTACCTTTTCTATGTTTGGTTATATTTAGATACACAAATACTTACAGTTGCATTATAATTGCCTACAGTACCCAGTACAATAACAAGCTGTGCAGGTTTTCTAGCCTCGGAACAATAGTCTTTACCATATAACCTAAATGTGTAGTAGGCTATATCATCTAGGTTTGTGTAAGTGCATTCTATGATGTTTGCACAACAATGAAAGCATCTAATGATGCATTTCACAGAACGTATCCCTATTGTTAAGCAACACATGGCTGTAGAAATATTCATAGGCAGATTTGAGCAGTCAGAAGAAAGAATCAGTGAACTTGAAGATAAGATCATGGAAATTACTGAGTCTGAGTAACAGAAAGAAAAAAAGGTTGGAGAAAAGTGAACAGAGCCTAAGGGGCCTATGGGAGACCATTAAGCACACCAACATACACATCATGGGAGTCTCAAAGGAGAAGAGAGAAAAGGGTGGAGAGAACATTTGAAGAAATAATGGCTGAAAACTTCCCAAATTTGATTAAAGACATGCATATAAACATCTAAGAAGCTCAACGAATTCCTAGTACGATGAACTAAAAAAGACCTGCACTTAGACACATTATAATCAAACTTTTGAAAGACAAAGAGAGAATCTTGAAAGCAGCAGGAGAGAAGTGACTCATCCCACACAAGAGCTTCTCAATAAAATAATGAACAGATTTCTTGTCAGAAAATTTAGAGGCCAGAATGCAATGGGTCAACTCATTCAAAGTGCTAAAAGAAAAAAACTGTCAATCAAGGATCCTATCTATATCCACCAAAGCTGTCCTTCAAAAGTGAAGGCAAAAATAAGATATTCTCAGATAAACAAAAGCTGAGGGAGTTCATTACCACTATACCTGTCCTGCAAGAAATGCTGAAGGGAGTTCTGCAAGGTGAAATGAAAGGACACTAGACAGTAACTGGAAGCTGTATGAAGAAATAAATATCTCAATGCAAGTAAATATTGGTCAATTATAAAAGTTACCATTATTGTAACAAAACTTTGTAACTCCACATTTTGCTTTCTACATAATTTAGGAGACTAAAGCATTTTTTAAAATTATTTATGTTTTGGGGTACACAACGTATAAAGATGTAATTTTGTGACATCAATAACCAAAGGGGTGGGGATAGAGCTATAAAGGAGCAGAGTTTTTGTATGATATTGAAGTTAAGCTGGTATAAGTTCCAAGTAGAATGTTATAAATTTAGAATGTTAAATATAATCCCCAAGGTAACCACAAAGAAAATAGCTATAGGATATACACAAAAGGAAATTAGAAAGGAATTTAAACATTTCACTACAAAAAAAGTCAACTAAGCACAAAAGAAGACAGTAATGCAGGAATGAAGGACAAATAAAGCTATAAGGCATGTGAAAAACAAATAGCAAAATTATGGAAGTATGAGTAATTTGCTCCTTATCAGAAATAACTTTAAATGTAAGAGGATTAAACTCTCCAACCAAAAGCCAGAGATTGGCAGAATGGATAAAAACACATGATCCAACTATATGCTGTCTACAAGAGACACACTTTAGATTCAAAGAAACAGATTGAAAGTGAAAACATGGGAAAAGATATTCCTTGTAAAATAGTAACACAAAGAAAGCAGAAGTTGGGCCGGGCCGGTGGCTCAGGCGGTTAGAGCTCCGTGCTCCTAACTCCGAAGGCTGCTGGTTCGATTCCCACATGGGCCAGTGGGCTCTCAACCACACGGTTGCCAGTTCAATTCCTCGAGTCCCGCAAGGGATGGTGGGCTCTGCCCCCTGCAACTAAGATTGAACACGGCACCTTGAGCTGAGCTGCCTCCCGGATGGCTCAGTTGTTGGTTGTAGTGTGTCCTCTCAACCACAAGGTTGCTGGTTCAAATCCCGCAAGTTGCTGTGCCCCTGCAACTAGCAACGGCAACTGGACCTGGAGCTGGGCTGCGCCCTCCACAACTAAGACTGAAAGAACAACAACTTGAAGCTGAACAGAACCCTCCACAACTAAGATTGAAAGGACAACAACTTGACTTGGAGAAAAGTCCTGGAAGTACACACTGTTCCCCAATAAAGTCCTGTTCCCCTTCCCCAATAAAATCTTTAAAAAAAAAAAAAAAAAAAAAAAAAAAAAAAGAAAGCAGAAGTGGGCATAGTAATATCAGACAAAATTGACTTTAAATTTAAAAAGCCATATATGAAAAATCTACAGCAAACATTACATTCAATGTTGAAAGACTGAATGTTTTTCCTCTAAAATCAGGAACAAGGCAAGGGTACCCACTTTCACCACTTCTATTCAGCATAATACTGGAAATTCTAGCCAGAGCAATTAGGCATGAAAAAGAAAGAAAAGGAATTAAAAAGGAAGAAGTAAAATTATATCTGTTTGTAGATAATATGAGTTTATATATAGAAAACCTTAAAGATTCCACACACACAAAAAAAACCTGTTAGAACCAATAGATGAATTCAACAGAGTAGCAGGATACAAAGTCAACACAAAAAAAGACAGTAGCAGGGGCCAGCCCAGTGGCTCAGGCGGTTAGAGCTCCATGCTCCTAACTCCGAAGGCTGCCGGTTCGATTCCCACATGGGCCAGTGGTCTCTCAACCACAAGGTTGCTGGTTCAACTCCTCAAGTCCCGCAAGGGATGGTGGCCAGTGCCCCCTGCAACTAAGGTTGAACACGGCACCTTAAGCTGAGCTGTCGCTGAGCTTCCAGATGGCTCAGTTGGTTGGAGCACAGGCTCTCAACCACAAGGTTGCCAGTTTGACTCCTGCAAGGGATGGTGGGCTGCGCCCCCTGCAACTAGAAAACAGCAACTGGACCTGGAGCTGAGTTGCACCCTCCACAACTAAGACTGAAAGGAGAACAACTTGAGGCTGAATGGCACCCTCCACAACTAAGATTGAAAGGACAACAACTTGACTTGGAAAAAAGGCCTGGAAGTACACACTGTTCTTCAATAAAGTCCTGTTTCCCATCCCCAATAAAATCTGAAAAAAAAAAAAATTTAAAAAAATTGACAGTGTACAAATGGATTAAATGTTAAAAAAAAAAAAAAAAAAAAAAAGACAGTAGCTTTCCATACAATAAGACTGAACAATCTGAAAAGGAAATTATGGAAACAATTCCATTTACAATAGCATCAAAAAGAATAAAATACTTAGGAAATAACCAAGACGGTGAAAGACTTACACAATGAAAACTACAAAACATTGATAAAAAAATTAAAGAAGACATAAGTAAATGGAAATAGATCCAATGTTCATGGATTGGAAGACTTGATATTGTTAAGATGTCAATGCTACTCAAAGCAGTCAGCAGATTCGACTCAATTCCTATCAAAACCCAATGAGGCTTTTGCAGGAAAAAAAAAATCCTAAAATTCATATGGAATCTGAAGGAGCCCCAAATAGCCAAAGCATTCCTGAAAAAGATGAACAAAGTTGGAGGGCTCACACTTCCTACTTTCAAAACTTACTACAAGGCTATAGTAATCAAAACAGTGTGGGACCAGCTTAAAGAGAGACATATAGACCAGTGGAATGGAGAGCTCAGAAGTAAACCCTTGCATATATGATCAAATGACAAGGGTGCCAAGACCATTCAATGGGGAAAGAACAATCTTTCCAGCATTGGTACTGGGAAAAGTAGATATCCACAGGCAAAATAATGAAATTGGACTATTACCTAACACCATATACAAAAATTATATCAAAATGGATCAAAGGCCTAAATATAAGACCTAAAGCTATACAATTCTTAGAAGAAAACATAGGGTAAAAGTTTCATGACATTGGATTTGTCAGTGGTTTATTGGATATGACTCAAAGGCATAATCATCAAAGGAAAATAGACAAATTAGACTTCATGAAAATTAAAAACTTTTGTGCATCAAAAGACACTACCAACAGAATAAAAGGGTAATCCACAGAATAGGAGAAAATATTTGTAAATCATGTATCTGATAAGGAATTAATATCCAAAATATACAAAGAACTCCTAATACCCAACAAAAACAACCTGACTCAAAAAATGGGGCAAGGACTCGAATAGACATTTCTCCAAAGAAGATATACTAATGGGTAATAAGCACATGATAAGATATTCAGCATCACCAATCATTTGGGCAATGCAAATCAAAACTACAATAAGATACCATCTCACTCCCATTAGGATGGCTAGTATAAAATAAAAAAAAAGTCAGGAAATTACAAGTGTTGGTGAGGATGTGGATGAGGAAAATGGAATCCTTGTGCATTGTTAGTGGGAATGTAAAATGATACAGCTACTGTGGAAAACAGTATGGCGGTTCCTCAAAAAAAATAAAAACAGTATTACCATATGATACAGCAGTTCTACTTCTGAATATATACCCCCAAAATTGAAAGCAGGGTCTCGAGTTGTTTGTGCACCCACATTCATAGCTTATTCATGATAGCTAAAATGTGGAAGAAACCATAAGTGTCCATCAGTGGATGAATGGATAAGCAAAATGAGTTATATACATACAATAAAATATTCAGCCTTAAAAAGGAAGGAAATTCTGACGTATACTACAACACCGATGAACCCTGAGGACATTATGCTAGGTGAAATAAGCCAGTCACAAAAAGACAAATAGTGTATGACTCCACTTATATGAGGTACTTAGAGTAGACAAAATCACCAAGACAGAAAGTAGAACGGTGGTTGCCAGGGCTGGGGAGAAGGGGAAATAAAGGGTTATTGATTAATAGGTCTAGAGATTCAGTTTTACAAGATGAAAAGATTTCTGGAGTTGATGGTGGTGATTGCACATTATGAATGTTATTTAATACTACTGAAATGTATACTTAGATGGTTAATTTCATGCTATGCATATTTTACCACAATAAAAAAAACTGAAAGAAAAATAACTACAAAAGGGAAGGTGTGGATAGAATTAGAAATAATTTGTATAAGGACTATGACTAAAATTATACCCTGAAAGATTTGAGGGAATTAAAGAATAGAAGGGAATTCACTGAGCTTTTTAGCTCTGAACTATCTTAGATGTAACAGCTGCCTATTATATACCCACTGATTACTCTCAAATAGTGTAAATAAACCATTTTTTGTCAATCCTTGTGGTTTTGCCTGTCCTATTTGTTACCATTGCTACGTGGCAGAAACCTTGAACTAGAAGATAGCGGAACATATTCTCTTGATGGTTTTTGTGACTTGGCTTAGTTTGCTGGCAGTTTTGGCAAGCTGCTTCCTCAATTGTTTTCCTTATCTCTTATTGGTACTTTTTTTTAAGTGTCAGGCCTGCCCTGTATGATAAGGATGGCGTGGGGGAGGTGCCAATAAATCATTCCTGCTCTCCAGGAATAATTCCACCATTTTATTCCAGCTTCCTGTTTCCTGTAATGCCAGATTTGAACATTCTTCCGGAAATTATTTTACAAGCCTTTTCCTTAGCTTTTGTGAGCTCCTCACTGCTCATATTTCTGGGCAAGAAGATTGCCAATTTCCATAACTATAATGTCAATTCCAACCAGGTGAGAGGACAGGTTTTTCTATTTATTACTTCCTCTGACCCTTAAGTCTTTGTTCTCCAATCTGAGCCTCCTGCTAACAGGAAGACTGGATTCTTCTGTAATCAGAGAATTACTTGGACTATAATTTGAACTATAATTACCAAAGGATTTTTGAGAAGTGTGGCACACTTAACTCTGAACCCACTTGAAATAATATGAGTGTTATTCCCCTAGAACAGATATGGGGTAGGGATGCAAAAAGATAACACAGGGCACCATGTTGGTAAGCCAGCAGAATTCCTCTTCTCCTAATTTTATCTTCCTTTCCAACAAATCCTTAGAAATCAACTGCATTCTGAGGTGCAGTAAGAAATGATATGGAATACCAAAATCAAGCTTCTAATATAATTAAGTTGGTCTCCCAGAAATAGTTTTTGTCTCTTTTTAGTTTTTGAAAATCTCCAACTATTCTGAGTTTGGCCCTTCCCCCAGGATTTCAAAAGGGAAATATGGAAGCAAAAGGTATCCCACATTGACTTTTAGGATAGTATACTAGAAGGCAGGGAGAAAAATAGTACTATGTTTCCCTCTATCATTCTAAGTCCTACTGGTCTTGTGAAAAAAACTAATAAGGCAGATGTTTCATTTTCTCACTTTGAAACGATCTCACTTTCCTTATGATCACTAGCTAAAATGAAGGTTCAACTTAATCTAGAAATCAGATTTGCCATCCTTTTGTTCTTTCTAAGAATATTTCGGCATTGTTTGAAGTGATATAAGCAACCATATTCTCCTACACAAGAAATAGACAATATGCCTTTGGTTCAAACTTAAATCAGCATTCTTCCACAAATAGTGGGACTAAATTGTTTGTCATTTCTTTATAGGATTTAATAGCCATTGGCCTTTGCAATGTCGTCAGTTCATTTTTCAGATGTTGTGTGTTTACCGGTGCTGTTGTCAGGACTATTATCCAGAATAAATCTGGAGGAAGACAACAGGTGTGTTGAAATAGAATTTGATCTCTAACATATAAACATATTTATGTCTATTCATATATATATATATACATATATATATTCATAGAAAGGGATTATATTAGTCTAATCATGTTGTTGTTTTAATGTTATGTTTGTTGGGGAAGCTCTCTTGGAAGAATTTGGATTTCATGCTTGCCTTAATTTTTGCTTAGATTTTTGTCTAAAAAGCTATTTATCAATGTGCAACTTGAAAATCGTTTTCTGTAAGAATATGATTCTATGTGAGAGGCTTCTATATATGAGCCCACAAAAAAAAACAACACATTTTCCATGTAACATACCTAAAAGGTAATATTTCCGGTAAGCTAACGATTACCTATTAACGATTTTTTTTTTTTTTTTTTTGTACGGGAGATATATACTCAGTCTTAGTCTAGGAAAGCAATAATACAACTTTCTCCACCCTGGCAGCTGAACTAGAAATGTTCCTGGCTTCCCCAAAGGATATACCAAGAGGTTTTCATGATAGAGAGTAAGGTCTTGTCTAGGTGAGCCTTTTATGACCATGCTATCTTTGTATATGAGAGTTATCTAGGTCAGACTCTCTTCAGGTATTTTGAATTAGGAAACTCAATGTATGGGTGGGTAAGAGGGGAGAGGGAAAGGGGGAATGATGGGAGGGAAGGCTCAAAAGGCAAACCTCCTTGTCTAATTGCAGTCATGAGTCCAATGTTCATGAGTTTTGAACTCACTAGATAAAAGTTACAACTTGACAACATGAGAGGTGTTCCATCTCAGCTACATAGCCTGGTGAAATGTTGAAGCCCTATCAGAATTGAAACTGGAGTACAGTTAGGGAATGGGCCAGGGTTCACAAGGCAAAGAAACAGGAACAGAGGTCATAGACAAGCTTAGGCCACAGAAGCATGCTAGGAAGGTATAGCCATGGTCAGAAACTGAAGTGCCAGGAGAATGGACACAGAATTTTAATGGGGAAAAATAAAGTGTCACTATCCATGGCTAGTTCGGTGAGAGCGAATAAACATCAGAAGATGAGGCATAGACAACGCACGGGTCTAGAGGAAGACCTCATCGCATCATTCCAGGTGGACTGAGTTTTGCTGTCACAGAGCTTCTGGCAGACACACTGGCCTTTAAGGTGTAGCTCTTTTCCACTGCTCTTTGCCGTACAAAAGGAAGTTGGGTTATGTTAAAAAGAAGGATATTCTATGCAAGAGCGAAAAATCTTTGCAGTCAAAATTAGAGGGTTTTATAGGAAGAAATGGAAATGGCAATTCCAGGCATTAGTTCCTACTAACTTGACAATACACTTTGTTTATTCACTATATAAGCATCACAAATTTAGGGAGAAAAGATGTACACAGTTGGAAAAAATTAAATCACAGTGCAGGTAAAATTAAGTACAGAATAAGTACAATAAATAAAAAGTACCATAAATGTTGCAAGAAGGAGAATGATGAAGGAAGTGAGGCCTTCATGGAGTCTCCTAATGAAAGAGCCTTAGGATACGTATCGATGGAGGGAAGGAAGAGGCTTCAGTTCAGCCTGGGAGATGCCTTCGGCCGGTTGGACTAAGTAGTGCCGGCCTCAGGTAGGCGGCCCATGGCTCTCATTCCGCGGTCTGTTGCTGCATTGTTCTCCCGTGCAGCACACTCCCCTGCCGGTGACATCTCTTTCTCTGCAGTACAGTGTGACACTTCATGGGAGGCATGTTTCTAGGGATGCTGGTAAGCCCTTCACTGACACCCTGATCTGCCCAGTGCATATCACTGGTTCAAGCAGAGAGTGCTGCCAGCCCCTGGCCCCACGCATTGGAGCCACCCAGCCTCTACTCTCAGTTTCTGATCCGGACCTGCAAAGGCTTCTGGGACTCATTCAGCCTCCTTCATCCCGCAGCAGTGGGTGCTGCCTGCACCCCTTCCCTTTGGGGACTTTTGATTCACTCTGCTTAAGAACAGCCCTACTTCTTCAAAGTTCCTTAAGACAGGAAAGAGAAGCCAGAGTCTGGCTCTGAATCTCTCAGACATGACCTGCCACCAACGGCCACTTTATTTTTGTTTGGCATAAATACAAGCTGTGTATTTATGTATCTGGGTTTCTCTTTAATTTTGCCCAGTCTAGAGCCCATTTGTCTTCACTGGTTGCAGCAAAACCAAGCGGCCCTTGCAGCCATGGCCTGGGCCTGGGGTGTTGGCCGGTCCCTGGCAGTGGGGGTGTGAGGAGCCCCTGACCTGTGGCCAGTAGCACTGTCCCCCGCTCCGTCTTCCCGCTTATTCAGTTCTGACCACGGTGCTTCCCTGTTCTCCATGAATGGGTTCCTTTCCTCATTCTCTGCTTTCCAAGGACTGGCCTCTTGCCCTGTTCCCACACTCCAAGAACTGCTTACAAATCAGTTGTTATGAAAGAAAGAAAAGAAAAAATTATAAAAGAAGAAATGTGTTGTGTTCTTTTTAGAGGCAGCCGATGGGATGGTGGAGAGAGCCTGGATTTTGGAGTCAGCCAGTCAGGTGGATTGAACTCAGTGCTTCCTAAATGTTCGACCTTGGACAAGTTACTTTTGTCTTCTGAGGCTCTAGTCCTCATCTGTGAAATGGGGAGGAAGATACCCTTTCAGTTGTGAGAATTAAATTAGATGATAATAGTGCCCATCATACTGCCTGTCGCGTAAGATGTTCAAAAATCACAGCTTCAGTCCCAGGTGCCTGGAGCCCTGGGTACTTGGCAATCTACTGTCCTATCTCATGGCACCCACTACTTATGGGGCAATTGGTGTCTGAGGGTTGGCGTGTCCATAGTGGCCGTGGCTTGTGGGAACTCACACTGCCTTGAATCCCAGGAAAAGGCAGAGTCAGTCTTTGATCAAGAAATCTTGGACAGGTGATGGAAAATCGGGGCGGCAAAGCAACACGTGGGTAAGATGAGCTGCTCTCCTGCTTGCTGTCTTCAGCCGCTGTGCAGGTGCTGAGTCTGAGGTTCTGAGAGCCATCAAGCACCCTCGTAAGCCCGTTCCTTTGCGTGTGCCGCCAAGGGGGACACACAGTTATTGGCGGGCCTCCCAGCCCTCTCTGAGCAGCACATTTTATGGGATTCAGTGTCTGGTTTGTACTCATTTTGATGTAGGTTTTTATACAGCTTATTTTGGCTCTGGATGGCTTTGTTTCCTTAAACATAATCAGAAGAATTTTGGAGGAAAGAAGTGGTAGGAAGGAAAAGTCCTGATGTATTTTCCTGTGCTAATCAAAATAGGTTTTTTTCTAGAGTGCCAACAAAGACCACCCGAAGCTGGACCCTCAAATTAGATCCAGCAACAGGCTGACGTGTACATTGGCCGGAGGAGTTTCTGCTCTCAGGTCCCTGCTGTAGTCCCACAGTGTATAAAACGTTTGCTGTTAGAACTTCCTGAGTTTCCGTTATAATGACCCGTGTTCCTGAATCCTCCCTTTTTCCTACACGACTGTCACGTGGCTCAGCTTCTCCACGTCAGGTTGCTCACGTTCGCTGTGAATCAGCTGGAATGGGAGACATAGAACGTTGATTTCATTGCTGTTACTTTCAGTGATGCATTTATGTGGCAAATAGCAGTGAGTAGTGAAAGGGAACCCAGGAGGAAGCTATGTTTTTTTCGTACTTATGAGATAAAGATAAAAATTAGAGAATCATGGCTGAGTGGTCATTTAACAGCTTAGATTTGAGGGACTCCCTCAGTTCTAGGTTGTATATGCCATTGTTTTGATGTGTGGTTACAGTTTCATTCCCCTCCCCCATCTCCCATCACAGTGGGAAATTATACCGCTTTATGTCGTGTTTTATTATTATGAGCTTAAGCAATGGAAACGTATCAGTGGAGGATATAATAGGTTCAAGGCTATGTCCAGAGAGCCTTGACATTGCAAAGGGAACTATGTTCCTTAGCTTTCTACCTGTGTTTGCCAGTCAGAATCACTGCGTACCAAGTCACACTGGGCCCAGAGCTGTCATTCCAGCTGGGATGGGATCCAGAGCTGCTATCTATGGCCCTGACTCATGTTTGGAACTTTTTTTGGCTGCAATAAAGCAGAGAGAGCTGAAGTCGGAACATCAGAAGGGATTATCATTGTATTTTTTGAGATGAAGCACCAATGAAACTGTTAGATGGGAAGCTATGCAGGCTCCAAGCAGGACCGTGAGAGGTGGGATATTTATTAATACGCAAAGTGGAATGGGTGGGATTTTAGGGCTGACAGTAAGTACTCTACTAGGGCTTTCCTAAACTTTTCAAGGAGGTGTTAAAGTTGGGACGGAAGGCAAGCCAGATTTTAGAAAACTTGAGATTCATACCCAAGACTATTTGGAAATTTTCAGAAAGTGTGTATGTGTTCACTCAACAAGTATGTACTGAGTACCTAGTATGTGTTTAGCACTTTGACAACACCTGGAAATGTCAGTTCAATAAAAATGTACTTATGCTGGTTATACTCAACTCCTTTTAAGAAAAACTGACATGCTTCTCACCAAGCAGAAGGTGTCGGTGGCAGACAGGAGCTGACCCGTTCCTGACGGTCTCTCTCCATCCGGCTCTGTCTCCTCAGTTTGCATCTCTGGTAGGAGGGGGCGTGATGCTGCTCCTGATGGTGAAGGTGGGACACTTTTTCCTCGAACTGCCAAATGTAAGTGCAACTGATCAAATAACTAGGCCGAGAAAGACCAGTCTCCAGATTGCATCTTGGTGGGTCTCTCTCAGGAGAAGTACATTCAGCTTGTCCCCAGTGGTTGCCCCAGACTCACTGTAATCCTTTTCCTTTAAACTAACAGCATCTACCTCACAGGAGTGGGAGTTAAATAAGATTTCATATATATATGAAAGAACAGTGTTGCGCTAATAATAAGCCCTCAAGAAACATAAGTTCTTATTGTTATTATTCTCATTCTCATTAATCTTCTTTTAATTGCTTAAGCTATAAAGAAGCTTTACAAGTAAGGATTTAGTTAAAGATGACCAAAATAGACTTCAGATGCCAGAACGCCCATGACCAACACAGGCTTTGAAACTCACTGTGCATTCATGCCATCTGTTTTCTTATACCGTTTCCAGAAGCCCTTGCTCTGCATTCATGCAAACTCAGTCCTCCTCTTGCTTCCACACTGTCTCTTGGTTAGTTGGAAACACTAAAAGACACGGTCTGAAAGTTTAGTTATAACTCTGTGTTCAGCTAGGATGCTTCCACATACTTACATGCCGTTTCTTCCCTTTGTGTGAGACTGACCACTTTGCATTTACAGATGCCAGGTGCATTAATTACTGGCTATAATCAATTGGTTCTCGGTTGCAATCGAGATCAATGTGCAGGGACCATAATTTCCTTCTAAATTTCCCTAATGTTCTCGTTAGCCATTTTTGGACAGTACTGCAGGAGGTGGGATGAGGTTTCATTCCCGGTGTAGCAGCTTGGTTACACACTGAGGTGGCAGTGCCTGAAGCTGCAGTGGTTGGAAATGTTATTCTCATCAGTTTGAACGCATCCGTTCTACCTGGTGACTATCAGGTTTCGGCAGGGCAGGACCACCTCACGGCTGTTACTGCCTTCTGTTTTGTGATTCAGGGACCTTGGAACCCAGCCATGGAATCCATGCATGGAGGGTGGAATTAAGCTTGTGTTTATCACACAAGCTGTCCTCTAATTTCCAGCAGAAGTCATCTCCAGACTTTAGTTTCTAGAACACCTTTGGTACTCTAACTCTTGGAGTCTATTTTAGGAGAGCCCCTCGCTAATTTACTTCGAACAGTGACATATTTTCCTTTATAGCTAGAAGAATCAGCATTTTAAAAAACTCCAAACACCCCTTTATTATAAATACATTGCAGACAGAACAACCCTTGCTTTTGACCAACCATGTTATGTCACATTATTTTTACCGCTTCTAGTTAACTAGATACTTCCAGTTAAAACGTTTCTGAGTGAGAAAATATGAACAATCTGATCAGTGGAATATCTGAATTACTAATACCAGTGGGGCTCTAAGAGTATTAAACTATGAAAGATTCCTTCCTTCCTTGAAAGACTATGAATCGCTTGTTGCAAAATCCTTATTGGAGGAATTGTTGGAGCAAGCATTCTGGCAAGGATCTCAACTAGTTAGCAAGGGGACCAACACAGATTTTTTAAAAACATGATACAAAATAGTATATTCACTATTGTTCCAATTTTATGTGAAAACAATATACAGAACATACCAAAATGTTAACAATGGTTACCTCTTGGATGATGGAAATTATATATAAGTTTAATTCTTCTTTACACATGAGCATGTCCTACCTTAATATTCAGAAAGGAAAATTTTTTATTGTATACCGTTTTATGAAAATAGTTGTTTCCTCTTCACATTCTCTACCTCAAGCCAAAAATCTTGCAAAAACCCTATGAAGTTGAGATTCTTCTCTTTCCCATCATATCTCCCTGCAAATTGCAGAGTTTGGAGATTCCTGACTGAAAAGAAGATAAAGATGGGAAAGAAGTCATTTTTGCCGACTTCATCTTTGCTCTTCCCTCCTGTGCTGACCTGTGGAGTCTAATCAATCACTGAGTAACCTCAGAAAACCCCGAGTGAGCTTGGATCCAGCCATTCCTGTTGGTAGGATCCGTTCTGATTCCCAGGCAGAGTATACAGAGGAGAAGAGAGCTAGGAAAAGGCTGAAAACCGTTAAGCCAAGGCAGGGACTTCATGAACACAAGAAAGTATTTCTTGAAATAGGTTAGATTCTGCTTTGAGTCCCTGATGATTTTTACATCCTTACGAGTATAGATTTTCATTGTTTCATACTTAAGAAACCTTCTTTCCATTAAAAAAAGTAGACATGCTTATTTTTTTAAACTTTGGAAAATTCATAATAGATGAAAATGTCATCCACAATTACAAATAAACCACTATTAATATTTTGGCATACATCTGACCAATATTATTTTCTATGAATGGATGTTACTTTGCATAGTTGTAACCTAACTGGGCATACAATATTGTATTCTTGTTTTTGTTTAACATATAGCACGATACTTCATACTATAACTTATGTAGTTATTTTCTTATTGGAAAATTAGGTTGTCTGAATTTTTGTTATAAATAACAATGAGTAATTTTATACATCTACCCTTTTCTATATTTAGGATAGATTTCTAAAAGTAAAACAAAATTTCTGTGTGAAACCACATTTTGATATATTGCCAAATTATTTTCTAAAAGGTTGTTATACTCAACAACCATATATATGGGGTGTTTTCATTTTGCTAATATTGTGTGATCGACCAAAAAAGAATGGTATCTCACTGTTGAAATAATTACAGTGTATCATGATTAGACTTGAACATGTTTCTGTGAGTAGAAGTTCCCTTAATTTGTCATCCCAGTTGAGAATGCTTCCTAGGCAATGTAGGTAACAGAGATGTGTCCAGCAAACTAGACAACGCAAGGCCAAGTAGCCAAAGACCAGACAGGTAACCCAAAGTGCCAGTCCCCTGTGGGCCTTGTCACGTGCAGCAAAAGTGACAGCACTGACACAAAGGGCTAGATGACTATAATCTTTGGTTACTCTTCCTCCCGCTGTCTGTACACAATGAACAATCTGAATCTAAAAGGGGCTTGTGGTCACCTTACTGGCTGAATCAGTCTGGTCTTGGCCTTGGCTTTGCCTCGTCTTGTGTGTTTGACAAGTTATGGAGGAGTGCAGAGAAAACTGTGGAGAATACTTATTTGATTAGACAGTGAGTTAAAGCATAGACATGGTATTTTGATGACGTAGCAATGCCTAATATCTCTGAGTGGCAAGCCTAACTCTTTGTGGTTGGTTCCTTTGTGAAGATTTGGGAGTTTCACCTCTGAAGGGAAAATGAAGCAGGGTTTATCTTTTCCCCACAGGCTGTGCTGGCTGGTATTATTCTGAGCAACGTCCTACCTTACCTTGAAACCATTTCCCACCTACCCAATCTATGGAGGCAGAGCCAGTATGACTGTGTGAGTGTAGATGCAATGGCTGAGGTGGGGAGAGGCAGAGGGGAAGGCTGGAGGGCGGGAAAGAGAACAAACAAGAGATCAACCTGAAGGACATTACAACCTTTGATGCTAGTACTCTACTTTTACTTTAAAAAGGGGAGGTCAAAGTTGTCGGTGCATGGAAATATTGAGGCCTCATTCCAATTATGCAAAATTAAATAAAAAGGAATTAATTAAGTAGCTACAGTTACATACAAGTCTAGTAAAAAGGACTTGTCATGCACTGCATATTTGAATGACTTTGAACCCACTTAATGTCAATACATCCCAAGATAGGAGACACAAATCCTGAAAAGAGAAGGTGTCATGCCAGGCAGAATACTGATGGTGCACCCTCCTTCTCTCTAGAACACAAAACCAGGGGACAGAAAGGGGAAACAGGAAGAAATAAAAGATGGGGGGGTGTAATACGGTAAGAGGAGAAGGACCCAGTGGCGGCCAGGAGATCCAGGACCCTGAGGAGCTAAGCGGGAATGTGGTCCAGCGCACAGATAGGGCTTCTAGGAGGAGAGCTAGAACTTTGAACGGGACTGGAGAGGATGACAGAAAGTTGAGTGCAGACACTAACAAGTGGCTGGTGGAGGGGGAAGTCAATATTTAAGGTAGTCAAGACTATCTTCTCTGTGATGGTTAAAGTCAAGTCACCGGCCGAGAGGGACAGAGAAGGTGGTGAGGTAGGGGCTTGAAAAGAATGTTAAGATTGGCCATAACTATCATAGGTGTTAAAATAGCAACTACCATTTGGGGAGTGTTCTGTGTTGCTTTACAAATGGTATTGCTAATCTCAACAAAGCCTATCAAGTAGGTATTATTCCTCCTATTTTGTATATGAGGAAACCGAAGTGTCAAGAGAAAACTGAGGAGATAAGTGACCAAGGATGCAAGAAAGAATTGCTAGGCAGCCTTGGGACCCAATCATTGGTGATGGCCTCAGTCTGCCACAAATGGTGGTGGACTCTGTTTTCTAAATCCCAGGTGTCGGGAGGTAGAGGGTGAGGTGAATTGAGAGATAGGACTGGTCATTTTCTCAGTTCTGCTTGTTATCATGCTCTTCCTTTTTCCTTCCTCCCCTTTCCATAAGATTATCTGGATGGTGACATTCATGTCTGCAATCATCCTGGGACTGGACATCGGACTCCTTGTCTCAGTAGCTTTTACCTTCTTCCTGATCACTGTTCAGTCACACAGGTACTTAGTCTCAGGTAATAGGAGGCTCGCCAGGGCAAGGTAAGGCCACTACTTACAGGCAACTGCGTTTCCTTTCAGAACTAAGATTCTTCTCCTGGGTCAGATCCCTAACACCAACATTTACAGAAGCATAAATGACTATCGGGAGGTAAGAATCCAAATCAGTCTCCCTTCTTTGCCCAAACGATGGGGTGGACCAGGTCTGCTGCTTCGTTTTTCTACCAAATACTTTGCTGTTGTTTGCTGCACTACAGACACACATTGACAGAGATGGGGAAAGGGACACACAATGGTAGATGTGGCAGGTGGGTAAATCCTTCCAGTCCCACAGCCAGTCAAAGATCATGTTAGAATGTTCTTAAGGGGGTAGAAGGACAAAAGAAAATAGAGGAGGGAAAATGAAGATAGGAAAAGCAAGGGGGTGAAAGTGGGAGGAAGGAATTTGCTAGTTCTTGCTTCTTATAAAGAAGAATACAGATTCTTCTCCAGGAGGTTCTAAAGATTTTTTTTGTTACTCCACAAAAGCACTGAGAAATTTCTCTTAATTTTACATTTGTCCCGCAGGCCACAAGTATTCCTGGAGTGAAAATCTTCCAGTGCTGCAACTCCATTACCTTTGTAAATGTTCACCATCTGAAGGACAAGCTGTTGAATGAGGTGATGGGCTTCCTCCTCTGCTCTGCTCTACCTGCCCCCAGCCCTCCCCACGGCCCCCGCTCTGCCATCGCTCACGGCCCATATGAGAGCCCCCTTCTATCTTTCAGGTTGGAATGGTCAGGGTGCCTCTTAAAGAAGAAGAAGTTTTCCTCCTGTTTAATAGACGTGGAGATGACTCACAGGAAAGAAAGCTGTGTCAGTGTTCCTGCAACTGTGATGAACTGGAGCCACCTCCCAGGGTTAGAAACACCCCTTCTTTTCTGCATTTTCCTCCACACTTTATAAAGAAGTTCACTAGTAGTGGTAGTCATTGTTTTAAGAAAAGAAAAGAAAAGAAAAGAAAAGAAAAGAAAAGGAAAGTGAAACCCCCTCAGGGATGTTTGACTCTTAGATGGACCAGAGGTCATTGGAAAGTAAAGGTTTCTGCTCAGAAATGAAGACACAGGTTCCCCGTTGAGAGTCAGATCTTGACCTGAAAGTAGGTCCCAGGAGATGTTCTGACTCTTGAGTCGCTGCTCTATGGCTGGAGGTTTATCTAAGTGCAGAGAGTACAGTTGGCCCATTGAGATTGTCAGCCATTCTCTGCCAGCCTTTCTGAAAATAAGGGACTTACAGATTATTTTGACTTCTGACCAGGGCAGGGTCAAGGTGCCTGGGGTTCTCAAGGATCTGCCAAGGTCTCCTGATGTCTACCTGTGACCAGGGAAATGGTGATGGACAGTTGAGGGCGCATAAGAACAGATGGGGATTTTACAGCATCTGAAGGTTATTTTAGCTGGTGAACAAAATGTTCATTATTTCCAACTCAGACTTGATCTAAATATTCCCTTGCCCCAGAGAAGGGCTGCTCATTTCTAGCTTTGGGGCCTTTACCCAGTCTATACCCACACTCTGGAGGTGTAGCTCTACGTACACACACACACACACACACACACACACACACACACACACACACAAAATACCTCTTGTCTCCCTCCTCACATAGGCCCCTGCAAACACCGAGCACCCACTCTCATATGAGGTCTGACAATTAAGTTCGCGAACTTGTTGCAACAATGTTGCTAACCTTTTTTTATATCAGAGGGATTATTCATTATGAATTTGTACCGACTGGACAAACAGTTAACCAAGTTTACTATTTGGAAGTGCTGAAAAGGCTACGTGAAAAAGTTAGACGACCTGAACTTTTCGCCAACAATTCATGACTCTTGCATCACGACAATGCACCAGCTCACATGGCACTGTCTGTGAGGGAATTTTTAGCCAGTAAACAAATAACTGTATTGGAACACCCTCCCTACTCACCTGATCTGGCCCCCAATGACTTCTTTCTTTACCTGAAGTTAAAGGAAATATTGAAAGGAAGACATTTTGATGATATTCAGGACATCAAGGGTAATATGATGACAGCTCTGATGGCCATTCCAGAAAAAGAGTTCCAAAATTGCTTTGAAGGGTGGACTAGGTGCTGGCGTCAGTGCATAGCTTCCCAAGGGGAGTACTTCGAAGGTGACCATAGTGATATTCAGCAATGAGCTATGTAGCACTTTTTCTAGGATGAGTTCGTGAACTTAATTGTCAGACCTCGTATATTCACACTGTTGTGCAATCATCGCCACCTTCCATCCCCAGAAATTTTTCATCTTGTAAAACTGAAACTCAGTATCCATAAGTAAAAACTCAAATTTCCTCCGCCTCCCAGCCCCTGCCAATCACCATTCTACTCTCTGTCTCTATGAATTTGAATACTTCAGATACCTCGTATAAGTAGAATTGTACAGTATTTATCTTTTTGCGACTGGCTTATTTCATTTAACATAATGTCTTCAAGGTTCATCTTTGTCTTCTTTTAAAAAATGTTTTGTCATGGAAAAATTTGAACATATACAAAAGTAGAAACAAGTATAATGAGCCTCTGTGTACCTACCATCCACTTTTTTTTTTTTCAAGGAGGGCTCAGCTCACAGTGGCCCATGCAGGGATCCAACTGGCAACCTTGGTGTTATTAGCACCACGCTCTAACCAACTGAGCTAACCGGCCACCCCCCTACCATCCACTTTAAGATTTATCAGCTCATGGCCAACCTTGTTTCATCTACAATCCCACCCACATATAGGCCCCCCAAATCACAGGATTAATTTGAAGCAATTCATGGAGTTTTAAATCAAATTAGGGCTCAACTCTATTAATACGACAAAAAAGGCTGTTCTCGTATTTTATCAATCTTAAGATAGACATTTTTTTCACATCTCTGAAATTGGATGCATTGTGTAAATTGATGGCATGACATAGTTTAACTTGCAGTGTTTTTTTTTCTTTGTAACACAAAAAGTAGTGATGCATCTTAAAACTGATGAAATAGGTTAATAAAGCATACCATACAATGTATTATTATGTGCTAAATTGTGTGTTTTTACAACTCTAAGAGTTCAGGTAAAGAGAAACCAGCATGAGCTCAAAATGTCAGGGAGGAGAGAGCAATGTCGATTTATGTCAGGTAGGAAAAAAGAGGCTTCCCAGTCCAGACATAGGCTTGGACAAAGACGCTGAGGTAGAAATAAGTATGGGGTCCTCAGAGCCAGAGGCTTGGCCTGGGAAGTCAGTTTAGGCAGAGACAACATGAGAGGATTATGAAAGCCCTTGGAAGGCAGGCATGTGGAGTAGATGAGGAGAGAAAAGGGAGGCTCTTGGAGGTTTCCTTCTGCCGGAGGGCCTTGTCTCTAGCCGCCACTGAGCCAGTCCACAGCTGTCCCCTGAAGACCTGGACTCGGGGACCTTCAAGCCTTGGAGAACACCTCTCTCCTTTCAGCTGTAACATTATTATCTACTCACACAACTTTCTTGCTATGCAATAATGTACTACCTTATATAGTTTACATCTTTCCAGTTTTTTTTCTATCTTTAAAATGTATTTCATAAGCAACACCATTAGAACAAATTTTTAGGAACTATCACCTCAAATTATACCACGCTAGTAAATGGATTCCTTCCATGTTTCCACGTGCCTATAGCTCTTGTCGCCGTGTGTTGTTACTTGTCCTTGGAGCAGACGTGGGCATGCCCCCCATATAGAAACTGGTCCCTGTGCCTGCAGAGTTGGCATCCACATCTTGCGTGCCACTGTCCACCTGGTGTGATACTGTCCTTAAGCGAGGGACATCCTATTTGGAGGATGAAGGGAGTGGAAGGGAAAGACAGCCCTGGTCAAGTAATTTTTGTCTTCTTAAGGGTGTCCAGGAAGACTGTTACACTTGTGAAAGAAGGAGGTGTTGAGAAAAGGGATTGATGGAAGAAATACTTCAAAGCATTAGTAGGCACTGGGGATAAATTAGAACCCAGGGATGAGAGAAAGGAATAAATCAAAGATGATTTTAAGACGGGCTCCCCAGGACCGTGATACTGTCACTGAGGCACCTGAGGAAGCTGGGATGGGACGCTGTGAGTGATGAGGATAAAGAAAGATGAATGTGGCGTTTACACTGATGGCCTTGAAGGGGCAGTGAGATGCCCAAGTACCAACTGTATAGCACTTCGTCTGTGGAGAAGTTTCCTAAGGGAGAGAGAAGTGAGTTCATAGACAGAAACGGCAGTGCTGCCCGTACGTCCAGCCTTAGTTTGAATCTTACCATGGTCCTCCCCTAACTCTTGTTCCAGGTTGTTTACACAGAACGATTTGAAAGTAAACCGGACCATGATACATCCTCCTTTAACCTGATCCGCTGCTCACGTTTGGAGAGCGGGAACGCGAGCCACACTTCATCCGACGAACAAATACCGTACACAGCAGCTTCCACATTTCAGAAAAATCAAGGGCAAAACTATGAGGATGAGGAGAAAGTTTGGTTTTCTTATAACCCTTCTAGAAACGACTCAATGCCACTTCCTGGAGCTTCTGCAAGTCAGGTCAGGAGTAGATCACTCATGCCTTGCTCAGAATCATCTCTTCTCCCCAGCATCCACACCATCATCCTGGATTTCTCCATGGTACATTTTGTGGATTCACGGGCTTCAGTCGTATTAAGACAGGTAAGTACTGGACAGTCTTTAACAAGAGTCCTGGTCCCCTCCTGCCACCATGAAGCCAGCCCCAGTCCTGATTGAATTCTGTTACTCACCGATCAGCTGCTATGTGATTCCTGGGCCACTAGAAACTTGGACACTGAAGATAGTTTAAGGTCAACCAGAATAAAAAGAAAAAGAACCAACTCTGATTTACTAAACTGGACTTAGTCCCCTAAGTATGGCATATTATTCCTCAAGGAATTAAAAATAGGAAACTCTGAACACCCTTGAAACAGCAATCTGTGCCACACCCGGCAATTCCTAGTATATCCTAGAAGTTCGTGGCAAATCTTTTCAAGGAATAGGTCTGAATGCTACAGAAAAAAGCTCACCAAGAATTCTCCACTATTCAGCTGCTCTGAGCTACGCATTGTAAACGGCACTCAGGTTTGAAGAAATTGTGATGAAAAGACACCCCAAGCCGTAGGCTGCCTGGCCCAGCACCTCTTCATTTCCTACATCTTTGGGTAAAAAGAACAGGGAAGATTTTTCCTTCAAAAGCTGTGTCCCTCAATCCTGGCTTCTCTCCCACTCTCAGGTTTCTCTGACAATTTTCATTTCTCTCTCGTATAACATGGACAGTTAAGATGCACAACTACCATATGGGTTTTATTGTTGAATGTCTCCTAAGTACATCTTTTTTACAGTCAGCTTATCTCAGTTGACAGCCTCTACCTCATGTTAGCCCCTATTGGCGATGGCTCGGGTCTAAACATCCTGAACACCCACTTCCCAGCTCCAATTGCACCCACCTTTTTTTTTTTTTTTTTTTAGATATACTCATTTGACTGATTTGCCATCTTCTATCCTCAGACCCCACTTTATCAAAACTTCTTATTCCTAAAGGAACACGATTCTGTCTTAAGTAAGGCCAGCTCCTCTTTGGTATGAGGCAGTAGGAAGCTTCTCGTAGCAGAAAGAATTCTGGTGGGTGGCCTGTGGATGGGTGCTCCGTCCTGGCTTTACTTCCGCTCACTGGCCATCTGACCCGGGCTAACTTACTAACTTGCATGAGGTCTTGGTTTCCTCATCTGTAAAATGAGAGGCTTGAAAGAGATGAATATTCAGGGCTTCTCCATCCATGAGATACTTTTTTCCCACCCCGTTTTCAGACTCAAGTATACTTGCTAATGTCTTGTTTGGGGGGCTTTTCCACCTCAGGTCCTCCTCCTGGGCTGTGTTCCCTTCTCCCAGTCTTACGCTGTAGTTCTCACTTTAGATTTCATTCAACCTACATTTTTAAGTGCCTACTAAATGCCAGGCTGAGCTGGGCACATTTATATGCATGATCTCATTTAACGCTCACACAGCCCTGGGAGACACGCCATATTTCCCCCTAAGCATCCTAGGCTCTCAGCGGGTAAGTGGCCTGCCCAGCACTGGAACTTCCAGCAGTTGTGCCATCCCCTCCTCCTCTCTCACCTCTTGTCTTCCTTTTTTGTGGAGGCGCCATATGTTCTGGTCCGTGGTCTGACCCATCCACACCACACCGCTGCAGGTGACTTTCTGCTCCAGCCCCCGTGTGGAGGCGACATGAGACACCTCCACGTCACATCCTCCAGTGATTCACGCTTTTACACTTCCAAATCTCGCGTTTCTTCGTTCTTTGTGTAATAGTTCTATACCTCTGTATTGGAGAAAATCATTATATTTTGTTTACTTTATAATTGAACACTGAATAAGAAAAATCCCAGCAGTTATTCTTATTAGAGACAACCACGCAACTTAAGCTTCTCCCTGATTCATGGGATTTCGGTCTCTCAGTGCTTGTCATTAGAATACTCGTATGTCCATTGTGGCTCTTTACCAAATGACTTCATGATTTCCCTTTATACCTTATGATTTAGAATCAAGAATGACTTTCTTGTTTCCTCTTGATCATGAGAGTCTGTCTGTTTTAGTTGTTTTGGCTTTTTTGTTTGTTTGTTTTCGGTGTGTGTGTTTTTTGTTGTTGTTTTTTTGACATTTTAACTTAGTGCTCAGGGTTGGTCTATTCATTCTTATGTATGAAGGTGAATATTGACTTGCTTTGAATTGAACTTTAAGATGTATTGCCCCAGAGCATATATATTGGCTGAAGTAAATTTGAGGTCAATATCAAATGCTTCTTAATTGGATATTATTAAATATCTGATGTTTTTACTAAAGTCAAATGCAGTTTTACAGAGCAGCTCTGAATGAGCCGCAGCGTTCCTGAATCCCATTTCCTCCTCTATCCTTGACCATCTCTGGGCCTTGTTTCACCTCCTCTGCTGAGGGAGCCGCAGGGAGAAGCGGATCACTTGCAAACACTAAGCACTAATAAGATGTACTGGCTCTTGAGGACCATCCAGTTTGATCCCATCACACCTGGGCCTGTACTCATATGTACATTATCTCTTGTTAAGTGAACTGTTTCCCCCTTAAGACCATGAGGAACCCTCCCCCTCACTCCCCCCCTCCCCCAGACCATCTGATTCTCTTGTATTCCCAGCACCTTAGACACTTCCTGGCATATGGAAGTCCACCCATCAAATGTTTATAGAGCTGAATTGGGGTGCAAAGGTACATATACCCCAGATAAGTGAACGGCCAAAGGGGTTTTAGAACTCAGCCAACTCGGAGGCCGTTTCCTAGTGAGTGTGAAGATCCCTAACGCTGATTTACTCTCTCCCCACAGATGTGCAATGCCTTCCAGAATGCCAACATTCTGGTGCTTATTGCAGGGAGTCACTGTAAGTATCCTTCACCCTATGAGATGGCTGCGTTTTGTACCCTGGGTGCTCTCCTCCCCAGGTGTCTGACCTAGTGTGTGTTCCGGGTTTGGCTTGTAGTTTCTGTAGTCAGGACGTTTGAGACAGATGACTTCTTTGATGCTGGTATCACCAAGGCCCAGCTGTTCCTCAGCCTCCACGACGCTGTGCTGTTTGCCTTATCAAGGAAGTTTCCAGAGCCCTCCGAGTTGAGTATGGACGAATCTGAGACAGTGATACAGGAAACCTACTCAGAAACAGACAAGGTGGGATGATGTGAAGCATCGCGGTGGGTGGGTGATGACATGGGAGGGAGGTTGGGGGAAGGTGCGGGGGAGACGCCTGATCAGATAGAGATGAGGTTTTTGAGTATGGCTGTGCCAGACTTTGAGATGTTGAAATGCCCCCTTATCAGCTGGTAAATAGCTGTGGACCTGAGACCAGGTTCTCCCAACTGCCATGGCCTCTGGGTGCCATTCAGAGCCCCCACCCAGCAGAGGCCTAAAGGATCCTTTCACAGCAAGCTTGGTTGGTGCTAGTGCCACATCAATGACTACATATTTTAAATATTTCCTCTAGCTATACCTGTAGAATCGACCCCCGCCCCACCCTTCAGATGAATAATAAAACTGATGAAATAGCAGAGGTAAAGATCTGCCAGTCTAACACTTCGGCTATTACTTACATTGTGAGTAATATGATTTCCTCAACCTGACTGAATGCAAAGGAGACTTATTTACAAGCCAGAATGTTTAGCCATTTATTAATACTAAGTAAAGACCTGGGCCTACCCCAGTGTTTGCAAATCAGTGTCTGTGAAGGTTAACAGTTTCCCGCCCAAAAGGAAATTAAAACGCAGATGGTCACCAAAATATTACCGAATGACTAGAAATTATGTTTTTAATTAAACCCCTGATTCTTTGACTTGCTGCATTTCAATAATGTTTGAATTTTTATCACAAAAAAGTATTACCAGAGTAGTGTTTACAAAGACTTTAAGAAGTAGAAGATAGCCAAGTGTGTAAAACAAGGCCCTTTTCATTCTTTTTCTTTTTTAAGTAATGTATTACCAAGTATTTCCCTTGCTTTGTTGAGAATTTTCCCAGATTACGTGCCTCTGCTTATCTAGAATAACTTTTTTCCCAATAGTTAGATTTAAACGTATTTTTTTCTATGTGGGCAGTCTCTACATTTATTCAGTCTTTTTAAATGTTGTATTCATAGTAAATCTTTGTAACTTCCCTCATATAGACAAATCCTAGATACTTTATACTTTGTTTTACATTTTTATTGCTTTTTAAAATGAATCTTCTTTTTCATTATATTTTCTAACTGGCAACAGCTAGCATATAGGAAACCTATTGATTTTTTAATTATTTGGTCATCTTGTGAGTCCTTTTACTAGTCCTAAAAGGTTTCATTGTTAATACTCTTGAGTTTTCTAGATTAAAAACGTATTTTCTATAAATATTTTAAATCTCTTATTTTCCAATTGTTAGAATTCTTATTTCAGTATCATGTATTATGGCATTAGCTAGACCTCCCAGAACAATTAAGTAATAATGATGAGTCTTGTTTTCCTCCAGAATTTAATGAGAAAAGCTTCTTTTGTATCTGTTAAGGATAGTGGTGATAGTTGGCTTAGGATGGACATTATATTTACTATGTTTTTTAAAAAGTATTTTTCCAGTTTACTAACATTCTCATCATCAAGACTTATAGTAAGAAAAGGTAAAAGTTTTTAAAAAAAATTTGGTATTTAATATATCCATTTTTTTTTCTAGCATTTAAGCTAGGGAAGACTAGGAGTGGAAATTTTTCTATGCTGGATCTATTAAATTCAAGATGCCTATTAAACATCGAAGTGGAGATGTCAAGAATGGAAGTGGATATTTGAACCAGCAGATCAGGGGAAGGGTTATAACCAAAAGTCATTGTCACATATAGATGGTAATGACAATTATGGGGGAAAATTGCCTATGGGGGCAGTGTAGATGGAAAAGAGAAGGGTCCCTGGATCAAGTCTTGGGGCGTGCCAACATCAGAAGTCCAGAAAAAGTAGAGGAGACAACAGACAGACCAGGAAGAAGCAACCAGGAAGGAGAGAGGGAAAGCAAAAGAGTGTCATGTGGTGGAAGAGAAGAAAACGTTGGAGGAGAGGTGAAAGTTGTTAATGTGGTGGGATGTGGCTGCAAGGCTGATTTGCGAAGCCTGTGGGGTATCTGCTACGTGCTGGGCTCTGAGCTATCGAGAACCAGGCACTGCCTACCTCAGGGAGCTTAGAGTCTAATAGGGGTGATAGATTTGTAAATAAATAAGGCAATACATTACTGGTACTACGATAGAGGTGTGAGGGGGGGACTGTTGGAACACAAAGGAAGCTAAGCTCCTGGTGAGTGATCTTTGCTCTGAAGGTGGAACGATGAACCGATGTATGTGGATAAGATGGAGGAGGCCAGGCAGGCACAGGGGTCAGCGGGAACAAAGGTAAGCAGTAGGCAGGCACCTTTGGTTCGCTTTATGTCTGGAGCAAACAGTGGGGACTACAGATGGAGATAAGCTAAAGAAGATGGCAAGAGGCCAGGTCACAAAGAGCCCTGCGAAGGATTACCTTTGTGGTTGGAAAGGCATTTAAGATCAAGAAGACAAGGTGTTTGGCATGGCTGCAGCCATGGGTCTGCTCAGGCTTCAGAAAGGTTTGCCTCCAGGGTCCTCCACTGCGGACCAAAGAATGTCTGGTTGGACCCCAGTGCGACCCATGACATGGCCAGCGCCAACTCCCATCAGCAGATTCGGAAGCTGATCAAAGATGGGCTGATCATCCGGAAGCCTAGGACTGTCTATTCCCAAGACAGATGCCAGAAAAACATGTTGGCCTGCAGGAAAGGCAGTCATATGGGTGCAGGTAAGCGAAAGCGCACTGCCAGTGCTCAAAGCCTGAGAAGGAAACCCGGATGAGAAGGATGGGAATTCTTCGCCGATTGCTCAGATGATACCGTGAGTCTGAGATTGACTGCCACGTGATCACTGCCTGTACCTGAAAGGGAAGAGTAACATGTTCAAAAACAAGTGATTCTCATAGAACACATCCACAAGCCGAAGGCTGACAAGGCTTGCAAGAAGCTTCTTACTGACCAGGCCGAGGCCCATAGGTCTAAGACCAAGGCAGCACGTAAGCACCGTGAAGAGTGGCTCTGGGCCGAGAAGGAGCAAATCATCAAGACTCTGCCCAAGGAAGACGAGCCCAAGAAGTAAAGCTCCACCTCTCTTACCTGCACATAGTGGCCTGTATTGAAACTCAGCTCTTCTAGCAATTCTCCAGTAGATAGATCGATCCTTCAATAAAATAGCCTTCATGTGCCTAAAAAAAAAAAAAAGAAAAGAAAAAAGACAAGATGTTTTAGAAAGCCAAGACCTTTGCTGTTCAAATGGTTGACCATGAAATCCAGGCTAGCTGAAAATCCAGAGAAACTGGAAGTTATGGGCTGATTTGACTTAAAGAATAATGAGTAATTGAGGGACCAGAGGGTACAAAGAAGACAAAAAGCATATTTAGGCCAAAAATAGTTTCTACTTTGCCGGAACCCATGGTTTCTGGTACCTTAAGTCCTGTTGTCTTCTGAAATTCCTTGACTATTCAAAAGTTAAATTTAATTGGGAATTTTAACCCATCTAATTGTATTTCAGGATTCAGAGTCAAGACATGAAATGAGCAGCATGATCCCCGAAGCCCCCCAAAATGTAAGATCCAGCTTCCGCAGGATCCCAGACACGATAATAGAGGAGGAGTCAGAGCTGGACATGGAGACGGAGCCCATGCTGGAATCAGAACAAGAAACGGAGCTAGACCCAGAGTGCGAACTGGAGCCTGAATCTGAGCTAGAGCCCGAGACGGAGCCGGAGCCCGAGCCCGAGCCCAAACCCAGGCCAAGGGCTCAGACTTTTCCTCGGCAGCCGTACTGGCCTCTGTATCAGCCTACACCTCCCAGCTCCCCAAGTCAGACTCGGCCTAGGACACAGTCGGTGCAGATGAGGCGGCAACATAAGAGTTCATATTCACCTACAGGAGCAGACACTGAGGAGCCCTAGGAGATGAGCTGGGGAAAAGGGGTCATATTCCCTTGACATATCCTCCCCACCCAAATGGAGTCACTTGCTCGGGAGTCCTGGACTAGTTACAAACTAGCAGGACTTGCTCTGGGCCTCCTCCACCTGCTGCCCTTCCTCCTTGCTCAGCAGTGTGTGCTGCCACTCTTATGTCATAATACTAAGCACCAAGAATGATCTCTGAATTTCATATCCTCATTTCACCTTCAGCAGATGCTCCAGTGAAGGATTTCCTTCTTCGCACACCCCACACCTCTGGGGTTTTTAACACGCAATCTAACTTACTCCTCTCAGCTGTTCTCCTTTCTCCAAAGATATGAGGCTCAAATAAAATATATGACGCTAGTTGCATTTGGACCCTTCCTGCCTCTTCTCCTTTCTCTGCATTCTGTATGCCTAAAGAAATATCAGGTGGGAGAAACCCCAGAAGTGGGTAGACATGGTGGAGAAGAGATGAGCGAAACAAAGAAAAGCTGGGTAGCATTTGTATTTTATATGCAAGGTATCTTTATGGCACTGATGGTGAAAACAGGCAGGTTGAGCCAGGCCAGCCTGTGACGCATGTAGTATAAGGAATCGTTAGGCTGAAGGCATTTTGCCTTCTCTCCAAAGTCAGGATCTTATCCTGCCACTGTTTCAGAACGCCAATCAGCTATACCAGCTGATGAGAATGTCAGCTCTATACAATTCTCCCTGGTCTTCAGATTCCCATTCAACGTTGCTTCCTTCTTATAGGCTTTCAAGACACAGGCAATCTAGAATCTGTACTTTTGGTAGGCCAAACTTAGTTGAAATCTGTGACAGACACAAACCCATTAGGAATTGGAAGTCAGTCATTACTAGTTTGGTTCAAAATCATTCAAAAAATGTCCCCTCCCCCACTGAAAAAATGTCTAGTATTAAGTTACAACCAGAAGGGAAATATAGAGCCTTGGGCAAAGGCATATGGAATCCTGAATTTTATTTCCCACTCAATAAATAAGATTCCTCTTGCTTGGGTACTGAATTTCTCTCATCTGTTAAATCATTGTTAAAATACAGGTGTCTCTTATCACAGATAGCATGCGCATTCACTCATTCATTCTACAAACATTTACTAAGCATCTGCTACATACATAACACCCCAAACTGTGGGGCAGATAAAGTAATATTATCCCTACTTTAGACATGCATAAACTAAGGCTCAGATACGTTTTGTAACTGGCCCAAGGTCATATACAATTGCACGCTAAAATGGGTGGGAAGCCAAGTCACAGCTTCATCTGTTCATGATTACTCGACACATTTATTGAACTCCTACTATGTGCCAGGCACTGTCCCAGGTGCTAAAGATAAAAGATGAGCAGAATAAGTGACAAAAATAATTTTAAATTGTGGTCCTTGAAGGTAAAACTCTGAGGAAACTCTGAGAGCATAGATCAGGAGAACCTGGAACTATCTTGGGTGGCAAGGACATTCTTCCTATGGTAATGACATATGCATATGGCCTGATATCTGAAGGATAAGTAGGAGTTAGGCTTAAAGCAAGTTCCAATGACTGCTAGGGGGGCAGAGCCAAATGGTGGACCCAGGGCGGTGCCCATGGATGAGTACAGAAGGTGGGCACCCAGGGACACAACCAGATGGAGCCTGATGGTAATTACCATAACACCAAGGGCTCAACCAGAAACTGGGTCAAACCAGGAATGAGCTGTCAGGGTGGCAGGGACAGGCACAGAAATGTGGCAAAACCAAGAAAACATTCCACATTTAAAATAGGAGACTGGAAAGTGCACAGAGCCCAGTTTTCATGGGCTGCCACCTTCTCACTCCAGCTCCCTTCTATTCCCACATTTCCATCAGAGGAAGATCTTTAAACACAAAATCAATGGCTTCTGACACTGGGGCAGCAAGTAGTAGATTTTAGAATTTGGTCCTTCCTCCTACAACTGCAACATAGCTAGATATTGGCTTTGATGCATGACCCCAGAAAGACCAACCAGTCTATCTTTAAAGAATATTCTGCTATAAACCCATAGCATCCAGCCTCTTCTAAAGTAATATGACAAGGAAAAATGGTTAATTGATTGTAAATAGTAACTAGTAAAGTGAGTCACGATTAAAAGGCTGAGTCTTCTTCCAAAATGCAGATCCTCTGAAATTCTGAGACTTTACAAAATGCTATGCTTGGGTTGGTTAGTGCACTTTTCATAGCATGGTCATCATTGCAGCTTTTAGCTTTCTAATGAGAAATTGGAGAAAAATTCTGAAGAATGAAACATCAGTACAGACTGGATCTGAAAGTGTAAATGTCTTAGGACAAATTTTCTCCATTACTGAATAAAAACCCTCAAGGCAGCTTATGTTCTATAGTAAATGGGGCATGGTTTTTATATGCAAAAAACTAAGGCGGAATCAATAGAATTGCAGAAAAGTAGATTTGGAAAAGAGACTGGCCAAAATAGGGGACCATAGGTTGCTGTTTCTAAATATGTTAGACATTTCAAAGCCCAATGATCATACCGTGAATCTCAGCCATATCTGATTTAGAAGATATTAAGATGAGACTTTGGACTTGACTTTGAGTTTATAACATATGAGAAAGACATGAATTTGGGGGGGGGGAATAGTGTCAGAGGTGGCATGCTATGGTCTGAATGTTTGTTTCCCAAAAAAATTCATATGTTGACATTCTAACCCCCAAGGTGATGGTATTAGAAGGTGAGGCGTTTGGGAGGTGACTAGGTCACCCTTATAATTATTAATGAGATTAGTGCCCTAATAAAAGAAGCCTCAGAGAGATCCCTCCTCCTTTCTGCCATGTGAGAACAGAGCAAGAAATTGGCCATCTATGAACCAGGAAGTGGGTTCTCACCACACACCAACCCTGCCAGCACTTTGTGTTGGACTTCCCAACCTCCAGAATTGTGAGAAATACATTTTGTTGTTTATAAACTACCAGTCTATGGTATTTTGTTATAGCAGCTCAAATAGACTAAGACACCCAAGGACTTCACTGTATTGCATCTAGATTCAACTCTCATTTCTCGGTACAAATAGAGGAAGTAATGACGTAATACAAAGTCATTAATGATCTCAGTGCTAGGAAGACCATGAGGGTCATCTACTCTAATTACCCATCTAACCTCTTACAATTAAGTTAACAAACAGTTATTGGAAGACTCACCATATCTCAGATACTCTATGTTTCAGTAACTATTGCTGCATAACAATCCACCCCAAACTTAGTGGCTTAAAACAATAATCATGTATTTATTTGCTCATGGTTCTGCAATCTGGGTTGGGTTTAGCTGAATCCATTCATCTAGGGATTCAACTGGGGCTAGAAATCAAAGATGGCTTTACTCATATGTCTGACACCTCAGATGGGATGGCTGGAAGAGCTGGAGACTGGCCAGGCATCTCTCTCTCTCTCTCCACATGGTTTCTCCAGGAGGGTACCTGGACTTTACATGGCCATCAGGGCAGTTTCACCAACCACATTCTGTCGATCAAAGTAAGTGACAAGGCCAGCCTTGATTCATTGTGAGGAGAAATACACTCCACTTCTTGAAGGGAAAAGAGTGTGTGGCCATTTTTAATCTGCCACGCTATGATAAGCACGAGGATAAAAGGATGAGTAAAATATGATTTCTGCCCCCAGTGAGCTCCCAAACCACATACAGGCATTGTGGGAAGGGAGTGTCATGCACTCCTACGTGAAAAGCTGATAGTGAGAGGTAAAGTGCTGTGGAAATATAGATGACAGGAGGTGTTAGAAAGAATGTGGGTCAGGGAAAAGTACTGAGAAGAAATGACATTTGAGCTGGGCATTAAGAATAAGTAGGAATTGTGGGATAAAAGAGGAAGTACACAGTACCACCTATGAAGTAATCTTGCCAAAACATTAAACCTGAATATTATCAACCCTCTAGACCTAACTACCAGATTATAGGAAATATAGGGGCAGAGGAACAGGTTAAATGATGCCAAGGGGGCAATCAGCAGAACTCAGACAACTGAACGGGACAAATGAGCCAGTTTCTTCAAAAAGTAGTTGAAAAACTTCAACTACAATAAAAACAGGGAGGGGAAACCTATGAATTAAGAGACAAGAATAGAATGGGCGGACGTTGTTTGAATCCTGATTTGAACTAATTGGAAAAGAACATGAGAAAACTTCTACTTCTGAGTAAAACGTAGTAGGAAGTAACAGATCACCACTCCCTCTATATTAAGAGAAAAAAAGAATGAATTGTGAAAATAAATGGACTGGTTTCCAAATAATATTTTGAAAGACATTGAAAAGTCGTAGAAGCTAAGAAGACTGAAAGAACTAAGGTTAGGAGAGAAAAAACTCCTTCCTAGGTGAATTGACCATTTTATTTCTTAGTATTATTTGCTGAATCTGGAAACAGGCTTTCCTGACACAGAGGGACTCTACTAGGTAAAAGCAAAACCAATGAAGCTTTTGGTGGCCACTTGAGGTGTCGTGACAAATGGACTGGTTTCCTCTTTGAGACATTTGCTGAGCGCCAGAGCCACTCAGGAGGTTAGGAATTGGACTGCAAAGGCAAAAGGAAAACTCCCACAGTCTCAAAGTATTTTTGTCTGGGAGACAAAGTTCACTAGGGGAAGGGACCTTTAAGCACACAAAAGATCTTGCCCTTGAGACATTTGAAACCAGAGATGGACTAGGTCAAACTAAAGTCACAACATACTCTATTTCTGACAGAATTGAGACGATCAGTCTCTCAACTTATTTGCCTAATAAGAAGCACGTATCCTGTCTGGAGAGGATTTTTTTTTTTTTTTTTTTTTTTTTTGCACAATATCCCACATACAATTAAGAAAGAAATCACAAGGCATTTCAAGAAGCAGGAAAGAATGTCTGATAATTGAGTTAAAAAAAAAAAAGCGTACAATAGAAGCAGTGCCGCAGACGATTCAGGTGTTGGAGTTAGCAGTCAAGGACTTCACAATAACTATTATAAATATGTCCAAGAAAGTAGAGTAAAAGATGGACAAAAGTTAATGAAAAGGTGAATAATTTCAAAAGAGAAGTATAATCTACAGAAAAAGAATCAAATGGACATTCTAGAACTGAAATACAATATTGGAAAATAAAAACTCACTGGACTGGTTTAACAACAGACTGGACACAGCAAAAGATAGGATTACATAACTCAAAGACAGTAAATAGAAAATATTCAAAATGAAGCACAGGGAAAAATGGGGTAAAAACAAAATAAAACAGAAAAGAATCTTCAAGACATGTAGGACATAGTCAAATGACTAAAACACAATAATGTACGTGTTTTAGTAGTCCCAGAAAGAGAGAAGAGACTGGGGAAAGTAATATTTGAAGATATGACTATGACTAAAACTTTGCCAAAATATTAAAGATAGCAACTCAAAGATTCAAGAAGGTTTGCAAACCCTAAGCAAGATAAATAGAAAGAAAACCAAGCATAGGCATGTGCAATGACCAGCCAGGAAAGGAAGGAGGAGGGACACAGGCTAGAATAGGGCTAATTGATTATTCATTTAGTAATATCTAATCTACTTATTTAGCAATATGCAATAGTAAAAGACAAAGGCAATTAATAGAATGTGCTAATGACAGAAAGTAAAGGCGGTTAAGACTAAACTATATACATTGATAACAATGTCATGTCAAAGGAGTACACACACTTATAAGTTCAAGAGATCTCAACATATGTTTACTATTGATCAAAGATCACTTGGCTAAATACACAAATAACATCAGTAAGGAGTATCCAAAAGCAGTACTGAGCTCTACAGAATAGTAACTATTACAGTAGATGCAAAAGCTCATCAAAGTGGGGGAGAACAACACTGGAAAAGTCATAAATCAAAACTTTGCCAGATCTGTAGCTGAGAGAAACTCAGGCGTCTCCCACACCGCTGTTTGTTAGTTCCCAAGAATGCTGCTGCTGTTGTGGTCTTTGTTGTTAGAAGTCAAGGCGTTTTCTGACGCTATAAGCTGCAGGTTGCATATAAGTTTTCTAGATGCTAACAAGTTCTCAAGAAGGCTAACCATGGAGAACAGCACTGGAGAGGCCAGGAACCAGCCAGCCCTCACCAGGTCCACGGTGGAAGTCAGGACATCCCCTGGTGTTGTAAGCTGCATGTTGCTGGACGTCTTCAAAATGTTAGAATGATGAGAAATAACCAATGACAAATGACCAAATGATGAAATAATAATAACATTGCCGACTGACGTCTGTCTTATATATATTTTCTCAGATGTACCTTAGAGCCAAGTTTCTTGTTCCTGCCTCCCCCTCCGGGAGTGGCCAGTTCCGGGAGGGTCCGGCAGTTACTGATATGAGTGCTGCCCATCCGGCCGAAGGGCCAATTCATCCGGATAAGCAATATCTACTGTTCTTGCTTGGGACCATTAGCCCAAGGTCTTCCAAAGCCCAGCAACGTGCCTGTCACATTGTTCTGATATAACTTAGCTACTTCTTCACTGCATCTGCTGATGTGGGCGAAACAGACAGAACAAAGAGGGAATTCTCTGAACCCCTGATCAAGAATTTCTTTAACCGTAAGCTAACTATCACCTCACAACACGGACAGAACAGCAAACATCATCTCATATCTCCCCTACTTGAGAGAATGAGACCAAACAGAAAACCTCATCTCACATCTCCCCTGCTCGGGAGAATGAGACCAAAGGGGGAATTTACTCAACCCCTGATCACAGCACAGTAATCACCTCACATGCAGGAACAGATAAAAGTTAATAGACAAAAGCTCACATCAACCAATGAGGACAAATTTTCTTCAACATCTTCCCTACAGCATGTCATAGTCAAATTGCTGAAAACCAAGATGAACAGAAAGTCTTAAAAGCAGCCAGAGGAAAAAAGACACATACTTTCAGAGAAACAACACTTATTGCTGACTTTTTAACAGAACCTGAGGAGAGCCAGATCATAGAATGACATCTCTGAAGTTCTGAAAGAAAAAATAATCAGCTGACCCAGTGAAAATATCCTCTAAAAATGAAGATAAAATAAAGATGTTGTTAGACAAACAGAAATTGAGAGAATTAATTACCTAGAGATTCACTCTACAAGAAATAGTAAAGAAAGTTCTTCAGGCTGAAGGAAAAATGACTCCAGAGGGAAGCTAAGAACTGCAAAACGGAACGAAGAGCAAGGGAAAGGTTAAACATGTGGATACATATAAAAGAATATTGACTGTGATTGCTTAAAGCAACAATAACTACATTTTGTGCAGTTTATAACTTATGTAAAAGTAGATTACGTGACTACAAAAATACAAAAGGTAAGACAGTAGTAAATGGACTTAAACTGTTCATGTAGTGGTAAAGAACTAATTTAAGGTAGATTATAGTAAGTCAAACATGCATATTATTGTGTCTTGGGACAATACTAAAATAATAACTTTTTTAAAGGTATAATTTAAAAATTAATAGAGGAAATAAAAGGAATAACAAAAAGACTTGATTAATCCAAAAGTAGGCAGAAAAATGGAATAAAAAGACAAAGAATATATGGGACAAATAGAAAAGAAATACCAAATGACAGTCTTAAACTCAACTATACCAATAACTAAATCGACTAAACATTCCAATTACAAGATACAGATTTTTCTGAATGGATGTTTTTTAAAAGACCCAACTATATATATGCTGTTTCTGAGAGACACGCTGTAAATATAAATATGCAAATACATAGAAAGCAGAAGGATGGAAAAATATACCAAGCAAATAGTAACTGAAAGAAAGCTGAGGTGGCAATATTAATATCAAAGTAGATTGTGAGATAGGAAGTATTCCCAAAGGTTTAAAGGGGCATATTACACAGTGATGAAAGGGCCAATTAAACAAAACAACAATCTTAACTTTGTGTATACTGGATAACATGGTTTCAACATACGTAATGCAAAATGATGGAAAGAAGAAGAGAAATAGACAAATCTATGAGCACAGTTGGAGATTTTAACATAATCCTCTCAGTTCAGAAACAAAATATTCTAAAGTCCATGTATTTTCAGGAGGAAGATAGAGATGATGATTAGCTCCGTATTTCAAATTAAATACAGAGGGTGCCAAACAAATGTATACACATTTTAAGAAAGGAAAACTGTCTTAAAATTGTAATACTCAATATATACTGATAACAAAAGATGAATACAAGTCACGACTGACTTGTGCAATCATAATTGGTGCTCAAAGTGGTTACCATCAGCGTCCAGACACTTCTGATGACAGCGATCTACTGCTTGAGCAACGTTGACCAAAGTGTTCACTTGTATACATTTTTTGGCACTCCCGGTATATATAGCAATATTTTAAGGGTACCCACTAAAATAAACAAAGTATGTAATTTCAACACCAGTAAAGGGGAAAATGGGGCTGGAAGGACTCAATTAATCCAAAAAGGAAGAGGGGCAAGAAGGAGAAAAAAGAACAAACCCCAATATGTTATCAAGTCTGATAAATGTAAGTGTCTCAGTGGGACTACTGAACCCAGCACAGATAAGCCCGAGGTTCCCAATGAACCAAGGATGAGAAGGGGAGCCACATCTACAGAGGACCTAATGTCCATTTGGGGTGAAACTCCAAGAAAAATCTTGAGTTTCACTATGCTTTCCTTGAGTAAATCTTCTCAAGTTTCTAGCATATGGTAGGTGCTCAGAGCACATTTGCTGAAGGATGATTAAGCTTGAAGATCAAACATGTATTACTCATTTCTGAGGTCTCTCAGTTTCAGACTGATTCCAAAAGGTTGTTCGTGTACATCATCAAAAAAAAAGTGTTGACAAAGCATTTTAGCCCACCACTCTCTCATCCCTTCTGGAATATGGCCTAAGGAACAGCTTTCTATGTATATGAATCTTCTCATTCATTCATTCATTCATTCACCTACCCATTCATTTTACTCTCTTATTCATCCATGCATGCATGGATCAAACATTCAATATAGTCCTTGCCCTCAAGGTATTCATAATCTGGACAAGAAGACAGATGGATAAAAGAATAAACTACAATACGATGTGATATGTACAGTCCAAAAATTACTAAAGGAAAGGTACAGAAGGAGGAAGGAGGAGAGAGACCAGGTTTTTCAGAACAGGCGTTCCATTCTTTTTTGACTGCAATCCACATTTTATAACATAACATAAAACAAGACACACACACACACACACACACACACACACACACACACACGAGACAAAACTTCCGAGAAATAACTCTCCCCTATGTTATGTGATATTCGTCAATATATTCTGTTCTTTTCTATTTCTCAGACTGAATTGAGCTCTACTTTATTGTTTAATTATCTTTTAAAATAGTAAAATTAGTTACAGAGTTCAAAAAAGAAAAACTATAAAATAGTGAAAAATCTTGCTCCTAGCCCTATTCCACAGTCATTCTCAAATTCTTTTCTCTCCACCCCACAAAGATAACCACTATTATTAGTTTCTTTTGTGTGTTTCCAGGTCCTGCTAGTTATGCAAAAAACAGTACGAATAGCTATTTGTTTATGCAAATAGAAATGTGAATATATGAACATAGAGATTTCTGTTCCTCTTTTCTTGCCCAAATGGTTATTAAATATTTTTGACAACTTTCTTTTTTTAAAAATTATCTTGGAGATATCTAATATCGATACTGATGTGAAGAGGTTTTTTTGTTTGGTTAGTTTTTGTGGTTTTTCTCCTGCACTTCAGGTCAGTTTTTATTTTAAACAGCTTTATTGAGCCATAATTGACACACAATAAATGATACATTTTTAAAGTGCCCAATTTGATGTTTTGACCTATGTATACACCCGTGAAACCATCACCACGATTAAGATAATGAACGCATCCATCATCCCCAAAAGCCCCCTTGTGTTCATCTATAATCCCGCCCACCTGGCCCGCCCCATCCACATCTGCATTCCCAGACAACCACTGATATGCTTTCTGTTACTATAGGTTGGTTCTCGTTTTCTAGATTTTTACATAGATGGAATGATAAAGCATGTGCTCTATTTTTTTGGTGTGGGGTCTCTGGCTTCTTTCACTTAGTATAATTATTTTAAGATTCATACGTGTTGCTGCATGTATCATAAATTCATCCCTTTTTATTGCTAGGTAGTATTCCACTGTATAGCTATATCACAATCTGTTTATCCATTCATCTGCTTACAGACACTTGGGTTGTTTCCAGCTTGGGGCTATTACAGATAAAGGTGCTATGAACAGTAATGTGAAAGTATTTGTATGAACATATACTTTCATTTCTCTTAGGAATAGAATGGCTGAGTCATATGGTAAGTATATGATTAACATTTTAAGAATTTTCCAAAATCTTTGTACTATTTTGTATTTCCACCAGCAGTATATGAGAATACAGTTGCTCCGTATCCTTGTAAACAGTATGTTCAGTCTTTTAATTTGAGACTTTCTAATAGGTTTATAGTTATATCTCATTGTGGTTTTAATTTGCATTTCTCTAATGAACAATAATGTTGAAAATCTTTCATACGCTTACCTGATATTCATGTATCTTCTAGTTTTCTTGATTTTCTCTATGGCTTTTCTGTTTTTGTTTCATTGATTCCTACTCTGATCTTTATTTCTTTTTTTCACTTATTTTAGGTTTCATTTGTCCTTCTTTTGTTAGATTCCTAAGGTGGAAGCTGAGGTCATTGATTTGAGTCTTTTATTCTTTCTGCTACTGTTTAGTGCTATAAATTTCCATCTAACATACTGCTTTAGCAACTTTCCACAAACTTTGATATGTTTTGTCTTTATTCAGTTCAAAATACTTCCTGGTTTCACTCTTGGTTTCATCTTTGACCCCTGGATTTAGAAGGGTGTTATTTAGTTTCCAAATATTTCAGGGATTTTTCTAGATATCTTGATTCCTTTGTAGTGAGAGAATATATTTTGCATGATTTGATTCCTTTCAAATATTTTGAGACTTGTTTTATGATCAAAAAAAGGTCCATTTTGGCAAATTATCCATGTGCACTCAAAAAGAATGTGTATTCTGCTGTTTTGGGGAAAACGATTTTATAAATGTCAGTAAGGTCAGGTTGGTTGATAGTGTTGTTTAAATCTTCTAAATCATTACTGATTTCCTGTCCATTTGTTCTATCAGTTGTTGAGAGAGAAGTATTGAAAACTCCAACTGTAGTTGTAGGTTTGTCTATTTCTCTTTGCATTCTGTCACTTTTGCTTATGTGTTTTGTTGCTCTGCTCTTAGGTGCTTAACATTTAGCTTTGTTATGTCTTCTTGATGAATATTCCCATTAATTTCTAATGAAATGACATTCTTTGTGACTGGTGCTATTTTTGTTCTGAAATTTATTTTGTCTAATATTAATATAGCTATTCCCACTTTTTAAAAATAGTGTTACCATGATAAATCTTTTTTTCTATACTTTTTTTAAAAACATGTTTGTGTCTTTATGTTTAAAGTGGCTTTGTTGTCAGTGGCATATAATTGGGTTGTGTTTTTTTTCTCTGAAAATCTCCCACTTTTAATTGGGATATTTAAGCCATTTACATTTAATGTGATTATTGATATGGTTAGGTTTGAGTCTATCACTTTGTTATTTGTTTTTTATTTGTATCACCTATTATTTGTTCCATTTTTCCTCTTTTTCTACCTTCTTGCAGATTAATTAATTTTAGTGATTCAATTATATCCTTTTTGCTGTGTTGTTAGCTATAACTCTTTGTTGGTTTGTTTTAGTGGTTGCTTCAGGGTTTATAGTATATATTTTAACTTATCACAGTCTACCTTCAAGTGAGATTATATGACTTCTGTATAGTATAAGAACATTACAACCATATACATCTATGTCTTTCCTCCCAGCCTTTGTGCTATTATCATTTATCATTTTACTTCTTCCTATATTAGAAGCCCCCAAATATACCATGTTTCTCCAAAAATAAGACCGAGTCTTATATTAATTTTTGCTCCAAGGCACATTAGGGCTTATGTTCAGGGGATGTCATCCTAAAAAAATCATGCTAGGGCTTATTTTCCAGTTAGGTCTTATTGTTGGGGAAACACGGTACGTATTGCTATTATTTTTATTTTAAACAATTATCTTTTAAGAAGATTAAAATAAGAAAAAATATCTAATATTTACCCACATTGCATTTCTGTTCCTCTTCACTCCTATGTATAGATTCATATTCGATCTGGTATCATTTTCCTTGTGCTTGAAGGATTTCCTTGGCCATTTCTTGTAGTGCAAGTCTTTCAGATGTTTTTATGTTGGAAAAAGTCTTTATTTCATCTTTGTTTTTGAAAGATATTTTCACTAAGTATAATCCAGGTTGACAGTTTAAGTATTTTAAAGAAATCGTTCCACTCTGCTGACTTGCCTGGTTTCTAAAGAGAAATCTGCTATCATCGTTTATTTATTCCTCTGTATATAATGTGTCTTTTATCTCTGGCTGCTTTTAAGATTTGCTCTTTTATTATTTGAAAGAATTACCAAGACTTTTATTTTTGCTTAGGTCTATTAAGGATTGATCTTTATTGCTGGTTTTAAGCAAATTGATTATGATGTACTTTGGGGTCTTTTTCTTTATGTTTCTTCTGGTTGGGGTTTGTTGAGATTTTTGGGTCTTGTGGTTCATAGTTTTCATCAAATTTGTAAAAATTTTTAGTCATTCTTCTTCAAATATTTATTCTTTCCCTCTCTTTCTCCTCCAGGAATTCCACTTACATGTGTATTAGTTCACTTGAAGTTGTCCCATAGCAAATTTGATACTCTGGGCTTTTTTTTTTCTTTTCTCTTTCTCCTTTTATTTTCTTTAGTCTTTCTTTCTGGGTTTCATTTTGGATAGCCTTTGTAGCTATATCTTCAGGTTCACTAATTTATTTTCTTCTACAATAATCTGTTAATCCATCCAGTGAATTTTTTCAGCTCAGACATTATAGCTGTCTTTTCTAGAAGTTCAGTTTTGATCTTTTTTATATCTTCCATATCCCTACTTAACATAGTCAACATTTCCTCTAGTTTCTTAAACATATAGAATACAGTTATAGTTGTTTTAATGTTCTTTTCTACTAATTCTATCATCAATATACTTTCTCGGTCAGTTTCATTGGCTGATTTTTCTTCTCATTAAGGGTCATGTTTTTCTGCTTTTTTGCATACTTGTTAACTTTTATTGGACACTGGACCGATCATGCCAGATATTGTAAACTTTATCTTGTTGGGGATGGGGTGTAATTGTATTCCTATAAATATTCTTGAGCTTTGTTCTGGGATGTGGTTAAATTACCAGGAAACAGTTTGACCACTTCAGGTATTATTTTTATGCTTTGTTAGTGGGAAAAGAGAAGTATTTAGTCCAGGGCTAATTTTTCCCCAAAACTGAGACAAAATCTTTCTAAATACTGTATCCAATGCTATGAAAATGGGTTTAACATAATCAAAAGAGTCTCATGCTTTAATTAATTTTTTGTTATTTTATAAATCTGTAGATGGAGATTTTTTTGAGTTTGTGATATAGACTTCTTAAAATAAAGGTTTTCATTATAAGAATACCTATTCTTAAATAAAAATCTATAAAATACAAAAAATCGGGGGAGAATCTCCTGTACATCTACTCCCTAGATATAAATCCTGTTAACATTCTGGGGGGCTTCCTTTGCTTTCCTAGAAGGCATGAGCTTTGTCATAGTAATGGAGGGATTCTCCCCTGCCACAGTGGTAGAACTTTTTAAAACTTCAGCAAATTAGGGAGTGCTTTGATTAAATTTCAGAGAAAATAACCCATCTTAGCATGTGTTTCTTGTTTTCAAGGAGATTAACAACCTGGGAAACCGTGCCGGCTGCCCACACCCTGCACCAGCCCTCTAGGCAGCTTCCAGGCCTACAAGTTTGTTTTTAGCATCATTTCTTCAGGTTTTATAAACTTAAGGAACTGCCAGGGAGTTAACAGAAACTATGGCCATTCCTCGACTCCCCAGTTTTTTCGAAAGCCTTGGTTCATGGCTACCCTTCCATTCTCAAAGCAGGCTGTCCTTGGCCAAGCTATGATGTCAGCAGTTTACCTCCAGATTTTTTTCACTTAAGTAACATTCGAGTACTTTCCAGGAGCTGAGCCTCATGGTTGTCTGAGGTTTTACAGAATGACTCCTTGCTCTGGAGAAAATCATAGGCTGGAAGGGGAGATAGCCTATTACCCAGGGACTGTAGTGCTGAGTACACCCATACCCTGTGTTGTTTTAAGATGTGGACAGGATCAAATATATGGTGATGGAAGGAGAACTGACTTTGGGTGGTGAACACATAATGTGATATATAGCAGATGTATTACAGAATTGCACACCTGAAGAGAAGGGAGGCAGAACTCTACCTTGCCCTCTGGCTGGGGACATCAAAAAAGTTTTTTTGTCTTGTTTTGTTTTTATTTTTGTTTTTGTTTTTTAACAAGAACACCAAATATCCTTCATTAGCACCAAAAAAAACAAAAGTAGCCATAACAAGGTACAGCAAGTGGAAACATGCTTTAGTGGTCAAAGGGTTAGTGTTGCATACAAATATAACTTTTCTTTTTTGTAGTCTTGGCAATAGCCATAAGAATGTAAAAAAAACATTCTGTAGCAGCAGGTCAGGAAATGAAGAAGCACACACTCACCAATGGTTCAGAGCATGTTAACAAAAAAGACACAAGAATGGATTCAACTACTTTAGTGCAAAATGTCTAGGACAAAACTGTAAATTTAGTTCAATACTAAGAAGCAAACACTAGAACTTGTTACGGATTCCAAAATAGCTCACTCAAATAGTATTACATACTATTGTAGGTGACAAAAAGGTGCTAAGTTTACAGATACAATAATTGTACAGTATTTTAAATCTGTAATTTCAGTTTCAGATTTTCTATTAAAAATTAACTACACTGAAATTCTATAAATTGTGCTTAAGCAATTCAGCTATGAGTTTACAACAGAGATAAACGTTGCCATCCAAATTATTAGTTACAGTTTAACAATAACCTCAACATCAGCAACCACTGTAGTTGCTATTATCTGACTTGTTTGGGCACCTTCTCGTCTCATTTTCTTCATGGTTCACAAACTCATCGTGAGCTTAGGAAAAGATCCAACTTTAATGAATCAACAATTAGACTGTACGTGTCAACTTTAAAAACCACACACAGGACTACATTGTAGTAGCTATTCCAAATGTTTTAAGGGAAAGCTCTCATTAAAAAAGAAAATACTTAAGGTCTTTAAATAAAATTCTACTACCAATTTTATAAGTCTGAAACTCTAAGAACTACTATCTTAAAAACCTGGTTTATTTAACAGTACCTTTTGCAGAAGAGACAAGGAGACTGAATATAAATTATAGCAACACTTATGTGAACTGCATGAAGCCCATGTGGCCAGGACATAGCTTTATTATTATTATTATTATTATTATTATTATTATTATTATTATTGGGGAAGGGGAACAGGACTTTATTGGGGAACAGTGTGTACTTCCAGGACTTCTTCCAAGTCAAGCTGTTGTCCTTTCAATCTTAGTTGTGAAGGGCACAGCTCAGCTCCTGGTCCAGTTGCCGTTGTTAGTTACAGGGCGCAGCTCAGCTCCAGGTCCAGTTGCCGTTGTTAGTTACAGGGCGCAGCTCAGCTCCAGGTCCAGTTGCCGTTGTTAGTTACAGGGCGCAGCTCAGCTCCAGGTCCAGTTGCCGTTGTTAGTTACTCCCTTGTGGGAGTCGAGGCGTCTAACCAGCAACATTGTGGTTGAGAGCCCACTGGCCCATGTGGGAATCGAACAAGGAGCCTTCGGCATTAGGAGCACGGAGCTCCAACAGCCTGAGCCACCCGGCCGGCCCAAGCATTCATTTATTTATTTATTTATTTATTTATTTTTTCTAAAAGGAAGGAAGTCTTTATTTTTTGGACTTCCAAAGCTTGATTTATAATAACTACAAACATTGCTGCTTTGGGAAGTTTATAGAAAATTTCTTAGAAACAGTAATAATTTCAAACATTAATCACACTGTTGAAATACTCATTCAATATTAATAATTTGTTCTTCATTAAGAAATAGAATTCTTCACAGCAAATGCCCCAGAGTTGCCTCAGTCAATTACTACAGCCACTAAAAACAAACAATTAAATCAGCAAAATGTTGTCCCTATCTGTTGTCTCAATAGATACCACATTTATCTAATATTGAATCACATCTGACAGATACTAACACTAAGGTTACATACTGCACTGAAAAAAAAAAGTGACACAGGGATGGCTGGATGGCTCAGCTGGTTAGAGCGCGAGCTCTGAACAACAGGATTGCTGGTTCCATTCCACATGGGCCAGTGAGCTGTGCCTTCCACAACTAGATTGAAGACAAGCTGCCACTGAGCTGCTGGAGGGGCAGCAGGATGGCTCAGTCAGTTAGAGCGCGAGCTCTTAACAACAAGGTTGCCAGTTCAATTCCCAGGATGGTGGGCTGCGCTCCCAGCAACTAAAGATTGAAAACGGCAACTGGACTTGGAGCTGAGCTGCGCCCTCCACAACTACATCGAAGGACAACGATTTGGAGTTTATGGGCCCTGGAGAGACACACTGTTCCCCAATATAAAAATAAATTAATTACTTTAAAAAACACGTAACACATCATGCTTGCTGTAGGGGTCTGACGCACATAAATGCACATCGGCAGATCTAGTTAATGCCCTGTGGGGATAGGAGACAGGAGAGTTTACTTCACCTTGATTGGTTCTCATTCCAACCAGTGAACACAAACTTATTGTTTATAACGATTCTTTTAAAAAGTCCTGTAACATTGATGGTGAAGGGAGCCCATTGATTCCATCGTACATAGGGCATCTGCAGGTCACTGCACAGCAGATATATTGCAGGCAGAAAGGGAAAGTCCTATTTCATGACAGAGCAAGCAATCGTTCAAAAAACACGCAAGAACTGGGGTAATGTTCCAAAAGTCCTGTTACAGTGGAGGAGTGAAATATACAAGGGTCGTGAACATCAAAACTAAAGTTGTCTAATGTTCAATTCGGGCACGCGGGGACCTGTTGTAGTCACAGGAGCTCACCGAAGAGGACTCTTGTGCAGAGCCCCTGAGCAACAATGTACCTTCGGGTTTGACTTCCAGAAGGCCTTCTGCTTCCTAACGGTCCATCACTCCTCAAAAACAGGGATTACTGTAATCTGAAGCAAATTGGGCACAAGGCCGTGTCTGTAATCAATCTGCGTGTGGGCTTGCCAAGCTTCCTGCCTGCTACCGTGGGCATGGCTGTCTCCAGACACCTGGCTTTGCTTCTGCCTACGTGACTGAGAACACAGGATGGTTGTGTCCTCTTCTGAGTCACAATTAGCTTGTGGAATTGCGGGATTGTCTCCTTATTTCAGTCATGCCAGGAGCTAACTTTGGTCCCGGTTTATGTAACAAATTAACCTGAGCAGTGGCTTCAAATGTACGTATTTGTGCAATACTAAGCTGTCTTTCTCTCCAAGCTTATGTTCTTTATCTTCTGTGGAAGCCAAGCATGGATCAAATGTATCAAAAAACATTGAATGTGGGTTCACAGTGGCTGTGTGCTGCTTAATCAAATGTCATTTGGGGGCAAAATCCAAGCTAGCAAGAAAAGGATATTTCTCAAGCATTAATTCAGAAAGGTGTATTTTTCTTTTATTAGAAAAGAGGGACTTCGACTGCTTCTTGTAAGTTCTCATAGGAAAACACAAGCCCACAGTATCCTTCAACTTCTGTCTCAGACGACTTTCTACAGTTGTGCTGGAAACGCTGTTCATATCTTGTATGGAGCTTATGCCATATCGCCTCTCTCTCCTTTGACGTTCACTTTGAGTTCTACCAAACGTTTTATCAGTACCCAGTGAACTTTGTGTCTTCCTAGAACAGGAATGTGTTTTTTTCCCCACCCCATGGAGTACATCAAGAGGAGGAATCTCTTCTTATAAGTCTTGTTTCTGTGATGACACACGAATCATTATTCGTTTCAATGCTTATGTCGACAACCTGAGGAATTTCAGTGGCATCATTTTGGTTTCTCCTCGAGGAATTATTTGAAGGGTTTAATCCCAGTTGGAAGGCAACATTTTCGCTAAAGGGACTGCTTTGTTGCTGAATTGCTGAGTCTCCTCTGCTGAATTTTTTTCTTTGACAGACAAGCCCCTATTGGAGTTCGCGTCCATATTTTCACTACGGTTTCCTCCCTCATGGCTAAAGGCATTCTGACACCTGTATTTGAAGTTATTCCACACTTTCCCCACTTTATCCATTGATTATAAGATAGTGACCAATTGCAGGTGGGGCTTTGGATGGGACAGGATTTCTTTGAAGGGACATCAGAGGGACAGGAGCCTTGAAGGAAATGTGTGGTTCCTGTTTTCCAGATGAGGAAACTGAGGTGCAGGAGGTCCCTCGAACCTGGATTCCACCTGAGGTTCCTAACTCTACCATTTTGTCTACTGCTTAGCATCTGCTGCAGCGGGGGTTCAGGGTGAGTCCAATAGTGCAAATTTCTGGCCTAGTAAGAGGGAAGGATGGTGCCACCAAAAGGAAAAGAAGCAGGGTTCAATGAAGGACAAGTCCTATTTCCTGAGTGTATGCGATGGTACAGACACTTTATAGACATTATCGTATGTCATCATCACTTCCTCCATGGCCTCCTCTGGAGGGACAATTATCCTTTTTATCCAGGGTAAGAATCTAAGACCAAGAGTTGCCCTGAAGTCACAGTTGTTCAATGTCAATGTCAGAATTCAAACCCAGGTTGGATGCCAACGATTAGGCCTTTCCTCTACTCAGTGCTGCTTCAATTTGGGGAAAGGCGGCCTTTTGGTGCCTTGGAACTGAAAAACCCAAATCGGTACACTGGGTGCCTCTGCGTCTCTGCCTCTTCTCCTTGCCCTGCTATACGCACCCTGACACCGGTGTTTTTTACATTATTTCATAATATCCTACAGATAGTCATTGAGCACCTACTATGTATCTGACATTTCTAGGCCCTAGAGATAGTGAACAAAAATCACTATCATTGGAGTGGGGGGGCAAACGAAACAAACAAAAACCAAGGCCTCTCCCCCTCCCCAAAGAATCAGTCTCAGGTGCACTGCCAGGGGGCATATAAACCTCTTAGGGGGCCAAACAAAGGGACATAGTGAAATACTGGTGTCCGGATTGAGAAAGTAAACAATTGTAATGACCAGATAACACATCTTTTTGCAAGTCAGATGGTTTCCAAACATTTGCTTTCAACAAAATTGAATAAGGACCTCCTGGAGTTGTCAGTTGATGAATTATTAAAATAAGTTTTGATAATGATTATGCTATGTGACTTGGGGGCACATTATTTGGAAGGAGTTCCAAAAATTACTGAATAGTATTGCTATAGCAAAACCCTTTCCATTCCCATCTACTTATTTCATATGAACAAATTTTCTTAGCCACTGCCAAAAAAATAAGAATAGAATAATGCAGGACTCGGGAAAAATCACCTGCCACTTCATTGAGATACTTTTGCAATAAAATTTCCTTTAACAAAAATAATGCTATATATTATTTCGGTTAATCATACAATAATAATATTTGCAATGATAAGTAAGAAAGTTTTTAGAGGATCTTGATCTTGGGAAATGTTTTTACAAATTAAATTACAATGTAAATGCACTTTTATGTGGTGAAGTATGATACACTTTCAAGCATACAGTTATATCGCCTGAGGATAAATTTCTGTGAGAGGAAAATGGAATAGAAATACAAGTTCAAGGAGAAAAGAGAGTAATGTAAAATTTCTTATGGTTAACAAGGTGATGTTACTTTTTTTACATATATAAATGGATAATAGTGGGTATTAAGTTGCTATTGTATTTAAATTCCATTGGATGGCATTCAAAACTGTGATGTAACACTCTTATTTAAGTGTTGCTTTCCTTTCCCACGTGCATGCCTTTTATATCATTTTCTAGGCTAATGACCCTGGCTGGAACCTTCAGCACAATACTGAATAGATGTGGTGAGAGAGGATATCCTTGTCTTATTCTTGATCTTAGGGGGAGGCATTTAGTCTTTCACCATGGAATATGTTAGTGTGGGTTTTTCATAGATGCCCTTTACCAGGTTGAGGAAGGTCCTTTCTATTTCTAGTTTATTGAGTGTTTTGTCTGGGGGTAGTTTCAAAAAGTTACTTAAGGGAGCAAGATGATGGAAAGCGCAAGTTCAAGTTCCTTAGGTGGTCTGTCGCTGCAATACCCCCAGCACCAAGCACCATGCCTGCACATAGAAGGAGCCCATTATTGTTTGTGGAGCAAACTGTCTCCCCCTCTCCCCTTGCATTTTATACCCCAGTGATACTGCACTGTTTGTGGTTCCCCACACACACCATCCTGTCTTCTCTGGCTGTAGTCTTCTTTCCTCTTCTGTTCCCTGTTGATTCCTATTCATGCGTTCCAGTGCTGCCCAGGTGTCATCTCATTCAGATAATGCTTTGTGGGGACAGAGCCCCAGAGAGTAGTTTACAGGCTCTCGGCCTCACGTGGAGGGGTGCTGGCTCGGGTGGTGGATGGCCGTCGGCTGTGGCTGATTGGCCGTCGGCTGTGGCCGGTTGGCCTATTGGCCACTGGTATAACTGCTGTGGCTACGGAGGATTGCCGAGGAGAGTGGAAGAGGAGAGCCGAGAGAGTGGAACAGAGCCGAGAGAGTGGAAGAGAGTCGTCGGTCGGTCGGTTGGCGGAAAGGCTGACGGCAGGTCACGCGTCCGGTGGGCCCAGCCTCCAGTGAGACCATAGTGGTATGACTCCCCTACCTATGGCTCCGTGGGTGTTCCTTTTTGGCCTCACCATATCCTGTGTTCTTATGTGGGGAGCGGGACCGGAGACCCCGCAGGCCGCCCCGCCTGAAAAATGGCGCGGCAAGCAGGCCTCCACACACAACAAATGGCGCAGCGAGCAGGGTATGGTACCGGCCAAAACTCACCAAAGGCTGGTCGAGCAGTTTATGCGTACAAAAGTTCAGCTTTGGGAGGCCCGCGAGGAGCTACGCCGGGAGCGGGAGGCATGATCTGCCTGGGAGACTCGAGCCTCCAGATGGCACACCTCCCTCTTGGCCATGGATGGCATTGCCTTCATTTTGGTGATCTGCTACAGCCTTAAGCTCCGAGGGTTGTGGACATCTTACACCGAGGCCTCCACCCACTCAGACACCTGGCACGGTGAGCAAGATTCCAACCAGGTAGGAATGGCGTCTGACTCTGGGCAGGAGGATGTGTGGCCCCCACACAGTATATGGTGTTCGGTGGCCACTGTTCTCAGGAGTTGGACCCCCAAGGAGGGGTGGGAGGACATGGATGGCTCTCCGGCCAGTGTGGAGAGGGCCCTGCAGGCTCTGGCTGAGCGGTTGCCGGAGGAGGAGAAGGCTACAGCCAGCCGCGTGGGCTGGATGTTCCTCACGGCCTTGAGTCTCAACACGGAAAATGCGCTTAATGAAATGGTCCAGGTCCGAACCAGGTGTCCCAGTTGGAAGCGCTGGAAGCCCGGGTCCGCCTGTTAGAACAGGGGCCCCAAGGTGGAGACTCTGAGGCAGAGAGGAAGGAAGCCAGTGGAGACAAAGTAGCTCCCAACCCCCAAGCCCGGCCAATCTTTAAGCAAAGGGTAAAAGTGAGCAACCTTTGGGCCCCGGGGGCGTTGCTGCTGACAACCCAGCTGTGACTGAGTTCACGACCTACACCCCTTACACTCCCACTGAGTTGCAGGAGCTGGGGAGGCCGTACAGACAACGCCCTGGAGAGCCAGTCTCGGCTTGGCTGTTACGTTTATGGGATGAGGGAGCAGACAGCATTCTCTGCTCCCCAGGCGAGATGGAAAAGCTAGCCTTCGTGACAGTGCATCCGTCCCTGCGACAAAGGTTACAAAACTGCCATAGGTTGGCCAACAACCAGGGCAACCATTCTCTAATGGAGTGGCTCACTGCTGCGGTACGCACCGTATGGGGACAGGCTGGCGAGCTGCCAGACACTGTGAGTCAATGGCAGTCATATATAGAACTTACGCAAATAATCCGTGAAATGGGTATGAGACATGCTAGTTTTAACCTCAACATGCAGGGCCCAGATGACGAGCTTTTTACTGCCAGCATGAGAGATCTGGTTTTGGATACTGCACCTGCGAGTGCTTTTGGATCCTATTCTTACACCCTATGTGGGGCGGCGGATCCATGAAGTTACAACTGCCATGGCCACCCTAGGGGATGTTGAAAGCCGGAGGTGAAGGAAGTTAAGACAGGAGGTCCGCACAGTTGAGACCTGGAAGCCCAAACCAAAGGTAAAGGGGCGAGGTCGCGGGCCTCAGAGAGTAACACGCGCACAGATGTGGCGTGATCTCGTGGCAGCAGGGGTCGATAGGAAGAAAATAGACCGACAACCCAATGCACTCCTGCTGGAACTTTGGAAACAGTTGCGTCCAGAACAACAATTCCGGAGAAACATAAAGGAGGAGTCTGGGAAAGCACGACCCATGTCCCTCCAGGACTTCATGCAGCCGCTTGAGGCTGACCCCTTACAGCTTGATTAGGGGTGGGGCCAAGGTACCCAGTCAGAGGGGACAAGCAGGGACCGGAGGCCCCGCGTGGAACTGTCCATACATTGGTCCCCTTCGAATGTACAGAGGGTTTTGGCTCTAGTTGACACTGGTGCTGACTGCAGTCTTGTTTATGGGAACCCAGAACTGTTCCCGGACCAGCAATCTGCATTGATGGCTATGGGGGAAAGACTGTGACTGTTGAAAGCCGTTTCCTTACCACTGGGTATAGGAAGGCTTCCCCCTCGTACCTACAAGGTTTATGTCTCCCCCGTTCCGGAGTATATTCTAGGGGTGGACGTGCTACATGGCCTCAGCTTACAGATGTCGGTAGGAGAGTTCCGTCTCCGGATCCGGGTGGTGAAAGCGGTGACACGCGGCATGCTCACCACCCTCCTCAAGTGTTGCCACAGCCCTGGCGCATGGTTACAGTGCGACAGTACCGCCTGCCAGGAGGACAGGAGGAGATTGGTCGTACAATTTTGGAATTGGAAAAGGCACATATTGTGAGGCCAACGCACAGTCCCTTTAACTCCCCAGTATGGCCTGTCAAGAAGCCAGATGGGACCTGGCGAATGACTGTGGACTATAGGGAGTTAAATAAGGTGACGCCACCCTTGCACGCTGCAGTGCCTTCAATTCATGATTTAATGGATCGTCTGACTGTCTGCTTGGGGACATATCACTATGTAGTGGACTTGGCCCTGGCAGGTTCAAAAGCCCCCACTGTTGATGGTTGGGCCTGATAGCCCCATGGGGGGCTGGTTTGACTCATGATTTGCAAGTGACGCCAGGGGTGGTGGCTGAGTGGCCACCTCAAGTGACTGTAGTATATAGAGGTCCCGATACCGGGATGATTTTGCCAGGAAACTATGTGCTCTCACTATGGCCTATTATGGGGTCACCTGTTCTGTTACATGTTGAAACTATGCAAAGGACCCCAAGTACTGCCATAAAGGTCTGGTACCACAAACCAGGAAAGGTGCCAGTGGCAGTGACCCTCCTTTCCCAGGACAAAAAGCTAGCATGTATCCTCCCAGATGGAAGGGATTTACCATTGTTGGTTCCTAAGACTACCATTTCTTTTCATCCATAGGTGTCAGTAGGCTAATACGGCACAGGGATCCTCGCGGAAGATGCTTGTCGCGTAGATTGTGAGGCGAGACCCTGTAGGGGTAGAGTGTGGGGACAGAGCCCCAGAGAGTAGTTTATAGGCTCTCGGCCTCACGTGGAAGGGTGCTGGCTCGGGTGGTGGATGGCCGTCAGCTGTGGCTGATTGGCCGTTGGCTGTAGCCGGTTGGCCGATTGGCTGCTGGTATAACTGCTCTGGCTACGGAGGATTGCCGAGGAGCCGAGCAGAGCCGAGCAGAGCCGAAGAGAGCGGAAGAGGAGAGCCGAGAGAGCGGAACAGAGCTGAGAGAGTGGAAGAGAGTCGTCGGTCAGTCGGTTGGCGGAAAGGCTGACGGCAGGTTGCGCGTCCAGTGGGCCCAGCCTCCAGTGAGACCATGGTGGTATGACTCCCCTACCTATGGCTCCGTGGGTGTTCCTTTTTGGCCTCACCATATCCTTCGTTCTTATGTGGGGAGTGGGACCAGAGACCCCGCAGGCCGCCCTGTCCGACAAATGGTGGAGCTAGCAGGGTCTCCCGCACGACATGCTTCTTTCCTTTCCCCTCCTCAAATCCTGAGCTGAGTGGACCTCTTGTTTTGTGCTCTTGTGGTATTTGGTGCGTCTACCACTGTGCATTGTATGTATTTACTTATGCACCCATCCCGCACGACATGCTTCTTTCCTTTCCCCTCCTCAAATCCTGAGCTGAGTGGACCTCTTGTTTTGTGCTCTTGTGGTATTTGGTGCGTCTACCACTGTGCATTGTATGTATTTACTTATGCACCCATCCCCCCCACTAAACTAGATAGGTGAGGTGGTGTATGGGTAAGAGTATGAATTCGAGAGCCCGGCTGCCCAGATTCAAACCTCTGCCTTACTAGTTTGTGTGACTAGTTTGTTGTGCCTCAGTTTCCTCATCTGTCAAACAGGTGATAATAATGGTACCTATCTCGTAAGGTTGTGGGAGGGTTGAGGGGCAATAGTATCTAGTAAACAGTAATTAGCTTGTAAGAGTTAGCTATTAAGTCCTACAGGGCAAGACCTATGTTTTTTTCTTCTCTGATTTTCACAGCCCTTGGTCAAATGCCTGGCCTGCAGTGGGTGCTAAGTAAATGTTTGTCATAAGGGTGAGCATGGTGAAAAGTATCTGAAAGAAGAAAGAGATTAATGAATTCCATATTACATAGTAGGGTAGAAATCAGAAATCAAATGTGTAAACCATGTTACCCATTTCAATGTATTTCCTAGATTGTCTACACACTAACCCTGAGATTGCCAAGCTGGAGAAATTCAGTCTGTCATCGTGGCGCTCCTCTCTGTCCTTAGGGTCGCAGAAGACTCTGGGAGGTTTATGCACTGCTCAGAAAACAGGGCAATGGCTTTTGATCTTCAGTCCATTATTTTTACTGTCCACGTCTGCATTGTCCTTTGAATATGTTTAATATCGCGGACCATCTTTCCTGGCCTGGCAGCCTCCTAGGGGCACAGTATCTCATGTTTGCGATTTACCTTAAAACATTTGACATTTATCCTTAGAAACAAGGTAAGGGAAGCATATTCTAGGTGAGAATGTTTCAGAAAACTCTTCCAGTACTTCCGGAACCTGAGATAGGCTGCAGGTCCCTATTTTGGCAACTTACATATACATGCTGTAAACTTTTGTAACCATTCTAGTATTAGACTCCCACATTGCTTCTATCTTTTTTTTAATTGGCATGTTCAAGAAATAAATCTCCTTTTTCAAAATAAAATACTTGGGCATATTAAAACTTTTGGCAAAGACAGGATGACATTTGTAGGTGTCGGTTACTTGAAATTACCCCCAGGTGCAACTTGCGTTCTAATCAGCAATTCGATGGCAGGAGTGGTTTGAAAACATTCTAATCAGAAAGTGGCTTCAACAAAGTGGTTCAGAGTAACTGAATACCACAAATTTCACCAATGATAGCTCTTTTATAGCATCCATTACACAAATTAACAAGCAACTCCTTTCGACAGTGAAAACCTGTTTCTGATAACACCCCTGGCATTAATCAGGATTGGAACAGCATAACCAAGTATAAGGGAGAATCGCTTTCTGGTTGCCTGATGCCCGCCATGCGGGTGACAGAGTCCTGCTTCTGGGTTACTGCTGTCCCTGCCTTGAGTATACCTTTCATTCATGCTGTGGCCAGAGCATCCAAAAAGCCAGAGAAACCCCAAAGAAACTACAGAGCTCCTAGGAGCTGTTTCGTGCCTGCCTGCTAATGAGTGTTTAACAAATGTCGTGGGGGAGGGGAGTCGGATTTTAATCTACAACTTGTTTTCACTATATCCCAAGAGTGAGGATGTGGGGCAGGCAAATCCTCATCTCTTCAGACTTCCCTGGCAGGTATTTGTTAAGTTACCAATGAAAAAGAACAAAGAATGGGACTTTATCAACTTAGGTCAGTTTGCAACCCCTTGCTGGGGAGCCAGAGGGTTTTTAGGAAGCAGAGCACAGGCCCTACCTGCCTAGGGAACCACCCATCTCTGTAACCTCCTCACTGCTAAAGAATCTCTTCTCCTCCAACCTTCATGAGTGGACAGAGCATCCAAAAGGACAGAGAGTTGAGACCTCAAAGAACTTATGTAGCTTCCCACCCCACCAAGCCAATGCTTTTACTCTTTTATCTCTTCCACCTGCTCCCCCCAACCTTCACTCCAGCACGATTTCCTTGTGAAACTTAAGTTTTTATGAAACAAAGCCAGAAAGGGGGTTATTGCTAAGCAACTTCTGTTCTCAAGCCTCTCCAGGGAGCAGGGTACCGAAGAAGCAGGCTTACTTGCCTGGAAAGTTCTAGCTGCTTTGGGTGTATCCTCAGACTGCCCAGACAGGATGTGCTGGATATTCTGTTTGCCTTTCCATGGCTACCCTCCACCCTGCTCTGCGCCCTAGGAGGCTGGCTCGCAGGGACTGCATCTCCCAGAAACCCTCAGAACTTCCAGTTGGGTTTTGTTAATGGGTGGCATTAGCCTGAGAGGATGAAAGGAGAAAGAAGTTGGATATTTACTTCCCTGCTGGGCTATGGTTATAGACCTCTATCAAAGGGCACAGCTGCTGTCAGGCAGCATTTTCTTACCAATACAGCTCTGTTATGAGTTGAATTGTGTCCTCTCCCTCCCCCAAAATAAAAGACATATTAGAGGCCAACTCACAGCACCTCAGAAGGTGACCTTCTTTGGAGAATCAGTCTTTATAATCAAGTTAAAATGAGGTTATTAGGATGAGCCCTAATCCAGTATGACCAATGTCTTTATGAAAAGGGGAAATAAGGACACAGATTGAGACACACAAAAAGAGAAGATGTGATAAAGAGACATGGAGAAGACCGTCATCTACAAGCCAAGGAAAGAGGACAGATCCTTCCCTCACCGCCCTCAGAAGGACCCAACCTTGCTGACACCTTGACCTCAGACTTCTTGCCTCCAGAACTACGGGTCTGAGACAATATATTTCTATTGTTTAAGCCCCCCAGTTGTGGTATTTTGGTGACTCGAGGAGACTCATACAAGCTCCTGTTGGGTTCTGGTAACACCTCCACCCCTGGTCCCTTAAGGCCTAGCGATAGGAAAGATTTCCACTGTTAGGCCCTGTATGCTCCTCATCCCTTGTTAGTTTCCCTTAACCCTACCCACACATCGATCCCCTCATTCAATTCTCTAACTAGTCTGTTCAATGTGCCATGTGTTCCTGACACTCAAGCCTAGAATATAACTATATTTTCATAATATACTTCACAAAACTATCATAAGGGCCAGATAAAGTTCTATTGGGGTTCTCCAATTATGCAGACATCTACTGGGAATCTTACATCATTCAAATAAAGCATCTGATACATTTCCACTTTCTTCTGTTGTCCATTTCATCTCACAGGACATAGGGGAAGCCATGGGGAGAAGTGATACTTTGGGTTTAATTCAGATCAAAACTTTAAACAAAGTGTAAGAGTTTGTGGTAACCAAGGCAGGGAATGTGGGTGTGATAAAACAGGTGTCCTATAGTTTAAGTGCTCAGGTTTCAAAAATTTCAAAGAAGCGTTAGGGAAGATCCCAGGGCAGTCTTAAAAAGCAAGCTAGCTTAAGGGGAATAAGACCTTTTCAGAACTTAAATTCTGACACTGCCCATGAGCAACAATAAATACGATGATGTCTCATGTTCTCTTTATAATTCTGCTTTTAAAAAGACTTGCAGAAAAACAGTTGTGGGAGAGGGGTATGCATGTAACTGAGAAGGAATACCAAAGAATGCCCACCACTTTTGAGACTAACTTCTGGAAGGGTAAAGTCCAGAATAGGACAAGCCCTGTGAAATTGGGCAGGGGGTGGGGGTGGGAGGGTAAGTGATTTTTAAAGTTACATTTAAAGCAAGAAGCACACACACAAAAAGGTACACGCTTTAGAATAGGGGGAAAATACAAACTAGCTTATATAAACAATTATAGAGATTTTATAAAAAGTGTGAAGAATGGAAGCACGCTGGGAGAAATGGGGAAAAACATGAAAAAAAAAAAGAGAGAAATGGTCAATTTCGGGAACTTTGTCCAGTGAACTTGACATTAATTCCGGAAAAATTCTCAAATAAATCCTTGAACAAATGGTTAGTAAGCTCTCAGAGAAGCAATAGTCAGTCCGTCAGACTCAAAATAGGTGTGACTGATTCATCCCAAGCTAAACTTATTTCCTTTTGATGGATCTGCAATAACCCATTTGGAGTTTAGTACAGCGCTCACGTTGTCTCTCTCAGGGTTTTCTCTCATCCAGACATTTCTCATAAACTGCACGTCATTTATTCTTTGATTAGACAAATATTTGAGCATCTCCTAAGCACTGGACACTGCAAGGTACTGAGGATACATCAAGGAAAACCCAAACAGGGTCCCTACCCTCATATTGTTTACTTTCTGGTGGGGAGTCATTTCCCGATCCTAGGACTTTTTCTCAGCCACCAGCTCTCTCCTGTCTTTCCTAAACCACAAGTGGTTTTCCTGAGCTAGGGTGTCTGTCCCAACTCCCCTTTTGTTCTCAAGTATAGAGTGAGGAGGAAACTGGGTTGTAGTTCTCCTTGACCAACAGGTGCTGTCCTCTTTTGCAATATGCCCAGAAATGCTATCATTCAGGTTCCATGCAATAGCTATTAATTATCCGAATTTCGAATTTGGCAAACCTACATTTCCAGCCTCACATCCCACTTCATCCCTTCCGTCATTGCCAGCCTTCCCAGCCTCGGCCCATACATTTCCAAGTCTGTGCCTTTTTGCTCAATTGATTTTCTCATTCAGGAATGCCTGCCATCTCCTTCTCCATCTATGGAAATCCTACATATTTCCCAAGACCCAGCTCATTAGCTGCCTCCTCCCTGACTAGACTTACTTACTTTGCTCAATAAAATCCTGCCCAAGCCCCTACACTGGACTTGTGCAGTTCTGCTGTACTTTCATCCTCCGTTCTCAATCAATTAATTACTGGTCTTCCCCACTAGAGTTGAACTTCGTTTAGGGCACAGGTCTTTAGAGCTTCCACCCTGTCCAGCTACAGAACTTTGCAAAGGGAGTTGGCAAACTAAGGCCTTAGCCAAGAAGAATGGTTGAAATCATTGAAAAAAAGATCAAGAGAAGAAGAATATTTTGTTACAGTTACATGAAATTCAAATTTTAGGGACCATAAATAAAGCTTTGTTGGAACTCTACTTTCTATGACTGCTTTTGAGCTCCAGTAGCAGAGCTGAGTAGTTGAGAAAGATCTTATGGCCCACAGCCTTAATGTTTACTATATGGCCCATCCCAGAAAACTTTGCTAACCCTGCTTTACAAGTAAGGGTTTGATGATTGAATCATTGGGTCGGGTCACCAAGATTTGGAGTACATATCACCTCCAAGTTTTCATTTCTTTGTAGAGTGGAGGTAATAACTACCTTGCCTGTAAGTTGCCATGACTATCAAATGAGATAATGCACTTAGAAAAGCATTAAAGCATTCTACAGACAATTGTGTTTATCATGTATTGAAAAGATGATGAAGTGGTAAAATAAGAAAACGCCGTTTTTATTCTCCCTCTTCTTTCCTTTACAGCCTTTATTTAAACTTGAAGTTTTAAGAAAAGATTCACTTTCATAATTTCCACTTTTTAAGTGACAACAGGGTCACGGGTTCCCTCCTTCCAGTCTTTCTTTTGTAGTGCTCCCACTTCCTTTTCTTTCTCGTAATTTCTCCCCTCATTTTCTTTACATGGTATCTGAATTGGCCCTAGCAATAGCTCAGCGTACTGGGACACGCCTGATTAATCCATTTTACAGACAAGGAAACTGAGGCCAATTCCAGTTGGCTGCGGAGCTCTGACTCAGCACGCAGGGAGCCCTCGAAGCCGCGTTCTTCGCCTTTCCTAAGGGGTAACCCCCGGGCAAATAGAACAAACCTGACCCTGCCGGGCTTCCAAGCTTGGTTCTCAAACACCTCTTTCGCCTTCACGTTCGGCATTCTTTCCTGCCCCTCGGCTCCCATTCTTTACTGCCCTCCCCTTCTCGGGAGCAGGTGGTAGGTTCCACGCCCAACGCGCAGGCGCACGCCGTCGTGGGGCGAGGGCGGGGCGGAGGCGGGGGCGGGGCGGGAACTGGGGGGCGGGGTGAGCGCGGGCTTGGTTTTGGGCCGCGGCGGGAGCGGGAGTCACCGCCACTCGAGTGCGCAGGCGCCTGGCGGTTACCGGTCTCGCCATGGAGCGGAAAGGTGAGCGGTGGAGCGGCCTTCGCCACGAGGGGCAACGGCTGCCGGGGCGAGGCCCGGGTCAGTGCCGGGAGCTTCGCCTAACCGCTGCAGTCCGGTCCCCGGCGGTGCGGCGTCCCTCCACTGTAGAGGCGCCGCCCGTCAACCCTCGCCTCTGGGCTGCGGGTCCGCGCCCCTCAGCCTGTGCGTCCTTCCGCGCCCACAGTCGTCACCCCTTGTTCCCCGCCAAGCCGGCCGGCGCGTTGGGGCCACGGCCCGGCCCCGCCCTCGGCGGGCCAGGCAGACCACCGCCCGCCGGCCCCCTGACCCGGCCCGAGCCCCCTCCGGCGCAGCCCGTCTGGGTGCTGCTCAGCGCCCCGTGGGCCGCCGGTCCCCTGGCCGGTCGCCTCGCGGAAGCCGCGGCGCTCACCCCGGAGCCGCCCCTCAGGCAGGCCCGGCACTCCGGCCTGGCGTCCCTGTTAGGTCTCCAACCTCACCTTGGTTGCCTCCTTTCCTCCACATTCGCCTTTCATCCATCCCTCTCTCCTGCAGTGCTGGCGCTCCAGGCCCGAAAGAAAAGGACCAAGGCCAAGAAGGACAAAGCCCAAAGAAAGTGAGTCTTGAACCCCAACATCCCATCCTTTGGATTTCCCCCCGCACCTCCTCTCCTCTGGTTTCGCATCTTGAACGTGCACCGGGTTGGGGCATCCCGCGGCCCCCGCCGCATGGCCTCGGGGCGGCCTTGGAGGGGTGCTCCACGTGAACCATGTGGAAGGGAGCGTCCGCTGCGCAAGGCCAGGCCGGGGTCCTAGCAGCCTCAGGTCTACTGCGAAGGACTGTGGGCGTCGGTCCAGAGCCCGGCCGGTCATTACCTCCCCGTCTCCAGAGAGGAGGCACAACTCCCCTGCTTTGGGCATCCCAACGGAGCTGTGGATCAGTATCAGTCTGTCCCTGAACTCTGGTCTCTTTTCCATACCTGCTTCCCAGTGTCTTAACTTGCCTCCTACGTGTGCGTGATAGGCCGTCAGGGAATTCTTGACTGTGCCATATTTTGGTCTGCCAGCTACACGCTCTCTTACAGAGGAGGGCATGGTCTCCCTGGGTTAGTCAACTTCCTGAGGAGCCTGCAGGGCGCAGAAGCCTTGCTCACTGTGTGCAGGCAGACCACTGTACGCACAGCCGCTTTCTCTACTGCTGCTCATCTCTCAACCTCAAGTCCTTGCACTGAATGCACACAGCTTCTGGGAAAGTTCTTTAGCCAACACTTGGTGATTCTGGTTTGGTGTATTAAGTGCCACATATCCGGTTGTATCAGCAGGATACAAAACCGTGGTTTAGCGCTATTGTGGGAAACAAAAGTTGGACACAGCTTAGTAGAAACGCCCAGTAGAGGGCTTCTGTAAGTGAGGCTTAGTCTAAAGAATTTTTATTTTGTACTCACGTTTAATTGCAAAGGGTCTTGGGAATTGTCTTTTAGATAATTTGTGTTCAGGAAAAAAATGCATTATTTTCTTGACACTTTTCCATTTACTTAAGGTTACCTGGTGTTGTATACCATCTAATTCTTTCTGAGCTGATGAAATGCATTTCAGAGGCTTTCCTTGGTTATTTTCCTGAATGACAGTACCAGGTAGGGGTGTATGTTGTTTTGGTGGCTACCTAATGTTTGGGAGCACCTAATGACGTCTGTCAATAAAGTGGTAGGTGACCTCACCTCTTGCTCCATTTCTATCAGCTGTCTTGGGAAATTTTTTTGTGTGTGTGAAGTGCTTTGTAACCAACTCATTGACATGAGTGTTTGTATATGTTTGTGTGTGTTTGCCTCTTGATTATCCATGTATGAATTATTCGAAACCCAGTTTTTAATCCCAGATTGTTTTAATGGAAACAGCGAGGAGCTAACCTGGTTCTACTATGCAGTGGAAATTTAAATGTTACTCGTTTTCTTTTTGTCTTAGTTTTGTTACTCTCTGTGGAGCTGATATGAATGTGTTATAAAACATTTTTTGCTCATGTAAAGTGGTAGTGATTTTATTGTTCATTGTATTATTTAGAAGTCATCTGTCCTAGTCTCTACATGGAAATTAATTTTGATATTAGCTTGAATAATTTGGGAGGTAAATATATAAGTGATCATATACTTTATTTTTAACATAGATACTCATTACTTTGGATTATCTATTTAGGCCATATGCTTTATTTCTAACGCTGAATATATGTACTTCAGATTTTCTATTACTCCGTTCACTACTGTGGGTAACCTAGAGTTAGTAGTCTTTATTATTTCCTGACTTGCTCAAAAGCAAGCAAATAGTCCAGATAACCTAGCACTTATTTTACTGAATATTTGTCCCATCCAAGTCCTAACCAGGCCCGACCCTGCGTAGCTTCCGAGATCAGACGAGATCTGGTGCGTTCAGGGTGGTATGGCCATAGACCTGAATATTTCATCGTGTGCAACTTTGATTCCTGAAAATTATATGTGAATGAACCAACCCCATTTACTTGTAGTGTCAGAGGTGCTTTATTTTTCTTTTGTCTTCTTTTTCCTTTGTCCTTGATAATTTTAGCTTTATTTTTTTGTTTCTCTAGCCTCTTAAGTAGCTGAAATTTCTAATTAATGAACTTGGTTAGAGTACTGTGTCAGAAGTTCAAGCCCCACCTGACTCAGGTAACTTGACTCTGTTCCATGACCCCTGGCTTCCAGTCATTTTGCAAAGGCAAGCTGTTACCAGATTAGTCAGGGAGAAGGTCTGAGGAAGAAGCATGCCCAAAAGTTTGCTCAGAGTCAGTCAGATCTGGTTTGAATTTTGATTTTGCCACTTTTTAGCAATCTAATAACTTAGTTAAAGAAACAGTCTTATTATACGTTCTTAATGTCTGGTAGCTCGGTCATACAGAAAACTGATCAGAACCTGTAGTTACAAAAATCAAGCAGTTAAATGAAAACTTTTAGAAACTTTTGAAAGTATGACAATATATAGTATCCTGGTCATTTAGTCATGGTGTGGTACAGGTGGAAAGAATTTTCAGTTATGTGATTTTGTAGCTCTTAAAACTAGAACTTACATACACGAAATAAGATGCCCATGGAGGTGGAGCTGGTGCTGGTTGTAGCAGGGTCAAAACTGGAATCCAGGGCTCCTGCTTTGCAGCTCAGTGTTCTTTAAGATTTGTTTCCTTTGGGTTCTTTCAATGTTGGAAGATTTTACTGTGGAGATTTTTAGTTGTCTTATTTGAAGAATTCCTTCTCCATTTCACTTTTTCAGGCACTGTACTCTTACTAACATTAACTTGTTGAGGATAATCTGTATTTTACTTTACAGATAAGGAAATTGAGATGTGTCGGGTTATTCCCTTATAAAATTGTACAGTTAGGATGCCAACCCAGGTCTGACATAGCCCAAAGCCTTGGGTACTAACTACTGCTGTCTCCAAGTGATACCATGTTTCCCCAAAAATAAAACCTAGCTGGACCATCAGCTCTAATGCATCTTTTGGAGCAAAAATTAATATAAGACCAGGTCTTACATAATATAATATAGTATAATAGCCAGTCTTATATAATATAGTATAAGATTGGGTCTTATATTAATTTTTGCTCCAAAAGACACATTAGAGCTGATGGTCCGCTACGTCTTATTTTTGGGGAAACACGGTAATTCCTTTTGGTATGTCTGAGGACAAATAAGGTAGAGGCTGAGTGAACAGAGTCTACTGAATAAGGGACCTCAAGATGCCCGGGTGTTTGGGTACCCTTTCATGGCCCGTCTATGTCTCTGAAAGGGTACAATGCTGTATCTCCCTTTGAGCATTCAGTTTTCAATATGTATACCAATAGCCACACCTTTAGCTGTTTGTCATAAGCTTTTCTAATTTAACACAGTTTATGTCTGCTTTTGAAATTATTTCTATGGAACGCAATTCCAGAATGGGTTTCGTATCTAATAATTTTATTACTTTAGCTTAGAAGTTAATTTGGACAGTAATTTTCAGTTAAAGGACTTTATGGGTTTAGTATAAATTTCATAGTAAAAATATTTGAGCTGGAGAAGAGCTTTTGCTCATTCTGGTACTCACTGATCTATGGAGTCAGGGGAGATGGTTTTATTTCTTAATTTTCCAAAAATGTAATTGTTACATTGAAAATTTAGAAGGGAAAGTATTTTAAAATTTCCAACATTTTTATCCAGTAGAGAGTACATAAACTTAAAACAATTTTTACAAATTAAATGATATTGGATGCTCTTTACATTTACAGTGTACGTTGGAAATTGGTTCTGTATTAGTTCCATAGAGTGCAGCCTTACTGTGTTTGTTTTTTAGCTCTGTGTTTCTTCACTTAGTCTTAGAAATGGTTCCTTATTAGGACACAGTAGCTTCATTTTAGTATTCCATTAAATGGATGTACCATAATATATTTTAGTTCCTGTTAATAAACATGTCTGTACTTTTTGGGACAAAAATTGAATCATTGGGTATATTTTTCCCAGTTAACATTCCATGAGCATTTTTCATAGCATTCATATTCCACATCATTTTAAACGTTGCACTGTAGGCCGTTTGCAGTTTTTCACGATTCACAGCTAAGATGAATAATCTTGGATAAACATTGCTCACTCACATTAATGATTATTTCCTTAGAATCAATTCTTAGAAGTGATATTGGCCTGTACGTTTTAAAGATTTTTAATTCATATTGTCAAAAAGTTTTCTTCAGAAAGAGTTAGCCATTTTAACTCCATTCATTAAACACGTAGTTTTTGAAAACCTACCATGTCCCAAGCAGTTTTCCATCCTTGTGACACATTAATGAAAGGAAAGCTTCCCTATCCTCAGGAGCTTTATTTTATTTGCGGGGGGTGGGAGGGGTAAGCAGTAGACATAATAAGTTAATTCCATAGTATGGTAGGTGATGGGAAAAGAGGAAGATAAGAGGGGTTAACAAGCGGGGATGGGGATGCAATTTTATTTTTAAATAGGGTGCACGAGGCCACATTAAGGTGACAATTGAAGGAGGTAGATGGAGGATTGCTCCAGTATTCGGGGTGGAAATATTCTTGCAACTCCTGCTTAGCCAATAGAACTGTGCACTATTACTTTAAAGCTTCCCAAATCTGGTAACCTATATCCCTTGTTTTAATTTCTTTCGTTTACCAACATGATTGACCATTTGGGGATGTATTTATTGACCTACTCCTATTTTTTTATATCAGATTGTTGATCATTTTCTTGGTCTTAAGAGCTATTTACTAAGTCTATGCCTTTTGTCATAGGGCAAGTGTATTTCTCAGCTTGTTAGCCTTTCAAATTTCATTTATAGTGTCTTTTTGACATAAATTGATTTTTTTTTAATGTCTAATCTGGCTTTTCCTTTGCTTTTAAAGATTTCCGGTATTACCTTTGAAATTTTGAGTGTCAACTGTCATATCTTTAAAACATTTGCATTTTTAATTTTGTGTTCCATTGAAGTAGGTACTTGCAAAATTGCATTTCTAGATTTGCTCTTGTCAGAAATATTTTCTTGTCCTCTTTTCTTCCTATGTTAGTAAATTTTGTTTACGTTAGTTTTTCTACTACAGTGAGGCTCAGGCTTGCCAAATGCCATGCTCCTTTAGATTATTAGGTTGGTGCAAGAGTATTGCAGTTTTTGCAGTTATTTTTAACCTTTCAAACCGCAGTTACTTTTGCACCAACCTGTACTTGGAATGAGCAACTTGTTGAAGTGCTAAAGTGGTGGATGCTTAGGAACTCCTTTATTTAAAATGAAGAAAAGATAGGCTAGTCAACTAGAATTAATTTTTACTGTATTTTTAGTCTTGGTGGAATAACTGCTGCAATTATTTTTCCCCCACCTTAAGTAGACTTTTGTTCCATGTTCCCAGGTCCTCTCTACCACTAGTGCTGGCTTGGGGACTAAGTTCATTTTTATATTGGCTAAAGTATTATTTTAATACTTCTCACTGTAACTGAATTAATCCCAAGCAAGTAAGAAAATTCAGGTAGCCAAGAATTTTTTTAAATTCTTCCTTTCTAGGTACAATGCAAATAATGAGTTAGCTAAGGAGAAATAGATATCTAAGTATATTTATGATCTTACAGTTTTTTTATTGAGTTTAAGATACTGTCAGTTTTAAAGTACACCATTTTATATACCACTGAGAAAGTACACTACCAATTAAACTGATACACCATTACATCTTGATTTCAGAGGTGTGAAATGGTGGGAGACATATTCCTGTTTGAATTTGTGAAATGCATTAATTCTCATAATGTGTGGGATTATTTGCCTTTTTAAAAGCTTTATTGTGGAAAATTGCAAATATATACAAAATGAGAGAAAATGGCAAAATAGATTTTCGTGTATTCATTTCAACTTCAACAGTTATCAGCTTTGACTGATGTTTCATTTATATCTTCTACTCCCCTTCATCTTATTTAAAAGCAAGGCTCAGACATCATATCATTTTGTAAGACAAGAACTCTTAACTTTTTAAAACATAACGACAGTATCATCACATCTAAAATTTTTTAAAACAAGTCCTTAATAGCAGATGCCAATCTGTCCAATTTTTCCTGCTGATTTAAATTTGTTTGAATCAGGATTCATAAGGTCCTTACATTGCTGTTGTTGGAAAAGTCTCTAGTGTTTTTATCTGTAGGTTCTCCATGGTTTTGTTTTTGCTGGACGGCTCCATAGGTGGTGGTGTATACTTCTATCAGAAGGCACCTAATGTCTGGCTGACTCTTGTGATGTTTGTGGCCATTGAGCATTTCCTAGATCCATTGTTTTATTTAGGGTTGCAAAATGGTAATCTGTTCTTTAATTTATAAATTGTAATACTTCTATAAAGAGAAACTTTATCTCTTTGGTTACCTAGAGAGACATTTCATACATATGAGAGACACAATAAATACTTGATACTTTCCAGTTTTCAAAATAACGAATTGGATTCCTCGCATCCTCCAAAATGATCAGGACAGATTTACTTGAATATGAATTCACAGATTTGAACATATTTGTGGTTCAGTCCATTGTAGTTGGCGTTTTTGTGTACAGCTTTACATACCATAAAATTCACCTGTTTAAAGTGTCTGATTCAGTCCTTTTTGTATGTTCACAGAATTGTGCAACCGTCACCAAGATCTAGTAAGTTTGAAACATTTCCATCATCCCAAAAAGAAATCCTATACCCATTAGTAGTCATTCCTTATTGCTCACCCTGCTACACTACCTTCAGCACTAATCTACTTTCTTTTCTATGGATTTGCCTAGTCCGGGCATTTCATATAAATGGAATCATACAGTATGTGGTCCTTTGTGACTGCCTTCTTTTACTTCGCATGATGTTTTCAGTATTCATGCATTTTGTGACGTGTAATTTTTATTTTTATTGAATGTCCCATCTTTGGCCAGTTGGAGTACCATCATGATGGCCCCTGAGTCCATTTGACTCAATTTGAGGCATCTTTGATTGCTTTTGCATCTGTTATGACAGTTTGTCCAGACTTATCTTGTACATTTTTTGCCCCAAACTAGGAAATAGCCCTTTTCTCCAAGAAGTGTTTTAGTGGAAAATGGCATTTGGAGATCACAATCTGGGCACTTAAGATGCGTATTCCTACTGAGTTAGTCATTGTTTCTAGGCCTTTTCTGTAGTTAGAGCTACAAAATAAGTTGTGCTTTTTCTTCTCCAAAAAATCGTGAGTTCATGATATACTTAAAAATCAAATTAAATGACCCAGGGACTTTTCTTCCTTGATGTTCCATCTCTGTCTCCATTTTTCCACGCTGAAAACCCCAGTTCTTGACAGCACCAACATGATTATTCATTTTCTTTTTCCCAAAGAGGAGATTGAATCCAAAATAGTCTCAGGATGATGATTCAGACAGTACCACCAACAATATGATTACTGAAAAAAGTTGATGACTTTTTGTTGTTCCTAGGGTGTATTTCGCTATGGTTGCAGAGTCAAATTACTGACAAAGTTATGGTAGTTCCTTACTGTGTAATTAGATTACACCTGGTTACACAGATTCGTTTGTTTCATTTTATATCATCTTTCGCCTTCAAAAAGATTCCTAATTTGGGTCATCTGTGTTCTTAGTTTAAAGTGAATAATGTATATAGTTTGTAATTGTGTTGATTTGTTTTTGGAATGTGGCTTAAGCATACTATGAGGAAGCCAAATGGGAGTGGTGATTAGAAGGTGTGGGGTGGGATGGCTCCTTTAAATCTAAAGAAGAAAAGACTTCTTAGCTCTTGCAGGTTGTCCCGTGAAAAGATGAGTCCAGTGTTACCAGGTCTTCAGATTTTTCGAGAGTTTCTCCAGATGGTTTAGTGTTCACAACTATTTTAATTGTTATTTTATCCATGGTAAACAGAAGTTTGGGGGCATGATTCAGCTGACAGCCTGCAGGCTGTGATTTCAGGGTGCGGGTTAGGCACTAATGGGTTTAATGCTGTCTCAAGCACCCTCTCCTGAAGTGACAGTAAGCACCGTGTGGAAGAAGCCTGTGGTTCTCTGTGCCTCTTACAGAAGGATTAACTCTGGGAATTTGGAAAAGACCGCAAAAGATCAGCTATGAAGACCAGAGAATCCAGTTTTTCAACTATTTGACAAATGATTTCAGAAAGTTATCAGAAACCACAAAATATTCTTTGTTCAGTTTTGGAGACACGTAGTAGCACTGGACACAAAAGTCAGTTGGCAGGAGGTAAATAAAAAATCATGTTCGTTTGTACCATGATGTGCCTTTAGTTGTACAGATGAAGATTTTGGCCAGGTGTCATTCAGTGCTGTTGGTAATAAAATTTTCGGTGGTATAAATGCCTTGGGCAATATTGATAGGTATTGTAGGATAACATTTATATTTTAACTACTGTATAAGAATTGTCACCAGTAGTGGTAAAGGAACATCTGTGCCATGAAATTGGAGTTGGTACCATGAGTTATCTTGGTGATCTTTATATATTATTTCATTTATTCAAATTCTAAACTGTGCTGAATGAGTGGGCATTTTAACAAGTATACTAGTCCTTTTGGAGGTGGTCTTGTGAACTTTTGTTTCCCAAAATACTAGGGTAGGCGTATTTTGTAACTGGTTATAAATGTAATTTGTGGGCAACTGTATCTTCTCATTCACTTTGCTTTTAATTGTGTTGCTGCTCTTCAGCCTCTGTTCTTGAATGTACTTGCAGCCAAGCAGTTTGATCAAAGATGACAGGTTCTGTCTACACAGGAGCTTACTCCCCTGATAACGTCTATACTCTTCTGCAGCTACCTATGCCTTTGAGAACAGGAATTGTGTTTTGCGTTTTTCTTTGCCGGTATTAAAAATATAATGGGATAAACTAGGTAACTCACACTCGTGTTTCTGGCTGGAAAGATAACGCACGGTCGGTGTACGCTCATATGCTGTTTACCAAAAAGTTTGTCCCTTCAGTCACACAGCCCAGGTTCCAGTTTGCCTCCAACACCCTTGTTGGGTGAACGAGGACAGTGTCATTTGACTTCCTTGAGGCTGAGTTTCCTTATCTGTAGATGGCAAGGTTCTGAGGATGAAATTCCGTGTGTGAATGCGTGCGTTTTAATGGTACATCGTGGCCCAGGGCTGAGCTGCCAGCAAGTGCTCTGGTGACAGCTCCCTTGCTTACGCTGTCTTCCTTACCTGACTTTTATGTGCCGTTTCTCACTACGCTTCACGTATCAAACTAACGCTTCAACTCCTCTGTTGGTATTTCCTATCTAGGTGTCTGTATCGGGTACACTTTGGAGTACAGTTGCCTGAAGATCAGGGAGAGTTTAATTATTTGTATATAACACCTGATAAATTGAGGCACTCAAATTTTAATTTTGATGTTGCCAAAACCTAGCTCCAGTTGAAGATTACTGAGCTGCGATTACTACTTGAGTATGTCTCAGAAGTTAAGTTCAGTTTGCAAAAGAAAGAAATTATCTGTCCGGAAAAATATATATGGAAAAGGTGGTGGGGGAAATTCAGCATTCATTGAGCTACACTGTTTGTAGGTGCAGGAACTTAAAATAGTATCTTACGAAGTTTTGCATGAGATCAGGTACTCCAGCAGCGACACAAAGCTGACTAAGGCACTGGCTGTGCCTTTCCCCTCAAGGGACTTATGATCTCTTAAGGGAGATAAGTATACAGATAGGATTTTTATCCAGTCCGAATTCGTTTGCTAGGGTTACATGACAAAGTGCCACAAACTGGGTGACTGAAACAACAGAAATGTATTGTCTCCCAGTTCTGGAGGCTGGAAGTCGGAGATCAAGGTGTCAGCACGGCTGGTCCCTTCTGAGGGCTGTGAGCGGAGGATCTGTTTCCGACCTCCCTCCTTGGCTTGAAGATTTGTTGTCTTCTCCCTGTCACTGCAGCATCTGCCCTCTATGCGTGTCTCAGTCTGTGTCCAAACTGCCCCTTTTCATAGGGACATCAGTCATATTGGATTAGGGCTCATCCCAATAACCTCATATTAACTTTTAATTACCTCTGTAGAGATCCTGTCTTCAAATAAGGCCGCCTTCTGCGGTACTGGAGGTCAGGGTTCCCATGCGTCTTTTTGGTGGGGACACATTTCACCCCGTAACATCTGAGTAGCCCCTAGAAGATAGTTCTCTGCGTTAGGAGGGCTGCAATTCTTCATTCCTCAAGGCAGAAAGAAAAAGACTAAGTTTACGTGTAAGGGGTTCTAAGGTACTATTTCCAGTCAGCTTTTAGTTTGTCTTTTGTAGCCAGAGCTCAGTCATCTTGACCCTAAAACACAGTATGTTCAGAGCGGTTCTTCCTCCTGAATTTCAGTTTTATTTTGAATCATTTCAGATGAAACTCCCAACATCTCTCACCTCTTTACTAAAGTGCCACAACCCTATTTAAAATAAGGTCAGCTTACTGTTCCTTTACCCTACTTAGTTTTTCTTTATATAGGCCTTCTCATAGCCTGACATTATAGAACGTGTAGCTCCCTGAGAGACGTTAAGGTAGGACTTTGCTGTCCCAACTTTAGCTATTCACCAGCGCAAACTAGATAGATGCAGATAAATCAGGACTAATTTTTGTCACCTCATGCTAGAATGTAAACAGTGTGACCGAGGGCTCTTTTGTTCGCTCATGGCTGCATTTCCAGTGCCTGGAAAAGTGCCTGATGTACCTATAGAGCACTCAAAAATAAGTTGAATAAATGAACAAATATTTGTTTTTCCCTTATTTCCTACATGGAATGCTAAAATTTATGTATCAGGCACTATACTAAGCATAGGATAATCATAACTTTATGATCCCTATGACGTAGATATTTTTCCTGCCCTCATTTTACACGCTGGGCAACTGAGGCACAAAGAGCTTCTTGAATTAATATTGATTGTTTATTTAAAGTCACAGAGCTCTGGTAAACTAGGGAGCCACAATCAAACCTAAGTCGCCTGCCATTGTCAGTAAGTACCTCTGCAGTGTCTCCTGCAATCTCTTTGCTTTCCAGTCCTGCTACATTTTACCACCTTCTTGCCAAAAGAATTTTCTAAAGCACTGCTTTTGTAGGATGACTGCTGCTTAAATCTCTTGATGACTTTCTTCCACTTATCAGTGCTTGACATTGGAATCTCTTCACCTTCTAGTTCCATTAGAGTACTGGTCGGGGGTGGGAGTGTCATGAACTTCACGTGCAGAGTGACGGGTCACAGCCAAAGATGAAAGAGGAGGTAGTACCTTCTCTAGGCTTTTGGGATACTGCAGTGAGCACCATAAAGTCTGTCCTCGTGAAACTTATATTCTGGGAGTGTGGAGAGAAGACAATAAAATGTCAAGTGCTAAAGAAAAATAAAGCAGGGCAAAGGGGGTAGGGGAGGGCATGCAACCAGCTGCTGTTTCATATGGCAGGGTCAGGAAGGTTCTCTGAAAAGGCAGCACTTAATAGACCTAAAGCGGTAAGGTCAGAGAGATGGATGGATTTGGAGGGCATTGAAGTTAGATCACGTAAAGCCTTGTAGGCCATTGTGAAAACATCTATTTTGAGTGTAGTGGTTGCCTAATATTGGTGCTTTATTAAAGATCACCAGTTTTTATTTGTTAAGGATGATTGTCTAAAATGCCTGTGGAAACCCATGGCTGCTGGGATTAGGAGATCACAGAGTGCCATCTAGTGGTTCTTTTTCATACATGTGGGTGGGCCTTCCAGAAAATAAGCAGGCTCTACAGAAGTTTGTGTTGCCAGCTCAGTCACATGAATAGAAAATGTGGATGCTTGAAAAAAACCTTCTTTTGTGAACTATTTGAGTGTAAGTTACAGACATTGTGCCCCTTTGCCCCTAAATACTCATGTATGCCTTTAGAACAAGGACGTTCGCTTACATAACTGCAATATAATAGTAATTACGAAAATAGGCAGTAGATTTCCTCCAGCTCTGCTATTAGTGCCCCTTTGTTTCTATTGCTGGTATTACTGCTCCATTCCAGGACCTTTCCTTAGGAAGAGCTGTTAGTTTGCTGCCATTGGCCGGATGTAAAGAACTCGCAGTAAGCAAAGAGAATCTTAATTCGTTAGCTTTGGATTAATCCAGGGATAGCTTTAATTTCTATTAAAAACAGAAGGAAGGCAATATAGTAGTACCCCCCTTATCCACAGTTTTGCTTTTTGCGGTTTCTACCTGCAATCAGTCATGGTCTGAAAATACTAAATGGAAAATTCCAGTGATAAACGATTCATAAATTTTAAATTGTAGCATGATGAAATCTCACACTATCCCATTCCATTCAGCCCAGGGCGTGAATCATCCCTTTGTCCAGTGTATCGCCCTTTAGTCACTTAGTAGCCATCTCAGTTATTAATATTAGGTCGACTCTTGTGGTATTACAATGCTTGTGTTCAAGTAACCCTTGTTTTACTTAATAATTGCCCCAAAGCCATTAACTTTTATTATAGTATATTATAATTGTTCTACTTTATTATTAGTTATTGTTCATCTCTCACTGTGCCTAATTTGTAAATTCAACTTTATAATCGGTATGTATGTATAGGACAAAACATAGTATATGTAGGGGTCGATACTGTCCCAGTTTCAGGCACCCACTAGGGGTCTTGGACTGTATCTCTGCTGGTAAAGGGATTACTGTACTGTGCCTTTTTAAACCAACTCTATTGAGGTGTGATTTACAAACAATAAAATGAACTCATTTTAAGAGTACAGTCAGTATGCATCCATGTAACCAATACCCCAGTCAAGGCTAGAACATTTTCATCACTGCAGGAACTTGCAATGTGTGTGTCTTTACATTCAGTCTCACCCTCCCCATCTGGCCCTAGGCAACCGCCAGTCTTCTTTCTGTCACTGTAGGGATTCGTTTGGCTGGTCAACATAGAGCATGTACTCCTTAGTGTCTAGCTTTTGCTCAGCATAATGATTTTGAGATCCGTTGTGTTTGTTGCATATATTAGTAGTTTGTTTCTTTTTATTGTTGAATACCAGTCTATTGCATGAATATACCTCAGTTTGTTAATGTCTTCTCCATTGGACACCTGTGGGTTTTTCTGTCCGGGGCTATTATGAACAATTTCTATGAATTCATGTATAAAATCTATGAGTGGACGTGTCTTTTTGTTTCTCTAGGATTAGAATTGCTGGAATACAGTTACATTCTGTTTAATTTTATATAAAACTGCTAATTGCAAAATGACTCCCATTTAATATTACCACCAACAGTGTATGAGAATTTCAGTCATTCCACATTTGATTTTAATTTTTACTTAAATTATTTTTCATTGATGACTAAATGCTGGACGTGCTTACTGCCTGCTTGGATGTCTTCTTCAATGAAGTCCAAACATTTTGCCCATATGCAGAGTTGTTTGACTTGTTGTGGGGTTGTAAAAAGTTTTTCATATTCTTGATACAATTCCTTTGTCAGATATATGTATTGTATTTTCTATATCTTAAAAGTATCTTTTTCTAAAACAGCTTTTTAATTTTAACAAAGTCCAGTGTTTTGTTTTTTTCCTTAATTTTTTCCTTCTATTGGTGTCTTTTGTGTTTTAGGGAATATTTGCCTACCCTAAGGTTGTGAAGATAATTTCGTAAGTTTTGGTCCGGAAGTTTTAGAGTTTTAGCTTTTACATTGATTTCTGAGGCAACGGGAGAGAGTATTGTGTCTTTTTTGTACTGTTTTGTTTTGCCCATAAAATACAGAGACGTATATAAAGAATTAAAAAAAAACTTCAACCCCCATCCACCCTTTCTCTCCCTTGAGAAAGCACAGGTTGGCTAACAGGCATTGTGTACTTCATGTACTTAAAAACACATCCATATTAGTGTATGGGTTGTTTTTTCTCCCATAAAAATGATATAAACCCTGTCTCAGCATAGTTATTATGGATATCTCCTGAGTTTACATGCAAATCTTTCCCAATCTTCTTAATTTCATTTTAAGTATTAACATTTAAATTATCTCCAATTTTTTAGTGTTACAAATAGAGCTAAAATATTCTTAAACATATTTTTTATTTATATTTTGCTGTTAAGTAAATATTCTATAGGATAGATTTCTAGTAATAGAATTCTGGTCAAATGTTATACCCATTTAATACACAGCTTACCATTTGATGTAAATTGCAAACTGTCCTCAAAATAGTAAACCAGTTTACTTGCATACTGTGGGTATGAGTATGTACTAACATTTTATTTTGTTAGCATTTTTAATTTTAATATCTTTAATTTTTGTCAATGTATTAGGGAAAAAATGGTCTCAATTTCTCATTTCCTTTATTATATAGCTTTTTTTCTCTTACTAACCATTTTATTACTGTTAAAACATCTACCTCTAAGGTGAGGATTTTAACTTTGACCAAAAGTTTAAAAGTTAGTTTGTAGATCCAAATTCTGAGTACTAACTTATACTGAAGAATTTTTTAAAGGCCTCTGACGCCCTCTGCCTCATCATGCTGTTAATATGTTAGTTGCTATTACCCTGGCCAGGAAAACTGGACCCAGGTGATGGGAAGTGATAGACCAGCATTAGGAAGCAGCGTCCATGGCTGAAGCCCCTGTTCGGTGATGGAACCAGGAAAATTAGGTAGAGAGTACCATGTTTCCCCGAAAATAAGACCTAACTGGAAAATTAGCCCTAGCGTGATTTTTCAGGATGATAGCCCCTGAACGTAAGCCCTAATGCGTCTTTTGGAGCAAACCTTAATATAAAACCAGGTCTTATTTTCGGGGAAACACGGTAGATGACGGGCCTTAGGAGAAACATTAAAATGAAGTCCATAAGAAAGCATTCCTTTTCATCAAATCAGTAAGTAAAATGACACCTTGATGTAAAATTGAAGGCTGGTTATAATTTATTAACAGGGCCAAAGAAAATAAGTCTATCCAATTCAGTAAACATTTATCAGTGTGCAAAACAAAAATGAACAAGACACAGTTTGTACTCATGAAAATTATAGTGTAGTTTCAGATTGGTGGTGCCAAAGAAAAACTAATGTTATACAGGTATTCTACCTGCTTACTAAATCTAACTGATCAGATGACAAAGAAAACACTCTTCATTCTTGAGCAAATATATGCTTTATAAAAGGAAATCTTTCCTTTGACATTCTATTTGGTGGTTTATGTAAATGGAATTCATAACTGCCTTTACTAGATTTCCATTAGCCACGAGAAAATTATTAATCACTTTATTTATTTTCATGTCAAGAAAATAGATTTAATGCTTTTCTGTGTATCTTCATTTTTTTTAATGTTTGAAGTTGTTAATCACAGAGACAACCTAAAGTTCCAACACATTAGAAATAAAAAATGCATGTGTATAGAATATTCATGTTATAAAATATTTAATAAAATACATATAATAAAAAGCACAAAGAGTTTGATTTGACCCTAATCCTTTTTCACAGTTTTTTATCATGAGAAATTTCAAAAATACAGAAAAGTTGGAAGACTAGTACAGTAAACACTTGTATACTCAGCCACCTGGATGTATTGCTTAAATGTGTGTATATAAATACTTTTATTTTTGACTGAACTATTTGAAAGTCAATTGCAAATACCAGACACTATACTAAGTATGTACTTCAGTTGCTATTGCTAAGATCAAGATGTTTTACATATTTTTCTTAGCTGTGGTAATAGTATTATGATTAATAATGGCTTGCAGCCAGTTTATATTCATATTTTGCCAGTTACCTTAATTAAACCTCATGGTTCAATTAAGGTTTTCATACTATATCTTGGGTGTACATGTTTCTTTATCTCTTCATCTAAAACTCCTTCCGCTCACTCTCCCACCCCCTTATACCATTGTTGTTTGCAAGAGGTCGGGCCAATTGTCTTGTAAAATATCCCACACTCTGGATTTGTCTGTATCCTCATGGCATTCTTTAACTTGTTCCTCAGTCTCTCTTGTATTTCCTTTAAACTGGAAGCCAGGATTAAAAGATTGATTGGGTTTCAGTTAAACATTTTGATGCGAGTATTCAAGATGGTGCTGTGCACTTCATATTGTATAGTATTTGGAATGTAATGGGAAATTTAAGCACATGGTTATTGGAATCTAGTTTTTGAATAGTTTTTAAGGTGAAACTTTTCTGCTATTCTATTATAGTGCACACCCCCTTTGATTAAATTAGAAAACTACATTAGCACTTGTGAATGCATTGAACCTGAAGGCTTTTCTGTCGCCCAAATGGGAAAACAAGTTTTGCTTTTGTTGCACACTTTCTCTTCCTGGACTGCTATTCTCAGTAGCACATAAAGAACTAGACAGGAAGTGATAGCTTTATTTCTGGATCAGCAGTACAATCTTTCTCTATATTCCTGTGTCTTTGGGTAAAATACTCAAAATAACTTTTCCTCATTTGTGCATGTACTTATTATACAAAGCAGCGGTGGACTTGAATATCCTTGTGGTTTTGAATTAGCCTAAAACAAGGAGATTTGGTCTTTTTGGTATCAGACTAATTTGAAAAGTATTTAGATGTTGTATGCAGTTTTTATAGTTGATGTTTTTGTGGCTTAAAACATGTTACTTTTAAATCTGATCCACCTTTTGGGACGGGAGATAACAACATGTTTATAATTGGAATTTCTAAACTCTATTCCTTTAGAATGCAGAAACTGTCTTTTCTGTAAGGATTTAGGCAAAATGTAATAATTTGAAGTCAAGGGATATTTTAAGATTATTGTACCTTCAAATAATTGCACGGTCATGAATGAGTTGGAGATCTCTAAATGAAATACTTTGGTGGGAAATTACATAATAAAGTTCAGACTTTTTCTTTTCTTCCTGTTATTTATTTATTTTTTTCCCTACTTGTAGTGAACAAATGCTCTTCCTTGAGAGAAGCAACGGAATTGTTTCCTGGCTGGTGTATGATAAGCACCAGGCACAGACAGAGGAGCAGTAGATAAGGAGCTACTTTATAATAAGGAAAAGCCCCATCTGTCGTTGTCACAGTGCTTTCATGTACATAATCACACAAGAAACTTCACTGAAATCACTTAAATATATATTTTTTTTAAAAGGCAAGCAACAGAATAAGATCCCTTACTTATTGACAGGAATAGGGATAGAATGAGTGTGTTATGGCTTTTAGTGTCCTAATAAGTGATGTTCCTGCTAAATATGAGAGGATTCTAGAGGTGGTGGTGATTCAGTCATGACAAGAAGTGCCACTCTAAAAGGGAAAGTGAAAAAGAACCTCCAAGTATTTTCTAAGTCCCGAATACTTGTATCTAAAAATGTATCATATCTTGAAATTAATTGTAATTAGGATAAATGCTGGTACTGTTATTGGTTCCTTTCTCCCAAAATTTTTAAATTGCATTCCTCAGACTAGCTGCCAGTATTTGTTAATATCAGAGAATCAGAGAAAAGCTCCAGTCAAGAACTCCAGTCCAAAGAAACTATCCAAACTTCTCTATATGAAATAATAATAATAGCACTTGTTGCCAGACACTATTCTAAGCTTTTTGTGGGAACTAACTCATTTAATGTTAACAGCAACCTTATAAACTTGGTGCTTTTATTTTTATGACTTTATGGAAAAGGAAATAGACTCAGAGGTTAATTAAGTTAATTGCCTAAGATCACACAGGAAGTAAGTAGCGAAGCCAAGATTTGACCATAGACGAGTTATGACGGAGTCCATGCTCTTACCCGCCATGTTATAATGTCTCTCATGATACATGATAAATGATTGGCACTGAGCTTCTGGAAGAGGGGAGACAAAAGGGCACATGTGTCTGTAGAATTTAAGGCCTTATGATCAATTCATATAGAGGAAAATCTATTTTCTTTTTCCACTTAATGTGAATTGCCATGGATTCCCTGATACCGGTAACTTAATCTTATTGGGACTATGCAGATGAAGGAGTAATGCTAACTCCTTCCTTTTCTGCAAGTGTTTGGTGTACAGTGTCTTTGTTATCATTTATGTTGTGTTTTGGAAAATCTTAACTGGAGCCAGAGGTCAGAGGGCTCTAAGAGGGAGGTCTTGGGGAAAACACCCAGACAAGACTCTTATGCTTGAAGACAATGGAAGAATCTGGCAATGTGATAAATTTCTAAAAAAAAAGAAAAAAAATAGTAATGGATACTCTAGAAGTTCATTGAGTAGAAACATTTTCAAGTATAGTAAACATTCAAAGTGGAATGTATTGATTAAGGGGTACAAGTCAGTGATCATTTTAGCAATTACAATTTTTACCTCAAATGAACAAATTGGTAATCAATTTTTACATAAATGAAGATCATTTATACAGCCAATAAATTTACCCAGCCCTCTTGTTGGATGTTTATGTTTCCAGGTTGTTCGAAGAGATTATCTCTCTTGGTTTAAAAAAAGAGAGTGGCAACCTTTGTAATTAAAAGCTACACGGTTCTCTGTCCCTCCCTTTCCCCAGTCAAAGGTGTACTTCCTAAGGCAACTACTTTTACCTGTTTCTTTGTGGATTGTTCTTTTGTAGGGTTTTTTTATTGAGATATAAATGACCTATAGCAGTATTGCTTTCGTGTTCTTTTGTTTAGATACACATCTTCAGCATACTTATTGCTATTTGTTGTTTCATCAGCTTTAGCTATTACCATCGATTCATGCTATGATTAAGGAAGATTTAATTTACTTATGCTACCTCCACTGTTTCTCCCCCTTGCTCCCAATAAAGTACTAGTTTCAGATCCAGTTTTTTAACAGCTTTTTTGGGGTACACTTCACATACCATAAATTCACCTATCTAAAATGTACAATTCGGTATATTCACAAAGATCTCGGTTGTATCACAATCTAAATTTAGAACATTTTCATCACCCACCCACCCCTCAAAAAACCCAAGCCCGTTAGCAGTCACTCACCCTTACACCCTTCTTCCAGCTTCTGGCAACCACTAATCTTTCTTTCTCTATGAATTTGCCTATTCTGGACATTTCATATAAATGGAATAATACATGTGGTCTTTTGTGTCTACCTTCTTTCACTTAGTATAATGTTTTCAGGATTCATCCATGTTGTAGGATGTGTCGGTATTTCATTCCTTTTTATGGATGAACAGTAATCTATCGTATGGATGTTCCACCGTTTGTTTATCTGTTCATCAGTTGAAAGGACATTTGGGTTGTTTCCATTTTGGGGCTATTACGAATAATGCTGTTGTGGACATTCATGCACAATTTTTTGTGTGGGCACATGTTTTCATTTCTCTTGGCTATATACCTAGAAGTAGAATTACTTGGTTATATGGTAATTCTAATGTGTAACATTTTGAGGAACTGACAGTTTTGCAAAGTTGTTGCACCATTTCTCATTTCCACCAGCAGTGTATGAGGGTTTCAGTTTCTTCACATCTTCACTTGTTGTTGTCTGTCTACATCCACTTTTGATTACTTGGTAACTTTACTTCAACCTTTATGTAGTGTAAGCCCTAATTTTTTACCCCCAATACTATAAGTACCTGACTTAAGCTTTGATTGCCAAGACATTCATTTCAAAGAGGCATCCACTCAAAGACAGCTATCTTGCCAGCCACAGAACTAGATAAAGACCTGGGCAGGGCGTCCCCCTGCACCCCCCCCCCCCCCAAGGTTCCTTTGTTTTAGAGATCTTGACTTATTTCAGTAACTGACCTTTGGGGCTACTTGTTTGTTTTCTCTTTCTATGCTTTTAAATTCACCAATAAAGAGTGAGCCCCCGAATCCCTGGGCGCCCACCCTCAAACCCGGTGAAAAGCAGCATCCCAAGCCCCACCCCCCCACCCCTGTGTGTGCATGCTTCCTTTTTCCTCCCTCCCTCTTCCTCTCCACCTACTCCCCATGACCTCACTGTGTGGTCCCAGGTGTGCTGTGTAATTTCCAGGGCCTGTGAGTGAGAAACCTGTGTCTTTTCAAAGTTTGCGGTGATTATTACTGAAAATCTTGCAATCATAATAAGAACCACAAAGCCTGGCTCAGCCATAACATTGGTTATTAATAGGCTGAGACCAGTACAAAACAAGTTTTAGGATTTGCTATGTATAATATGTCATCTGCAAATAGTAATAGTTTTACTTCTCCCTTTTCAGTTTGGATACCTTTTATTTCTTTTTCTTGCCTAGTTGCTCTAGTTAGGACTTCCAGTACTATGTTGAACAGAAGTGGCAAGAGTGGGCATCTTTCTCTTGTTTCTGATCTTAAAGGAAAGGCTTTCAACTTTTCACCATTGAGTATGATTTTAGCTGTGGGCTTATCATATGTGGCTTTTATTATGTTTATTATGTTGAAGGTGCGTTCCCTCTATACCCACATTGTTGAGAGTTTTTATCATAAAGGATGTTGAATATTGTCACATGCTTTTTCTACATCTGTTGAGATGATCATGTGATGTTTATGCTTCATTTTGTTAATGTGGTGTCTCACATTGATTGATATGTGGATATGGAACGATCCTTGCATCCCTGGAATGAACCCCCCACACCCAATCATGATGTATGATCCTTTTAATGTATTATATTTGATGTGCTAATATTTTGTTTAGGATTTTTGCATTTATGTTTATCAGAGATATATTGAACCATCCTTGCATCCTTCGAATAAATTCCATTTGATCATGGTGTATGATCCTTTTAAAGTATTGTTGAATTCAGTTTGCTAATATTTTGTTGAGTATTTTTGCATCTATATTCGTTAGGGATATTGGCCTTTCTTTTCTTGTAGCATCCTTGTCTGGTTGGGTAGCGCTAGCCTTTTAAAATGAGTTTGTAGAGGTCCATTCTCTTCTATTTTTTGGAAGAGTTTGAGAAGGATTAATAATAATTCATTGAATGTTTGGTGGAATTCACCAGGGAAGCCATCTGGTCCTGGACTTTTGTTTTTTGGGAGGTTTTTGATTCCTGATTCAATCTCCTTACTGGTAATTGGTCTGTTCCATTTTCTATTTCATCATGACTCATGTTTGGTGGGTTGTATGTTTCTAGGAATTAATCCATTTTTCTAGGTTGTTCAATTTGGTAGTGTGTAGTTGTGTTCATAGTAGTCTGTTATGATCCTTTGTGTTTCTGTTATCATTTGGAACATCTCTTTCATTTCTGATTTTATATATTGGAGTCCTCTCACTTTTTTTCTTGATAAATGTAATTAAAAGCTTAATTTTATCTTTTTAAAGAACCAGCTCTTAGTTTCATTGATATTCTCTATTGTCTTTTTTAGTATCTGTTTATTTATTTCTGCTCTAATCTTTGCTATTTCCTTCTTTTTGCTGAGTGGGGGCTTTGTTTGGTTTTTGTCCCCTAGTTTCTTGAGGTATAAAGGTATATTGTTTATTTGAGACTTCCTGTTTCTTGAGGTAGGCATTTATTGCTATGAACTACCCTCTTAGAACTGCTTTTCTGTATCCCATAAGTTTTGGTATATTTCCATTTTCATTTGCCTCAAGGTAATTGTTTTTTTTCTCTTTTGGTTTCTTCTGTGACCCATTGGTTGTTCCGTAGCATGTTAAATCTCCACATATTTTGTGAATTTTCCAGTTTCTTTGTGTAATTAATTTCTAGTTTCATACCATTATTGTCAAAGGCGCTTGATGTTATTTCAATCCTCTTAAATTTATTAAAACTTGTTTTGTGGCCTCACATACGATCTGTCCTGGAGAATGTGTCATGTGATCCTTAAAAGTGTGTATTCTGTTGGCTTTGGAAGGAATATCTGTAGATAACCTGTTAAATCCATCTGGTCTAACAAGGTAAGGCCATTGTTTCCTTATTTTTCCATCTGGATGATCTAGGCATTGATCTAAGTGGGGTATAAAGTCTCCTACTATTGTATCGCTGTCTATTTCTCTCCCTTTAGCTCTGTTAATATTTGCGTAATATATATTGAGGTGCTCCTATGTTGGGTGCATAAATACTTAAAAATGTTCTATCTTCTTGTTTTATTGACCCCTTTATCATTATGTAGCAACCATCTTTGTCTCTTATTACAATCTTCCTTTTAAAGTCTATTTTGTCTGATACAGGCATAACTACTCCAGCTTTCTTTTGGTTTCCATTTGCATGGAATACCTTTTCCATCCCTTCACTCTCAGTCTGTGTGTGTCCTGAGATCTACATAAATAGGGAGAATGTTTCTATCCTTATCTGGTAGTTTAGCTTTAGGGAAATAATTATTATAAATACAGAATAAAGATTATCCAAAAATATTCAATAGCTTTATTTTTAGTAGTGAGAAATTAGAAACAAGTTAAATGTCCAGCTGAGCAGAATGTGTTACAGTAAGTGGTCCTTCGTCTAAAAGAAATATATAAGATTTAAGAGATTGCATAGGATTGAAGGAAAAAGTTTACTATGAAGCAGGATACAGATTTTTCATATAGTATGTGATTACAAATATATTTTTTATAAAAATACAATGAAATAACTGGAAGAAAATCTAATAGTTTTACCAACGACTATGTTTGGATATTATAATTTAAGTAATTTTTCCCTTTGTAGTTTTACATATTTTTTCCAGATTTTATTTAATCGTGTATTGACTTTAATTTTCTTAAAGTCCTTTTCTTCTGTCCATTTGGATTAAACATGTTTTTACTGTTTCTTAGATCTGAAACTCAGCACCGAGGCTCTGCTCCCCACTCTGAAAGTGATCTACCGGAACAGGAAGAGGAGATTCTGGGATCTGATGATGATGAGCAGGAAGATCCCAATGATTATTGTAAAGGTAAAGCTTTCTGTAAGGAGATTCTAAGTAAGCCATGATCCATGTATATGCAGTTTCTCATTTGAATGTCTGTTCATCGTAAACAGTGTCGATGCTTTCTGCTTAATGCATTTTTTGGTCTAAGTATATAGGAAGTAGTATTTCCTCTTAGTGTGTCTTAATTTATTAAAGCTTAGTTTTATATTAAATTTGTTTTTACCTTTTTTTCTCCTTAAAAATAATGGTGCATAATTACCTTAGAAAATTTCAGAAATATGTTAAACAAAAAGAAAATAAAAGCGATCTTTATTGCTATCACCCAGAAGTAACCAGTGATAAGATCTGGTATGTAGACTTTTGCATAACAGCTTTTCATAGTTTTTCCTCATTGTGATGATTGCTAAGGTAAGTTAAAATGGAATTATAGATACTTAAACTGTGTCATAAGGTTGCCTGATAGCTCTTCTGTTTCTTTATGAGACTTTCTAGTATTCTTAGGTAGAACTTATAACAGAATGTATCTTACCACCTAGAAGAACTTGGCTCTTCTTCTCAGCGGGCAAAGAGAGGTGTTTACAATACCTTGATTCCTGCCACTGTTGGCAGGATTTTTAGGCCTTCTGGTTTTCTTTGTGTTGTATTTTAAAGAAGCAAACCCTGTTTACGTTTTTGTTTTCTTTTAAGTTTAGCAAACGGAATTCATTGATTTTCCCACCTAAAAAATATCCTGGGACTGTAACTATAAACAGATTTATATGTTTAGATAAGTCTGTTGGATTACTGAGGGGCAGGAATATTGTGACACATAACCTTATTGTTGTTTAAGGGCATCTCATTTTTTTACGTAGCTATTGATTGTTCTGCAAAGCGCCACTTGCTCACTCTAAATCATTAATCTTATTCTCTTAAGATTTATTTTTTTGTAACATGAGCTCAATAATATTGTGTTGCTAACTTGACTTAAATTTTTCTTCTGTTGAATTGATTGTATAGAAGAAACCATTTTTATTTGATATAAGGTGTATAGATGTTGAAAAATGGGAGTGAGATACCTTTTCATACTACTTAAGTGACTGTTTCCCTCCTGTTGTTTCTTCTAGGAGGTTATCATCTGGTGAAAATTGGAGATCTATTCAATGGGAGATATCACGTGATTCGAAAGTTGGGCTGGGGACACTTTTCAACAGTGTGGTTATCATGGGATATTCAGTAAGTTTTAGTGGTCCTGGAAAATAATTAGTTAGGGGATGCCTAAATGTTTTTGCCTGATTTTCCAGAGATGATCTGGGCTTCAGTCTAACTCTAGACTGACTTTTTAATCAGAATTTTATAGTTGATAATTTTTATGTTTCTGGGCAAATGACTTTTTTCTGGTGAAGAAGACCTTAGAGAACAAAGTTTAATTAAAGGAGCATCAGAAAGACACTTAGAACTCCCAAATTCAAAGCATTACAACTATTTAATGAAAGTATGGTATGTAAATTCATAGTTTTTCCTCACTGGAGAGGAGTTGAATTTTTAGATGATGTCCTACCATGTTTCCCCGAAAATAAGACCTAGCCGGACCATCAGCTCTAATGCATCTTTTGGAGCAAAAATTAATATAAGACCCGGTATTATATTAATGTATTACATTCGACCCGGTTTTATATCGTATTAAAATAAGACCTGGTCTTATATTAATTTTTGCTCCAAAAGACACATTAGAGCTGATGGTCTGGCTAGGTCTTACCTTCGGGGAAACACGGTAGACCAACTTAATGTGAAATTATTTTTTTATATACATATTTTTTAACAGATTTGCTCAGCCATACAGCCTAAAACTATTCTCTACATGAAAATCACAGGCAGTTAAACATTGGATGTTTATCTAAATATATACTGTCTATCTTTGATGAGACAGTAATTTCTCTATGCAATTTATTTTTTATTAGTCTGTTTTCATCCAAGTATTTCTTCTGGCTTCTTACAGGAAAGTACTATAGCTTTTAACCTTTTAGCTTTTACCATACAAATATATAGGATACTTCTGATTTGGTGGGGTTTCCCACCTATTTATCCCCATTTCATGGTTTTACTTGGATTCAAGGAGACATTAAGGTAGATTTTAACGTAGAGAAAATGTTTGGTGACTGACATTTCCCCAAGAACAGATTTTCTTCTTCCTGTACATTAACTCTGGCCAGTTAATTAAGAGGTGCAGGTGATCCCATAGAAGTAGCCTGTGTTTGAATATAGGGAAACATGAAATCAGCATTGATACTTTTGTCACTGTCTCCCAGTTATAGCTAAACCTTAGCTCCTAAAGTAAGGATAAGACATTTAGTCTTAATTGCCTATGTTTGTTTCTTAGGGGAAAGAAGTTTGTGGCCATGAAGGTAGTTAAAAGTGCTGAACATTACACTGAAACAGCACTAGATGAAATCCGGTTGCTGAAATCAGTGAGTATTAGAGCATATGTGTGAAATGCAAAGCATTAAATAAAATGAGTTTTATTGAATTAAGACATACCAAGTGTACATTCTTTAGCATGGCTAATTTTTACTGTAAAGTTCCAATATTTACTAAAGAAGTAGAGGAAGATGACAGTATTTACACATTCTGTGCATGTGGTAGAGAACTGGTGGAATATGCTATCGTGGGAATTTTCCCTATATATGCATCAAAAAAACCTTCAAATAAACGAAAACGTTTATTGAGCATGTTTTATGTGCCAGATAGCACAGAATGGTTCCTACTATGGTTAAAAGGAAAGTTGTGTGAATAAATATATAATATCTGTCTTATGTTTTAAAATGTTATACAAATAGACGTTATATTTATTAATTCCTTTATACCTGGAAACTTGGGCAAATTTATTAAACACTTATTTTCAAGTTTGTTATAAACTAGGAAGATGTCAATGTAGTAAAAGGAGCTTAAACTCAGAAAACCTGGGTTTTAGGATCAGCTCTGTCCCAATATATCCTGCAAATCATCATTTTATTTCTTCTGAGCCTTACCGTGTTTCCCCGAAAATAAGTCCTAGCCGGACCATCAGCTCTAATGTGTCTTTGGAGTAAAAAGTAATATAAGATCCAGTATTATATTATGTTATATTATATTATGTTTATTATATTATATATAAGACCCAGTATTATATTATAAGACCCAGTGTTATGTTATGTTATACCTGGTATTATATTACATTATATTACACTATATTACATTATATTACACCCGGTCTTATATTAATTTTTGCTCCAAAAGACACATTGGAGCTGGTGGTCCGGCTAGGTCTTATTTTTGGGGAAACACAGAAGATTTTCCATTTGTAAAGAGACAATGTTAGACCAGGAGAGGTCTAAGGAAGTACTTTTCAAAGTGCCAGTCCAACAAGATAAGGAGCTTGTGCCCAAAAGCAAATTAATGTACTGCTTCCTTCATTGAGAAAGTTTTTCTATGGGTGAAATATGTCAACTGAGTAACAGTGTGGTTAGTGCTGTAGTTGATTGCATCCTACAAAAGTACCTTAATTCCTCATGACCTGGTTATCAGCTGTTAATTTGGGAGTAACGCTTTGATTAATAAAACGGTCGATTTAGGACAATAGTCTTTGTTGGTTGTATTTCCTTTTGTGAATTAAGTATTTTGCCTATTAAAATTTTACTATGTTTTTCTCTACATTTTTATAAGAGTTTTTCTTGGAGTAATTAATCTTTTGTTATATTTGCTGCAGGTAGCCTCTCCCAAGCCATTTGGTTTATTTTCATGCTTTCCTTTTACTGAATACTATCTCTTTCCCACTATAGGTTCGCAATTCAGATCCTAATGATCCAAATAGAGAAATGGTTGTTCAACTGCTAGATGACTTTAAGATATCAGGAGTTAATGGAACACGTATCCTTTTAAGAATCTATTTGAAAATAAATCATAAATTAACTTTATCCTAAAGAAAGGAACCAGATTTGTATAAACAACGTTAGTCTCTTTTCTCAAGGCAAACCATAATCAAATTACTTTCTTGTGAATTTCTGAACACAGATGTGAATTATGTCTGTCTTTGCAAGTTGTGATTTTTCAGGGTATTGCTTTAGGGTTTTTCAAACCCTGTTCAGCCACATCAAACCAAAGTCAAAAGAAGGACGTTTTTAGAAAATAGCCTTGTGTTACTAAGTAAAGGTTCTATGATTTTTATCAATTAGCACAGAAATTTTAATGGAAGTAATTTTTCATGATAAATACTGGGTAAACAAGAATTTAACACATTGTATTATCTACCAAGCCTCTAAATTGAAGAGGCTGTGCATGCAAGGTCAATGCTTAGAATCTAAACAGGTGTGGTTGTTCACATTCTGTCATAATGAAAAACTGACTTGTTTTATGTTTTTATCTGCATTCTTAGAATTTTAGAGTTGGAAGGAACCTTAACTGATTTTCTTTACAAGTTAATACCAGAGCAACATTCACTGAGCTAATTGAAAGGTTGTTGGAACAGCTATGTTTATAAAAGTCTATCACATTTTTCAGAACAAAAGATAGACTCTCCACTCTGAGTAAGACTGAAGAGTCTAAAACTACCTGTTCATAAACTGTTAGGTTGGGGCAAAAGTAATTGCGGTTTTTGTGATTTTTTTTTTTTTAACCTTTTAAACCACAGTGGCTTTTGCACCAACCTAATATAAATGTAAAGGAAAGACATTTCATATATCATTGTATTTCCCTGCATGTTTAGCTTCTCTTAACATACATTCTTAATTACAAGTGATCTTTTTTAAGGAGGCAGGCAACATACGGCTCTGTAGTATCTTGTGGACTATGGTAAGAGATTGGAACAGAGAAGCAAGAGAGGATGAGAAAGCAGAGAATAGGTGATAATGTGAAAAGATTTTATGTATCATTCTGAAGTTAGTTGTGAGTTATTTCCTTGAAGAAGTAAAAATCACATACCCTCGATCTCTAAGGAAAGCTGCTAGAAGAATCATCCTTTTTTAAAATGTATTTATTTTCGGGGCTGGGGCGCAGCTCACAGTGGCCCATGTGGGGATCGAACCAGCAACCTTGGTGCCACCAGCACCATGCTCTAAGTAGCTGAGCTAACTGGCCACCCAGAATTAATTGCATTTTAAAACAGCATCTTGTGTCTATTATGGTCACTTTTTAGATGTGTGTGTGTGTGTGTGTGCAAATTATTATGACTAACCAAGAAATAAAAACATACACAGGATCTCATGATGGCCATTAAATTGTACCCGTTATTTGATTTCATTATATTTGTCATTGTACCAAATTTCTCTACTAACTTGGGAAGGTTACAGATAAAACTGTAAAAATTTTCTAAATGGTCTCCTCAGTAATGCTGAGTGATTTTATCTGACCCAAAGCAAGAAGGCTTTTTTTAAATCATTGAAGTGTCTTAGTATATTTATTTCACTTTCAAGTTCCAAGATACTTTCCAAACATTACCTTACCAGCCGGTTTCTGTGTAGTTTCTATCCACTAAATCCCTATTTTATTAATTTTTCCCTTTGTCCTTAGCCATTTCTCTCTGCCCTTCCTCCTACTTAACTCAGCTCTCCTGGCTGCTCCATTATTTGCCACTAGAGATTGAAAAGGATAAAACTCAGCACTGAGTTAAGGGTTAGTGGCTTATGTCATTCTCCTGCCCCTAATCTCTTCACAACACAGGCATACCTGCATGGAACTATATACAGATATCTGTTTTTTCCTTTGTATACTGCTTTCCCTGGAGCACTGTCCTTTCTCATATTGAAATATAAAGGACCCTGAGCTAGAAAGTTATGTAGACTTCAATATAAATTGGTTCATTCTACTTCCATAGATGGTAAGGGGAAGGGAGTAATTAAGAAAGAAGGGACCAACTGGTCTATATATAATACTGATGTTAGCCAGGGAGTGCCATTATTGGCCACCTATGTTACCTACTATGTCTTAGGATGCTTTTTCTTTTCTACTGTGTATTTTGCCTCTTGTTAGCTCCTATTGTTCAAAATGTACTCTAAATGTGGCTCTTAATTAGTTTTCAGCCCTTTGGTTTTTTCTTTATACCATCTCCCCAAGAAATATTTTTTCATATATCCTTTTGATGTTTTATTCAATTCTTTTTGTGTTTTAAACTACTAAATGTTTGGTCATTTTAATATCACTGCCTACAAATTAAAACATTGTTGCCAAATTGCAGTGCTTTTCTCATCAAATAAAAGTTAAAATTGAAGTTAGGAACATAAGAAAACTTAAAAACTGGTTGGTTTGTTTGTTAAACAATCTGCATTTTTTTAAATTCTGTTTTGGTATATTTCATGTAAATAAAAATAGAATAGTTGAATGAATTCCCACAGAACCCATTACCCATTTCAGGCATTATCAACTCATAGCCATGATTGTTTTGTGGCCAATCTTAGATATATTATTTCATCTATAACTATTTTAGAATGTATCTCCAAAAGACAAGGAGTCTTTTAAAATATAATCTCAACACAATCATACCTAACAAAATTGGGACCAATTTCTTAGTCATCTGGTATCTAGTCAATGTTTCAGTCTCCAGATATTTCATACTTTTTATTTTTTCTTACAGTTTTTTTATTCTTACTTGAGTCAGATCCGCATAAGGTCATTGACAGTTTTCTTTATTATTTGGTACGTCAAGATGTTTCAGGCCCATCTTGTACATTTCCTGTCCAAACCTGGAATCATCCATCTCTTTAAGAAGCCCTACCTCCTTTTTGTGGGAAATGTTGAACAGAATCGAAGCATTAGGAGTACACTTCGCTACTGGGTTGGTCATTGCGGTTACTTGTATGATTTATTGATCTATTGTAAAGAGCAGTGCTTTCCTTACTCTCCCTTTGCGTCACAGTAGCCCCACAGCTTACTGTTGAAGGTGGGTGGGTTGGTTGGTTTGGTTGGATTATTTTTTTTCTCTTGTGTTTTTCATTTTGTATAGTTTCTATTGCTATTCCTTCAAGTTCACTAATCTTTTTTGTTCTGCAGTGCCTAAGCTGCTGTTTATCCCATCCAGTGTATTTTTCATCTCTCACGTGTGCTTTTCATCTCAGAAGTTCAATTTAGGTCTCTTTTTGATATCTTCTATGTCTTTACTTTTCAATGTATGAAATATGCTATAACTAATTTTCTTGTTTGCTAATTATCTGTGTTCTGGGTCAGTTTCAAATAATTTTCAAATACGTTTTCCTGCATATTTGCTGCCTGGTAATCTTGTGCTTTTTTTTTTTAATTGAGTTATAATTGATACATAACACTATTAGTTTTGGGTTCAACATAATAATACACAATACAGTATTGTTAACTATAGTCACCGTGCTGCACATTACATCCCCAGGACTTACTCTTCTTATAACTGGAAGTTTGTTCCTTTTGACCATCTTGACCCATTTCCTCCATCCCCCACCCCACCTCTGGCAACCACCAATCTGCTCTTTATAAGTTTGGGTTTTGTTTTCTTTTTTTTTAGATTCCACATATAAGTGAAATAATCCAGAATTTGTCTTTCTCTGACTTATTTCACTTGCCATAATGCCCTTAAGGTCTATCCATATTGTCACAAATGGCAGGATTTCCTTTTATGGCTGAATAATATTCCCTTGTGTGTATAATATTTCATTGTGTGTACCACTTCTTCATCCATTCGTCGTTGATGGACACTTAGGTTATTTCCATGTGTTGACATTGTAGTAATGCTGCAATGATATGGGGGTACACTTATCTATTTGACATAGTGTTTTTGTTCCCTTCAGATAAATACCCAGAAGTGGAATTGCTGGATCATATCATAGCTCTCTTAATTTTTTGAGGAATCTCCATACTGTTTTCTATAGTGGCTGCACCAATTTTACATTCCCACCAGCAGCAGTGTTCCCTTTTCTCCAACATGTGTTATCTCTCGTCTTTTTTATAATAGCCATTCTAACAGGTGTGAGGTGATATCTCATTGTGGTTTGGATTTGCATTTCCCTGATGATAATGATGTTGAGCATCTTTTCTTTTTTTTTTTTAATTAAATTTATTGGGGTGACAATTGTTAGTAAAATTACATAGATTTCAGGTGTACAATTCTGTATTACATCATCTATAAATCCCATTATGTGTTCATCACCCAGAGTCAGTTCTCCTTCCATCACCATATATTCGATCCCCCTTACCCTCATCTCCCACTCCCCACCCCCCGCCCCCCTTACCCTCTGGCAACCACTAAACTATTGTCTGTGTCTATGAGTTTCTGTTTCTCATTTGTTTGTCTTGTTCTTTTGTTGTTTTTGGTTTATATACCACATATCAGTGAAATCACATGGTTCTCTGCTTTTTCTGTCTGACTTGTTTCGCTCAGCATTACTCGTTGAGCATCTTTTCATATTGGCCATCTGTATGTCTTCTCTAGGAAAATGTCTGTTCAGACCCTCTGCATATTTTTTAATTGGATTGGGGTTTTTTCTATTGAGTTGTGTAAGTTCTTTATATACTTAGGATATTGGCCCCTTATCAGATATACGGTTTACAAATATTTTCTCCCATTTCATAGGTTGCCTTTTCATTTGGTTGATGGTTTCCTTTGCTCTGCAGAAGATTTTGTTGATGTGGTCCCACTTGTTTTGTTTTGCTTTTGTTGCCTTTGCTTTTGGTATCAAATCCAAAAAAATCGTCACCAAGACCAATGTCAAGGAGCTTACCACCTATGTTTTCTTATAAGAGTTTTATGGGTTCAGATCATACATTCAAGTCTTTTGAGTTGATTTTTGGATGTGGTGTAAGATAGTGATCCAGTGGTCTTCTTGCATGTGACTGTCTGCTTTTCCCAACACCATTTATTGGAGAGATTGTCCTTTCCGCATTGTATAATCATGGCTTTTCTGTCTTAAATTAATGGACCTTATATATGTGTGGGTTGATTTCAGGCCTATGACTATGAGTTTTTCTAGTCTTTTTGAGAACTCACACTGTTGGTACCTTGTGAGAATGCTGGGCACTATTCCCTCTGATCCTTCTAGATGATTTCTGTCTGCCTCTGCTAGTTTCTTCATGTACCTGAGCTGATTACTGCGCTGCCAAATACTTGAGACGGTCCTTCTGCAGCTCTCTCCTCTCCGGCACCTGGTTCTACAGCTGCCGCAGTCTCTCGAGACGCCCCGTTCCGTCTGTTTAACTTCAGTGGTCTGCCTGGAAAGGCTCAAGGCAGTGAGACGGGACGAGTGGAGGGTTCAGCTCATTTATTTCTCTTCCCTCAGGATTGCCTGATGTCCAAGGTCTTTAAATCTGTTGTTTTATGTATTTTGTCTGCTTTTGTTGTCATTGTTGTTTCAAGCAAGAGGGTAATCCAGTCCTGGTGTTCCATCTTGGCTGAAGCAGAAGTTTCTAGGTGTATGTTTAACTCTTAAGGAATGACCAGTCAGTTTTCCAAAGTGGTTGTACCTTTTTACACTTCTGCTAGCATCATAAGAGAATTCTAATTGCTCCACATCCTCACCTACGATTGGTCGTGTTAGTCTTTTTATTTTAGTCATTCTAGTGGTTTGAAATAGTATCTTACTGGAATTTTGATTTGTGTTTCCCTGATGTAGTCATGTCCCTTTAATCTTCTTTAATTTAGAACAGTTCTTTCCTCTCATGGCATTAACTTTTGTTTTCCTTTAGGATCCAGGCCAGTTGTTTTGTCCCGTGATTTGGATTTGTCTGATTGTTCCCTTACGATTAAAATTGAGGTTAGTCATTTTGGTCAAGTATGCTACATGGATGATTTTTTGTTTTTCTCAATGTGTTACATCAGAGGGCACATAAATTTGTGCTTATCACTAGTGGTGATAAGTTTGATCAGTTGGTTAGGGCAGTGTCTTCCAAATTTCCCTGTTTAAAGTACCATTTTTCTTTTATAATCAGTAAGCAGTGTGTGGGGTGACACTGTGACACATAATTTTTCCCAACTGTCTTTCATTCAGTAGTTTTAGTATTCATTGATTCTTCCCTAAATTAGTTATTACTATAGTTATTGTAAAACGGTTGTTTTCTATTTCTATCATACTTTGTATATTTATTACTTGACTTTTTCTCTAAAAGAAGGCATTTCCCTCCCCCCAACACACTTATTTTTAGTATTCGTTTGGACTCATTCTACTTTTAATTTATAAGTTAATTCATATCCTCACTCTTTAAATGTTCTCAACTTTGGTTAGTAGCATCCTCTTGAAACTGGTTCCTATTTCTTCCTGACATGTTCCCTGACTTGGCACAGCACGGTTTTCCAGGTGTGCCCTGGATTCGGCTGTTTCTTCAAGGAACCCAGGTTTTTCTTTAGTGGAGAATCTTCTTGAAAACAGAAGTCTGGGCACTAGGTCAGTATTACATAATGCGTGGCTTGACTTTCGAATTTATGTAGAAGCTTCCAGAGGTGGAAGATGCCAACATCTTTCTTCTAAAATTCCTGCAGTGCCCTGCATACTGTTAGGCTCAGAATATTCCTCTGTGTGGCGTGAGTGGGATGTTCACGCAGAGAGGAGTGTGGTAGCACCAGCGTCAGGGTTAGTTCTGTAAACTACAGAGCATAAAGCAAGGCAGCTTCCTGCTTTTCAAAAATGTTGACATTTGTGTGTTTATGGCTAAGTCTTGGTACATTGTATTCTGTAGTTAAAGCAGAATTTGTTTGTCCTGCTTTGAGACTGAGTAGGAGTTGTTACCCTGGACCTTAGTTTTGATATCAGGGAAGAAAGTCTAATCAGCTTAAGCCTAGTGCTTTCAAGAATCACATGTACATGTTTCACTTTTTCTTGTACCACTGAGTGTTTTAAGTGCATAGTTTTATCAGTAAACCAATCCCCAGAATTTTCTATTTCTTGGATGTTTTCAGTGACTAAAGCATTAATTAACCTTTGAGGTTTCAGAATATTGACATTATTTTTTTAGTCGAGCTCTATAACTTTTTATACTGAAAGAATAATACCGTAACAGTTTCATTGGGGTGGGACACATCTTGCCTTCCTTTTCCTCCTTAACGAACTTCTAGATATCTGCATGGTGTTTGAAGTTTTGGGACATCATCTGCTCAAGTGGATCATCAAGTCCAATTATCAAGGGCTTCCACTGCCTTGTGTCAAGAAAATTATTCAGCAAGTATGTATCTTACTACCATGTTTCCCTGAAAACAAGACCTAGCCGGACCATCATCTCTAATGCATCTTTTGGAGCAAAAATTAATATAAGACCTGGTCTTACTTTAATAAAGACCGGGTCTTATATAATATAATACAATGTAATATTAATTCTTATATATTATATTAATTTTTGCTCCAAAAGACGCATTAGAGCTAATGGTCTGGCTAGGTTTTATTTTTGGGGAAACACGGTATTGTCTATGTGGTGATTTTTTTTTTTTTATACTCATAAGCATCAGGAATTTTCCTATTTCCAATAGAACTTTTATTTTAAAAACTAGGTTGTTTTCAATGCTAAAACTGTTTTATTCAGCTGCTAGGGCTTATTGTGTTTATTCTGTTTTTAAATGTTTTAGCATAACCATTTTTCCCCAGGTTCATCTCCTATGATAATTATTAGAGGGAAGCTGGGTGCAGTTCCTGATTTTGGAAATTTGGAATCCTTAATCCAGAAGTTCTGGTTGCAAATACTGATTCCATATTAATAGAGAATTGCTATGTCAAATTATTGCCATCTCTATATATAACATTATTCACAGACATTTTCTAATATTCTGAATAGCTTTCAGCGTACAACAAAGAAGTTTACTATCAGGAAAATATTAATACTTCAAAGGGCAAATTATTTGTTTGGATAGTGTGTTTTGGTGGACAGAGCTCCCAACTGGGAAGCAAGAGACCTCCCTTCTTTATCAAGGAAATTTGAATAAAAAGATATCTAAATTTTTTTCATCACCTTTATTTTGACACTAACCTCCAAATAGAATTAGCTTGGTAAAACTTGGAAGAACTTTTGTATTATAAATAAACTCTTGTCTGTTCATAGTTTACAATTAATCTTTCTGAGGAGGTTACTTTGTGCTTTACAAAAATTGCTTTATTCTCTGGAAAACTACCATATCGTTTTTATATTTGTTTTACATGCTCTATGGTGATTTCTTCTTTCTGCAGAAAGACTAGTATTTCGTGTTTGCAAGTCTACTGCTCTGTCCCTATCCAGGTGTTACAGGGTCTGGATTACTTACACACCAAGTGCCGGATCATCCACACCGACATTAAGCCAGAAAACATCTTGTTGTCCGTGAATGAGCAGTACATCCGGAGGCTGGCAGCAGAAGCAACAGAATGGCAGCGATCTGGAGCTCCTCCACCTTCTGGATCTGCAGGTATGTTTTCTTTGGGGAAGTTAAGAGAAGTTTCTTTCTTTCTTTTTTTTTTTTTTAGATTGTTATTAAAAATATAGCTATCATATTAGTTTCGGGGTACACCATAGTTATTCAACATTTATATACCTAAAGATGTGATCACCATGATAAGTCCAGCAACCTTCTGACACTACCACGCTATCACAATATTATTGACTAGGTTCCCTATACATTACATTCCCATGACTTATTTGTTTTATACCTGGAAATTTGAACCTCTTATTCCCCTTTACCTTCCCCCCCTTTTTTAATTTTTCAGTTACAGTTGACATTCAGTATTTTCTATTAATTTCACATGTACAGCATAGTGGTTAGACCTTTGTATAATGTAACAGGTATTCCCCTTATTAATCTAGTACCCACCTGGCATTATACATAGTTATTACCATATTATTGACTATATTCCCTGTGCTTTACATCCCCATGACTATTTTGTAACTACCAATTTCTTCTTCTTAATGCCTTCACCTTTTTCACCCTGCCCCCCAATGTCCTCCCATCCATCATCCGGAGAAATCTAGTACCCATTTGACACCATATTGTTAAAGAGAAGTTTCTATTTTTACTCTATTACCAGACAGTTAAGTGAAGCACCACTCATTCATTTAACAATAAGATACAGTAAGTACTTATGTGTAAGAAAATAGTCGAAGCCCTCAAATGACTTCTTGATATTGCTTCCATATAGGAAGGAGATGACTAAAAATTATGTCTTTGAGGTACAGATATATTGTACAGTTGACCATGAACTATTCAAGAGTTAGGTGCACTGACACCCCCACCCCACCCCACCACACATTCAGAAATTCACTTTGTTAACCAAAAATTGTCATGGCCGGTAACTTTTCTAAAAGAAAGGGTTTGTTGAGCCACATGCTCACCAGAAAAGGACCAGGTCCTGGGGCATGCGGTCTAAATCACCAGCAGGGCTGGTTGGAGAAGACGGTATGTCCACCGCCCTGGAATTGATGAGGCTCTTCTGTGCAAACGGCTTGGGGAAGAAAGACGTAAGTTGATTTGAAAGAATTTACACTGGCTGTAGATAAAGGGGGTGGGAGAAGGTGCCGCGGGGCTGGTTCTGGGATAGGTGTGGAGTCTATAAGGACTGGTCGTGGGCGGTAATGGTGGCGCCTGCTAGTCGGCTCTTCAGCTGTTCTCTCAGAAATAGCCTCCTGGTGGGTAAGTGCAAAAGTTTCAGTGTACCTTCAGGAATGTTACCAGTCTATTGGGTTTGGCCTGCTGACTCCCTCCAAAATTAAACATTAATAGCCTACCAGTGACCAAAAGCCTTACTGAGAAAAAGTTTAACGTATATTTTGTATACTATGTGTTATATACTATAGTCTTATAATAAAACGAGAAAATATTAAGAAAATGATAAGAAACATACATTTATAGTATTTATTGAAAAGAGTCCTCAAGTAAGTGGCCCATTCAGTTCAAACCTGTGTTGTTCAAGGGTCAACTATATGTATAAGAGCTGATCCATGTTGTTTTATAATGTTTTCTCTTGTGTTTTGATGTCCATTTTTGATGTGTTTACCCCTTACCATGACCATAGATGCTCATTTATGGGAGTGTGACCTGTGTTGAGGCAAGATAATATTGCTATTAAGAGCTTGAGTTTAAGCACTGGAATGTACAGACCTGGTTTGAATCGTAGCTTTATCATTGGCTGGATGACCTTGGGCGAGTCAGTTGACTTCATTTTTTCTTATGCAGATGAAATTTCATATTAAAGCAGTTTGTAGTGTGCCATACTGTATTATGTGCTAAATAAATATTGGCTACTATGATTATTCTTTTCTCCATTTGAGATACAGATTTTAATTTTAGTAGTTTCATTATATTTGAGGAACTTGCCAGTTATCATAGGCTTCCTTTAAAAAGGAAAACTAAAGAAGTGGGAAATATGGAGAGTTTTCACTTGGCATAGAGTTTCATTTAAGTTCTAGAAATATTACACAACAATGTGAATATAGTTAATACTACTAAACTGTATACTTTAAATGGTCAAATGAGAAATTTTACATTATGTGTATTTTTACCACAATTTTAAAAAAAATTTTTTTCTTAAGGAAAACGGAAGATTCTACGTCCACCTAAGCTAAACTAATATATATCCATGACATGCTATATTAGCAAATTACTGTCGCTCTTGGTGCCACTCTTTTTTTAAAACTGACAAGTGCCAAGGGAAAGAATGGAGATGGGAGTCCTGGGTGGGCGTGAGGGGGTTTGTTGCCTATCATATTTTAAGCAGTACGTGGGAATGGCATGTTAACATTAATAGTGGAAACCAGAAATGGTGACTTCACTCTGCGTATATTGATGCTATCTGAAGAAGAACTTAATTTATTTAAACTTATTTTAAATTTGTCAGCTTCTGTGTATACATTGTTTGTTCTTTCTCAGTGTTGCTTCTACCAAAGTTGCTTACGTAGTTGTCTCTACAGTATAAACTGTACGAGAAAGATTTTTCACTATGGTAGGGTTTCTTATATGAGCCGTAGTTTATATTGCCTGCTGAATGCCAGGATTCTTACTTGGTTTTCTCTTCTTTTCAGTCAGTACAGCACCCCAGCCTAAACCAGTAAGTATAACGTGTTTCTATATTTGATTCTGAACTATGGGCAGTGGGCAGGGGTTCTTCTGTTATGGATGATCACAGTTTGTTTAGAGTTTGAAAACCAAAGAAAAAACTACTCCTGCGCGTCTATAATTTTCTCCAGTCAATTCCCATGCATCTTCCGCACGTTTGTACTGGTGAGACGTCTATAAATTTGAGTGTGTCTGAGAGTACACCAGGCCCACAAACTGCTCAGAGGACCAAGACTTGTTGTTAATTTTGTTTTTATTTGGTTTCATAAGAGTATATACATTTTTTAAGTTAATGAAAAACTTAAGTGCTGTGTTAGGGAAGGAGTGAAATTTAATTAGGAAGTAATTAAAGTTAACAGTTATCTCCAACTGGGGGTAATGGATTAGCCACCTGAAGGCTTTATCTGTTTGTAATCTCCGCCCAGGCTGACAAAATGTCAAAGAATAAGAAGAAGAAATTGAAGAAGAAGCAGAAGCGCCAGGCAGAATTACTAGAGAAGCGAATGCAGGAAATTGAGGAAATGGAGAAAGAGTCGGGCCCTGGGCAAAAAAGACCAAACAAGCAAGAAGAATCAGAGAGTCCTGTTGAAACACCCTTGAAAGAGAACCCACCTAATAAAATGACCCAAGAAAAACTTGGTATAAATAGAGCATCACAAAAATTACTTTATAGCAAACTTTAACATTATTATTGTTATATAATATAGTGATTTAATGCATACAACACGCCTCTGGGGGTGTCCTTATCCAGTAAGAATACAGAACTTGTCGTAAATGTTAGGCAGGTGATATTCAAATGTAATTTCTAATTTCTCTCAGGAAATGCAACATAGACTTCGTTTAGCAATTGGATAAGGAAGACTTTGTCCTTCCTTAAATAGGTTTTAGATGTCCAGTTATGTTTTTATGTCACCCTGTGTAAGTTCTAGAAAATGTTGTAATCTTGAGAGGTTTTTCTGTTCTTTCATTCACACGCATACACATACATCCTTTTTGTCTGCTTGTTCCTTAGAAGAGTCAAGTACCGTTGACCAGGATCAAACACTTATGGAACGTGGTGTAGAGGGTGGTGAAGCAGAAATTAATTGCAATGGAGTAATTGAAATCGTTAATTATACTGAGAACAGTAATAAAGAAACATTGAGGCTTAAAGAGGATCTCCATAATGCTAATGACTGTGCTGTCCAAAATTTGAAGCAGGAAACTAGTTTCCTAAGCTCCCAAAATGGAGACAGCAGCACATCTCAAGAAACAGACTCTTGTACACCTGTTACCTCTGAGGTGTCAGATACCATGATGTGCCAGTCTGCATCGAATGTAGAGCAGTCATTCAGTGAGCAGGACATCAGTCAGCTTCAAGAAAGCATTCGAGCAGAGATCCCCTGTGAAGATGAGCAAGACCAAGAACATAATGGACCACTGGACAACAAAGGTACCTGTGCACACAGACTTCCCCAGGACTCCTTCCCTGCGTAACAGACATGAATTTCTAGACTAAAAGCACCATTGTTTTTGTAAATGTAGCTTTACAGCAGGTGTCCAAGTTACCTTCAATGTGTGAATCTGTAATAGCTAACTTTGAATTTTATTGGTCGTGTAATGGGTACACAGCATTTCACCTGTTGTTATGAAGGCAAAGGTTTTAATTCTGGAGACTTCAGGTGTTGCTGTGCTCCTTTTATCTTAGAAAAGTTACTGTAGGTGGCCAATTGGGGGCCTGATGTGTTACCTCAGAAAGTTTTATTAGCCTTTGGGTATTGCTGTATTCATTGAACAGTCTTACTGATGATACCTGTTGTCTGTAGGAAAATCCACTGCTGGAAATTTTCTTGTTAATCCCCTTGAGCCAAAAAATGCAGAAAAGCTCCAAGTGAAGATTGCTGATCTTGGAAATGCCTGCTGGGTGGTAAGTTAAACTTGTCTCAGTGCTTTGTTTTGAAGTGACTAGGAATAAATGAGAATTGGGACTTCATTGTGCTAAAAGAAAGCATCTTTCTTCAGTTCTGTACCCAGATTGCCAGTTAACATTTTAGTGAATATTTTTTCACCTTTTCTTTTAACCTTTGATCATGGAAAAGTTCAAATATATTTACAAAAGTAGAGTAAATGGTATAATGAAACAATCCTTCCACTCCGGTACCTGTCTCCCAGATTCAATAATGTCAGCTCCTGGCCAGTCTCGTTTTATCTATCTACTCATTCACGTTCGTACTCTCAATGCCTGTGTTCATACTTTGCCCCTTATTTTCAATATTGGCATCTAATTTATTGATTGTAAGTAACCTTTTAACTCACTTAATATATTGGACATTTTTCTTTGTAATCCAGAAAGTTTTTATCAAATTCAGTTAGTTACTTAGTATTCCCTATATAGTCTTCACACATTTTTGACAGCTCTTACGGATGAGCATCTTAGCTCGTGAATCTTTGTGTAGTTGTCCTTAGAATGTGTCTTAGATACGAAATTGCTAAGTCAGAAGTCGGGTGCTTTTTTTTTAAGGGGTTTTAGATGTATAGTGTCATATTAATATTGTTGTTTACTTAGTTAAGAATGGAGGGGTTTTTGCATTCTTTTTAATGGACATTATTTTAAATCTACAGTAGAATGATTTGCACATAAATGACACTACTCAGAGAGCCATATGCTTTGTAAACAGAAATGTTGAATGTTGAGGCAAAAACTCTGAGCTGTTGAAAATCATCTGTAATAGGTCTTATGTTTATACTTAGACTTCACATTCCCTATTCCATATGACATTCTGTACCTAATGGTTCATACCCAAGAAAGATCTCACTTCCAGTATTAATTCTAGAATAGTGTGATAACCTTTTAGAAAAAATGAAGTCAGAGCTTAGCACTGGTTGATAGGAAGGTGGAAAAGCTTTTCAAGCAGTTATAGTAGAATTCCTTCCTCATGCCCGTCTGGTCCAGGCCACCATGTGTTCTCATCTGGATGACTACAATAGTCTCGCTCGCTCTCCCTCTGCTTCCCTTGCCCCCTATAGACTGTTGTCAGCACAGCGATCAGAGTGGTCCTTTTAAGCGTCAATCAGGTCAGGTATTCTCAAAACCTTGCAAAATGAATGCCAAAGTCCTTACCATGTCCCCACACACCACCAAACCGAAAACTTAGTTCTGCCTGGAATTCTCCTCCCAAGACACTGTACAGTTCACTCCCTTCCTTATTTCACGTCCTATTCAGAGTCGTCTTATCAGAGAGATCTTCCCCTGAACACCTAACATCATCTGCAGGCCCCCACTCTCCAGACGCATATACACCTTCATTATGTTCATGGATTTTCTCTCTTTTCCTCTCCCCCCTCAAATTTGTGTTCTCCACAGTACTTATTACAATCTGATACTATATATTTGTTTGCTTAATATCACTCTGCCTAGAATGTATGTTCTGTCACAACAGATTTTTTTGTTGTTCACTGCTATTTCTATGATATTTACAACAGTGCCAGGTACATCGGAGGTGCTCAGTAAATATTTAAGTGAATGAATTTGTAGAGAAACATTGGTTCTGTAACAAATACCATGTGATACAATATCACATGTTTGTCAGTTTTCTGCCCACACCGTATTTCAAGCTTCTATGCCTTTATGTTTGGAACATGCTTTCCTTACCCATTGGGCACACTTTTCTTTATTCTGGTACAATCTTTCCTGTCAGTTTTGCTACAACAAAATTAATCTCTCTCTTTTTCAACTGTTACATGCATGTCTGTACCAAAATGACTTTACATTCTTTTCATTCATTCAGCAAAATAATTGGCACATAGTCTGACCTAGGCAGTAGGACACAGTGGTGCCCTAGACATTCTTGCTCTGCTGGGTCCTGGTCAAATCTCACACCTTGTTGGTGTCTGCAGCGTAGCAGCCTCTGTTGGTCAGTAACGCAGCTTTATGTGTTGGCATAAGAAACGCCCAAAGCTGTAGAGATTTTTTTATAAAAGTTTGAGTCAAACTGACAACACTGCCGGGAGCAAGATCTCCATACTTCACAGAATGACAGTTTGGCACTTTCTTTTCTACATGGGGAATTAAGGAGGGACCATAAGGAAGTTTACTTGAAGGTGGGAGAAAGCAAGGTGGGAATTGGATTACAGGATAGTTAGCAAAGACTATGTGCTCCGTTGAGGGTGGTTGTGCTTCAGAGAGGTCTGAAAAAGGCATTTCAAAGGTGAGTTAACCTAGATGCATAAGAACAGTGGACAGGGCTGGAAAGAAACCTTTTACTACAGAAACTATATGCCTGGGACGTGACCACCCACCATGACCTGCCCAGTTAGGAATTTATGATCAGGTCACCCTGGGAGGTTACTTTCAGTCACTAGACTTGTCAGGTTTATTATAGAGCCCCTTTTTCGTCACATACGTGATTTTCAAATAGCTTGATTCTTAAAAATATACTTTTACTCATCAGTTATACACGTACAAGTACATAGTTTAGAGACTGTTACATAGATTTTGATTCAAAAATCTATCCCCTCCCTTTGCCAATTTTTCACTCGCCACATAACAGTATTTACCTTCACGTCACTAATAACAACTTGGGTGTATTGCTCCCAATTCTTTTTTTCAATTTTAGATATTTCTTCCTCCTGAAAAGTAGGGCTTAACCAATATGAATTTTGGTAATTGGTTAGGTAATCATTCCATGTTTCCATTATTAGGTCTATAATGCTGTCTATCCTCAGCTGAACTGAGCACATATTATGATCCCTTCTGCCTAACACTTTTATTTGCTTGGTGTCTTTGTACACTTACCACTTAATTCAACCCCACACTTTTAGCCCGTGGTGTAAATACTTTAATACATACAAGTACCTTGGGTATTCTTTCAACTTTTTTTTCCTAAAGAGTCTTCTAATCTGTGTTTATCAGTTGGATTGCCCTGTAAGCCTGCTGCATTGCTGCCATTTAGGATATCCTTTCACTATCATCTTGGAGATTATTGTTTACTCCCTCTTTATATCCTGTTCTCTGTCTCTCTGATCTTCTTTCTTGGTTGTTTTTGTGCAGGTTTTGTTTGTTTGTTTTGAAGTACATCAACTTAACAGTAGAAAGGTGTGTGAGATTGGGCAGGCAGAGGGGAACCTTGCATGTCTGATAACATTTTCATTCTTTTACAGTCAGTGGCTATGTGTAAAGTTCTAAGTGGAATATCGTTTTCCCTCAGAACATTGGTTATTGATCCACTGTCTCCTGGTTTCCTGTCTTGTTGCTGCTGAATGAGACCATTGCCATTTCTGATTCTTGATCCTTTGCACGGAGCCTTTTCCCCTGTGGAAGTCAGTAGGATCGTCATTTCCCGGCAGAATGCCTCATTAGGTCTGTTTTCATCCATGATGTGTGCTAAGGACTCAGTATTGAACCTCTGGTTCTTTGGTTTTGGCTCTTTCCTGACTTCTTTTATTTATTTATTTTTTAATTCTCTTCTCTTTGGTCTCTGTTCTCTAGCTCTGAAATCTCGTTATTTAAATGTTAGACTTCCTCTGTAGATCTTGTTTTCTTACCTTTCTCTCCTTTTTTCTATCGTTTTGTTTTCTGGGAGACTTCTCAACTTGTTCTCAAAGCCTTATTTTATTTTGTTTCTTCTATTTTTACTTTCCAATAGTTTTTTGGTTGTCTGCTTATCTCAAAAGATATTATTTTTCCATTTTTGACATTTTCTTCTTCCTATATGGTATCGGTAGCCTTCTTTCTGTCTAGGATCACTAAACAAAGGACGGTGACCATGTGAAAGGAGTACTAGAAAACCATTTGGACGCTCGGCCTGGATGGCTCTTGTTGGCTGCTGTTCACCAGCGAATGATCTGTCTGGGCTGTGTCAGTTCCTCCTCAGATAGCAGGACCTGTGGATCTTACCTCTTGGATTGGTCATATTTCCCACAGAAGACTCACAGTCTTCCTCAGATCTCCTACCCAGAGAGGTCAATGCCTGGCTACTAGTGTTCTGGGCGTTGAGTTAAGCAAGAAATTACACCATACAGTTACACAGAGTCACTTAATTTCCCTGTCTTCAGAATGGTGCTCTCTGCTCATTTGTGCAGAGCGTCCTCCAGAGACCCTGTTTTACTCCAGAGAAAACCTCCAAGGGGTCTGCAGGCCAGGGGCAGGGGCAGTGAGACTGCATCACGCACTACGTTCTGGGGGTCTGTTTCTTTCAAAGACGTTTCAAAGCCGTCAGCCTGTGTTCAGCCCCACCTCACCCCTGTTTCCAGAGACACCTGATACCACCAATCCTGAGCCTTGGGGGGAGGAGTGCCATGGTGTATGCATCGCATTCCTTCTCAGCTTTTCACCAGTGGCTTCTTATTCAGCTTTCTTGGATCCACCAAGACATTCACCGATGATTTCTCTGCTTTCCTTTCCAATTCCTAGATTTTACTGCTCTGACGTCTTTGCCACTCTCTTGGTCAGCTTATGCTTTAGAAATGAACATTGGATTCTCTACTAAAATGGAGTTTCAGGAGTGAGTGGACTTGTGTGTGTGTATCCAATCCACCTTCTGTACTTTTGCTAAATCTTGACCTCATTATAAGGTGGTAATGAGGTGCAATAAATAAAGACAACTCCCTGGAACAACATGTCCATTTTTGTAAATGTATCTTATCACCTGCAATACATTCCCTATCTGAACCCATTATTTTTCTATAACACCTCTTCCCTCTAAGTCTCTTCATCTCTGTTTTTCTCAACAGACATCCAACCCTAAAGAAAGGCCTCTGCCACAAAGTTGCTTTTGGCTCTTCCTACTGTTTCCCACATCTAGCCATTGAATTTTTACATTCTGCTTTTTCTTTCCGTGATTGTCCTTGGATTTAACTCTTTCCTCTCCTATTTCTACAACCATTGTTCAGATTTTCATTACTAAGCCTAAATTGGGCCACCAACCAGAAGGCTACAGGAATGATGTTTTCAGATGTCACATCAGTCTTCTTAGGGCGTACTCGCCTACTCACTAACACGCGGCGGTGCTGTCTTGTCAGCCAGGTAAAATCTGTGCCTTCACTTGTGGTGTTCCTTCTTCCTAGAGTACTTCTTGCTTTTTTTGGTCAGACTTTATCCAGTTTGGACCCAACCCTGTGGAGCTCTGGTCAGTGTTGGTTTTCTACCTAAAGCTTTCTCTACTTAATTTTCTCTCTTCACAAATGCCAGTCCTTGGTTTTGAATTTCAGTAGGGTTAGAGAATCATCTTCCACACTTTCTTGTACATGTTTTACTATTATCCAAATTTTGTTTCCTGTATATGACTCGTTCTAAGCTTCTTTTTTTATTTGTTTGTTTTTTAAGTTGTTGTCCTTTCAATCTTAGTTGTGGAGGGTGCTGTTCAGCTTCAAGTTGTTGTCCTTTCAGTCTTAGTTGTGGAGGGCGCAGCTCAGCTCCAGGTCCAGTTGCCGTTGCTAGTTGCAGGGGGCACAGCCCACCATCCCTTGCGGGAGTCGAGGAATTGAACTGGCAACCTTGTGGTTGAGAGCCCACTGGCCCATGTGGGAATCGAACTGGCAGCCTTTGGAGTTAGGAGCATGGAGCTCTAACTGCCTGAGCCACCGGGCCAGCCCCTCTAAGCTTCTTTTTTCTGTATTTTTTATTATGGAAAACTTCATACCTATACAAAAGTAGAGAGAAAAGAATAACAAACTCCTGTGTCGTCATACTAGTGTCACTCAGCCATTATCAACTCATTGCCAATTTATTTTCACCTATATCCCCACCCTGCCACCCCCTCCAAATTATTTGAAGTATATCCCAGGCATTTTATTTTCACAAATATGGCTTTTAAAAGATGATTTTAGGTAACTGTGTTGCTACTGTTACACCTAACGTTAATAATTCGCTAATAGCAAATATTCGGTCAGTTTTGCCAGTTAATCTCAAACATTTTTTAAATTTTGTTTGTTTGAAACAGTGTCCAAATAAAACCCATGAATGCAAAATTGGGTACTGTGTCTCTTTTTTATTTTTTTTTAATCAAAGTTTATTGGGGTAACAATGGTTAGTAAAGTTACATAGATTTCAGGTGTACAGTTCTGTAATACATCATCTATATCTCACATTGTGTGTTCACCACCCAGAGTCAGTTCTCCTTCCATCACCATATATTTGACCCCGTTTATCTTCTTCTGCAACCCCTCTTCCCTTACCCTCTGGTAACCCCTAAACTATGGGTACTGTGTCTCTTAAACTACTTTTATTACAGAGATTTTTCCCTTTTTTTCCCCATACAATTTATGTGTTAAAGAAACTCCTTGCTTTGCTGTTTGCATCCTTGTGGTGCTTTCCATGGTCTCTGTTTCCCCAAAAGTCAAGTTTGATTTTTTTTGGAGGGGCCCAAGGGGACAGTGGAGAAGGAGGGCAAGAATTCTTTTCTTTTATTGGGGTAACATTGGTTTATAACATTACATAAGTTTCAGGTATACATTATAATTTGATATCTGTATACCCTCTGTGTGGCGTGCTCCCCACCAAAAGTCTAGTTTCCATCCATCACCACACATTTGACCCCTTTACCCATTATACCCGTCCCCCGCTTTCTCCCCCACCCCCTGTCCCCTTCTCTGGTATCCACCAATCTGTTGTTCATATCTATGAGTTCTTTTGTTTTGCTTTGCTTGCTTGTTTCTTTTTGTTTATTTTGTAGTACACGTAGCATAATACCCTCAAGGTCCGTCTATGTTGTCATGAATGGCAATATTTCATCTTTTTTTCCTTTTTTTTTTAATGGATCATACACTTTTACTTCCAGCTTTTTAAAATTTAACATTTTATCATGGAGCATTTTCCCATATCATTTAATGTTTGAAACATTATTTAGATGCATGCACAATATTTTGCCTTAAAAATATTTCATAATAAAAATATGGAATGCTTCACAAATTGGCATGTAATCCTCTTGCACAGGGGCCATGCTAATCTTCTCTGGATTGTTCCAGTTTTAGTATATGTGCTGCTGAAGCGAGCACAGTATTTCATCTTTTTCTACGGCTGAGTAGTAGTCCTGTCTGTGTGTGTACACGCATCTTTATCCACTTATCAGTCAATGGCACTTAGGTTGTTTCCATACCTTGGCTGTTGTAAAGAATGCTATGAACGTAGGGGTGCATATATCTTTTGAATTAGTGTTTTCATATTCTTCAGATAAATACCAGAAATGGAATGGCTGGATTATATGGTCATTCTAGTAATTTTTTGAGAAATCTCCATACTGTTTCCCACAGTGACTGCATTAATTTACATTCCCACCAACAGCGTACAAGGATTCCCTTGGACCTTCTGTCCAACACTGGTTATTTCTTTTTAATAGCCATTCTAATAGTGTAAAGTGATCTCTTGCTGTAGTTTTAGTCTGCATTTTCGTGTGTCTGTTATCCATCTTCCTTGGAAAAATGTCTGTTCAGATCCTCTGCCCATTTTTTAATTGGGTTGTTTCTTTTTTTGTTACTGAGTTGTATGAGTTCTTCATATACTTTGGGTATTAACCCCTTATCAGAAGTATCATTTTCAAATTTCTTCTGGTTGGTTGCCTTTTTGTGTTGTTGATAGTTTCTTTTGCTGAACAGAAAGAAGCTTTTTAGTTTGAACTGGTCCCTTTTGTTTGTTTTTGTCCCCTTGCCATTGGAGTCAAATCCACAAAAACATCCCTAAGACTGAAAAGTCCAGGAGCTTAGTGCCTGCGTTTTTTTCTGTGTACTTCATGGTTTCAGGTCTTACATTCACATCTTTAATCCATTTTGCGTTAATTTTTGTGTATGGTGTAAGAGTCGTCTAGTTTTATTATTTTGCATGTGGCTTTCCCAACAACACTTATTGAAGAGACTTTTCTTTCTCCATTGTGTATTCTTGATTTTTTTGTTGTAAATTAGTTGTCCATATACTCGTATGTTTGGGTTTATTTCTGGGCTCTCAATTCTGTTCCATTGGTCTATCTGTGTTTTTCTGCCAATACCGTAATATTTTGATTACTAAAGCTTTGTAGTATAGTTTGAAATTAGGGAGTGATATCTCCAGCTTTGTTCTTTTTTCTCAGAATTGCTGTGGTTATTCAGGGTCTTTTATGGCTCCCATACGAATTTGAGGACTTATTGTTTTATTTCTGTGAAAAAATGCCACTGGGAATTTGATAAGGATTGCATTGAATCTGTAGATTGCTTTGGGTAGTATGGACATTTTAACAAATTCTTCCAATCCATGAGCAAGAATTAACAATCCATGAGCAAAGTATTCTTCCAATCCATGAGCAAAGAATTAACAAATTCTTCCAATCCATGAGCAAGAAATATCTTTCCCTTTTTTTTGTCTTCAGTTTCTTTCAACCATGCCTTATAGTTTTCATGTGCAGGTCTTTAACCTCCTTGGATACATTTGTTCGTAGGTATTCTATTTTTCTTATTATTATAAATGGGATTATTGTCTTTATTTCTCTTTCTGATAGTTCATTGTTAGTATATAGAAATGCAACAAATTTTTGCATATTGATTTTGTACCCTGCAACTTTACTGTATTTTTTTATTATTTCTAATAGTTTTTTGGTGGAGTCTTGAAGGTTTTCTGTATATAAAATAATGACATCTGCAAATGCATTTTATTTAAATTCCTTTCCAATTTGGATACCTTTTATTTTTTCTCTCACCTAATTGCTCTGGCCTGGACTTGTGGTACTATGTTGAATAGTGTTGAGGGTGGGCATTCCTGTCTTCTTCCTGATCTTAGAGGAAAAGCGCTGTTTTTCGCTGTTGAGTATGATGTTAGCTGTGGGTTTATCCTGTATAGTCATGATTATGTTGAGGTACTTTCCTTCTGTACTTTATTGAGTTGTTGTTTTTTTTATCATAAATGGATGTTGAGTCTTGTTCAATGCCTTTTCTATATCTATTGAGATGATCATAAGATTTTTATCCTACATTTTGTTAATGTGTTTTATCATATTGATGGATTTGTAGAGGTTGAAACCATCCTTGCATCTCTGGAATGAATCCCACTTGATCTTGGTGTATGATCCTTTTAATGTATTATTGTATTCAGTTTGCTAGTATTTTGTTGAGGATCTATGTTCATCAGAGACATTGCCCTGTAATTTCTTTTTTTGTGTGTTGTCCTTTCAGTTTTTGGTATCAAGGTAATGTTGGCTTTTTTAAATGAGTTAGGAAGTGTTCCCTCCTCTTCAATTTTTTTGAGAATAGGTATTAAATCTTTGAATGTTTGTTGGAATTCACCAGTGATGCTGTGTTGTCCTGGGTTTTTGTTTTGGGGGAGGTTTTTGATTACGATTTCAATTTCCTTACTAGTGATTAGTCTGTTCAGATTTTCTATTCATGATTCAGTATAGTAAGGTTGTATGATTCTAAGAATATGCATTTCTTCTAGGTTGTCCACTTGGTGTGGTGTATAGCCTTTCACAATCCTTTGTATGTCTGTGGCATGCATTGTAACTTCTCTTTCATTTCTGATTTTATTATTTGAATCTTTTCTCTGTTTTTAAAGTGAGTCTAGCTAAAGTTTTGTCCATTTTGTTTGTCTTTTCAGAGAACCAGCCTTATTTCGTTGATCTTTTCTATTGTCTTTTTAGTCTCTCTTTCATTTATTTCTGCTCTGATTTTTACTTTCCTTCTACTGACTTTAGGTTTTGCTTATTCTTCTTTTCCTAGTTCCTTTAGGTATAGGGTTAGGTTGTTTATCCAACACATTTCTAGTTTCTTGAGGTATGCCTTTATAGGTATACCTCATTTTATTGTGCTTTACAGATGTTGCGTTTTTCATAAATTGAAGGTTACATCTCACTTCATTATGGTGGTCTGGAACTGGACCCACAATATATACGGTATGCCTGTACTGCCATAAATTTCCCTCTTAATACCACTTTTGCTGCACATTCCATTTGGATCGTATTTTCAGTTTTGTCTCCATGAATTTTTATTTTTTTTTTAGTTTATTGGGGTGACAATTGTTAGTAAAGTTACATAGATTTCAGGTGTACAGTTACATCATCTATATATCACATTGTATGTTCAACCACCTTCCATGTATTTCTTGATTTCTCCTTTGATTTTTTGCTGCCCCAATTGTTCAGTAGCATATTGTTTAATCTCCACGTATTTGTGATTTTTTTCCCGCTGTTCTTTTTGTAGTTGATTTCTAGTTTCATACTGTTGTGTTCAGAAAAGATGCTTGATATGATGTCAGTCTTCTTAAATGTATTGAGACTTGTGTCTATCCTTGAGAATGTTCCATGTGCACTTGAAGGAATGTGTATTTTATTGCTTTTGGTAGAATGTTTTGTATAAATCTGTTAAGTCTACCTGGTTTAATATGTCATTTACGACCTATGTTTCTTTGTTGACTTTCTATCTGGATGATTTGTCCATCGGTTAAGTGGGGTGTTAAAGTCTTCTACCGTGTTTCCCCGAAAATAAGACCTAGCCGGACCATCAGCTCTAATGTGTCTTTTGGAACAAAAATTAATATAAGACCTGGTCTTATTTAACTATCATATAAGACCAGGTATGATATGATATGATACCAGGTCTTATATTAATTTTTGCTCCAAAAGACGCATTAGAGCTGATTGTCTGGCTAGGTCTTATTTTTGGGGAAATGGTATTACTATTGTGTTTCTGTCAATTTCTTCTTTTAGGACTGTTAATAATTGCTTTATATATTTTAGTGCTCCTAAGTTGAGTGTGTATATATTAATAAATGTTGTGTCTTCTTGATGGATTGTCCCCTTTATCATTATATAATAATCCATTTTTGTTTCTTGTTACGTTTTTTGGCTTCAAGTCTATTTTGTTTGATATAAGTATGGCTATATCCACTTCTTTTGAATACCATTTGCTTGGAGTATCATCTTTTACCCCTTTGCTTTGAGCCTTTGTTTATCTTTGAGCTGAGAAAAGTCTCCTGAAGGTAGCATATAGATGAGTCTTGTTTTTGATCCATCCACCTACTTTGTGCCTCTTGATTAGTGAATTCAGTGTATTTATATTTAGGATAATTACTGGTATATGAGAACTTACTACTGACATTTTATTTTTGTTTTGAAGTTGCTCTATATCGCCATTGTTTCTTTTCCCTTGTCTTTCTGTCTGCTATTTTAATTTGGTGGTTTTCTATGATTGTCTTCATTTCCTCTTTTGTTTGTTTTGTGTCTTTGTTTTAGATTTGTTTTGTGGTTACCATGTGGTTTATATAAAATATCTCATAGATAAAGTAGTTCTTTTTCTTTTGATAGCATCTTATCTTCATTTGCCTATAGAAGTTCCATCCTCTTTCTTCTTCTCTTTTATATTTTTGTTGTCCCAAATTATTCCTTATTATGCTGTGTGTTTGTTACCAAATTGAGGTAGCCATTGTTGTTTTTAATGCTTTCCCTTTAACCTTTATGCTATAATTAAGTGCTTAACACCATGTTCTGTAATAGAGGTGCAGTTTTCTGATTCTATTTATCACCTCACTCAGTGTTTTGTATATTTTGGCCATTTTGTTTCTGACAGGAGAGCTCCTCTCAACATTTCTTGTCAGGCAGTTCTGGTGGTGTTGAACTCCCTCAACTTTTCTTTGTCTGGGAAAGCATTTATTTCTCCTTCATATCTGAAAGATAACGTTGCTGGATAAATTATTCTTGGCTGGCAGTTTTTTATCTCTCAGTATTTTGAATATGCCATTCCACTCTTTCCTAGCCTGTAGAGTTTCTGCTAAGAAACTTGATGATAGCCTGATGGGGGTTCCTTTGTGTAGGTTACTGTCTGTTTTTCCCTGGCTGCTTTTAGAATTCTTTTCTTATCATTGACTTTATTTTTATTTTATTTTTTTTTTAAGATTTTTTTTTTTTTTTTTTATTGGGGAAGGGGAACAGGACTTTATTGGGGAACAGTGTGTACTTCCACGCCTTTTTTTCCCAAGTCAAGTTGTTGTCCTTTCAATCTTAGTTGTGGAGGGTGCCGTTCAGCTTCAAGTTGTTGTCCTTTCAGTCTTAGTTGTGGAGGGCGCAGCTCAGCTCCAGGTCCAGTTGCTGTTGCTAGTTGCAGGGGGTGGAGCCCACCATCCCTTGCGGGACTCGAGGAACTGAACTGGCAACCTTGTGGTTGAGAGCCCACTGGCCCATGTGGGAATCGAACCAGCAGCCTTCGGAGTTAGGAGCGTGGAGCTCTAACCGCCTGAGTCACCGGGCCAGCCCCTTATCATTGACTTTGGACAGTTTTAATATAATGTGTCTTAGGTACAATCTTTTTGCATTGAGATAATTAGGTGTCCTATTAGCGTTTTGTACTTGTATGTCCAGTTCCTTCTCCGGGTTTAGAAGTTCTCATCTATTATTTTTTTTAAATAGGCTCTCTGTTCCCTTCTTCCTCTCTTCTCCTTCTGGGATACCCATTATCCTTATGTTGCCCTTTCTGGTGGAGTTGGATAGTTCTTGTAGAGTTGTTTTTTTGTTTTTTATTTAATCTTAGTTCTCTGTCCTCTTCCACCTGAATCATTTTTAGATTTCTGTCATTGAGCTCACTAATTCTCTTTCATCTGGTCTATTTCCAGTGCTTTCTAATGCATTCTTCATCTTATTTATTGAGTGTTTTTAAATGCCAGAATTTTTGTTTGGTTCTTTTTTTGTTTCAGTATCTTTTCTAAAGCATACCTTGTATTCATTAATTTCACTCCTGAGCTCATTGAACCTCCTCTCTGCGTTTTCTTGTATCTCATTGACTTTCTTCATTACAGTTGTTTTCCATTCATGATTTTGAATTGAGTTTGTTCTCAGGAGAATTGTCATTTTTATTTTTGTGTTACCATGCTTATTCATGGCACTTGATGGGTTGTTCCTTTGCTGGTGCATTTGAAGTAGCAATCACCTCTTGTTTAGGTAGTTTACCCAGGTTGGTAATTAGAGGCCTTTTCTTGTTTTCCAGTAGGTGGCACTATAGCACAAGTTTTTAGTTTCTCTTACTTGAGCTGCTGCTAGCTATATTTGAGAGCCAGCACTTCCAACCTCCACAGCTTCTGCCAGAGGTGTCACAAGTGCTCTCTTCGTAGCTGCTTGTGCCTCCAGGGTCACTTGTGCCTTGCTGCTTCCAGTGTGGTTAGGGTCACCAGGATGGCGGGTGCCCCAGTGTGTCCAGGGTCATTTGAGCCTCGGGCACCACCGCAGCCAGGTTTGCACATATCTACGCTGCTACGGGCCTTCTTTTCCTTTACTGGGGGGAGTCACGAGCCCTTTTCCTCTGCTGCTTCCATGCTCACTGGGGCTGTAGGCTTAGCTACCGCTGGGGAACAGGTCTCAGGCACAATCCCTGCTGTTCCTCCAGTTCCACCCTTCCTTGTATTCCAATCCACCCACCTTTAGTTGTACAGATGTGTGGATCTCTCAGGCATCCTAGCATGTTGGTCAGAGGAATGACAGATCTTCCACTAGTTGTAGATTGAAGGGAAGAGACAAAGGGTGTGTCTCGCCCTGCCGTAATGCAGATGTCACTCAAGAATTCTTTATAGGTGCTGTTTATAAGGTTCTTGAAACTTGAAACCTGCATTTTAAAAAGAAATTGTTATTCTCTAATCTGTATATTAAGTTTAGATTCATATGTTTGCAAAAATTACTTGGAGTAGACTAAAGCAAAATGCTATTTGGAGCTAATTGCATCAAAATGATACTTAAGGAATTAGCTAAATGAAAACTTTGGTTTGGAGAAAACTTCAGAGAATTTATTTTAATCTCCATTATTGAGCAATCATGACTTGTTGCTTTTTAGAATAAATGAATTTTAAAGTGCTGTTTCCTTCTCCATTTGCTCAGCACAAACATTTCACCGAAGATATTCAAACAAGGCAGTATCGCTCCTTGGAAGTTCTGATAGGATCTGGCTATAATACCCCTGCTGACATTTGGAGCACAGCATGCATGGTAACGTTTTTTTCCCCTTGACCTTCACTCGTTATTTGGTAGTAACATACCTTGCCCTGTTTGCTAATTTCAGTAGACCAGCAAATTAAGAAACAGAAAAAATGTTTTGTGTGAGTTACCACTGACACTCTAACTCTTATGTCTGGAGAGGCCTGAATTCAAAAGCTACTTATAAACATCTAGCATTCCATTTGGTTCCTGCCAAATTCCTGTTAGGTGAAGGAACCAAATGTTTCTTACTACAGATTTAGGCAGGTGGGGAGGGGGGTAAAAATAACTATTCTGAAGTGTTGCTTTTGATTTTGGCTCTGATCTATTTTCATATTTGGGAAACCCCTGAAAACTGTTTCATTCTGTACAGTTGAGCAGTTACTCAGACAGCTTTGCACCTCCTAAGATGTGAAGCTCAGTCATCAGTAGATTCATAAGTTACTGCTTTGTCCCAGGCGAGCAACAGTTCAGGTGGTCAGACTTAGTTGACATTAAATGATTTCCCACAAATAGCCTCATGTTAGGTTGTGTTATTAATATATTGTTTCCTGAAATGGCGTATACTCTTGTAATTGTGTGTTTATTTGCTTGTTTCTTTTCCACTAGGTTATAAGTGCTATGCTGGCAAGAATCATGTCTGTTATAATTGCTAAGTGTCTGGTTCAGGCCCTGGCACATTTTCAGTGGGTTTTTTCCATGCAGTTCTGATGCTAACTACTAGAGTTAATCACAAACTTCACAGGTTAAAGGCATAGTTTCCCACGAGGCTCCCCTCAATTCAGACACCATCCTCAAGCTCTGAGGTCCACAGGCCACCTGCACTTCTGACCAACTGGCTACAAATTGGGGGGTTCCACTGACCTTTCAGATTCAGCAGTTTGCTAGAATGACCCACAGAACTCAGGCTCATCATGAGCATAAATTGAAGTGAGTTGCAGGGCCCACCCTTGTCACTTGGAAATTCAGAGTTTAAAGGCTCCCTTTCAGGAAACAGGAACAAAGACCAAACAGATTCTTTATGATACAACAGTATTTAATAAATATTTGTGGACCATCAAATGAGTGAATTAAACAAGAAATATATTAAATTATCATTTCGATTAGTATTCCGTCAACTCTTGGAGAAAACTTAACAGAAAGGACAGACTAGAAACCTCTACCTGTTTTAGTCATCCATCCTGCATTTCTGAAAAACTTGGTCTTCCGAAGGTAATAGAGTTAAAATCATGTTGTTACTATGGCATGACTTTATAAATCATTTGTTATGGCGTATCAGTGGCTTTTACGATGAAGGACTGTCTGGAATAAAGTTTGGCATTAGGCACACAAGATGAAAGAACATTGGAATAAAATTTGCCTCCTTTTTTGCCATACTTTAAAATATGATTTTGAGGAATTTGATTTGAATTGATTGGCTGGAGAAAATAAGTGATAGATAGCACCAACTACAAAATGTATTGAGTTTATAGATGGCGTCTGATTTATCACATAGTGGGTAATAGGTTAATTGAGGACAGTACTGTAAGGTCCTGCTTGCTATTTAACACAGTATTTGCTATGTCAGGCTTAAGAAGTTAAGGCAAAAAAGGTAAAAGGAGGATTAACCTCTCCCCATTGGGACCAGATTACATGCAGGAATTTTTTTGACCATGAGATTAATACCATGAGAACTTGAGCCCCATTCCTTCTCCCCAAACTTTTCTCATTTTGCTGATAGACATAGGAATGTTGCTTTAAATTTGGCCATACTCAGAGAATAAAAATAAATCCTGGAATATCAGAAGTGCCTGGGGAGATGGAGCATCCTGCGTACAATGCAATGAATTGATAGAAAGATTGGGACCCTTTCTGAGAGGTAGGGATAAGTTGTGAGATTGTCTACACGATTTGTGAGAAACATTAGTGATTGAGACTACGAAGTTTAGAAGTACAGCTATAAAAAGGGAATGCTCTGTGAAGAACATTAAGAATTCATAAAGAATAGATGTTTTTTAAATGCTAATCATCCTGTGGATTTTGACAAATGTATGACATGTATCTACCATTATAGTGTCATAGAAAACAGTTTCACTGCCCTAAAAATCCTCTGTGCTCCCCCTATTCACCCCTCCCTCCCCTCAACCCCTGGCCACCACCAATCTTTTATCTCCACAGTGGGGCCTTTTCCAGAATGTCACATATTTGGAATCATAATCATGTAGCCTTTTAGGCTGGTTTGTTTCACTTTGTAATACTCATTTAAGGTTCCTCAGTGTTTTTTCCTGATCTGACAGTTCATGTCTTTTTAGCACTGAGTAATCCCATTGTCTGGATGCCCAGCACACTGGGTTTTATAACTGATTTGGCCTGTGTCTCTCCCCCTAATCCTGACTGGCGTGAGCAGGCTCTTTGGTCGTCAGTGTGAGACAAGCGTGGGCGTGGGCATCAAGAGGCCTGGGTCGGAGGATGGGCTTTGCCTTTCCATTTGGTCGGTTTTCTCATCTGTGCAGGAAGGGTGTTCACAAGGTGCTGTCTTCTTCATAGAGCTGCTAGTTTTCAGTTCTAATGTTGTGATCGTTTGGTTTGGGTTGGGTTGGGTTTTTTGGTGTTATCTTGTTTGTAAAATTGTAACTACTAGCAAGTACCCTATGTTCCAAAATATAGTTCTCCTGGAGAACTATATGTAACTAGGTGTAAGTATCTAAGTGAAAAAATTTAGAAAATTCAAGTTTTAGAAAATTTTCTGTATTTTTTAAAACTTTAATATCAGTATCTTTACTGAACTCCCACTGTGAGACTTTGAAAAATAATCCACATGTTGGTATTAACTGAGTTTTTGCAATTTTCCTATTCCGTTTTACTAAGATACAGATATGGAAAGAAAGCTCGGTAAGGGTAATCTTCGATATTTTTTTTTAATGATTACCTGCAGGTTTTTCCAAGAAAAATTACTTTCTATTGAGCCAAATAGCAATAAGCTTCCCAAAGGCTTTTTTTTTTCCTAATGCTTTCGTATGCTCTCTTTTTCTTAGGCCTTTGAACTGGCCACAGGTGACTATTTGTTTGAACCTCATTCAGGGGAAGAATACACTCGAGATGAAGGTAAGTCCCCTTCACAGGGTGTCTCATGGGAGTTACACTTCCCCGCATGTGGCTGACACCGTTTGTTAGTACCCAAGTGCCTTAGTCTTTTTAGTGTGCCAAGTATATGTAAATCCCAAAAAAGATAGAAATATAAGAAGTTTTATATTAGCTATTATATAATAGATATTAAAGAACTCTATATGAGGATTAGAGAAAAGGCCACAATTGGTTAAGCTAAAATTTGCATTCTTCCTTTCTATATAAATTAATGATTCATTCTTGACCCAGTTTGAATCTCCCTGTTCATCAGCTTGTTGCTTATTTATGCCTCCAACTTTATTTGGAAGTTAATAATTTTAATATACAAACACACTGCTTGAATGCAGAGATTGTGTCCTATTTATCTATATAAATTCTGCAACATTTAGCATTCTTTTTTCCCCTTTCTGAAAATGAAAGCCATGTTTTTTTCTTTTTAAATGATACTAACATTTAGAATTCCATTTTAAAATAAAATATTATTGATTTACATTTTGTGATAGCCCTTGAGAAAAGCCCAAGCAGTCAGTTGCTTCCTTTGAGAGGCTGTAAAAGCAGACAACTGAATGTGTGTGGGGGGGGGGGGGGGGGGGGGGGCTTCTATCATGGTGGCATCCGTATAATTAGATGAGATAATGTGAATGAAAAAATATTAAAGAAATGTTTTGCCTTCTTTATTGTACAATTCAGGCAGCTTTTGTTTTCAGGATTAATGGGGATTACTTTGGAAGAGCAGTAGCAGTGTGCCCTCCCAATGTGGAAAATGTGTCCTTTATTTTCTATGCTTTCCTCAGTTCTTTGGGAAGTCACATTCTGTGCTCTACAGAAACAAGAAAGCTCTATTTCTCAAACTGTGGTCCCCTGGGATATTAATAGGCAGTTTAGTAGGGTCTGCTGTTATTCCTAACATGTACTATTTAGAAAATGCTATGCTAACAAATTCCTATAGCCAAATACCTGTTTTAGTGGGTGTAGTTTGGACATGTTTTCTATACATAAGCTTCATGTAAGAATAGACTATAATTACTACCTCTGTAAATACTTCATTTTCCCTGTTCTCTGCTTGCTTTTTTTCTGGGTTATAAATTTTGGGCTATAGGTTTATATTGTTTTAGAAATGCAATATAGTGTGTGGTACAGAACACATATAGTAGCTAGAATTATATTGTGTAGGATCTTACGCTATCAAACCTGAAAATCAAAATGTATATGAAAAGTCCCAAGTAAGAGACAAGGGGGAGCCATCTATCCTAGACATTTGGATCCTAGTTTATTCCTTCCTGTACCAATCAATACTAACAGTCCTTACATGAAACCTCAAATTATTGCAGTTTGGCCCCTAAGAGCAGGAAAGAGCAAACCCCTGTCCCCTGGCTCTAGAGTATGCAGTTTGGTACAAGTCACAGTAAGACTGGGACTAAGTGGCATGTCCTCTGTCACTGTTGCTGTTCCACCGCCCTAACGCTTAGAATAATACTTGATCATTTTGCCTGTCAGAATATGTCAAGCCTATGATTAATGGATAGGCCAGAGATAGGTTGCTGGAATTAAATGTAAAATAACAATTTCAAGGGAAAAATTATTCCTTGATATAGGAAAAATATTAAAAGAACCAGTATTGCACTTGGAAATTTACAATAAGATAAACTATTGTCTCACAGTTACTTTATGCAAAGACATTTATTTGTAGGTCCTGCCTAAAATCGGTAGAAATTTCTTGGCAACCAAGTATTTGTTACCAGGCCATAAATTCACTCAAAACTGCCCAGAGGTGATAATGAATTCATGAATGTAAAGCCGTTTTAAATGACCAGTGAGTCCTTTACATGAGAAACAGATATGCCCTGAAACCTTCACAAAATCTCAAGATACATGGCTGTGTGCAGCATATTATTCCCCTAGAAGATACATTATTGGAAGTTTGTAAGTGATTCCTTTTGACAATGATGATTCTATAACTATAGGATTAAAGACATCTGTAAAGCTCTGGCGAGGAGCCATCACTTTTCAACCCTCTTCGTATTCTTAGTTTCTGTCACTACAAGGCGAAAAGGCAGTAGAGCTGCCTGTACGTGTGGGCGCTGGCTGGTCTCCAGCTCATTTCCTGCTGACAGACCACATACCTCCCTGTCAGTGTTCACGGCCCATATTCACGCTGTGACAGTTACAAGCCACTCCGTGACTTGGGCAGTTCAGTGGCCTGCAAGTAGTCAAGTAGCCATACTCTGAAATGTTTGTGCTAAGTTTTACTTTCAAAGTGTGACTTATTTTTTTTAAAAGAAACACACAGCTCTGGACTAGACATGATAAAATGTGGGTTTTCATTCGCATTCTACGTCCTGTTAGCTCTATAGCTTCAAGTAGGCCGTGTATTCTCTCCATTTTCTCATCTTTAAAATGGTGTATTAGTCCTTCGCCCATTTTGTAGGGTGATTGTGAAAATTCAAATAATCATATGTTAAGGCTTTAACCGTCCTGAGCATTTTTAGAAGCCCAGAGCACTATTATAAATAAATAACAGTTCTGGAATCTCTAAAGTGTACTGGTACATTTTTTTACCTTACCTGAAAAACCCACCTAAACTTAGCTATATAGACAGAACAGAAAGAAAGGTGTAGCTAAGCCTCCAAACTCCAGAATGGGACATGCCAGCTACTGTCAGGTGCCCAAGCACCTGAAATAACTCTTGACCTTCCCAATCTCCCCTTGAGTATCCTTGGTTTTATTTGTACTTACTTTTAAACAGCTAGTCCTTGAAAAAGCTATTCATAGAAAAACCTCTTTTACAGCTTGTCCTTGATCCTGTTCTTCTTACCCTTCTATTTTAGACCACATTGCGCACATTATAGAGCTGATAGGCAGAATTCCAAGACGCTTTGCCCTCAGTGGGAAATATTCACAGGACTTCTTCAATCGCAGAGGTAGTATTGTTAACGTGGGTTTTCATCTAGGCTCCAGGGACTCAACGTCAGGAAGCAGAGCATTCACACCAGGGTTGTTTTTACTTAGCACTCAAGTCCCATTGGAGTGGGCACCTGAGTTTTTTATGGTTTTCTGGATTCTCCAGTAGCTGGATAGAGTCCTCTTCTTCCCATTTAGGACAGAATGCAAGCCTGAAATGCTTGACAAAGGTGTGCATGCTGCTCTTTCTGCCAGTGCCGAGAACTACATTTGTTACTCCTGTTATGTGTGTCTTTTTTCCCCCTCTTGAAATGTTTGAAACATACAGATCACATTGCATTGATCATAGAACTTCTGGGAAAGGTGCCTCGCAAGCTCATTGTGGCAGGAAAATATTCCAAGGAATTTTTCACCAAAAAAGGTAAAATGATGTATTTGTTGTTCCCAGACATTAAGGGGGCAAAAATGTTGAACCATTAAGAGGTAAGTACAACAGGGTACATGTTCCCAGCACCTGCAGAAGGATAGTCCTACTCTGAATGCTGAGCTGTTACTTAGCAGAGGTGACATGACAGGTCAAGAGAGAAACTGGAGCCAGACCTTCTGGGTTCAAATCCCACATGCTCCACTAGTTGTGCGGCCAATGACATAACCTCAGTTTGCTGATTTCTAAATTGGGATAATAATAGTGTTTACTTCGTGTTAAATTAGTTACGATGGCAGATAGTTGGTTGATTACTCCTACACAGCACACTGGAAAAAGTACATTTTTGCTAGCATTTAGCCTAAGAACTGCCTCTATCAAAGGGCAAGTAGTTTAAGCTTAAGGGCAGAATTACATGTCACTCATCTTGTAGCCCATTGTCACCTAACACAGTCACTTAAACACGTCAGTCATGAATTAACTGTCTGCTTGGTAGTTTCATGAATTTATGTTATCACTTGTTAGTGAAGGAAACAAAGATAAGACTCCCACCTTAGATTTTTAAGTTGGTACTTTCTCTTCACAACCTGTACACTAGGGCTGAGAAAAATAATTTTTCCGCTAACACTGGCAGCAAGCATACTCAGAAACATTTCTCAATGTTCCTCCTCTGGGCAAGAAAATGGTGAAGGGTTTCATAAGCGTTTCCCTTGTGTACAAAGTCAGATGAATGGAATGCGTGTACCAAGTAGGTAATTAAATGGGCACTCACTGCCCACATAAGAGACTTCAAATAAAAGTTGCAAAGAAAAACATTTTAAAGCAGCATCTACTTAATAAGCCTCTGATAATTGACAGTCTTTTTAAAAAAATGTTACGTCAAAGAAGCAAAAAATAGATTGACATTCCAGAATAGTACAAAATGTGATGCAGCTGTATCTGAAAGCTGTATAAGGTTTATTTTTTTAGTTTTGTTGCTTTTATACATCTTTGACATGGTTTTAGCTATTTTTAAATTACTGCCCATTTTGAAGCAACATTTACTGGACTATAAAGCCAAAAAAAAAAAAAAGAGTACAAACAAATTGTTCTTGGTATGTGGTTATCAACTGCCTCTGGCCGCTGTATGAAACCGTGTTGAGTACATAGGCATTTATTTAATCATCTAATATTCATTTTAGTGAACACCTAGTTCCTGATAGGCCCTTCCAGTTTCACTGGAACTAAAATCCTGGAATGGTGGAGCAAACAAATTTTCTTAAATTTTTAAGTCTTCATGAAGAATGGATCCACTTCTTTCCAAGGAATGCATTAGAGGAGAGGTGCTTTGTGAATGGGGGATTAGATGCTGGTGGCAAAATATGATTCTTTATAGACTACATGGATTAGTTTCTGGATTTCCACAAAAGAATCGTGTCACTTGTCAGTGTTGGTCAGTTTCTTTTGTACTGTTTTTACCATAGGTGACCTGAAACACATCACGAAGCTGAAACCCTGGGGCCTTTTTGAGGTTCTAGTGGAGAAGTATGAGTGGTCTCAGGAAGAGGCAGCTGGCTTCACGGATTTCTTACTGCCCATGTTGGAGCTGGTCCCTGAGAAGAGAGCCACCGCTGCTGATTGTCTCCGGCACCCTTGGCTCAATTCCTAAGCCCCCCGCCCAGCCCAGCGCTGCAGCCGAGATCACTTGCTGACTCTCCACCCCTGCACCCCTCCTCTCCTAGAATTGCCCTCTTCCCTTTTCAGGGTGAAGCTCTTCCTTCAAGGGTTTCTAGTTTTTTGTTTGTTTTTTTGTGTGTGTGGTTTTTTTTTTTAATCCAACATGTTCATTTGGGTTTGCTTACTTGACCCTGTGGAGGTTCTCCCACAGCCATTGGGCATCCTAGGTGAATTCGGCCTTGATTGGGCTTTGCCAAAGACTAATGCACTAAAATGTGAAACAACCTCTCGCCCTGTACCCTTGTCTTTCTATTAGGACATTCTTTCAATTATAAGCAGCCTTTTTAAAAAGAGCTATGAAGACATATGAGCTCATCCTTTTATTCATTGACTCTAAGAGTCAAATTTTCTAGTGCATATCCTATTGCCAGCATAAGGATGAGAAGAGGGAAAAGGGTGTTAATTCTCTGGGCAGCAGAGACATTAAACTTGCTGTATCCAGGCTGCATCATCTTCCTGGATTGTTTCTGTTATTCTCTACATTATTTTTTCCTGTGACTTTTAAGCTACTATCTTTTTAAATGAGCTGTATAAACACCAAATTTGGGTACCATTTTATCACTGTTCAAAAGCACTGTCATATTTTCGTCCTTTAATAACTAAGATCCTTGAATCTCCAGTCTGATTTTTGGTGGAAACAAAAACAACCATTGACTAGTAATTTCTTCCGAACCACAGATGTTCTGTAATCAGTCCGATCCTGTGTGTCTTCTGTTACCCTAACAGCAGTTATTTTGATTGGCTGTTTGTTTTGTGTTTTGTTTTTTTCATCCCTGGCTGGCACTTTACTCATTGCACTTGAGTTTATTGCCCCGTAACTAAAGAATTCAGGATGTCTCTAGAAAGGTGGTCTGGATTTCAGAGATTTACCAGCTAAGAAGAAAATATCCTAGAGTTCTTGATTCTTTTCAAAACAGTCCCCTTTTATTTACAGCTTTTTCTTTACCTTGTCCAAAATTTAGCCTTGAAGCAGTTTCCCTCTGTGGCTATGCCTTTCTCATTTTCTCAGAGCCTTCAGGTCTTAAATGAAATCCCAGGATAAAAGAACCAAGGGGAGGGGTGGGATGGTACTTTTTTCATTGTTTATTTTGAGTATTTTGTTTTGGCTTTTTTTTTTTTTCGGTTGGTTGGTTTAAGATTAGACATTCTCTGCTGCTATTTCCTTGTATAATGTAAGTTTTTTAACTGCAATTTTGAGATGTACTTGAGGCTCTTTTTTTTTTTTTTTTTTTTTTATGAGAAAGGCTTTGTGCATCTTATTTTAGGATGGGCCTCTCCTAGACTTGCCCTACATTACATATTCCTCGGGTCATATTGAAAAGCAAAAGAGGGGCAGGATTGAGGTCACCACCGCTCGGTCAGCGTGGACCAAGAGGGCCTTGGGGATTACGGCATCCTCCAGAAGTGGCTACAGGACTGCTTTACAGAAAGCCAAGGAGGTGCGACTTGAGGCTCTGCTAGCAAAGCTACCAACGAGACTGCTGAGTAGCCAACTTTCTACACAGGAAATTGGAATCTGGATTTATCCACCAACAATGGCAAAGGGAAAAGTGGCGCAATTATGCAATCCATTTAACTCATAAACATATTATTATGGCCAGCCATTCATCGGATCCTTGATTGGGTAGTCCTGAAATCAGACATGTTCCTGTAGAAAGAATTTTAAGTGAGGCTGTCTATGCACGTATCAAGAATAAAGAGAATAGATTGTATCAAACGGCAGGGAAAATCCTTCAGCAGTTCTTATCCACTTTGGGTTTTCAGCGATATATACATCTAAAGCAATAGCAAACAAGAACTGAATTCTTCTCTTCACTGTAAAATCACAATTGTGGAATTCTGGTGATGATGTTAAAATGAAATAACCAAAACACAAATAGAAGGCCCCATTTTAACAACTGACATGAAATTTTAGTAAGAGAGAACCTATAACTTCATTTTGGAAATGTTTCCCCACCAAATAAGGGCTTTCCCCCCATCATTTAAGAAACCAGATGAATTAGAAGCTGTGGAAAGAGGCAGCTGTAGAATTTGATCTTCAAGTACCCCCACACCTTTGTTGAATTTAATCATAATTCTGTCAAATTGCCATGATCTCACTAAAGGATTTCTATTTGCTGTCAGTTAAAAATAAAACCCTGAATACATTTTTATTCTTTCTACTGGGTGCATCGTCTGTTTTCTTTGTCAATGCAATACAATAAATAATTTAATAACCTACATGTTTCCAGAAGAGTTGTGTTCATTTGTTGCCCAAGTTGGTCTGACCCAAACTTCAGCGTGGAGGAAAGGATTGGTTCAGTATACTTTTAGAACTCAAATATGCAATGAAACTGTACCACTTGCACATGTGCTATTGTATGGGGCTTGTAGCTGTGCTTCTGTCTTTAAATTAGGGTTGGAGGTGGGACTGGCAAAATACATTTTGGAAAATATTAAGAAAATTGTTATTTTCTACATCTGATAGCATTTTCCCAAAAATATTTGTGTATGTTTTTTCCCCTCAGATTATAATTGCAGTGTGTGCAAAATGCCAAAGATTTGTGTGAGCTCTTGAGGCAACTGGTATGATGAACACTACACAGGTTTTCATACACTTTTCTGATTCATTAAGGATAAATTCTTAGAAGTGGAATGGCTGGGCCAGAGAGTAAGCACATTTTTAAGGCTTTTAATAAATTTGCCTAACTTAATGTGGAGAGCAATTGGACTGTTTGGCTGTGACCAAGAGAATTCAATGGGCCAATTGCAATCACTCATTTTACTCCTAATAGCTAATTTGCCAAAAAAAAAAAGGGAGTATCTTGTTTTAATCTGTATACTGGGTGACTAGTGAAATTAGAAACTTGTTTCATGGGTTTTAGTACCCATTTAATTCTTTTTTAGTTACTTGACTGTGTTACCCAGCTTTCTTCTGGTGTGCTTCCCTGTTTGATGACTTGGTAAGAATTTGTTATAAAAGGTAATGCATTTTTGTCTTTTTCCATCACATAGTTTTCTAGTTTTTAAGTTGCCTTTCATTTTCATTTGTGATCTTTTTAAGTGTGACTCATAGAAAGTCATTCCCCACCCCGAACTACATAAGCTGTTCTAGTTCGTTTTAATTGCACCATACTTAAGACATGTAGTGTATTCATATTGTAGTGTTGACCAGAATGTAACCTGTTTAAAAAATAACAGAAAGTTAATTGGGATTCATCAAACCACTGTGTTCACCAGACTGACCAATCTAGGCAGTCTCTTCAAGCCTTGTGTTAAATGTATACTTAGAACTCCCAGGGTTTTGGAAAACTTAAATGCTGTCTTAGGAACGTTTACAGCTATCTCAAAAGAACCAGCAAACTGAGGTGGAGTTACAACCCCTTTAACTCTTCATTTGCCCTGAGTGTCCACAGGGAAACCATTTTGTTACTCCAGAACAGGCCCAGGTTACAAATGGATTTCATTGCTTCCCTTTCTTTTCTTTTTGAAGCCCATAGGGTCTTCCAGTTTGGCCTTAGGAGGAAAGTGATTTGCTCTTAGGCTACTGTATCATAGGAAATTAGTGATTTATTGATAATAGAATCTGAGCTTAGATTGGCTCCCAAAATAAGGCCTATGACACCAGAGAAGCTTGAGTAGTGCTTTGTGCCTTGCCCACGAATTTGGTGCCTTTGCTAACTGTAAGGCGTTGGGAAGCTCTTTCACAGTCTTCAAAACAGTATACAGAGATCGTACATGGACCTTGAAACCTACTGAAGAGGAATTGTGATTTTTGTCAAGTCTTTTTTTAAAAAGTTGAAATTTAAAAACTATGATAGACATTTGTCTTTTTAAGTCCTTACACAAATATTAATCCACACCAAGTCCTTGTGATATCAGAAATAAGTTTAGAAGACATAAAATTTGAGATCATGTTAAGTGTTTAGAAGTTTTAGGGCCAGCCCGGTGGCTCAGGAGGTTGGAGCCCTGTGCTCCTAACACCGAGGTCACTGGTTGGATTCCCACATAGGCCAGTGAGCTGTGCCTCTACAGCTAAGATTGTGAACAACAGCTCTCCCTGGAGCTGGGCTGCGGTGAGCAGTCAGAGTTCGCCACCGGCTGCCATGAGTGGCCGGCAGCCGCCAAGAGCTGCTGTGAGCAGACTACCGGCGCCTGACTCTCAGCCGGGAAGGGGAGGGGGGCGCAAGGCTCATGGGTCAGGGAGCTGTGTCCTACACAACTAGACAGAAACAATGGCTTGAACTGGAGTTGGTGGCAGGGGGAGGCAGAAGAAGGGGTGAAAAAAGTTTTAAAACGAATTAAGCAAGTTTACATTAGTGCCCAGTGCTACCGTGTTTCCCCGAAAATAAGACCTAGTCAGACATTCAGCTCTAATGCGTCTTTTGGAGCAAAAATTAATATAAGACCTGGTCTTATTTTACGATAAGTACTTATTTTACTTATCGTAAAATAAGACCAGGTCTTTATAATTAATATAATAACATAATACTGGGTCATAGTTAATTTTTGCTCCAAAAGATGCATGAGAGCTGATGGTCCGGCTAGGTTTTATTTTCGGGGACACTGTTACTGACCGCACCATTCCTTGTAAGGGGTGGGTTTTTAATACATAGATGATTAATTTGATTTTATATCCTCCCAAGTTCACTTTATATCATCTGTTGTCCTTACTTCACATCTAGCTTTGCCCATTTTAATACAGTAACAAGCCTTGCCCTTCTGATTGGCAGAACTGGATTGTGTTACGGAAGTGTAGCAGCTGCTTACAGTTTGAGTTGTGTTCTTAGAACTTGTGCCTCTAAGCGACTACATTGGTAGCTTTGGATTTACTAAATATAAAGGAAAGTATGGTCAGTGCTGGCAATTAGTGGACCCTGCTATAAATCCCTCGAGGTTAGATAGAAATGGGATGAGTTTTGAGGGCTAGGGCCCCTTTATCTTCAGCAACTGAATTTATTACAGAACAAACGTATCCATCAGCAGCACGTAAGGTTACTCGAATCTAATCTTTGTTCCAATAAAGCATTCTGGTGCACGCCCATTTCAGCAGAAAATTTAATTACGAATAACTGAAAACTTGTAAAAGGACCCCAGTGGTTCCCACCTCCTGGTATACACACACTTGTGTAGTCCCCTTGCCTTGAATGTGAGCTGGATTTGTGACTGTTCTAACAATTAGATGAAGGGAAACATGACTGGGTGTCACTGCTAAGATAGGGTTACAAAAGGGCTGTAGCTTCTGTCTGTGTCCCCTCTTACTCTAGGGAAGCAAGCTGCCAGGTGAATACACCTATGGAGAGGCCCGCAGCCAGCAAGGAACTCGGGCCCTCAGCATAACAACCTGTGAGAAACTGAATCCTACAGACAAATAGCTTGGAAGCACACCCAAACCCTTAATGGCAGCTCTGTGGGAAACCTTGAGGCAGAGACATTTGGCTAAGACGTGCTGGATTTCTAATCCACAGAAACTCCAATGTTCTAAAACCACTGAATTGTGGGTAATTTGTTATGCAGCAACAGGTAATTAATGCAGGGATGTAAGATAATGAAAGCATTTGGGATAGCCTTGCAGTTCACATTTCAGGTATAAATGACTAGTCTTTCCTCATCTGCTCAGGGCTAGTCATTGGTGAAACTTGGGTGTCACAACCGTCCCTAGCCCCCAGCCCAAGGCAGAGGCAAGCCAGAAGTGAGGAAGGAATAAAACAACTTGGTTAGAGGAGTGCTGATTTTATTTTCTATATACTTTCAAAGATGAGATTTGAGGTGCATTTCAAGCATTTATTTAAAGGTAAAGCCCCTTGAAAAGAGCTGATAAGCAGTTACAAAGTGTCAACCAAAACCAGTTATTGGAGAGGGTGAATTCTGAGTTTCCTCAAAGATTAGGCTAAAGTGAAACGCTGCGTCACAGGACTTTGCAGATCTTCCCCAGCACTGACTTCCTGGTAAGTCACGCAGGCTGTTGGCAGATGCACCTTAAGCCCCCAGAAGCTTCTGTGAACCACCATGAGTGCCAGTTCAGTGATAAATATTTTGTGGGTAGAGAGGCTTTTAGAAGTCTTTTTTGCCTCTTACAAAAAGTAAAATTATAAGAAATAAATGAACAAATGTAGATAGGAAACTCACTAAGCTACAGAACTTGTCAAATTCTGTCATTCATCAAGCTTGCCTGACTCTGAAATAATTCTATCAGCACAAGAAAATACAAATATGACTGTTCTTAAATTCCATCCTAATAGTTACCATCAGCCACAACTGGGATGGTACTGGAAGGATTCTCACTCCTGGCCCATCTGAACTGGAGAAGAAACTCCGCACTGACGGCCGGCTATCAGAGTGCACTGGTGAAAAATCATTCCCTACAGCCCAGGAATAAGACACCTCCTGTTCACAGTGTTGCTGCTGCATGACCAAGCAAGGACAAGACCCATGACAGCTTTGTTGAGCATTTACCCCTCTCCCCTGTGAGAGAACAGTGTCCGTGCTTCCTCTTTCCTGAGTGAGTAAATGGACTAGGCCCAGGCGTTCCCCAGGGTCATTCACTGCAGATAATCGACAAAACCCAGATTCTAATACACTACGCCCCAGGCAAGGAACAGCCTAGAGAACCTCTCATTGGCCTTGGCATTCGCCAATGAGGTTTTACCTAAACCGAGCTCCCTCTGGAGGCTGGCAAAAGATTCACCATTTAATGTGACAAATTCGAAGTGTCTTACAAGACATGTCATCTGTCACTATACTTAGACACAAATAACAAACTTCTGAAGCTCATAGCCAGTTCTGATTGGGTCAGTGTGGAGACTACGAAAAAACGGGATTTGGGGCTCCAAAGGGGAAAATCATCAATTTAGTCTAAGTATTTAGATCCTGTGTTCACCCAATCTTTATTAAACGTCCCGATGGGTTCAGGTTCTGGGAGCCTCTCTATGCCTTACCCACCTCTGAGCATCAATAAAAAACCAAACTGCTGTCAGAGTGTATGGGTTAAGGAGAAGCACAGGCCTCCGTAAACCTCCACCTGAAACGACCCAGCAGCTCACAGCCACCTCTTCAGTCGCTGTATACAGCCAGTGGCGTTTCCGGTGTGCCTTCAAACGAGGGCATCCTCAGTTAATGAGGCTGTCAGAGACTCAGACCCGGGGACCCCTAGACATGGACTCATTCGGCCTCTTGTTTTACAGGAGAGGCCTTGAGAGGGTATGAAGGGATAGAAGAGAACGTGAGTCCCCAGTCAGGAGAATACCACCCATGTCTCTGAGTATCTTTGATGTGGGCCACTGCAGTTCTGCATCTCCTGAAAGTTTTCTGGAGACAATAGGAGGTCTGGTCTCAGGAGACTGCAGATTCTAATGCTATAATGAAAGGCTCCGGGCTTCAGGCTTCTAGTAGCCAGGGGCAGGGACGTTTGACAGGAACTTTTATCTCGGAAGAATTCTATCCCTAATTTTCCATTGTCAGGGAAATAGATGACCTGTAGTATCAAAACAAAAAATTGTCAGATTAGAAAATGTGACACTTTTAAAGCCAATAAAAACAAAAACCTTCCCCGCATATGCCCCCATTTTGGTTCAGTTCTACCCAGACCTGCAAACTTCCTCATTAGTGTATAAGATCGTGTTCAATGTCCCTCGAGTAAAAACTCATATCCGTTAAAATGTAAATAAAATGTGGTGCAAAAAAGAAAAAAGCAGACATAGAGGTGTCTTTGATTCAGTAATTCCACTCCAGAGTTTATAAAAAAGTTATTATCTATGAGAGCAATACTAAATGGCTGGTAACAAAGGCCTGGTTTCACAATTAAATGGTGTGGAGTTGGCAGCTTTTAAAAACAATAACATTGCAAAAACATAAGCAAATGTTTCTGATAGTTTGCTACTGAAAGTATGAACCCTACTCAGCCCCCATCACACTTAGAAATGCCATGTCTGTGGCCCCTCTCCCATGAATCAGAATCTGCCTGTAACAAAACCCCCAGGAGACTGTGTGTATATTCAAGTTTGAGAAACATCTAATAAGGGAGGGGAAAATGCTGATTTATAAGTGTTCAAAAAAGTATATCTATATGGTCACAGATCGGAAGGTATTTGCAAAAATTAAAATAGTTTAAATGGAGATATTCCCTCCTACCCACACAAAGTACCTGGGCTGCTGGATAAGTCCGCAATAAATATGGCAGCTATTGGGAGGTGATACTGTTGTGGGCTTGCTTCTTTTTCTTTTTTTTTAAACGTCTTACATAATGTTGTTGTTAAATCACATTTTGAAAACTTAAGAGACAATGTGGAAATTAATATGTTGTGCTTCCCTTTCAACCATACATTGAAACTGTTTAAGTTGTGTTTTTCTTTTTGCCTCAGCTATCAGGAAGCATAAAGCTACATTAAATACTCAATACAGTAATTCTATTAGCCTGGCTTTCTGGAATATTTGTTTTCTTCTTATGGTTTTTGTTTTCTATTTTATTAGGTTTTCGAGTATCTTCTTACAGATCATTTAAAATTCTGAAAATCAGGGTCCAGATGACAATAACGACTTCTAAAACATCATTCCTGTTTACCAGGCTCCACAAAAAGATAGTTAATGAAACCACCTGACTGTTTTAAATTATTTCTTCTCTCCTTGTTCTTCTTCCACTTCTCAAAACACAAGTAAAACTAAAGAGTTCCCGTTTGCCCCTCAGTGAAGATCTCAGATGCCACCCAGCTCCCGCCTCGGGGTCAGGGGTCAGCCGCAGGCCGCACGGCAGCCCGTATAGACCTTCCCTGATGGCCTGACAACTCAATAAGGAAGGGAGGCCACAGCCCTTCCAGAGGCACGCACACCACCCACCCGTGGAATTACTCACCAACCCTTCAGCTGCTTCAGACTTCCTCTGCAACGAAAAGAGAAAGAACGTTATTTGTTTACAACCAAGCCTCGTTTTCAGGATAATTTCCTGTACACTACGCCTTCCCCGAACTAGATCAGATTCCTCCTATTCACTCTCACGAAAGCTTTCCCTCTTTGTTCATACGTGTTTCAGCTTGTCATTCCCTACTGCTAGATTGGCTCCATTACCAGACTGCAAAGTCCAATTTAGACTTCTTCCCTCACCAACGGGCCCCCAGGGCCTAAAGGTGTCCGCGGGCAGTGAGCACAGGAACTGCGGCGGATTGTGCAGCTGGATGTCATGGAGACACTAGGAAGACAGACAGGGGAGAGAGCTAGTATTGGTTACTCACCTGTAATACGCAGGCATTGCTCCTCAGCACGTTCTTTTTCGTTGAGATGTAATACACTAACAAAATTTTAAATCATTTAAAATGTAAAACTTGGTGGTTTTAAGTATATTCACTAGGTTGTACAACCATCACTGCCATCTTAATTCTAGGAGGTTTTCATCCAAGAAGCCCTGTGCCCATTAGCAATCACTCCAATTCCCCCTCTTCTCAGCCCCAGGCAACCGCTAAAATCTACTGTCTGACTCTGTGGATTAGTCTATTCTGAACATTTTATATAAACGGGACCATGAAATATATGGTCTTTCACTTCATGTAAAGTTTTCAAGGTTCATACACATTGTAGCAATTTTCAGTACTTCATTCCTTTCTATGGCTGAATAATACTCCACTGTTTGAATACACACATATTGTTCGTCCATGCATCAGTTGATGCTCATTTGAGTTGCTTCCACTTTTTGAGTATTATGCTGCTATGAACATTTGTGGAAAAGTTGTTGCATGAATATATGTTTTCAGTTCTTTTGGGATATATACCTAGGAGTGGAATTGCTGGGTCACATGGTAACTCTGTGTTTAACCATTTAGAGAAATGCCATTCTGTTTTCCACAGCAACTGCAAAACTTTACATTTTCACTAGCAATGTATGAGGGTTCCAATTTCTCACATGCTCACCAACACTTGTTATATTTCATCTTTTTCATTACAGCCATCCTAGTGGGTATGAAGTGGTATCTCATTGTCATTTTCAATTGCATTGTCCTAATGACTAATGATGTTGAATATCTTTTCGTGTGCCTATTGGCTATTTGTACATCTTCTTTGGAGAAATGTCTATTCAAATCCTTTGCCCATTTTAAAAATTGGGTTATCTGTATTTTCCTTGTTTAGTTGTAGGAGTTCTTAATATATTCTGGATACTGGAATTATGATTTGCAAATATTTTCTCCCAGTGTGGGGGTTGTCTTTTCACTTTCTTTCTTTTTTTAGACCTTATTGAGTAATATTAGGAAATAATGTGTTTTTTCCAGGGCCCATCAGCTCCAAGTCAAGTCGATGTCCTTCAATCTAGTTGTGGAGGGTGCAGCTCACTGACCCATGTGGGAATCGAACCGGCAACCCTGTTGTTAAGAGCTCGCACTCTTAACCAACTGAGCCATCCGGCCACCCCATATTTTCACTTTCTTGATGGTGTCCTTTGAAGCACAAAAGTTTTCAATTCTGATGAAATCCAATTTATCTATTTTTTTCTTTGGTTGCTTGTGTATTAGGTATCATATCTAAGAAACCATTGCCTAATACAAGGTTACGAAGATATACACCTATGTTTTCTTCTAAGCGTTTGATAATTTTCTATCTTATATTTAGGCCTTTGACCCATTTTGAGTTAATTTTTGTATATGATGTAAGGTAGATAGTCCAGCTTAATTTTTTTTCATGTAGGTATATGATTGTTCCAGTACCACTTATTGAAAAGACTATTATTTCCTCAACTGAATGGTCTTGGCACTCTTGTTGAAAATCAATTGGCCATAGATGTTCAGATGTATTTCTGGACTCTCAATCTTATTCCATTGATATGTATGTCTATCCTTCTGCTGGTCCTACACCATCTTGACTACTGTAGCTTTGTGGTAAGTTCTGATATCAAGACATGTCCATCCTCTGACTTAGTTCTTCTTCTTCAAGATGGTTTTGGCTGTTCTGAGTCCGTTGCATTTCTATGTGAGTTTTAGGATCGGCTCGTCAATTTCTGCAAAAAGCCAACTGGGATTTTGATAAGAGAGTGCACTGAACCTGTAGATCAGTTTGGGAAGTATTGTCATGTTACCAATATTAAGTCTTCTGATCCATGAACATAGGCTGTTTTTCTTTATTTAGGCCTTTAATTTCTTTCAACAATATTTTTAAGTTTTCATGTATAAGTTTTGCATTTCTTTTGTTAAATTTATTTCTACTATTTTACTCTTTTTGATGCTATTGTTAATTAAATTGTTTTCTTAGTGTCATTTTCAGAGTGTTCATTGGTAGTGTATACAAATCCAATAGATTTTTGTATATTGTTCTTATATCCTGAAACCTTGCTGAAGTTGCATATTAGTTTTAATAGTTTTTTAGTGGATTATTTAGGATTTTCCATATACAAAATCATATCATCTGCTAAAAAAATAGTTTTACTTTTTCCTCTCCAAATTCAATTTCTTTTTCTTGCCTAATTGCCTTGGTTACAAGCTCCAGTACATCTTCAATAGAAGTTACAAGAGCAGACATTTTTATCTTGTTCCTAATTACAATCTTTTGAAGTAGGTGTTTTTTACAAATAATGAAAAACCTGCCTCCTACCCTACGGAAATGAGGCTCAGATGAGGCAATTGAAACTCAGAGAAGTTAAGTAGCCTCTGCTAGTTAACAGTGGGACCAAAAGTTTAAACCCAGTTCTGACTCCAAACCCCTCCTCATTTTCCTCTGCCTCCTTGACCCCTAAAGAGTAGATTAGCAACTATATACAGAGGGTGCCAAAAAAATGTATACACATTTTAAGAAAGGAAAAAACTATTAAAATTGTAATACTCAACATATACCGATAACAAAAGATGAATACAAGTCACGTGTATACATTTTTTTGGCGCCCCTGGTACTCGGGCAAGGCTTCATTTCCACTTTCATTGTTTCCTTCACGCCACACAATAATGGAGATAGCAGAGCAGGGCTCAGTGTCCCCCTTTTTGCTGAAAAGAACACTGAGGTAAAGTGACTTGGAAGAACTGGAACTCAAACTGCTCTCCTGACCCAATTCTGTGCTATGACAGAAGCAATAACTGCTTCATTGAATAGTGAGATGTATTCAGAAAGGTGATGTGGGTGCTTCCTAACAGGTAATAAACAAAAAAGGATAAATTAAATCCTGTATGGAGAGGAAAAACATCTGAAAAGATTGGGGACAAGATGCATGGGATATGAAAGGAGAGGGACAAGGAAGGAAAGTGAATTGACATTTTGATTAGTAAAGAAAGTGTCAAAGGAACAAAACCATCTTTTTATAAGAAAGCACTTTAAAGAGGGATTATGTGAACAACATTTCTTTCTGGCTAAAAGAATCCCTTCTGAAAAAGCGAGAATACAAATGAGGAATATAAAAATACTGTGTGTGTGTGTGCGTCCAGGCAGAGGTCAGGGTGGCCCGGCCGTGGGACTGAGAACGGGACAACCCGCCTCCAGCAGCTCCTGCTGAGGCCGCCCTGGGAGAATCGCCCTCACTGCCCAGCGTGCTGGTTGTTGAGACTGCTGCTGGATCCCCGCCTCCCACCTTCCCTCACACGGTTGCTGGGAAGATTTAATAAAAACGGCCCCACTGAACAAACCTGACATCACTCCTGCACATAGAAGAGGCTCAGCTCCATTTCCCTTCCCTTCATGGGGCCTGCGAGGAACCAAGGCCCTAAACGTGCAATGAAAATCTCTCTCTCGTCTCTCCTCCTTGACCCAGCTCATTCTGGTAATTTGGTTTCCATCTTAACCACATAACTTAAGCTTGTGAGTTTCTCTTCTTCCACCTCCAAAGAAGGGGGCAATGTTTCCAGTTTCTTCCCCATGGAGAAGTGGGCCCCGGCCTGAGCCAGAGGAGACCTGAGCTCTGGCCTCATCTGTGCGACCACTTTTCTGTGCATTCCAGGTGGTCTCCCTTCTGGGCTTCGAGCTCCCTACCTGGGAAGGGTCCTTGGTCACAGGGTACAAGGGAATTTGGCTGTTTCTTCTTGCTCAGATCCAAGGGGTGAAATTAAACAACTATGGAGAGGGAGACTCCAGAGGTCTCTGAGGGGTGACAGGCCCCTCACAGTGGCCACTTGCCGGACTCATAAGGGTGTGAGACAGGCCTTGCCCTGTGACTCGGAGATGAAATATATGCACTGAATAAGTTAGCTCCTCAAGATAGAGGAAGGGCCTAATGACAGACAGGAGCAGAAAGTACTCAGGAGGAAGGGCAGGCAACGGGGAGCCATCTGAGGAGGCTACTTGAAGGGTCCGCCTGGGCCTCCAGGGACAGCTACAGTGGACTTTTAGGGGTCAGGATGTGCACAAGAGGGAACTGAAACAGGATGGGCACACGAGAACCCCTAGGCTACCCTAACCCCCGGAGCTCAGGCTCCCACCACCTGTAGTCCAGGAGCTGTCACGTCGGCACCCTCACCTGCCTTTCTCCTCCTTCCCCAACAACTCACCGCTCTGCTCTGCTGTTTCTCCTCTCAAAGACCTAGAAACTCCCAGCGTTACTTCAAGACCCAGGTTCAGTGCTGCTTTCAGTGCGAGGCCCTGCCTGTATCCCAGGCTGGATCAGGGCTCCCTCCCCTATAGACCCTGAGAGTGCGGGGTGCAGGAGACCCTTCTATCACAGACAGCCTGTGTCACACAGGTCTGTCACCACCGTCCACTGGCCTTTGGCCACTACGACAAGGGCTGTGTCTGACTGGTCTCGGTGGGCCAAGCTCAGTGATGGCTGACAGGAAGCCCCACGTCCCGGGGAAGGGCACGTTACCTTGTCCATCGGCCTTGTAGTCGTCAGGCAGCAGCTTGTCCTGCCGGTAGCCCAGCACGAAGGCCAGAAAGGAGAGGATGAGGGCGTCCCCGATGCTCAGGATGGCCAGCATGAAGGCCCAGCGGATGGTGCACTGGCCCAGCGTGTACTTGCCCGCCTGCTCCCCACACATGCTCCGCACCGCACTTGAGTCCCAGCCATCTGGGTAGACCAGGCAGCCAATCATCAGGCCTGTGGCTGGGGGTCGGAGGGGGTGCACCTGTCAGGCTGGCTGCCTCTGCCTGCCGCCTCCCGCCTCGCACTGCTGTCCTCGTGTCACCTCCCTTCTCCTTGTGTTGACGCCTTGAGAGGCCCCAGGGGTAGCTCCTACCGGCTTGTAGAGCACAGGGGAGGAAACTGAGGTCCAGGAGCTGAAGCGGCTTGGCCCCTGGGAGCCAGTGGGCGGGGCAGAGGGCGGGGCTCCCGGGGCGGGGCTCCCGAGCCAGGGAGGGTTATCCTACCACGCCAGGTGGTCCTACCAGCCCTCAGCCAGCAAATCACCCTGGACTTGACCGGGGCTGCCTACCCTGGCTTCAAAGCTTTCCAAAATCTGGTCCCAGACCGGAGAATTCATCACTCCTAATATATATACATTTTTCATATCCCAACATTTCTGAAATAGGTTAATAAGAAAGCTTTCGGCCATAGTTTCCTTACAAGTATTTTTCCTTTTCCTAGAACATAGAATAACGGTATGTCCTACAACTCAGGTATCTTAGATTCAATGAATACAAGAAGTATTCCCGCCCCATCTCTCACTGCTTCCTTCATGAAACTTCCATTCAAGCAACCAGGTCTCCTCACCCTCACCCGGTACAGCACAGCGCAGCGGCCACTCACCCCTGAATTAAGAACGCCCTGCTTAAAATGCTGATTCCTGGGTCAGGGTTGGGCTCAGGAATCCGTTTTTAGAAGCACTCTTCCAAGGTGATTCTCGCACTAGGAAAAGCCAGGAAACACTAGAGCAGGCTGCCTGGATTTCAAGTCCAGCTCTTCGCTAACTAGTTGGGTGACTCAGAGCAAGCTACTTAAGTTTTGTTTGTTTGTTTGTTTGTTTTTGCCTCGGTTTCCTAATCTGTGAAATTGGGATTATAATCGTATCTCCCTGTGTGGATTGCAGTGAGGTTCAGATGTGTTATCACGGGGACAGTGCTCAGCACAGAGCCTGGCACATACTTGGCACTTCACAAGTGTTGGTGACTGTCATCCCACTCTGTGCCTTTAGTGACTCAGTATTTACAGCTAAAATATCCATTTTCCCCACCTTCCCCCCATTTTTCCCATGGCCTCCCACCAAACCATCCCACCTTAGCTGCACAGACAAGTGACATAATCCTGGGATGTGACCGGGGTAACGCCAAGAACAACCACCATGCAGGAAGGGGGTGCCTCCCCTTATCTGTGTCGCTTTCCCACCCTGGCCCTGCTTCCATAAGCTGGAGGCTCATTAGTCCCAAGGCTGCCCTGCCTGGGAAGCCCTCAGAGAAGCACATGCAGGACCCAATGTTATCTGCCAGGGCTCAGCTTGTTCTTACAAGGAAGGTCAGCAAGTCAGCAGATCAAACAAATGCCGTCAGGTGTGAAGATCAGGGTCCCGCCTCCCCACCTAAATGGATCAACCCTCCTTTGATTTTTTTTATAGGAGGAGCTCATTTATATAGTTCTTTTATAGATCACAAAATACTTCATGTACCATTTTTCTCTTGATCCTCACAACAGTCTTGTTAAGTAGACCATATATTAATGTCCCATTTTACAGATTAGAAAACCGAGGTTGTCAAGGAACCAAGAGACTTGCCCACTCATCCAGCTACGGCAAACCCAAGACCTGAACTCATAGTTCCCGACTTTCTTAACTTCAAAGTTATTTCCCCTTACTCCCAGAGTGTGACATCTATCCAAAGATCTGAATGTGTTTCATGGTGACATTTCAGACTTAGTGATAAACTGAGAAATGTTTCAGGAAGATACTTAAGGTGGGGGAGGGGGAACCCTCCCAGAGCTCTTTGGTAAAGCCTGTGGCCTTCCCCTCTTGGTATGAGACCAGCCTTTGGTGGCTGGCATGGCCCCTCACTTAATGGTAGAGGGAGTAGGGGGTGGACACAACCACACACACACACACACACACACACACACACACGCTCAGTGTGTAGGTGAATCGGTGAATGTGGAAAGCAGCTGCCCATCTGGACTTTCCTTCTTCCCATCGCTCCTCCCATTGGCCCCTTTCCCTTCCATAGCATCTCCCTATGAGGGCTCCAGTAAAGAGTTCAGGGCCTCTGACTTGGAAACAGGTTGTTACAAGGGCACCACAGCCCTCTGTGAGCACGCCACCTATCCACCTCTGGTCCTGGGCACTGTGGGGGTCAGCCCCATTTGTGGTGTCTCAGGGCTGTCAGCTGGTATCAGGCAAGTCTGCATACCCTTTCTGACTTCCATTCTCTCACCTGTAAAATAGGGAGAATAATACCTGACTCATAGCAGGGTTATGAGGACAAAGTGTAATCGTGTAGAGAAAATGCTTACTGCAGTGTCTGCTGCATGGTAAGTGACCAACTAACATGAGTTGTTGCTCTTTTTATTGTCATTGAAGTCAGATGGAAGCAACCTTGGTGGCTGTGGTTGTCACTAGAGCTGTTCAGCAACGTTCCAGGTACACAGGAGGATTATACTTCCTTGCCCCCATCCCCTGAAGTCAGGCAAGGCCATCTGATTCCCTCTGGCCAATAAAATGTGAGCAGAAGTGTGGTGTGCATTTAACTGCTGGTGGGAGACCTTCCAGAGCTCCTTCTCCCTCTGTAATGACAGATGATACTCCATCAGCCTGGGTTCCAGACGAGAACAGTGAAGGCAGAGCCCCCAACTGATCTTCAGCGAGTATGTACCATGAACAAGAAATAAACCTTTATTTGAAGCCACAAAGATTTGGGAGTTGTTTGTTATTGTGGTATCACTTCACCCATCCTGGCTGATAAAGCTGGGTTTTGTGTATTTCACCTTTACTGAGCACTTACCATGTGTCCGGCACTGTGCAAGGTGTTTTGAATACATTATATCATCCCATCCTCGCCAGAACCCTGTGATGGGGTACCATTGCTACATCCTACAAATGAAGTTACCACGATTCAGCTCCTACCTGTGTTTCTAGGAGCTGGGACCACACTCAGTCTAAACCTGGCATCCAGAAGCTCAGTTAATATTGTTAAGCTATAGCCCCACACTGCCCTAGCCATCAACCCTCTTTCCCTTCTCCTGTTCCCTTCCTTGGTTCCCAGCTCTTTTGGCAAGGTCAAGCTAGCTGGTTTAGGCCTCTTCAAATGGGTGCATCTCCCAGCTGCTGGCTGTGAGGCACACCCCGTCCTCATCCTTCCCTTGGGCTCATCTTCCCTTCCCCGGCACTGAAGAATGGGACATGACACCACCTTCGCTCTCCCCCAACATAAATGTTTCATGAGATGACACCTGGCACCTCTGCTAACAGTGTCTCCAGCTCCATGACCCAGAAAGAGTCTGGCTCAGATGGCCTGGTAACCCCTCCCCCAGCCAGGCCCTCCCAGCACTGCCTGTGGGAGGTTAGAGGAGGGGACCTACGAGAATGAGGGAGGGATGGATATATTTCCAGAATCCATAACTCTGATATGTAGGCCAAGCTGGCAAGCAGGCCAGCGTCCATTCCACTCCTCATTGTCACAAAACTGCTAAATCTTCATTCCCCCTTCTTTCTCTCCACGGCCCACCAAGACTTGCCTCACCCCTGCCCCAGACTTTCCCTCCTCATATAGTGAGACTACAGAGTAACGGGAGATGGTGGGGGGATTGGGGAGGCCACTCCAGAGCCAGGTGAGAGGCCTGGGTATAAATCTGTAATCAAAGGTCTGCCCCTCACTACCTGTGTGCTCGAAGACAAGTTACCCACTAGGAGCCTTACCTGCAAAATTGGAGGAATTCCTACCTCTCTGCCTCATGATGAGATTCCTCTAGATGACACATATGAAGACATTCTGCAAATCACCATACTTACATAAATATGTGGCTCAACAAAAATGTCTTCGAAATACATCTAGTTCTTTGGGACCCACTGCCTTAAATCTCCTCGGTCCTTAGTTGACAAGTTGATCTGCTCTAGCTTGGCCAAATCTTATCATCTCTCTCAGCCCCGGATTTCTCATCTATAGTTGGGGGGCAGGGGGCCTATAGCTCTCTGAGGTCCCCTCCCAACTCTGACAGTCTTGAGTTTATATGTTTAGTTTTCTGGGATTCGGATCTCTGTTTCATTCTCCCCCGTTAAGGCTAACAATGTTTCTCATTCTATCCAACAATGTCAAGATGGCTTCACTCTCGTCTGCAGTCCCCAGCACTGCTCCTCGACATCTTCCCAGTAAGGACAGTCTATGTGCAGTCCTGGGGTGGGGAAGAACCAAAGGCTGCAGGACAAAGTCTGAGGCCATCTCTTCCTGGCTCTAGAGGAGAACAGGACTAGCGGAACCACTGAGAGGCCTGCCTGGGCCAGGAGCAGGAAAGGGGGCTGAGCACAAGTCACCACCTACCACACATGGTCTTACAGATCCTAGACAGCACCCCCTCTGCATCACAAAACATCATCCCCACTTGCTACCTCCAGTGTGGAATCCTATAATTCGGGAACAAAGACTCTCACTCCACAATGAAGAGGGCACTTACATGTAAGTTTCTATGGGAGAGGGCACATGCAGTGGAACATTCCAAATCAACGACTGGCCTTAGAATCTTCCCTGAGAGCAGTTTGGGATGGGAAGGAAGGAGTGATAGCAGGGATCTGGAGATCCTTAAAGGAGAAAGAATAAGTGCCCAGAAGTGGGAGACGGGGACATCCAGATGTGCTTGACTAGCATCACTAATTTGCCCTGCAGTTGAGTCCTGTTCCCACATGGCCAACAAGGGAAGCTTCCTTCTTCCTCCCTCCCAGGGCAGCAATACCCTCCGGTCTGGCCTGGGAGTCAGAACACCCGAGTTCTTCTGTCAACTAGCTATGAGCTCCTGAGCAAGTCACTGTCCTCTCTGGACTTTACTTCCTCATCTGCAACATGAGGCAGTTGAACAATTTGATCTAAGGTCCTTTCCGTCGCAGCCATTCTGAGTTCTCTACTCCTCAGAAGCTTCTACAGAGCGCTGAGTAGGGCTGGGCTAAAGGAGGACAGCTGAGTAGGAGACCCAGAGCCTCCATAGTGGGTGGGATGGCGCAGCTGCGCCTGTGGCCCAGGTGGGCCCCCGCCCGCCCTCCCCCATCCCTGCTCACCCGCAGCCAGCTGCATCCATGCGCAGATCTTGTAGACTGTGGCCGTGTTGCAGACAAAAAACAGGCTGAAGCAGATGATGGAGCCAATGATGAGGAACATGGCCAAGGCCACGAAGAACATGGCGGTCTTGAAAGCTCTAGAGGGGATGCTGGAGAAGTCCAGTGGGCCGCCCTTGCAGATCAGTTCTGAGGACAGCACGTTGCCCACACAGTAGGAGAAAAGGCCGAAGTAGCCTGCCTGGGGGGTGTTGACACTGTCACCGATCCAGTATGGCTGGATGAAGAGGGCCATGACCAGCACGGAGAAGCAGATGGTGAGCGTTCCCCACATCACACCGATGGCCCTCGCGTTCCTCACATAGTTGGTGTGGTAGATCCTAGCTGCCTCCTGGGCAGGCAGCAACTTCACCATGGTGAGGGCGCGGGGGCCTGGGCAGGGGGCCTACGGGCTGGAAGTGCAGATGGAGGCCCGGAAGCCGTCACTCCTCAGCAGCTTTGGGCAGGAGGCTGCAGTCAGGGCACAAGGTGAGGGGCTCTCCAAGGTAGAGGAAAGACGATTAATAGGACAAGGAGGACGACCTTGGCTTCTTCAGGGGAAACTTGTCTAGGGGACTGTGTGCGCTCCAGCGGGGCGCTCTCGGGTCTCCTGCCTCCTCTCAAGCCCGCCAGGGTCTCGGGCCTGCTGGCGCCGCCCTGCCCCTCCTCCGTTTCCAGCTCAGAGCTCCGGGGAGCTCCGCCCCCTTAGGCCGGCCCCTCCTGCCTCCCTCCGCGGAGAGCGCGGCTTCAGCACCGCGGCCAGCGCCCCGGGGCAGAGAGGCGGGGCCGGGAGGAGCCCGGTGACCGAACGGGCCAACCCCGCCCCAGGGAGGCGCGGGGAGCCTCCGGATACGCCCGCCGCACACCCCGGCCACAGAGAACCGAGACCCCTCTTCGCCTGAGTGACGATGACAAGAATTGGGAGGGTGGAACTGCAGCTGTCACATTCCTCCCGCTCAATTCCTGCCGCAAAACCGCTTCCTGAGCGCCATCCCCTCGCTGGCTCCCATGTCGCCCTCCTGTAACCTCCACTCTCCCGGAGGCCAGAAAGGCCTTTTCTGACTGTATCTTCCGGTCACTGGTTTCTAGACCCCATCACTCAATCAACAGCTACTAAGAGCCTACTATGTGCAAAGCCCTATGTTGGAGGATATCTTCCCTAAGCAAGAACCACAGAGATAAAATCGGCAGGGCCCCTGCTCTCAGACTGTGAGATATTTACATTTAGGTATATGTATATGCGTATGCTATATATTTTTAATGTATTATTTATAAATATATCGTTTTAAAATTATTTATAAATACATTATATATGTATACATATATACATACACGTATATATACAGAGGGTGCCAAAAACATATATATACACATTTTAAGAAAGGAAAACTGTATTAAAATTGTAATACTCAATATATACCGATAACAAAAGATGAATACAAGTCACATTTGACGTCTGCAATTACAAGAGGTGTTCAAAGTGGTTACCATCAGCATCCAGACATTTCTGATTACAGCGAACTACTGCTTGAGCAACGTTGACCAAAGTGTCCACTTGCATGCATTTTTTTGACACCTCCAGTATGTGTGTGTGTATATATATATAATATGTATATATATGCAGGCTGGTAGTGTGATAACAGAAGCAACTACAAAATACATGTTTGTTTTGAGCCTTCTCGGACCTTAGCATATGATTTTTGTTCAATACAATGTCTTTCTCCTCTTGTTTATGTTTTTGTTGCATATTGCTTTTTCCCCTCTTTTTCAAAAAAAAAAAAAAAAAAAAAAAAAAAATATATATATATATATATATATATATATATATATATATATATTTCTCCTGATTGTATAGGTAAATACATGGTAAGTGTAGAGAACTAGGAAATTCAGGAAAGTTACAGAATTACTCATAACTCCAACATCAAGATCTAAAGAGAGACAAGATGATCTTAAAAAGATGGACTTTGGCTTTAGATAGATCTGGATTTGAGTCAACCGCTCATTAGCTAAGTGACCGTCCATGGATTTAGTCTTGCTGAGCCTCAGTTTCTTCCTCTATAAAATGGAGATCACATAAGGGCCAGATAAAATAACATATGCAAGCTGTTTAGCCCAAAACCTCACATATAAAAGTGCTAAAAATATTCCTTTTTCCTATTATTATTATTATTATTATTACTACCTCTTTTAATATTTTGGTGTATTTCCCTCCTTCTGCACATACTGTTTTACACAGTTGGATGATAATGTTTATATAACTTAGTCTCCATTTTTTTTCCAGAAATTGTATTTTAATGCATGTATAATAATTGTTTAATCATTTCCCCTTTGTGGGGGTATATTGGCAGTTTCTGGTTTTTCACTATCAAAAAGAACTCTGCCTAGAACATATTTGTGCCATTACCTATGTTTCCTCTTTCTCTTAAATCTCCGGATTTGTAACCAGTCTTCACCATCAGACAGGAAGTTCATCAAGGGCACAGTCTGTATCTCCCCCATCAGACTGGGAGCTTCCCCAGAGCAGGGGATGTCTCCTTCCATTCGGAAAAGGCCTTAGGCTGGGGCCAAGCTCTTAGGGGTAGCGGATACTCTTTGTTTGGCTTGCACAGCATAGCCTCTGAAAGCAGGCTCTCCTGCTTCCTGAGGTTCTGGTGGGACAGCCAATCACAGGGCATACCTACCCTAAAGACAGGGCTGGGAAATATGAATTGGTGGGGGATCGACATGAGGGAAAAAAACTGTTGCATAGTCAGGTGATGGCACATCCTCAGGAAACAATCCATGAGCTCCTACTACTGGGAGCTTCAGACCTAAGATTGGTCGCCCTGTTCCTTCTTCAGCTCTGTGACCCACCCAGTGTCCTTCCATTTCCTTTCCTTTTGCAAAGGCAAAGTAGGTTTTGACCAAAGAGCCCCAACTGATCCAAATATTGGCATCAGAAAAGGGGTTTCAGGCCCAGGCTTCAGGCAAAAGGCTCTGAGATTCCCATGTATGTTCAGAATTGAGAAACAGCAGTCCACGGCACACAGAGGAAAAACAGCAAATCAGGTTACCAACTGCAGGGCTCATGTGCCCTCTGAAGGTCACGTTCTGGGAAACGGAATGGACTTGGCCATAGACAGACTTCAGGGAATAAAGAAATCAGAAACACAGAATGGAGTAGCCGCTTAGAATGGCATCGAATAATGTCAAGCAAGACAAGCTCAAATCTAGATTACTGATTCAAGAAATAAAATGAACTTCAAGACCTTTATGTGATATGGCTGAAAGAACCTGGTAAGGTTACTATAAGGCCATTAAAATAAGATTCAGAGTGTGACAGTACTGAACTGCAAGGCCTGGAACCCACCCCATGGTTCTGAATGGTTAGACCAAGTCACCTCAGGGACTGGTGGAATCCTCCCTGTGGCCCCCTGACCCTTGAGCTGAAGGTTAATATACCAGGAAGAGCTAAGCCAATGCCCTTGGTTCTCCTTCTCACTCTCCGAATAATATATCAAAACCAGTATTTATGTCCCCAAGGGAGCTATAGAAATTAATCACTATCAATGACTCGAAAGATGGACATTGGTTGTATTGTTTGGTTTTGGTTTGGCTGACCAGCACCCTAACCTCCTTCCTATATGGGGGTGATAGCCTGCTGTGTGAGTCCTCGGGGGAATGTGCTCCTCTTCTCTCCCTGTGGAAGCTCCTTCTTCTGCCTGCTCTAGAGAGTTCTGATGGCGTGCTGGCACCAGTTAGCAGTGGACTTCTGTGGCATGACACCCCCACTCTGGGTGGCCCTGAGGGCAGTGGGGAAGGAAAATCTTCATGGAAGGTAGAACTTCAAGTGCTAGAACTATCTATCCCAAAATATCCACATCCTAATCCCCAGAACCTGTAACTGTTACCTTATTTGGAAAAGGGTTCTTTGCAGATACAATTACATGAGAGATTTTGAAACAAGGAGATCCTACCAGATTATCTAGGTGGATCCTAAATCCAATGGCAAGTGTCCTTCTAATAGACACACAGAGGAAAAGACAGTCAAAGAAGAAAAGGCAACACGACCACAGAATGATGTGGAATGAGTGGCCACAGCCAAGGAGGCTGATGACCACCGGAAGCTAGAAGCAGCACGGGACAGACTGTCCCCCAGAGCCTCTGTAGGGAGTGCCGACCTGCTGACACCTTGATTTCAACTTCGGGCCTCCAGAATTGCAAGAGAACAAAATTCTGTTCTTTCAAGCCCCCAAGTATGTGGTAATTTGTGGCAGGAAATACACCACCTCTCCTGTAAGGAGAGGGCCTGCGGTATAGATGCACACTACTTTGTGGGCAGCAGATAATGGAGCAGGCAGACATCATCATCTTGGACAGAGTAAGTTGGGAGGGTTAAGTAAGAGTTCGGGGAAAGGGTGGGTAGATGGCGCCCTCGGAGTAGGAGCAAAACCAAAGAGTATTTGAGCCCTATGAAAACGTTCTCCAGAGGCCTGTCAGTGTAAAGGCTTTTAACATCAGATGGACAGGACAATTCAATCTTCGCATGCTAGCCAGCCTCCTTCTTCAGCACCTCCACCACAGTCCCACCGCACACTAGTTCAGCGGTGGATGGATCTTCCACCAAAGCCCACACAGCCAATCACTACTGGCTCCAAACAACCTCAACGAACTTTGAGCCTCCCCCTCCCCCAACCCCCGTGTGACATGTATAACTCTCAAAATGCAATAAGAAAACAAACAACCCATTAAAGATTGGCTGGCAAAAGATCTGAATAAACATTTCATCAAAGAAAATATATAGATGGCAGTTAAGCACATAAAAAATGCTCAGCGGACGTCATAGGAATGGCGGCAGCGGGGCGCACTTTTTGAGTTCTCCGTCGGATCTTATCAGAAACGGGAAGCTTATAACCCATCAAAGGACTCTCTGCTCATCACGCAGAACAGCAAAGAGACTCGCGCAGGGATTTCTTGCAGTGCCCAGCTTAAGAGGCACAAGATTCAACATACCCAGCGGCCAACTCCAGACCAAGCCAGAGTACTACCGGGTTTGACCTACAAGTGACACACTCAGAGGGGATTCTTTACAGGCACATAGAGGCCAAAGGGCAAACCACATCTAAGCGGTCAACCCTCACGCAGCAGAATACCCTGCGTGGGCAAAGCCAAGTCTCACAACTAGTCAGCCTAGGAGCTAACTCCACCTACTCACAAGTGAAAAGCAATTAAGGATCTTCTTTAACAGGACAATATACACAACACAAGAGTCACTTTTAGAGCACACGCAGGGGAGAAGAACGAAGTAGTGCAAGTCAAATATAAAGGACATTTATTATATACTAATCCAGCAAGAACTAAGAACTCCAGGGCATCTACCTAATACATTGAAGCAAACACAGAGAGTCAGCCAGAATGAGGAAACAAAGAAACATATCCCAAATAAAAGAACAGAAGAAACCTTCAGAAATGGAACTAAATGAAGCAGAGGTAACCAAACTGTCAGAGACAGAGTTCAGAATACTGATGATAAGAATGTTTAAGGAACTTAGAGAGGACATCAAGAAGGATGTAGAAATCATAACGAACAACCAGTTAGAACTAAAGAACACAGTTACCGAAATAAAGAACTCACTTGAAGGAATTAACAGTAGGTTAGATGAAGCAGAGGATCGAATCAGCGACTTAGAAGACAAGTTAGCAGAGATCACCCAAACAGAACAACAGAAAGAAAAAAGAATAAAAAACAATGAAGGTGGTTTAAGAGACCTATGGGATAACATCAAGCGCAACAACATGCGCATCATAGGAATACCAGAAGGTGAAGAGAAGAAACAAGGGATTGAGAACATATTTGAAGTAATAATGTCCGAAAATTTCCCTAACCTGATGAAGGAAACCAACATACAAGTCCAGGAAGTGCAGAGAGTTCCAACCAGGATAAACCCAAACAGGTCCACTCCAAGACACATTATAGTTAAAATGGCAAAGATTAAAGACAAAGAGAGAATCATAAAAGCAGCAAGAGAAAGACAGAGGGTTACATACAAGGGAACTCCCATAAGACTATCAAATGACTTTTCTGCAGAAACATTGAAGGCCAGGAGGGAGTGGCAGGAGATACTCAAAGTGATGGAAAACAAAGGCCTACAACCTAGGTTGCTTTATCCAGCCAGGCTATCATTTAAAATTGACGGGGAGATAAAGAGCTTCCCAGAAAAGAATAAGCTAAAGGAATTCATTACCACCAGGCCAGCATTGCAAGAAATACTAAAAGGACTTCTGTAAATAGAAGAAAGATGAAAACAATCTAACCACAAATTTAAAAATGGCAATAACTATGTACTTATCAATAATCACTTTAAATGTAAATGGTTTAAATGCTCCAATCAAGAGACATAGGGTGGCTGAATGGATAAGAAAGCAAGACCCTTGTATATGCTGTATACAAGAGACTCACCTCAGATCAAAAGACACACACAGACTAAAAGTGAAGGGTTGGAGTAAGATATTCCATGCAAATGGAAATGAGAAAAAAGCTGGAGTTGCAATACTTATCTCTGACAAAATAGACTTTAAAATGAAGAAAATATTAAAAGACAAAGATGGACACTATATAATAATAAAGGGATCAATTCGACAAGAGGATATAACCCTAGTAAACATCTATGCACCCAACATAGGAGCACCTAAATATATAAAACAGATATTGACTGACATAAAGACGGAGATCAACAGTAACACTATCATAGTAGGGGACTTCAACACACCTCTGACAACAAGGGACAGGTCTTCCAGACAGAAAATCAATACGGAAACAACAGCCTTAAATGACACATTGGACCACTTGGATTTAACCGATATTTTCAGAGCCTTCCACCCCAATGCTGCAGAATACACGTTCTTCTCAAGCGCACATGGAACATTCTCCAAGATAGACCATATGTTAGGCCACAAAGCAAGTCTGGATAAATTTAAGAAAATTGAAATCATACCAATTGTCTTCTCTGACCACAGTGCTATGAAATTAGAAATGAACTACAGGAAAAAGACTGGAAGACACACAAATTCATGGAGGCTGAATAATATGTTACTAAATAATGAATGGGTCAAACAGGAGATCAAGGAAGAAATCAAAAAATATCTCGAGACAAACGAAAATGAAAATACAACGACCCAAAATCTATGGGATGCCGTGAAAGCAGTCCTAAGAGGGAAGTTCATAGCACTGCAGGCCTACCTAAAGAAACAAGAAACATCACTAATCAACAGTTTATCTTCACACTTAAGGGATCTGGAAAAAGAACAACAAAATAAGCCCAAAGGGAGTACAAGGAAGGAGATAATAAAGATCAGAGCGGAAATAAATGAAATAGAAACCAGAAAAACAATACAAAAGATCAATGAATCCAAGAGTTGGTTCTTAGAGAAGATAAACAAAATTGACAAACCTTTAGCCAGACTCATTAAAAAAAAGAGAGAGAGGACCCAAATTAATAAAATCAGTAATGAAAGAGAAGTGACAACAGATACCGCAGAGATACAAAACATCCTAAGAAATTACTATGAGCAACTGTATACCAACAAATTTGACAACCTGGAAGAAATGGACAATTTCCTAGATGCATACAACCTCCCAAGGCTAACTCAAGAGGAGACAGAAAACCTGAATAGACTGATTACCACCAAGGAAATTGAATCAGTAATCAACAATCTCCCAACAAACAAAAGCCCTGGACCAGATGGCTTTACAGGTGAATTTTACAGAACGTTCAAAAAAGAATTGTCACCTATTCTCCTCAAACTCTTCCAAAAAATCCAGAGGGAGGGAAGACTCCCAAACACTTTTTACGAAGCCACTATCACCCTGATCCCAAAATCAGACAAAGACACCACAAAAAAAGAAAACTACAGGCTGATATCGCTAATGAACATAGATGCAAAAATCCTCAACAAAATACTAGCAAACAGAATTCAGCAATATATTAAAAAGATTATACACCATGATCAAGTGGGATTCATCCCTGGTATGCAAGGGTGGTTCAACATCCGCAAATCAATTAATGTGATACACCACATTAACAAAATGAAAAATAAAAATCATATGATCATATCAATTGACGCAGAAAAAGCATTTGATAAAATTCAGCAGCCATTCATGATAAAAACCCTTAAGAAAGTGGGAATAGAAGGATCATATCTCAACATAATAAAGGCCATATATGATAGACCCACAGCTAACATCATACTCAATGGGGAAAAACTAAAACCATTCCCCTTAAAATCAGGAACAAGGCAAGGCTGCCCACTTTCTCCACTTCTATTCAACATAGTGCTGGAAGTTCTAGCCACAGCAATCAGACAAGAAAAAGAAATAAAAGGCATCCAAATCGGTAAGGAGGAAGTAAAACTGTCATTATATGCAGATGATATGATACTATATTTAGAGAACCCTAAAGACTCCACCAAGAAACTATTAGAGCTGATAGATGAATTTAGTAAAGTAGCAGGATACAAAATTAATATTCAGAAATCAGTTGCATTTGTATATACCAATAATAAAACATCAGAAGGAGAAATTAAAAAAGCAATTCCATTTACAATTGCTCCAAAGACTATAAAATACCTGGGAATAAATTTAACCAAAGAAGTAAAAGATCTGTACTCAGAAAATTATAAGACACTGAAGAAAGAAATGAAAGAAGATACAAATAGATGGAAACACATACCATGTTCATGGATAGGAAGAATTAATATAGTTAAAATGTCCATACTGCCTAAGGCAATATATATATTCAACGCAATTCCTATCAAACTACCAACGACATTTTTCACAGAAATAGAACATATAATCCTAAAATTTATATGGGATAACAAAAGACCCTGGATATCTTCAACAATCTTGAGAAATAAGAACAAAGTGGGAGGTATAACAATACCTGACTTCAAATTATACTACAAGGCTACAGTAATCAAAACAGCATGGTACTGGCATAAAAACAGACCCATAGATCAATGGAACAGAATAGAGAGTCCAGAAATAAATCCATGCCTATATGGCCATTTAATCTATGACAATGGAAGCAAGAATGTACGGTGGGGTAAAGACAGTCTATTCAATAAATGGTGCTGGGAAACTTGGACAGACACATGCAAAAAGATGAAGCTGGATCACCTCCTTACACCACATACAAAAATAAATTCAAAATGGCTTAAAGATTTAAATGTAAGATCTGAAACCATAAAATTCCTAGAAGAAAATATAGGAAGAAACTTCACAGACATTACCCGGAGTAAGATTTTTACTGATATATCCCCTCGCGCGAGGGAAGTAAGAGGAAAAATAAACATGTGGGATTACATCAAACTAAAAAGCTTTTTCACAGCAAAGGAAACCATCAATAAAACAAAAAGGGATCCTACTGATTGGGAAAAGATATTTGCCAATGATATATCTGATAAGGGGTTAATATCACAAATTTATAAAAAACTCACTCAACTCAACTCCAAAAAAACAAACAACCAAATTAAAAAATGGGCAGAGGACATGAAGAGACATTTTTCTAAAAAGGACACACAGATGGCAAACAGACATATGAAGAAATGTTCAACCTCACTAACCATTAGAGAAATGCAAATAAAAACCACAATGAGATACCACCTCACCCCAGTCAGGATGGCTATCATCAATAAATCAACAAACAACAAGTGCTGGCGTGGATGCGGAGAAAAGGGAACGCTGGTGCACTGTTGGTGGGAATGCAGATTGGTGCAGCCACTATGGAAAACAGTTTGGAGGTATCTCAAAAATCTGAAAATGGAACTACCTTATGATCCAGCAATCCCACTCGTAGGTATCTATCCGGAGAAATCCAAAACTCCAATTCAAAAATCTTTATGCACTCCTATGTTTATTGCAGCACTATACACAATAGCCAAGACATGGAAACAACCGAAATGCCCATCAGTAGACGACTGGATTAAGAAACTGTGGTACATTTATACAATGGAGTATTATGCAGCCATAAAGAAGAAAGAAATCTTACCATTTGCAACAACATGGATGGACCTAGAGAACATTATGTTAAGTGAAATAAGTCAGAAAGAGAAAGACAAATACCATATGATCTCACTTATATGCGGAATCTAAAGAAAAGAATAAGTGAATGAACTAATCAGAAACAGTTTTGGAAACATGGAGGAAAAGCAGAGGGTTGCTAGAGGGGCGGGGGGGTGGGGATAAGGGGAAGGTGAGAGGTTTTGGGAACGTACAGAGGGATAGTGGATGGGGGGAGGGGGGTTCACACAGTGTGAGGGATATAAATGATAAACGTCTAAGTTTTGCTTTGTCTTGTGCACCTGAAACTAATTTAAATAAATAAATAAATAAATAAAAATTTAAAAAGGGGAAAGAAAAAAAATGCTCAGCATCATTAGTCAGTAGGGAAATGCAAATTAAACCACAATGATATACGAGGTCTGACAATTAAGTTTGCAAACTTGCCACTGTGCACTTACAGTGGCAGCCCTGTACAAACAGCTCGGTAAGGTTTCATAACCTGGGTATATCAGTGTCTCACAGCTGTGTTCATGTCGACGTGTGGCGGTGTATTGCTGAGTGGCGTTCATTATTGTTGTTGCGTGTTTTTGTGTGCCATCACGAGAATGTCTGAGCTTGAAATAGAGCAACGAACAGACATTCAATTTCTTGTTAAACTTGGCAAGAGTGGAAGTGAAATCAGGGACATGTTAGTCCAAGTTTATGGGGACAATGCCATGAAGAAAACGGCAGTGTACAAATGCATTAAACATTTTTCTAAGGGGAGAGAAAGCATCACTGATGAAGAGAGGTCAGGGCAGCCAGTAACAAGCAGAACTGATGAAAACATTGCAAAAAAGTCATTGAATTGTGCATCAAAATCGTCAGCTGACTGTGAGAGGCATAGCAGACCAAATAAGCATCAACAGAGAAACAGGAAAATCTTAACTGAAAATCTTGGCATGAGAAAGGTGTGTGCAAAAATGGTCCCAAAGGAGCTCACTGATGAACAAATGCAAAGGAGAGTTGAAGTTTGCCAAGACCTTTTGGAGAGGCAAGGCGAAGTTTTGGGCTGTGTTATCACTGGTGATGAAACATGAGTGTACCAATACAACCCTGAAACAAAGCATCAAAGTGCACAATGGAAATCAGCCAATTCTCCACGACCAAAAAAGTTCCCTCAGTCCAAATTAAGAGTCAAAATGATGTTGCTAACCTTTTTTGGTATCAGAGGGATTATTCATTATGAATTTGTACCAACTGGACAAACAATTAGCCAAGTTTACTATTTGGAAGTGCTGAAAATGCTGCGTGAAAAAGTTTGACAAAAACGACATGAAATTTTCACCAACAATTCACGGCTCTTGCATCAAGACAATGCACCAGCTCACACGGCACTGTCTGTGAGGGAGTTTTTAGCCGGTAAACAAATATCTGTATTGGAACACCCTCCCTACTCACCTGATCTGACCCCCAGTGACTTCTTTCTTTACCTGAAGATAAAGGAAATATTGAAAGGAAGACATTCTGATGACATTCAGGACATCAAGGGTGATACAATGACAGCTCTGATGACCATTCCAGAAAAAGAGTTCCAGAATTGCTTTGAAGGGTGGACTAGGTTCTGGCATCGGTGCATAGCTTCCCAAGGGGAGTACTTCGAAAGTGACCATAGTGATATTCAGCAATGAGGTATGCAGCACTTTTTCTAGGATCAGTTCATGAACTTAATTGTCAGACCTCGTATCCCTGCACACCTATTAGAAGGCTAAATTAAAAAAAAAAAAAAACACACACAAAAAAACTGACAATGCCAAGGACTGGTGAGAATGAGGGGCCACTGGAACCCTAAGATTGCTGGTGGGAATGCACTTTGGTTCAGTCATTTGAGAAAGCAGTTTGACATCTCTTAGAAATTGAAACAAATATTTGCCATGAGACTCAGCCAGCTCACTCACGCTTCGGTCCAGTGCAGGTCATGGGTCGGGGGTTGGAGGACAAGGCTAAGTGTCTCTATGGAATTTGAATCTTGAGTGGATTCCCTGTCTGCTCCCTGCTCTGACTACAGGATTGTCACATATCTGACCTTGAACCAGAGCTGTGAGCTCCTCCCAGAACTGAGACATCTATGTCTGTAGCTTAAGCAAAGGGGATATGTTATAGGAACACAGGGGCATTTCAGGCCCCACGGGGCAGAAATTCAGCCCACTATGGGAAGCGTGTGTGTGTGTGTGTGTGTGTGTGTGTGTGTGTGTGTGTGTGTGTAACCAGGACCTGGAAATCCATCAGGAAGTCAGGGTATGGCTGCCACTGCTTCTTCCTGAATGGCCAATCCATTCTTTCTTCTCTCTGCAGACCAGCTTTCTCCATTCCTTCATCAGTACATCAGAAAACTGCCTTCCTGGGCTTCCCTAATTCCGTGTTTCAGGTCACCTTGAAGGCGAGATATTGGGCACAAGTCTACATCCCAGGAGAGGGGCTTGCGTGTCAGTCCCTTATCCAGTCTGTTGTGGTGGAGAGCAGAGATGGATTCATTGACTAGCATGGCTGCCAGAGGCCCACCCTATGTCTGGGGCAGATTTTGGAGAATGGAGACTGGGAGATGCCCAAGAAGATTTGGCCACATTCCTAGGTCTATAGAGACTGCATCCCAATGCCACTCAGCAGGAGGCATGATAATCCCAACCCCCACCATCCCAGGTGGTAAAACTTGACCAGGGAGAATTTTGCTCCATTTTGTTTGTTTGCTTTTTAATCAAGGTACAGTATCAACATTACATATAGTAAAATACTCAAATCTGAAGCACCCTACTAAGCAGATTTTTATATATGTGCTATTGACACCCCCAGATCAAGATTTAGAACAATTCCAACACTCCAGAAGAGGCCCACCTGCTCCCTCCCAGTCAATATTCCTCCCAGAGGAAGCCCTGCAGACGTTTATCACCATAGGTGAGTTTTGCCTCTTCTTGAACTTCATTTAAATGGAATTGCACAGTCTGTATTCTTTTGCCTATGGCTTTTCTCATTCAGTATTATGTTTGTGAGCATAACCCATATGACTGCATGTGGGAACCAGAACTCAGCCTTTTTTTGAGAGGGAAACCCCAAAGCAAAATACCTTTTAGATTGGGAAAGGGGTGGTGTGAGGACAGAGTCCCAGAGAGCAGTTTCCAGGCTCTCGGCCTCGCGTGGGGAGGTGCTAGTTCGGGTGACCGGTTAGCCAATTGGCTACTGATGTAACTGCGGGGCTGCGTTGGTTGGTTGGTTGGTTGGCAGGAAGAGAAGTGAATGGCGGACTACGGATCATGTGATTACTACTGCGTGTGTCTCCCCGACCGCCAGAGAGAATATAGTGGTATGACTCCCCTACCTATGGCTCCGTGGGTGTTCCTTTTTGGCCTCACCATATCCTGCGTTCTTATGTGGGGAGCGGGACCAGAGACCCCGCAGGCTGCATGACAGATGGCGCAGCGAGCAGGGTATGGTGCCGGCCAAAACCTACCAAAGCATGGTGGAGCAGTTTGTGCGTGTAAAAGTTCAGTTGCAGAAGGCCCGAGAGGAGTTGCGCCCGGAATGGGAGGCGCGGTCTGCCTGGGAGATTCGAGCCTCCAGATGGTACACCTCCCTCCTGGCCATAGAAGGCGTCACCTTCCTTTTAGTAATGTGCTGCTGCTGTAGGCTCCGAGGGTTGTGGACATCTTGCACCGAGGCCTCCACCCACAGACACCTGGCATGGCGAACAGGATTCCAACCAGGTAGGAATGGAGTCTGACTCTGGGCAGGAGAATGTGTGGCCCCCACACAGTATATGGTGTCCAGTGGCCACTGTTCTCAGAAGTTGGACCCCCAAGGAGGGGTGGGAGGACATGGACGGCTCTCCGGCCAGTGTGGAGAGGGCCCTGCAGGCTCTGGCTGAGTGGTTGCCAGAGGAGGAGAAGGCTACAGCCGGCCGCGTGGGCTGGATGTTCCTCAAGGCCTTGAGTCTCAACACGGAAAATGTGCTTAATGAAGTGGCCCGGTGCCTGACCAGGTGTCCCGGTTGGAGGCGCTGGAAGCCCAGGTCCGCCTGTTGGAAGAGGGGCCCCACAGTGGAGACTCTGAGGCGAGGCGAGTGGAGACAATGTAGCTCCCAACCCCCAATCCCAGCCAATCTTGAAACAAAAGGTAAAGCATGAGCAACATTTGGGCCCCGGGGGTGTTGCAGCCGGCAACCCAGCTGTGACTGAGTTCACAACCTACACCCCATACACTCCCACTGAGTTGCAGGAGCTGGGGAGGCGGTACAGACAGAGCCCTGGAGAGCCAGTCTCGGCTTGGCTGCTAGTTTATGGGATGAGGAAGCAGACAACATTCTCTGCTCCCCAGGTGAGATAGAAAAGCTAGCCTTTGTGACAGTGCATCTGTCCCTGCGACAAAGGTTGCAGAACTGCCATAGGTTGGCCAAGACCAGGGCAACCATTCTCTAATGGCGTGGCTCACGGCTGCGGTACGCACAGTATGGGAACAGGCTGGCGAGCTGCCAGACACTGTGAGTCAATGGCAGTCATATACAGAATTTACGCAAATAATCCGTGAAATGGGTATGAGACATGCTATGTTCAACCCTAATATGCAGGGGCCGGATGACGAGCTTTTTACAGCCAGCATGAAAGATCTGGTTTTGGATACTGCACCTGCGAGTGCTTTTGGATCCTTGGTTGCCATTCTTACGCCCTATGTGGGGCAGCGGATCCGTGAAGTTAAAACTGCCATGGCCACCCTAGGGGATGTTGAAAGCCAGAGGTAAAGGAAGTTTAAACAGGAGGTCCACGCAGTTGAGACCTGGAAGCCCAAATCAAAAGTAAAGGGGCGAGGTCGCGGGCCTCAGAGAGTAACACGCGCACAGATGTGGCATGATCTCGTGGCAGCAGGGGTCGATCAGGGGAAAAATAGACCGACAACCCAATGCACTCTTGTTGGAACTTTGGAAACAGTTGCGTCCAGAACAGCAATTCCGGAGAAGCCTAAAGGAGAAGTCTGGGAGTGACCCTTGTCCCTCCAGGACTTCATGCAGCCACTTGAGGCCGACTCCTTTCAGCTTGATTAGGGGCGGGGCCAAGGTACCCGGTCAGAGGGGACAAGCGGGGACTGGAGGCCCCACGTGGAACTGTCCATACATTGGTCACCTTCTAATGTGCAGAGGGTTTTGGCCCTAGTTGACACTGGTGCAGACTGCAGTTTTGTTTATGGGAACCCAGAACTGTTTCCCAGACCAGCAATCTGCATTGATGGCTACAGGGGAAAAACTGTGACTGTGAAAGCCGTTTCCTTACCACTGGGTATAGGAAGGCTCCCTCCTCGTACCTACAAGGTTTATGTCTCCCCCGTTCCGGAGTATATTCTAGGGGTGGACGTGCTACATGGCCTCAGCTTACAGACGTCGGTAGGAGAGTTCCGTCTCCGGGTCCGGGTGGTGAAAGCGGTGACACGCGGGCATGCTCACCACCCTCCTCAAGCGTTGCCACAGCCCTGGCGCATGGTTACAGTGCGACAGTATCACCTGCCAGGAGGACAGGAGGAGATTGGTCGTACAATATTGGAATTGGAGAAGGCACATATTGTGAGGCCGACACACAGTCCCTTTAACTCCCCAGTATGGCCTGTCAAGAAGCAGATGGGAGGGCCAGCCCGGTGGCTCAGGCGGTTAGAGCTCCATGCTCCTGACTCCAAAGGCTGCCGGTTCGATTCCCACATGGGCCGGTGGGCTCTCAACCACAGGGTTGCCAGTTCGATTCCTCGACTCCCACAAGGGATGGTGGGCTGCGCCCCCTGCAACTAGCAACGGCAACTGGACCTGGAGCTGAACGGCACCCTCCACAACTAAGACTGAAGGGACAACAACTTGGCTTGGAGAAAGGTCCTGGAAGTCCACACTGTTCCCCAATAAAGTCCTGTTCCCCTTCCCCAATAAAATCTTAAAAAAAAAAAAAAAAAGAAGAAGCCAGATGGGACCTGGCGAGTGACTGGACTATAGGGAGTTAAATAAGGTGATGCCACCTTTGCACGCGGCAGTACCTTCAATACACGATTTGATAGATCGTCTGACTGTCCGCCTGGGAACATATCACTATGTAGTGGACTTGGCCAATGCTTTTTTTCTCCATTGACATTGCACCCGAGTGTCAAGAGCAGTTTGCTTTTACTTGGGACGGGCGGCAAGTGGACTTTTCAAGTCCTTCTGCAAGGATACTTGCACAGCCCCACTATCTGCCACGGGCTCGTAGCCCAGGACTTGGCACAGTGGGACGCCCATCCTCTGTGTTCTTGTTTCATTATGTCAATGATATCTTGCTAACATCTGATTCTCTTTCAGATTTAGAGCAAGCAGCTCCCTCTCTTCTCCGCCACCTGAAGTCACGTGGCTGGGCAGTGAACGAGGAAAAGATCCAAGGCCCTGGCTGAACCCAGGAAGTCTGGCTGTGCCCAGAAGGACTGGTGGTGCCCTGAGAAACCCTGGCTGTGCCCAGAGAGCCTGGCTGTGTCCAGGATATTGCATCCACCTCCAGGCTCCTCGCACAGGGACCCTCACGGAAGACGCTTGTTGCGTAGATTGTGAGGCGAGACCCTGCAGGGGTGGAGTGTGGGGACAGAGTCCCAGAGAGCAGTTTTCAGGCTCTTGGCCTCACGTGGAGGGGTGCTAATTCGGGTAGTAGATGGCCGTCAGCTGTGGCTGATTGACCGTCAGCTGTAACCAGTTAGCCAATTAGCCCCTGATATAACTGCCGCGGCTGCGCTGGGGAGTCAGTCGAGAGTGAGTCGGTCGGTTGGCAGGCAGAGAAGTGGACAGCAGGTTGCAGGTCGTGTGACTCCAGCCTCCAGCGAGACTATAGTGGTATGACTCCCCTACCTATGGCTCCGTGGGTGTTCCTTTCTGGCCTCACCATATCCTGCGTTCTTATGGGGGGGGGGGGCGCGGGACTAGAGGCCCCACAGGCTGCCCTGCACGACAAATGGTGCAGCGAGCAGGGTCTCCCGCACGACAGAAGCACAAACATTGCTAAAGTTCTCTTGGCTATATCCTACTTATAGTGGAAAAAACTCTCTTTCTCCTTTGGAAAGTTAGCAGGGATCAGCTACAGACGGGACTGAAGCATTTTTCACAGCTCCTTTCACACATAGAGATAGCTCTTCTCTCCCTTCCCCAGGCTCCGAGTCTTGACTTGTGAGAAGGGAACCATAATTACCGTCCCTGTGGCTCAGCTCACAGGAGTATTGGAGTGAAGGGGGTGGTGAAAGCAGGAGGGGCCAGAATGAGCTCATGGGAAAAGGGGTTTTACACACTGAGTTCTATAAAAACAAGTGAGGACGGTGCTCCTTTCATCATGGTATTTCCGGGTCTCTGGAATTGGATGGGTTTCTCTCATTTTGAGGGTCTCCTGGCTGGTTCATCTAGCTGCTCCCTTGTATTCCACCCTCCAGTGGTATAAGGGGTGGTGTTACTCCGGCTGAGTACCTACTATGTGCCAGGCCCCTCCACAGGGGTTCCACACACACTGTCTTAATCAATCTTGACCTAATGAAGGAGTCGTCATCCTCCTTGGATAGATGAAGAAACAGGGGCTCAGGGAGCTTACAAATGTAAATAACTTGTCCAAGGTCATGTAGCTAATTAGTGCTGAGTTTTTGAAGCCAAGTCTGTCTGAATCAAAGCTGTCCTCGAAGCACCCCAATCTGGGGCTCCACAGTGGAGCTGTCTTCCACCTCCCAGGCTGGGGAAGGGTTCCCTGGCTGCAGTGGCCTGTCCTGGGAAAACTGCTCTGGTCCCACACCTGAGCACACTCAGGCAGCTGCGCCTTCCCAGCCTCCAGCCCCTGGGCTGAGGCTCACAGACCCCCTCCCACTCACACGTGGCCTTGGGTAGGGACAGGGTGAGTGGGAGCCTGAACTAAAGGGGTGAGTCTTAAATGCTGGAATTGCAGATATTAACTAAAGTGGAAAGGAAACTGGAGAGAATCGTTTCAAAAGGACTTCCTAAGGGCCCCTGAAATCACTTCAGGGGCAGGCCCCTGGTGTGAAGGCGGAAGGAGGTACACCCAGAGTGAGAATACACTTCCCCTGGCCAGGTGGGTGCAAAGCTGGTCAGCCCCAGGGACTTGGGCCTGTCCTAAAATCCCCAAGGGGGCCTGAGAAGGCTGAGCAGTGGGGAGGCTGGGACCCCTTCTCACCTGAGCCTGACGCTGCCAGATACCTGGGTTTGTGTGGGGCCAAAGCAGGGCTGGATAGGGAGTGGCAAGGGAAGTGCCTAGGATGTAAATTTAAAGAGGTGCTTACTCCTTAGATGCCTCTCTTCCCTCACCCTATTCCCAGCCCTGTCAAGGAGCTTAAGGCACTAGAGGTACCACGTTTCCCCGAAAATAAGACCTAGCCAGACAATCAGCTGTAATGCATCTTTTGGAGCAAAAATTAATATCAGACCCAGTCTTATTTTACTATAATATAAGACCAGGTCTCATATAGTACAATATAATGTAAGACCGGGTCTTATATTAAGTTTTGCTCCAAAAGATGCATTAGAGCTGATTGTCCAGCTAGGTCTTATTTTCGGGGAAACGGTAAATAAGAGCAACAATAAGAGCAGTTAACGTTCTGCTTACATGTGCCAAGCCCTGTTCTGGGCTCTATATCATCTATTAACATGTACAATATATATATGGCATACATTCATTCACTTGAAATTATCCTCAGTCGACAGATAAGCAGACTGAGACTCAGAACAGATAACTTACCCAGCTAATAACTTGTACGTAAACGTGTTCCAAAGTCCACACTCTTAACCGTGATACAATATCACCCCCACCACCACCCCACACACGCAAAAGGTACCAGGTGCCCAGCTGCCACCCACTTACCTTATCAGGACCCCTCCCCCCAGCAGCTTGGTCACAGCTGGGCCTCTGCTCACGGCAGGCCCTGCGAGGTGGGAAGCGTGGGTCACATGTGGACAGGGCCCCTTTTATAGACCCACCATCTCAAGTGGCTCTGTCTTCTGCCACCTGACCAGTCGGCTGCTACCTACCTGCCCATTCACCATGGAGAAGATCCTTGTACTTCTGCTTGTCACCCTCGCTGTGGCCTATGCAGTTCCCGACCCCCGGGGAATCTTTATCGGCCTGGTAAGAGGGTCTTCAGGGGAGGAGTCATCTGAACCCCCAGGTGGGGATTTTTTAAGCTTTGTTCTTGACCTCTGATGTTCCCACCTGGGGCTGCGAAGTGAGGCATCTCTTTCTTTACCGCCCATGCCCTGCCCTGCACCTCTTCCTTAGGGGCCCCAGGAAGGCTGATCAACATAGCGCAAGCTCAGAGCAGTGGTTCAACCTGGCTGAGGGAGCTTTTAAAAAGCCAGAGCCCTAGGTGTCTGTCCTGGGAATTCGGGCGCAGAAGGCCCAATGGTTTCAAAAGCTCCCCAGTGATTCTGGCTTCTGACCTTGAGCACACACTTCCTGCATGCCAGACACAGTTCTAAATGCCTCAAGAGTATTTGCGCATTTAGTCCTCATACTAACCACACGAGACAGGTATTATCATCAGCCCCACTTTAGATGGAAAGCTGATGTAGAGGAAGGTTAAGCAACCTGCCTGAGATCCCACAGCTGGAAAGTGTTTAGCAGGGATGGAGCCCAGGCAGATGGAACCAGCCATACTCTCCCCACTGCCCCACACGGTCTGTCCAGCGAGAGCAGACATGGGAAAGCCCTTCAGGGCCATCCACCCCATCCAGAGGTTCTTCACGCAGGACCATGCATGGGCTCAGTTTCCCCCTGAGATTATGTGTAAAATTCTGTGGGGGGGGGAGGGAGGAGTTTTCCAGGGAAATGGTCCTCAAAGGGGTGTGGGACCCAGAGAGGTTTGGACCCTGTTTTGGGCCACATGTGCATATCCCATGGGAACACTGAGGCAGAGGGTGGATGTAATGCAGGGACTCAGCTCCCGTTCCCCACACAAGACCACAGGACATGGTGAGGCCAAAAAGGAACAACGGAGCCACACATAGGGGAGTCAGACCAATATATTCTCGATGGCGGCTGGTCAAGACACAAAAGCAAACATCCGCCAGTATCCTAACAAGGGGTCTTCCTGCACCCCCATTTCATTGGCGGCCAGGTGAGACATGGGAAGTAGGATCCACAGGATCCTCAATCCACCGTCTGCTTCTCTGCTAACCAACCCAGCCCCTAGTGAAGCCACGGCAGTTATGTCAGTGGCTAATGGCTAACTGGTTACAACTGATGGCCAACTAGCCACAGCTGATGGCCAACGAGCCACAGCTGATGGCCATCCACTACCCGAACCAACACCTTTCCACGTGAGGCCGAGAGCCTGGAAACTGCTCTCCTGGCTCTGTCCCCACAGTGGGGTAATGACTTCCCCAGGGTCACCCAGGGACTTGGTAGTACAGCTGGCACTAGAACCCAGGCATCCTGCCCCCAGCCCAGGGCTGCTTTCTTGGCATCACACTGCATGTTTCTCAAGTGAATGGGGGTGAGGTGGGCAGAGAGGCCACCAGGGCCCGGGAGGTGGGTTCCTTCACACGCACCCCCAAAGCAGGGGAGGCATTGTCAGCAGCAGTGGGTGCCAGGCGTGGAGGTCTGGGTGGAGAAGGGACCGAGGGGAGGGCCCCTGGCTGATGGGCTGCTCCCGGCAGGAAGAGGGTGAGCTCTGCCTGAACAGCGCCCAGTGCAAGAGCAAGTGCTGCCACCGTACAAGTGGGCTGAGCCTGGCCCGCTGCGCACCCAAGGCCAGCGAGAACAGCGAGTGCTCCGCCAAGGTGGGTGCCAGAGGTTGGGTGTGGTGGTGGTGGTGGGAGCGGAGAGGGGCTGTCCAGAAGGGGAGGGCCCTGGAGAATTGGGGTGGGATCAGAGAGGATGGACCTGGAATGCTGAGATGTGAGAGGGAGGTTAACAGGCTTCAAAGCACTTTTTCCCATCCCGTGGTCTGTCTTGACACTCACAACTGACCAGTGAGGTGGATGGGGGCAAGGATTTGGTGTCCCCATTTCATGGATGGGTAAACGAGGCTCCCCAGAGAGATCTAGTTAGTAGGAGCAAATGAGCCGGAATGGGAACCAGACGCTGGGTCCTCCAGGCCCACAGCGCCCCCTGGGGAGGCAGTCAGGAGAGGCACCATCAGAAAAGAGCCGGCTGCGTCTGGTTCTTGGGGTCAGGCAGGTGGCAATTGGTGCCCAAAGTAGCCCCACACAGCCTGGGACTCCCCTGGCTCCATGTCTCTGCAGACGCTCTATGGGGTTTACTACAAGTGTCCTTGTGAGCGGGGCCTGAGCTGTGATGTGGACAAGTCTATCGTGGGCTCCATCACCAACACCAACTTCGGCGTCTGCAAAGATGCTGGACGCTCCCTGGAATGAAACCACCCACCCAGCCCTGCTGGCAGCGCAGCCCACAGAAGGCTCTCCTCCTTCACCGTCTCTGCCTGGCTGGCCACCCCCTTGACCACCACCTCCATTTTCTGATTGGGTTCTTGGCAATTAAAGCCCCTCCTGCAAACCTTCCCCAGGCTCCTGGATGTTTTTGCTGAATCAGCGCCTTCCTTTATGTTCCGTCAAACCTTTGCCTCAACGGGGTAGGCGTCATATAGGAAGGAGGGATGGGTCTGGTTCCAGGCAGGATGAGGCTGGACAGACTGGAGACAAAGTTGTGAAGCAGACCCCGGCAGGCTGGGAACCCTTCCATTTCTGGGGAGCAATCACATCTCCCTGGGATGCTCTCCTTGCCCCTCGAGTTCTCAGACAGACAGGCAAGTGCACACATACACAACCCTCTGGTGAGGAGTTATAATGACCCATATTTTTTACTCTGCATCAGAGCTTACCTGTCCCGTCCTGGGCTCACACCTCTTTTCTGGCCCCAACTCTCAGATGTGACAGCTATCGGACTCAACCCACGTGTTAAAGAGTCAGACCCCTAACGTTGTGGGTTAGTTACTGTGCTCGCAAATCCTCACAGCGATCCTGGGAGGCAGAGTTTATTGTCTCCACTTCAGAGATAAAAGAAATTAAGGTTCAGAGAGGTTAAGTACCTTGCCCAATCTCACAAAAAGCTGGCACTAAACCCATCTATCATCACCCCACCCTTTCTACGATTTCCTGTTCTTTCCCAATCATCCATCACCAAGACAATTGGCTGGAATTGCAGGAAATTTCGTTTTGGCTTCATATGAAAATGTCATGCCCCCTGGAGCCATCAAACCTGTGCTGCCTTAGGCAGACCCCATCTCTAAGATATGCAAGTGGAGGTTCACTGACCCCTCGGTGGGGATGCTGGAGAGGAGATTCACACCAAGAATGTGGGAGAGGAAACTAAATAAAACTAAGATACTCTCCCAGGCCCAGTATTCTGTAGTTCAAGGATCCATGAATCATTTGAATAACCATGAGGTTTATGAGTTAGGACTGGATTTAGCTGTAACAAAAAACGCAAGTAATTATGGCTTAAACAAATAGTGGCGTATATTTCTCATGAATCAAGAAATCTAGACATAGGCAGTGCTGGCATTTGTTTGGGTGCTGGCAGATCTGCAGTTCTCTTGACCTTCTCCTCACAGTTGGCAAATGCCTTTATAGTAGCTCCTATCCTCTCACCATATTCTGAGTTAGGAAGCATGGAGTAGAGTAAGGGTGGGATAGGCGGTGAAGGCAGAGTGTTTATCCTAGCATACCTTCTAGTCTTGCCCTAAAACCTCCAGGCAGACTTCTCCATAGCTCCATGACTGCAACGAGGTCACCTGACCATCTGCAGCTGCAAGGGAGGCTGGGTAATCAACTATTGGGAAAAGGGAATGGAATTGCCGTCACTGGCTTAGACTAATTATGATCTCTCTCCTGGTGCTGGGCACATACTACCCAAACAATACTGGGGTTCTGTTAGCAAGGGAGGGGGTGGGGCCAAAGGCTGGTAACAATGTCTGCCACGCCTGAATTAGTGCTCAACCAGAGGGGCTTTCCACACCTTAGCCCAGCAGGGGTCTCAGTCCTGAGACAAGGGTAGGTCATACTCCTGGGTGCCCAGACTCAGCCCTGGGGGAGATCTATATTCATTCACTTCTTTTTTTTTTCCCTACCCCACTCACTCCCCAACTCTGAGTCAAGCCATTGTTCTCAGTCTAGTTGTGGAGGACGCAGGACACCAGCCCGTGTTGGTGTTATGGGCATTGCACTCTACCCAGCTGAGCCGGTCAGTCACCAGCCACTGGCCGGCAGCTCACCGCAGCCACTCACGGCAGCCCAGCTCCAGATCGAGCCATTGTTCTCAATCTACCTGTAGAGGGCACAGCTCACTGACCCATGTGGGATTCGAACTGGCAACCTCAGTGTTAGGAGCACAGAGCTCCAACCACCTGAGCCACCTGGGCCAGCCCTGTCCATTGTTTCTGTGCATCTAGGTTAGCTCACCTTTAAAATGCCCCCTTTCAGACCAATACTTCTAAAACATACATAATCTTAACTAGCCTGTAATCCAATTCCCACCTTGCTTTCTCCCACCCTCATGTAATCTTCCTTATGGTCCCTCCTTAATCTTAAACACATAAAAAAAAAACTGCAAAGTTGTTATTCTCTGGAGCATTTGAGAGTTTGCTTCCCACATGTTGTGAGCTTGGCTGAAATAAACTCTTATAAAAATTCTCGGGGCCGGCCCGGTGGCTCAGGCGGTTAGAGCTCCGTGCTCCTAACTCCGAAGGCTGCCGGTTCGATTCCCACATGGGCCAGTGGGCTCTCAACCACAAGGTTGCCAGTTCAACTCCTCGAGTCCCACAAGGGATGGTGGGCTCTGCCCCCTGCAACTAAGGTTGAATATGGCACCTTGAGCTGAGCTGCCTCCCGGATGGCTCAGTTGGTTGGAGCGTGGGCTCTCAACCACAAGGTTGCCAGTTCAGTTCCTCGACTCCCGCAAGGGATGGTGGGCAGCGCCACCTGCAACTAAAATTGAACACGGCACCTTGAGCTGAGCTGCCGCTGAGCTCCCCGGATGGCTCAGTTAGTTGGAGCACATCCTCGCAACCACAAGGTTGCCGGTTCAATTCCTCGAGTCCCGCAAGGGATGGTGGGCTGTGCCCCCTGCAACTAAGATTGAAAGAACAACAACTTGAAGCTGAACAGCACCCTCCACTACTGAGATTGAAAGGACAACTTGACTTGGGAAAAAAAAAAAAAAAGCCTGGAAGTACACAGTGTTCCCCAATAAAGTCCTGTTCCCCTTCCCCAATAAAAAAAAATCTTAAAAAAAAAAAAAAAATTCTCCACAAGTTTGGATGTTTCTTATGTCAGCATTCCTCAATCCCTGTTTCCCCACCTGTAAAATAGGATGATAATGGTAACTACTCCTTAAAGGATTTTTGGAGAATTTGAGATCATGTGTGTAAGGCATCTCGCGTGGCCCCTGGCATCTAATAAGTGCTCAATAAACATTCAATTCTGTATACATGTTTGTTTTGTACACTTTTGTTCACATTTCTGAAATTTAAGGTCAGGGAACCAAGAGCTCAGATGTAAACTGAGCTTATTATGGCATGAGCTGAAGCCAGAAAGGGGTTGGGGTGGAGAAGGGAGCTCAAGTCTCCTCTGAAGGACTTTTATTCATGTTCCAACAGGGGAAAGACCCTGTTGACCCCGAGAAGGAATATACCTGCCAAGAAGGACTCCTTGTAATTAACTGGGCTCAAATTCATAATCAGAGTCTAGCAGCCATTGCTGACAGGAGCTTCTCACACATTCTGCATTTCAGGGGAAAGCCAAAGACTGAACTGTCAGCCTCCTGCTCTGTGTTTCTGCCATTTGAGCTGACCATTATGAAGGGGGTTCCTGGAATTGTCTTTCAGCCAATGGGCTGAGATCTGCCCAATATCCTCATTTGCATCCTTACTGACCAATCAGAGCAGCTCCATAATGACCAATCAGAACACGTGATTCCAACCAATCAGGGCAGTGCTATTTGGACCAATAAGACTGCAAATTTGGATTCCTTATTTGCATAGAAATAGACCAATCAGGGACTGGGACAGGGACTTTCTCTATAAAAGCAGGCTTCCCCTTTGTCTCTGCTGTGGTGGTTGCTCACTCCCGGGTTGTGAAAGAATTCATGAGGCACAAAGGAATAGAAGTTAGAAAGTTTATTTAAGAAGAAAAGCACCGGCAGAGGAGTTGTGGGGGTGGGGGGGGAGGGGGGAAGGGCGGCTGAGTCTAGAGTAGACAGATGTGCTGAGTTTCTGTTTAGCTGGGGTTTTATACTTTTCTAACCAAGATGTAATTTGCTTCAGCCTGTAGTAGAATCTTCTATTGTGTTCAGCTTTGTCCTTTGGGATGGGGGAAGGTGCTGTTAAACTTGTTATCATAATCTTTGCATTATTATGTAAATTTAAGGCGGAGCCAGCCCCCTGGAGTCCATTCCTGTCTACCCCTTCCTGTCTTATAATCGGCAAAGCACTCTTATGATTTCCCCAGGAGGCTGCTTCTCTCCATTTTGCAAACTGTTCATCTGAATAAAGTTTCTCCTTTTACTGCACCCCAGATTGGGAACGCCTGTTGGCATTGGATTGGTGGCTACAAACTTTTGTTGACAAACCCAAGCCTAAGAGAATCTCTTCCTGTTTCCTTCCTCATCTCCTCACGACCTCCTCACTGCCCCAGGAACTTGTCCCATGCCCAGCCCAGCTGAGCCCACCCAGCGCCCAGCTCCAAGGCAGCAAACATTGAAAACTCTTTATTTCAGTGATGGAGCATTATCCTTCCCTCCCTGCCCCTCCCCTGTTGGTAGAGGCTCTGGGGATCAGGGGCAGGAACACAGAGTTCTGGGTAGACATGGGGATGGGTGGAGGAGGGGCAGGAGGCAAGGAAGAAGAAACATTAGAAAAAAAAACTTTTCTTAGTTGGCCTATTTTTTTTTCAATTTTCTTATAATGGCCATAGACAATTTCAAACAATTTCTCATTCTTTGGAAATACACAAGTCAGGTCTGGCTGTCAGCGACACTTGTTATACAGGCCCAGGAACATCTGGGAAAGGCGGGACTTTGACCTTGACCTTAGCAGCTGCTCTGCCCTCAGCCCTGAAGGGCAGCCCCCATTTCCACCCCAGCCCAGCTCTGGGGCCCATCTGCTTCCACATAGCAGAGGAACCTGGGCATAAAGGACCCCCTCACCCAACTGCTCAGAGTTTGTGTCTCTGGTTGCCTCCCCCAGGCTGATCCTTAGGATTGTTCAGTGCCCTTCTAGCTCTTCTCCTAAATCCTTTCATGGGCAAATCAACTCACCAATCCTGCACACCTAGCTCAGAGGCTGCCTCAGCCCACCTACCTCCAGGAACACCTGGGGCCACAGCAGAACTCCTGGGGCTGGAGAGGAGGGGTGAGTCTAAGGCAGAGTAGACCTTCTAGCTGTGCGCATTTATGGTGCTACTTTCAGGGTTTGTTGAGATGAACCCTGGAGAACAGAAACCCATGTTAAAAAGGGGATCTTGACCCTATCCAGGATCCCAAGCCCCTGAAGTAGGAACCCACCTTAGGTCTCTCCTCAGTCTCTCCCTGGCCCCAGGAAGCTTGGAGATGCAGTCACAGCAGAGAATTACAAGCTCTGGGTCTTTTCCACCCCCTTACCCTTCCCTCCTTCCCGAGATCTGGGTCCACCCTGGATCTCCCTTTCTGTGAGTCCCTCCCTCCTCAACTACCCTCCACCCAAGGCTCCACGCCTACACCCACCTGTGAATGACACCAGTTGCTTTCAGATCCCTTTATGGCACAATGTGACTGGCAGTTGTAGGACTCCCGGTGGCAGCATCTGCTCTTGCACGTCTTGCTCTGGATGAACATCTCCCTGTTGTCAAGTTGGGAGATGACCCTGCCTGCTCCATCGCCGCCCACCGCCTGCACACCAGGAATTTTCTCCCTGCTGGCTCCCCCAACACTGTGTCCTTACCACCACTTCCACTGCCGCCAGGCTGGGCCATCTCTAGTTGGAGACTGGGGCATATCTGTGCAGTAGGGGGCAGGGAAAGAGGGCACCAGCAGGACGTGACTTGTGCCTAGAGGGGCTAAACAGTTTTTAAAAATTTGCCCTTAGTGTCCCCAAAATAGTTACTTCTCTAGCAAACACCAGGGTTATCCAGACCTTCCTGTCTTTGCTAATGCAGTTCTTTCCTTGGCACAAACTTTTCTCCTGCAAACTCCTACTTACCCTTTCACTTGAGCTGGAATGTCACCTGCCACCGCCCTCCCACACGCACGCACACATATAAACACTCACATACATCAGTGACCCTCACTGCTGGGGTTTATGACACGTTATCTATCACTGCCATCCACCACCTCTCTGTCAGACAATTTCACGAGTCATTCAACAAGCAAATGCTGAGCACCTACTGTGTCCAGGCACTGTTCCAGGCACTGTTCCAGGCACTGGGGACACAGCTGGGATCAAAACAAACAGAGCTGACATTCCAGAGCAGCAGTCGAACAGAACTTTCTGCAATGCTGAAAACGTGCTTCTTCTGCATGGCCTACTTTGGTAGTCCCAGCCACTATGGCTGCTGAGCACTTGAAATGTAGCTAGTATGCCTGAGGCGCTGAATTTTACATTTTGTTTAACTTTATTAATTTTCATGTAAGAAACTGCATGTGACTAGTGACTATACTATTGGACAAGTGCAGCTCGAGGGGAGGAAACGGATTATAAGTACATCAGTGAAATAGGGAGTCACAGACAAAATGTTAAGCAAAAGAAGCCAGATTTAAAAAAAAAAACACAACACTGTGTGACCCCATTATATGAAGTTCAAAAACAGGCAACACTAATCTACAACGATAGAGGTCAGGAGAGTGTTGTTACCTTTGGTACTACTGACGGGGGAGCTTTCTGAGTGCTGGACAGGCTGTGTAAATAGATCTAGGGGTTGGTTATGAGGGTGTTTGCATCGGTTTGAAATCCATTGATTTTGATGTCAGTCAAGATTTGGGCATTGTATTGTATGTAATTTTTACCTAACATAAATGTTAGGTATTATTAATTAATAATTATGATATATATTACATGTGTGTAATTGTATCTATTATGTATGATTAAGTGCTATAAAGAAAACAGAGCAGGAAAGGAGGGCTGGATTGGCATTAGCCTCTCCCTGGTCTCCCTGATTCCACTCTTGCCTGTAGCTCACCCCAGTCCCCCACCTCTACCCGGACACTCTCACCTTCTCCTTCCCACCTCCTAACGCTCCCTCTTTCCCATCAGTTCTTCCCAGAACAGCTAGCAGAATCTTTTTTAAAGGGTAAATCTCATCACATCATTCCCCTATTTCAAAACGTCCAAGGACTTCTCAGGGCATTTAGATAGAAAACTCTTTATGGGACCTGAAGTGCTTGTTCATTCCAGGGCTGGCCTCCTGTCACTAGATTTCTTGCTGTACATCTCCCCCCACCCCACCCCCCCACACACACACACCCTGCAGATACCACTGGGGCTCTGAATGCACCCAATTCACCTGGCCCCAGGCCATTTGCACTGCTGGTCCCTTCCCCCAGAACACCCTGCCCTGTGAGCTCTGCCTGGCTGCCTCCCTCTCCTGCCCTCACGTCAAGGCCTTCCTGTACACCCAGCTAGAACGGTCCCCATCACCTGCTTCTCAGCGCTTATGACTCTCTGAAATTGTCTTCTTTATTTATCTTTTATTTTTTAAAAAACTCTCCCCTTGCTAGAACCTCAGTTCCAGGAGGGCAGGGATCTTTCACTACCTCATTCACTGCAGTATTTCTTAGCCCCTAAGATCAAAGTCCTCGCACATAGTAGGTGTTGAATGCAAAGCAGCTGAATAAATGAAGACACTGTAATACTCTGTCCTTTACCCCTCTGACCTCATGCCCTATTATTTCCACTCTCCCTCACTCCTCCTTGTTGTTCTTTGAATCTGCCAGGCCAGGTTCCAGCTCTGGATCTTTGCCCTGGCTCTTCCCTCCACCTGGAACGCTCTTTCCCACATACCTGCCTAGCTGGCTCCCTTTAGGAAAGACCTCATTCCCTTCAGGCCTTCGTTTAAATTTCATTCTGTTAGTAAAGTCTCCCTGTCGTCGGCCCCTGTTTAAAACTGCAACCTCTCCTCCTATCGCCACTCCTGAAGCCTCTTCCTTGTTTTTTTGTCCCCAGGTGTTTATCACCCAGGATATAGTAATATTTTACTTATTTGCCTCCTACAGGAGAACATCAACTCTACAAGGGCAAAGATTGATGTGTCTTGCTCACAGCCCTATCCCTACCAACTAGAAAAAGAATTTACATAGAATAGGTGCTGAATGAATGCATGAATGAATGAACGAATGAATATCTCTCTTACCAGATATGGGCCTGGGGAGGGGGGCGTGCAGCGTCACATTCCCCTCTGTGATGGCCCGCCTGGGTGCAGCTCCCGTGACTCAGATGAGTTTCCTTTTCATCCGATACGTCTTCTGCCCAACACTCCCTGCTGCCCCCCCACTCTTGGCTTTCACCCATGTCAGCCTCTGTGCCCTCCCACCCTCCCCAAACAGTACAGGTCTTAGGATGGTGGCAGAGGACGTGACTGTACCCTCAAGGTTCCTTACCAAATTTGGGGGTTGTATCTGGAAAAATGAGCCCCTGCTGAGGAGGAACAAAACAGAAGAGAAGCAGGAGGACCGGGAGCAGCAGCCTCCGAATCACGGCCCAGAGGTGGTGGTGGCACTTCTAAGGTCCATCTAACTACACTGCATCTGCCATGTCCCTGCCATGTGACCAAGGCCTAAAGGGTAGGTAATAACGTGTGACCGCCCAATCCCAGCATGGACAGGAGAGGCTGGCAGTGCGGGGCTGGCTCCCAGACCAAAGACAAGCAATGGGGAAAGTGGACGTTCTCGGGAACCGCTGTGCTTCCTGGCCCACGTGTTGTGCTCATCTCACTGCCGGCAGAATAGGCTAGTCCGTGTGCTAGGGCTCCGGCAAGATCTGGGTTCAAGCCCAGCTTTCTAGCTTACTGGCTGTGTGATCTTGGGCAGGCTTCATGACTTCTTGGAGTCTCAGCTTCACCATCTGCAAAACGGGGGATAATAATATTACCTCACAGGGATGACGCGAAGTTTAAACAACCGGTGTCGTGCTTCACATAGAGTAGACACCCAGGAAATGGAAGTTGTTCTCTTGAGAATTAGAAGATCTCAGAGTTACAGGGATTTGAAAAGATTCTCTCATCCAAACCAATGGTACATTATTGTTAATAAACAGCATTATAAACATTTTGTCTCTCAGATGAGGTGAGTAAGTAACAAAGAGGTTGCCGTACTTCCCCAAAGTCAGCAAGCTAGCAAGTGACACATTAGACTCTAGTTTTCATCTTTGTACTCCCTTCCCCCAGAGACCTTCCATTAGAATTCAATAACTCCATTTCTGTAGAAAATCCAGAATGCCTAGATGCACTTGCGTAGGCCTTTTTGGCAAACACAAGAATAACAAGCCTATGACTCACAGACCGTGAATGGGTTGTGGTGTCAGAGTCTTAGGAGTGGGAATGGATGGTAATGCAAAGGGCAGAGCAACGAGAAACATTTTTATATACACTCATCAGGCAGGCCAGGTACTGCTGTGGGAACAAACTACCCAGGACTCCTAGAGACTTCACACAACAAAAGTGGATTTCCTGCTCACTCAAAGTCTGCTATGGGTCCGGGGACTCTCCAGGACAGCATGTGGTGACTTAGTGATCCAGGCATCTCCCATCCTGCACCACCTGGCCATGGCAAGGAAAGAGAATTGTAGAACTCACAGGCTTTCTGGGTACCACGCTGAAGGTGAAATCAACCCCCAAACCCCCATGAGGTCACGTACCAAGATGATAAGAAAAGGTTTATTACTTGAATTACATAACGTTCTAGGGGCAGCAGGCAGGTGCAAAGAGATGTGAGTGGCATGAACGAAGGTGCCTGTGTCTTTAACTTTTACTGTGGCTAGAAGATGGGGCCAGGGGGACGTTCCCATGAGCAGGCTGGGGTTTGTGCGGTTTGCACTTCCCAACAGCGCCAAGGGAGGGCGCACGTGCTTTTCTTATTGACTTGCTGATTTGTAGGGCAAAAGGGGAGTGATGGGGACTTGAAAGCTGTCATCCGCCAATCATCAAACATGGAGTCTTGCTTTGTATCACATCAGGCTTGCTCTTCTCTGCGTTGGCCCAGAAGTTGCACCTGTCGCTTCACACAATCAGAAATATTCACACAACCCAAGCTACCTGCGGGAAGGCAGTCTTTCTGGTGCTGAGGGAGAAGACAGGAAGTGGGATTTGCTGAATTCACAGCATTGTCTCTGCCTTGTGTTGAAAAAAAGAAAGGAAAGCTAAAAGGGTGTGGACCCCGCCTTAGAAATACGGCTTCTGAAAGGATGGACATACATCTTGGTGTGTCTGAAATGTTCCTATAGTCCTGTTGTAATTATTGACAGTGTTCACTTTCTCAAATAGGGGAACTGCATGAAAAATATGATCTGGGTATAATTCTAATTTCTATTGTAAACGTTTGTCAATATCACAAAATTCAGCGCTATTCAGGTTGACAAAGGTGATACATTATAGAATTGTACTTCTGAAACTTATATAATTGAGACAGGTTAGTTAACATGTTGTTAGGCAGACAGGAAAGTCCCTGGTAAAATAAGTAAAAAGCAGCCATATCCTGAAACTCCAGGTTCTGGAATGTCTCCTTCACTCCAGGACAAAGATATGAGAATGTGCCTTGAGGTTAATAAATTATCTATAAATCTCTTTTGGCAAAGGAGCCGATCTGATAGATAGGGATGGGTTCCTTAATCCCTTCAGGATGGGCAAACAGGACAAACCTGATAGACGAATTCCATAAGAAGGCGCCAGTTCCTCTTCCCCAAACAGACAAGGGAAGGTATAAAAGTAAGAATTTTTGCCTCAATCACTGGGCAGCCCGGTCAGGACCCCCTCTCATTCCGAGAGCTGCGACTCTTTACTCTTTACTTTTAAGAAACGACCCTCTTTTAAAACTCCTCGCCTCTCCTTGGTCTGTGCTTCCATTCTTTGGTTTCCCAGGACACAATCCGGCACGAAGAAAATATTCTACATCATGATGTGATTAAGCAACATTACCCTGATAAATTTTTAAAAAATAGATTTATGATATGGGTTTATCAATCTGGAAAATGGCAAATTAAACATGTTTATTTAAAAAAAAAAAAAAAAGAAAGAAAGAAGGCTTCTGAGAGGGGCTGAGCCTGTGTTTGGGCAGAAATAAGTCTGATATAACGGGAGGAGAAAGATTTGGTGAAATTCAGGTGGCCTGGAGCTTTTGCCTTCTCAGCATCAAGTTTGTTTCTCTAAAATCTCCAAGTGAGGAACATTTGAATATCCAGATGCAGAAAAACTTCACCTCTGAATCTGCATGTTAACTACCATAATGCAACAAACAAACAAAAACAAGTATTTATTACTATAGCAAGAAAGGGAGATTCTGAAAAGCTTCTCATCTGCCAGGGACAGAGAATCAGTCAGGACTTAACTTGGTTACAAGTGACAGAAACCCAACCCAAAGTGGTTAAAGAAAATAGTGAATGTACTGGGTTATGTTACTTAAAAGTCCAACGTTAGAGCTATCTGACTTAAGGCACAGCTTGTTTCAGGGGCTAAAATAAAGACATTATAATCTGGCTAAATTCTCCTCTGTGTTGCCTTCATTCTGAGTCCATATAGTGATAAGATGGCTGCCAATAACCCCAGACCTACTTTTTCCCATGCTCAAGTCCAGTGAGAAAGTATTTCATCTTAGTAACTCATACAAATCCTGAACTTCACTCTGATTGGGCAAATTGGGCCATGTGCCCATGGCCAAACCTATCCCGAAAGCCAGGGCAGCAGAACCAACCTCATGGCCACCTACTGAACCAATCTCTGTTTCTAGAGGACTCAGCATTCTGATGTGGATGGAGTCCCACCCAACTTCATGAACTGACAATGGAAGCGGGTTGGTTTCCTTACAGGAAATTCAAGGTTACCAAGAGAAAGGGAGCAATGGATCTTTGGCAGGCAAAATCAGTAAATGTGCCTTAGATAGGGCAAATGGGAATTTTTAGGGGACCACCCACTATGCCTAACTTAAAGCAATGCAAAGTGTCATTAGCACAGCTTTTATTTAGTGTTTTCAGTCTTTATTGGTTTTAAAGTTTTTCAAAGTAAAAGTATTTATAAGACTTTTTATAAGTCACTACCATTCTCAGCTCTCTTTCCAAAGCAATTGTGTTTTGAGTGAATTCTACCCATTTAAGGAGAGTCTAGAGTTCCAGAATTGGCTTTGCCTCCACTTGGAAAGTTTCCTTCTCTACCAGTCAATGTCCAGTCAGGAAGACAGAAACTACTCTAGGTATTTGAAAGAGAATTTAATATACGGAAATGGTCACACAGGTGATGGAGAAGCTGCGAAACCAAACAGGATGTCAAGGCAACAGGGAGATTAGCGATAGCAGGAAGACACCAATGCCCCTAGAGCTGGAGAAACAATGTGATGAGGCTGTGTGACTGGAGTCCCTGGGGACTGTAGGGGAGGGGCTGTCCTAAGGGAGACAAGAGGACTGCTAGTGACATCACCTGAAGTGGAAAGCAGAGGCTTGGGAGGAGGGCAATCGCCCCATTTCCTGCCCTCTGATCTTCAGCCGGTCCTAGAAGCCCAGAAGACAAAGGAGCCTGGGAAATGTAGTTCCAGGGATAAAGAGCTGAGCAGGAGGAGGGCAAACAGGGAAATGACTGGCCCACCTTCCTTCCAAACCCTCCAGGCTGGGAGGAGTCAGTGTGCTTCTGTCTTTTCCCCACTTTGTCCCTCTCTCACTCTTATGTCCGGCTTCAGACATAATGCTAAAGTGGATGCTTTACTTATAGGGGGACTTTAAGGGAAGGAATCACACCTGCCACAAAGCTCATCATTAAGCCTCGGGATAGCATTGATGTCAGTGTTTAGGATGGGGAGACACCACTCTGTGAAACAAACCTCAAACTTTTCCTGTTTTTTTTGTGTGTGTGTTTTTTAATCTTCATAAAAATTTTGCCATATTCATCTCCTGCAGAAAAGAAAGCCACGACTTGCTCATGGATATACATATAGGTAGCTGCTCTTCTGAGTACACTTCTACCATGTTTCCAATAGGGACCCAACTGGACTTTACTGCAAGGCTTGCTGGGAAGTTGAGGGTCATGTGCTCCCCTTCCACCAGCAATTTCCAAAGCCATGGTGAAGCCAGAGTACACAGCTCCAGGAAGAGCTGCCAAACAGTACACCATTGGCTCTAGGTCGTGGGATCCAAACTCCCCTCGCTAATTAAAATAATAATAAAGGGGTTTGTGGTGGCAACTTTTTCCCACTGTAGGTTCTTCTTTTGTCCTTTGGTACTAGAACCCCAATCTTTAGTTGGGCACATGGACACCCAGATGAAAACTACACTTCCCAGTCTTCTTTGCAGTGAGCTGCAGTCATGTGAATAAGTTCTGCCCAGAAGTAAGAGAAAATAATTTGTGCTGCCTCTGGGTCATGCCCTTTTAGGAAGGGTGAGCATTTGCTGTCCTTCTACTCGCTTTCGTCTAACTAGCATATGGACACAGCAGATAGGGTGATGAGCCATCTTCGAAGATGTAGAGGGAAAAAGAAAAATATCCTAAGGCAGAGCTTCCCAACTAGTGTGTCAGAGATACAGATCCGCTCTGCCCTCAGGAAAGCCCCACAGCCCTTCCACTTTCACCCCACCGTGCTATACAGATGTTGTGCTTCTATGTTTGCTGCGCTGTAAAAAATAAAACAATAAAAATAAAAAGGAAGCAGAGCAGCAGACGGCCAAACGAGAAGATGGAAAGCGGTGGGGAGGGGAGCATGGACAACCTCACTCAGCACAGCCTCCACCCAGCCTCCTCCAACTACCGGGTGAAAGACAAATCGTCTACCTTGCTTAAGCCATCATTAGAGTAGGTTTTTGTTTCTGTAGCTATAACCTTGTATCCTTAAGAACATAGATGGTTTGGATTAGGAAATGACTTTATTGTCTACCCATAAGGAAAGAGTTAAGCAAAATATGGTCCATGTGTAATAAAATTAGGCAGTCATTAGTGTCTTCACAAATACTTGGTGACGTGGGGGAAATGATCAAGATAGAATGATATAGGAGAAAAAGCAACATCTAATTTCTGTGTGAGGCAAAGGATCTCTGAGCTGCACTGTGGTTCTGTCAAACGAGGAGTGGTGAATGGGTCTAGGACAGGGTGGCCCTCAAGGAAGACTAAATTTGGGGTGAAGTAGAGTCTCAGGGTTCCAGACTGACCCAGGAAAGTGGGTCCAGACATCAGAGCTGTGGCCGGACATCTTTGTCAGGATCTGGCCCAGCAAGGAGGGGGAGTTCCGAGTCCCAACTGTGTGGGTGCCCTCTTGGCTGTGGGGATGCCAGAGAAAACCTGCACCCACCCCTATCAAAATTATCCCAGGGAGGCTGACTCCACCCAGGCTAAGCCAAGGCTAAGCCAATCCGCAATTTCTACCACATTGACTGGTTCAGGAGTGAGTTTGCAGACTAAGCCAGTCTAATCAGAGTCAATCTTGGGGTGTTTGCTAAGAACTTGGGACAGAGATGTTCCCTTTTTCTGGAAGGAACAATATGCATGGGTCAGGTGGATTTGTGGTTAAGAGCCTGCCCTCTGTTGCAAGACAGCCTGGGTTCAAATCCCAGTCCCATCCCATACCGTGAACCCTTGAGAAGGGTACTGTGAGCCTTAACTCCCTATTTGTAAAATAAGAATAATTATGGTGTGTACTATAATCTTGTAACAATGAGTTAATACAGATTAGAAAGCACTTTGCACAGTGTCTGGGACATAATAAGTGCTCAATAAATGCCACCTGTTTTTATTAGGTGACACCTGGAACTTTTGTGGCCACCAGGAAGAAATCCAGCCTGAGGGCCATGGATTCAGCCAGACCGGAAGCCTGCCCTGCTTCTGGATTTCTAGTTCTCATCACCAATGAATTCCCTCAGCATCTAGATCAATTTAAGGTTTTGTTTTCGTTTGTTTTGGATACTTGCAGCAGAAAATTTCCTCACCAATACCCCCACTGTGTGACCTTCGACAAGTCACGTAGCTCTCTGAGCCTCAGTTTCTATATCCATAAAATGGAACTGATAATATCTGAGATAGTAGAGACGTCAGTGAACCAAGCCCTTTCCAACCACAGGCATGAGCATTTTTGTGTTTATACGTCACACATACTCTCATAAATACTCTCTCAATGACCTCTACCCTTTTGCTCCCTTGGCAAAGCATTTACGTACTCCCTCTCAGTCCTTCCCACATACACCCATCCATAGGCACCTCAACCTCACTCTCCAGACACATTCCTCAACCCTCCCCCAACCCACACACACACGTACACACACGGCCCTCCATCCCAAGACTTGGCCCTTTCTGGACTCAGCCTTCTCTCACTCACACACACCCCCTCACCCCATTCCCGTCCCTCAATTCTGCCCTGAGGCCACCATGCCTCCTCCAGACAGGCCAAAGCCCATCAGAACCTCTTTCATGCCTCTAGTCTCCCTTTTTATCCACCCCCAAACTGGAATAATCCCTACAAGGTTCCCTCACCCAGGAAGTGCAGACAGAGGCCAGAGCCAGGAAGAAATTTTCATGTTTCAGGAGCTGGATTTTGAGCAAGATGGAGGCTCCCAAGGCCTCTGGCCCCAAGGGAGGGAAGGAAAATGGCAGTGACCAGCATGTATCCTCCTCTAAATCAAACGGCACCGGCGGGGACACATCTCGTCCTTGGATACGCACCTCAAACCCTTTTGGCAGGGGCATATTATGTTGGTGGCTCCCTTGGTCTGCAGGGAAAGAGTATGAGAGTTGGGGGTCACCAAGGTGCAGGGGAGAAGAGGGTTAAAGTTCTTGAGGAGAAGAAACAAGAGCACAAGTGATGGAGTAAGACAGACCTGGGATCTGTCAGCCGTACAGCTTATAACCTCCTGAGCTTAGGCAAGTCAGTGAGCTTCTTTGTCTCAGTGTGGTCATCTGTTAAATGGGGATAACAATAGTAACCCAGCTCTTAGGGTTAGTGTGAGGATTAAGTGAAACAAGGTAGATCAAGTACCCATAATGAGAAGACCCTCTGGCCACTTTAGCTGGAGAGTCAGACCAGGCAGGGGCCTGGTTGGTTTCTAACAGCACTGGCAGTTCCCCAGACAGGGACATGGAGGTCGAGCCCATGCTCCCTAGAAAGACTTGGGCCTGGGGCCAGAGAGAGAAGACAAGCAGGAACAAGACATACTGTGCATTCTGCTCCCTGCATCTCCACGAGCTAATAACAACCACGCTCGGTTGAGCGCTGTCGTTGCCAGGACCACATATTCTTCCCAACATCCTGGTGGGGTGGGTACTTTAACCCCATTTTACAGATGAGGAAATTAAGGCTCAGAGAACACAAGTGACCTGAAGTCTCAAAGACAGGGGGCGGAAAAGCCAGGATATACACTCAAGTCCAACTCTAAAGCTGTGGTCCTGCCACTTCAGCGCCCTGCTCCTCTCTGGAAGTGAGGTCACTGTGGCAGGTAGGTGGGGATTGCTAGGGAGAAGGCCTTTCCCCACCTACTGTGCCTCAGTGATGTTAGGGTAGAGATAGTCATTCATTCAACAAATATTTGTCCAGCAACTACTTTGTGCAGACACTAAACTGAGGGGTGGGGGTCAAATATAAATATGCTGCAATCCTGCTCTTGAAGAGCCCCCCCAGTGGCAGAGACAGACAGAAGGCATGGCAAATCAGGGAGCGATGTGCTCTGCTGAGAGTATGAGCCAAGGGTGTGGGAATTCTAAGGAGAGAGGGCTTCTCAGAGAGCTAGGCTGGAGTTGTATTGCAGGATGAGTAGGAGTTTGCCAGGTGGAGAAGGGGGAAAGGGTTTCCCAAGTACAGGGTGAAAAAGCAGGTGCAGCCAAGTGGGGTTTTTTTTGTTGTTGTTGTTTTGTTTTTTGACATGCTCCAACCAACTGAGCCATCCGGGAGCTCAGCGGCAGCTCAGCTCAAGGTGCTGTGTTCAATCTTAGTTGCAGGGGGCAGAGCCCACCATCCCTTGCGGGAGTCGAGGAATTGAACTGGCAACCTTGTGGTTGAGAGCCCACTGGCCCATGTGGGAATCGAACCAGCAGCCTGAACCAGCAGCCTTCGGAGTTAGGAGCACGGAGCTCTAACCGCCTGAGCCACCGGACCGGGGGGGCCCCCCCAAGTGGGTTTTTTAACCTTCCTTCCCCACCCTACTTGCCAATGGTGCTGCCCCACCCCAGAGCCTCACCTGGGGCAAGCATACTGTGGCTATTTTGGTCTTGGGGGCACAGAAGGAGCCACCGTGGTCCAAGTCCATGAGGCAGCAGTCACTGAAGCATTCAGCGTGGTGGGCGCACCCAGCTCCATTAATCTGTGGGGACAATCCAGTCAACAGCTCTCTGGGGGGAGGGGGGAGGGATCTTGGTATGGCCAAGGCCCCAGGGCTCCAAGAAGAGGAGCCTGAAATAGTCACCCCCAAGTCTCCCCCCCATGTCACCCCCTCCCCCCCAGCAGCATTCAGAGGAACAGGGGAGGGAAAGAGTGGGGATTTAGTGTTTTCTTCTCTGCCTCTTGTTTCCCAGGGCCCTCTCATTTCTGTGGGTCCCAGAGGGTGACCTGTGCTGGGGGAGCAATACTCCCAGATCACACTTTCAGTAGGGAGTGGGCAGAAAGTGGGGGAGAAGAAAGATAGAAAAGGGAAGAAAGAGTCATTGTGCCTGGAAGTGGGGGGGAGACTGGGAGACACTAGAGCAGGTAGGTTAAGGCAGGGCTGGAGGGCCAGGGCTGAGACGTCCCGAGTGGGCGAGTGGGAGCTGGGTGCGGGATGGAGGGGATAGTGCTAGTCATAGGCACACATTCTTTCACTTCCAGGGCCACCAAGGAACGCATCAAAGCTTCCAGTCTGGGAACAAATCCCCAACGTGGGCTGCTTCCCACCCCCACCGGCCACTTGTCTCTCCGAACCCAACCTGCACCTTCTGGCCAGACTGATGCCTCAGCCACCACATTCTACTGCAGTGAAAGATTAGAAACGCTCGCTCTCTCGCTCACCTTCGTTCCCCACCTTTTCACCTGCGGGAACGCAGCGCAGCAGGGGAGCAGGACCCCCGCGAGGAGCAAGTAGGCTGCAGCCATGGGCTTGGGCAGCAGAGGTCCAGCGGGGCTCCGGAAGGGCCAAGGGGATAAACCCCCTTCTCTGACACGTGACCCCGCGCCCCGGGGGCCCGCCCTCGGCGGGAGGGGGAGGGGAAGGAAGTCGGGGCAAAGCCTTTTTCAGCGCCCCGGGAAGGGATGGAATAAGGAAAGGCGCTCCGGTGAGACCCTGATTCAAGCCTTGAACAGGCTGGATTTTATAGGTTGAAGGGGCCCTGGGGGCGTCCATATATGTTACTTCCAAATAAAAACTAAAACTAAAATAAAACTTTACAAATTTTATTGAAAAATTATGCAAAATTTATATGCTGAAATGAAAATGATACCGTGCTAAGGTCTGGCTGCCTGCCGCTTGAAAAAGTTAAACATCGAGAGACATGGTTGGTGGAAAGAAAAGCAAGTTTATTCAGGATGGCGGATTCCTGTCCAAAGGCCATCTCCCCGTTCCTAGACGGGTCAGAAGGTTTTCTAGGTGCACAGGAAGAACAAAAGACCGGGAGCCGGTCAGGAGGGTCGGAGTGCTGATCCTTCCGGGGGTCTGGTCTGTGTTAAGATCATGTTGTCGCCGGACTCCCCAGACTCAGCCACTGCAGCCTGGGGCTTCATCTGTATTCTGGTGTCTGGGCACCTGATGATTAAGCAATCGCTCCTTTCAGGTTAGGATTCTGTTAATTATATGGCTTAACGAGATATGGGTAGCCTTGAGAAAGGGAACAAAACAGAATTCTTCAGTTAATCAGTGAGGGGAGAAACAAAGAGGAAATAGCTGAATATCAGGGCAGATGTAACTGCAAACCAGCTAGGTTTAATTACAGGTGGCTAGATAGCGAGCTATGCGGTGAGTCAAACTGCAAACCAGCTAAGTCTAATTATGTTATTGATTTACCGAATTTCACCCTTACAAAAAGAGCTTCCTTCTTGATATTCTGACCGTCTCTCCGCCCTTGCTGCACCACACTTCCCCACCCCTTATCTTTTGCATAAACTAGCCCTGACTTCTGGGGCTTCTCCAGGCCCTGTCTCATCATCTGTAAGAATCGGGGTAAGACAAGATGACCTCTTCCAGTCCTAATGAGTTGATTCACTATCTAAGAATTTATTTGTGAATTCTATGAAAGTCAGGGTGTGGGGGACAAAACGGAAGGGAGGAGAGAGTAGAGAGGAAAACCCAGAAGGAAAAAGAGGATAAAGGGTAAAGGGAGGGTGCCTGTAGCAATCAGTGGAATTGGGGGCGGTGGGGGGGGGGGGGATGCAGGGATGCAGGCCTTTATCACGTTAACCCTGGATGAAAGTCCTGCCTCACCGCACCCATGCCTGCTTCTGCATTTAAAAATGTGCTCTTAAGAAAAGATCTGAGGAGCCCAGTCTTGATGGGGTGGTATGCTATAGACTGAATTATGTCCCCCCAAATCCATGTTGAAGCCCTACGCCCCATGTGATAACATTTGGAGTTGGGGCCTTTGGGAAGTGCTGTCTCGTCTCTCTGCCATGTGAGGACACAGCAAGAAGGCAGCCATCTGCAAGCCAGGAAGAACTCTTGCCAGAACCCGGCCATGCTGACACCCTGCTCTTGACTTCCAGCTTCCAGAATTGTGAGAAATAAATTGCTGTCATTTAATTCACCAGTCTATCGTATTTTGTTATAGCAGCTGAGCTGACTAATATAAGGGGGCTTAGGTGTTTTCTCTAAGAATAACAGCCCCCACTGTACTCTGAGTGTTTTGTGTCTATTATCTCTATTCACCCTCCCTGTCTTAGCGTCATTGACGTTAGCTGTCACAGCTAAGAACTCCTGGAATTTCAGTGGTGCAATACCACTTTATTTGCCAAACATGTAAAGTCTGATACGGGACAGGAGACCTTTCTTCCATCCTGTAGCCACACCATATGGGAGACTGGCCTCTGAGGTCATTATGGAAGATGGAAGAGAGACATGGAGGAAGCACACAGACACTTGAATGCCTCAGCCAGGGGTGACACATGCCTCTTCCACTCACAGACCATTGGCCAGAACTAGTCACATGACCACAATCTGCTGCAAGGGAGGCTGGGAAATTAAGGGAACTCAGGAATATTTAGTGTATTCTATCATTTCTGCTGCATAACTCTTATCCCTATTTTACAGGTGAAGAACCTGAAGCTTCAAGATAAAATAACTTGCCCAAATAACGCAATTAAGTTGCAGAGCCGGATCTAAACCCAGGGCATTCTAGCTACTGAGCCCAAACTCTTCCCACTGCCCTACCCTGCCTCGGGAGGTCAAAAGGCATTATCCCCAGTACAGGGATTCCTGTCGGGGCAGCCGGATGGCTCAGTTGGTTAGAGCTAGAGCTCTCAACAAGGTTGTAGGTTCAATTCGCGCATGGGCTGGTGGGCTGTGCCCCCTGCAACTAAAGATTGAAAACGGCAACTGGACTTGGAGCTGAGCTGCGCCCTCCACAAGTAGATTGAAGGACAACGACTTGGAGCTGATGGGCCCTGGAGAAACACACTGTTCCCCAATATTCCCCAAAAAAAATTTTAAAAAGAAAGGACTCCTGTCATCACCGCGTCCTCTTCCTCCAGTAGTCACAGCCCGAAACTCTTTTCAGACCCGTGTCCTGCTGCTTTGGTCAGCGAGTTACCCATCCATAAAGGTCATTGTGTCTCCCAGCCCCACTGAGAACTTACGAAGAGTCCCCAGGGACTAATAATTCTTTGTATAGAGTAAACACCTTCCCTGAGCTACTTGGCCCTGCCGGTGATATTTGAAAAGTACTATTGATTGTTTTGAAGGGGAAGATTTGAAAGCAGGAGAGCAGCAGCTGTGTATCCAAATTGGCAAGTTGGGCTTCTTGATCTGGGGCCCAGGGCCCCCTAGGAAGTTTATTGCAGGCCCTGAGGGGTTGGTGGATCCCCTGAAACACTATGCAAAATATTTTGTGCATGGCTTTAAAAAATGATTTTTGACAGTGGGCTGTGATTTTCCTCCGAAATGACTCGAGACTGGTTCAGAATCTTTATGTTAAGCCGAGGAAACTGAGCCCAGAGAAGGAAGGGACTTCCCCAAGTGACTCAGCAGAGCCAGACCTACACCTCGGGCTCCTGACTCCAAGTCCTGTGCTCTCTCTTCTGTACCGAGGGCCTGCCTCCCAAATCCAGCGGGGTTGGACCTAAGCTCAAGTCCGGGACACCTGCACTGTGAGGGGGACGGAGCCAGTGGGGCCAGTAGGGCCATCCCTGAGCCACCTGACCTATGAGCATGGCCGCAGCTCTGCCCGTTGGTCAAGGCCCAAATCTGACCATCCCAGTCTCGTATGAGGAGAAGGGGGGTCGGTTCAGGGCAAGGGAGCCCCTCACTGGTGGATCTCTGTCTCCCCCATGTCCTCATTCCCTGTCCTTTTGCCTTCCCTCGTCTTACATTCTCCAGTGTCTCTCTTTTTCTTTCCTGCATCTTTCTGGTGGTTTCCATGACAATGTTCTCACTGGTCTATAGCAAAATGAAAAGAATAAGGGTAATGTGGTATTTTTGGTTAAAGATAAATGTACTTAATTTAAAGAATGATTCTTTATTCTGAAATTACATCCCTCCTACTTTTTTAGTATTCAATGTGTTTTTACGAAATAATGGCAATAACACAATGGTTGTTTTTTTCAGTTTTCCATGTTATTGCTTGGTTGTTATATATGTTGTTAAATATATACAAATTCTGTCAGTCTGCAAAATTTTTTGCAAGTTTTATCAGTCTGCGACATCCAAAATAAAATTCTGGAGAAAAGTGACCTAGTGGAAATTGTGTTTCTCAATCCATTCCTGAAGGAACTCTAAAGGTAATCTGGGGAGATGATGAACGAGGAGGTGTCTGAGAGTGTTTGAGATGTGGCGACAGCACAGCAAAGTCTTCTTAGAGAAGAGGACCTCAGTGGGAAGTCTTTGGAGGTGAGGAGGCACCGAGGTCCAACGTAAAGCGCCCAGGACAGCCCTGGATGCCAGCAGGAGGGCTCTTTGTGAAGCTTGAAGGGGGACTAGGATTTGGACAAGCAGAGAGTAAAGGCCTTCCAAGCAGGGATCCAGAGTGAGCAAAGACGAGAATGTGTAGAGCGCAGGGAGAGCATAGCGAGACAGGCTGTCTGCTAGTGGAAGGATGCAAAGTGGAGTCAGGGCAGTGTGTGCTCCAGGGAACTTGGGGGACCATGAGAGTAACCCCAGCTGAGATGACGCTTCAGTGGACAGCTGGGCCAGTGGTAGCAGTGCTGGAGTCAGGGAAGGAGTACCCCAGACCTAGCCTGGGAGCCATGGGTATGAAGGTGAGGGAGGCCGCCCTGCTCTGTCTGTGAGGAGGGGAGGGGACTCCTGAGAGAGGGAGAGGCCCAGCATGCACTGGGAGAGGTCAATACCTGCCCAGCCTCAGGTCTCTCTCTCTCTCTCTCTCTCTCTCTCTCTCTCTCTCTCTCTCTCTCTCTCACACACACACACACACACACACACACACACAGAACCAGGGGCCAGACTCAGAACACACAGCTCTCATTTCTTCCCAGGATAGGCTGAGCCTTGGGGAAGGGGAGGGGGTAGCTGTCAGCTCAGCTGGGGAGAAAGGCCTGAAGGGAGAGGACAGAGCTAACTAACCAGCAGCCTCTTCCAGACCTAGGCAGCCCTCAGACCCTGGGGCTTCCAGCTGGAGGACAGAAGTGGACAGTCATACCTAGTGGCCGTTGCCTCCCACCCAAGGCAGTGGATTGAGCTCCAGGCCTTCCTCAGAGGGGTCATGGAGGGCTCCCTACAACCTCTATGTTAGGTGAAATGCTCATGCAGAAGACAGTCCCCAGAGCATTCCGTGCGGCTTCGGAGCATCACAGAGGGATGGCCCACCCTGGCGCCCTGGACACGCGGCCTAAGTGTCGGGTGCATGTACAGCCTCGCTGGCACTAGATCATCAGCATCTCGTCCTGCTCCCACTCAGTGAGTTTCTGAGCCACATTAGTACTCAGTCTCTTTGGCAATGAGGGCCCCTTGTCCACCTCCAGGAGCCATGAGGTAATCACGACTCCTTCATCGGCAAGTGAAAGAAACCCAAAACAAACTAACTTATTTTAAAAATAAAAACCAAAAAGAACAGTACTAGGGCAGTAGCTGTGTGAGGCTGGCTTCCAGGTTCCAGAGATACGCATGCTGACATCAGATGTCTTTCTTCTTGTTTCCAACCTTTGCACAGGCCCCATTCTCTTTCTCTCCAAGAGGAAGACTGCCTCTCTGCGGAGAGTGGGAGGGGGAGGGCAAAGCTCTATACAGCCCCCAGCACCTCCACTCAGCACCCATATAGAAAACCCTGGAAAACTTTGATTGGTCCAAATTGGGCCAATCACTGCGGCCGGGAGTGCAGGGACTGGTTGGTATCAGCAGAGCCTCATGGAGCCCGGGCAGAGCAGGTTCCCAAAGGCAGGGGAGCTGAGGGGTCGCCGGGTCCTCGGGAGATGCCAGCAGGCAGAAACACGGGTGTCCGGAATATCCCAAGTTGCAACACACTGGGGATTGCTCTGGATTCGTGAAGGGCTCCCCCAGGGGCAGGAATGAATTACAGATATGTTCCTTTCGCTGCCTCCCATCCCCCAAAAGCCTTAAAGCTATGTTCCATATTCCATAGACCAGTGGCCTTCAATCACTTTTTTTTTTTTACTACAAAAGATACATTTTATACTGGTATTCGGACAACCAGTAGATATTGTTGGCATCCCTCTCAATCGGTTTTTATCTATGTCGTGCTTGTTGTTGAATATTTAGAAAATCACCACTGTGTAACTAAAGTAACAAAAAAATACTTACATTGCTATTAATATATGGGATCTGCTCTGACATTTTCTATTCTATTCTATTTCATCTTTTTAAAATGTTGGTTAGAATCCACCAAATTGATTTCACTGCCCACTGATGGTCTGTCAATTGCTCTACCACTGTACTGAGTCCAACTGGTTTGACTGCCCAACTCACTGTAGACATCTTGGCAGACTGCATATACCCATCCATCCATCCATCCCAGAAACATTTAGTGACACATACTCTATATCAGGCACTTTATTATCAGGGTTCAGTGCAGATAACAGACACCCCTGTATGTATTTTAAGCAGAAAGGGATGAAATCCAGATGACCGGGGACTCACAAAGTCATTAAAAGGTCCGGAGGGGTGGAAATCAGACTGAGTTTCCAGGAATGAAATCCAAAAACCACTGCAGAACTGAGTTGCCGAGGAACCTACTACCTCTGCCACCATCAGGAAGGTGGGAGTCAGGAGGCCATCACAGCAACTGTTGGCTCCAGGACCCACCTTAGCGGTGACCTCAAGATCACGAAGCTGCCAGCAAAAATTATTGCCTGTGTCTATTATATCTGCCCTCGCTATAAAAAGAAAAAAGAATGCCTCCCACACAAATGCCTCTGCCCCCCTTAACTCTATTCAGGTTAGGTCTTAGGCCGCACACATGACCACAAATACCTAAGCCACGTCTGGAACCCTTGGTGCTACAGTCTAGTGTTCAGCTTTCCCACCCTGATGTACAGGAAGGCACACCGGGAGGAGACGGAACAAAACTGAACAAGCCAGCTACAGTAGCCACTACGGGAACACAATGTCTGGCTGTGGCATGGATTACCGGGATGGAGGTTTCTACCTCCTGTCTGAAAACCTTTCAATTTTTACAGCTGCAGAACATTTTAAATGCCAACCTGTACTTCTTATTTCTATGCTTCTTTTTCATGTATATTTAACATGTTGGGTTTTTCCTATCACATTTCCAATGGTCAGGGTTTCCACCCCCGTGGGAATTTGATGGGGAAGGCCCATGCCCCCAGCCTTCCCCCTTACCGACTGCACTGGGGTTACATACCTGCCCTGGCCCACTCCCTGGAACACGAGCTGCCACTCACCTACTCCTTTGTCACTTTCTTCTAGCAACAACCAGGAGAGAATGCGCCCTCTGGCCCACGCCACTGTCAACTTTTGCTGAACGAATGCCCAGGGACCAGGAAGTGCTGATACAGAGCTCTGTCCTCTTTCAGTCACTGGCAACTTGAACTAGCTCATCCCCTTCTAGGCTTCCATGGTAATCATAGTCTCCCTCCTTAAAAATGGTTGCTTCACAGACAGATGATAAATGCCATTTATGGGAAGCAAGGCAAGAGATGGTCCTGGGAAGGACCCGCAGACAGATAAACTCACCTCCCCTTTCTGAGTCCTTTGACAGACCAAACTCGCTCCCTAGCCTGGTACCCCTCTCTGTGCTTACCTGCCAGCTCCTGTTTTAGAGGCTACAACAAGAGCATTCAACGCTCAATAAATATTTGCCCAATAAATCAATTACAAAACAAATGAGTCACTAATTTACCAAGACAGGGCTGTAGGATATACAAGTAGATTTGGCTGCAGTAAAAGAAACCACAGAACAAATGTTTTAATATAAGATAGTTTCTTTTTCAAATAGCATTCCATGCATACAGAGTCCAGGACTGATACGGCAGCTCCACGGCCTCGGCAGTCCAGGCTGCTTTAATTTTGTTGCTCTGGCATCTACAGGCGTTGTCTTCATTAGCATGGTCCAAGATTGTTTACCAACCCGTTCACATTTCAGGCAGTGGAATGGAGGATGAGGGAAGGAAGGGCCTGACTCCTCCCTTCAAGAACTCTTCTATTCCATCGGCCAGCCATAGTCACATGGCCATACCTAGCAGCTGCAAACGCTGGGAAATGTCGTGTCTATTCTAGGCAGTCATGTGTCCAGACAAAAATCAGGCATGGGCGGGTGGCCGGTTAGCTCACTTAGTTAGAGTGTGGTGCTGATAACACCAAGATTGCCGGTTCGATCCCCACATGGGCCACTGTGAGCTGTTTCCTCCTTAAAAAAAAAAAAAATCAGGCATGGGCAGTCTAGCAGTCTATGCCGTGTGTGTGTGTGTGTGTGTGTGTGTGTGTGTGTGTGTGTGTGTGTTGGGGTCCTGCTAGAAGTCTAGTGGTGCTTGGAGTCGCTTTCTCTCACCCATCTTCTTCAGGAAATCAGTTACAGGAATAATTGGCAGCCTGGATGACCAAATACCATCTACCAGCACCCCATCCCTACCATAATCCCATCGGAGTTTCCCTTTTGGTAAAGTTCAAGTGGTTTCCCATCCTCAAAAGCTTTTCCCTCTCTCTCCTCTCCTAAGTGAAGAATCACTTCTAATGCATAAAATGTGGTGGAGTGACAACGTATGATTTATGAAGTTTGGTCAGAAAAGCCATTGCAGCTTTTGCCCTGCTCTCCCTTGGATGATTCACTCTAGGGGAAGCCAGCTGCTAAGTCATGAGGACTCTCAAGCATCCCTGTGGAGATGCCCACCTGTAGAGAAAATGCCAGCAGCCATCACCAACTTGCCGGCCACGTAAGTGAGCCATCTTGGAAGTGGATCCTCCAGCCGCAGTCGGACCTTCAGATGACTGCAGCCCCGGCCAAAAGCTTGACGGCAGCCAGAGTTTGACTGAATCAGAACCACCCAGCCCAAAGAATCCTGAATTCTTATGAGAGATAACAAATGCTTCTTGATGTTTTAAATTGCTAAGAGGGAGGAAGCCGGAGGGACACTGCGAGAGGAAGAGGGTTTTGCTTCCTGGTTCTAGTGCACTTGATTGGCAGGCTCCGGCAGTGCAAACAGCTTCGCCGGTGCCCAGTTCCAGGAGTGGCCAGCAGCTCCCAGTGGCTAGCCGCTTCTGACACTGTCCCTGTTGGGCAGTTGTGTAAGCCAAGTGCCTCTACCTCCTGCAGCTTTTGCAGCTTCTCCAGCTCCCAGTACCTGCTGTACACGTGGCTTCTCCAGCATGAGATGCCAGCAGCACACACAGATATCTGAGCACCAGGCTCCTGCAGTCCCTGGAGGCCAGCAGCTCCCAGCGAGTGGCCACTGCCCCGAACCCTACACCCCGCTCAAGCAGTTTTGCTGTAGAGTGCCTTTGTTATGTGGCCTCACCACAAAGAGCTTTCCTTGGCATCCTAGAGGGCATACTTCCAGCAAGTTCCACTGGCATGACACCACAGTGACTTTTCTGTCCTCTTGTGAGCCACAGCCTGTGTTCTCCTCAACAAGATCCGGATTTCAGCCTTGTGGGGTGAGGTATCTAGGGGCTACTCCCATGTCTGCTATTCATGTATTCTTTAGAGTTCTCTTTACTCTTCCTCACCAATTCTTTGTTACTCCAATCCCGTTGTAAAATGTCCCTGTTCAAATTACAGTGTGGTTTCTCTCTCTTGATTAGACACTGATGGATATACTAAGTTTTGTCATAATCTCTTACGCAGCAACAAATAATCAATACACCCTTCCCCATCTCATTGCCCACTGCCAACTCTTCTTTTATTACCATCAGCCAATTGTTATCACATGCCTACCCAGAGCAGGCTCTTCCTTCAAGGCTTTTAAGCAGTTAGATATGACACACTGCAAGAAGAAGAGCAGAGTTTATAAGATCCAAGCTTTAATTTGCCAAATGCCAAAGGAGAGGTTCCAGTGAGGAGTGCCACAGGAAGCAGTAAAGGTTGGCACAGCGGAAGAAAGTTCTAGGCTGCAGATGACACTATAGAACACAGCCCACCCAGTACAAAGGAGAGAGAAGGGCATTGCAGGCAGGGAAAAGTTTGTACCAAAAGCTCAAGACTAGTGCATCCAGTTCGGCTAGAGATGAGATTTGACGTGGCAGGCTGGTGGCAGGCCAGATGGCCAGATTGGGAAAGGCCTTGAAGGCAGCTAATTCATTTGGTGTTATCATGAACGAAGGAGTCCAGTGACCATATCTTCCAGAACTAAACTCAACCTGCTTTTGCTGTGAGTATATTTATACTTGTCAGATCATGTGACTTAGCTTTGGGGCTGGGAAAAGGTTCACTATGACAGCGAGGAACCGCTGAATGTTTTCGAGGATGATACAATGTGGGGTCCTAAGATTATCCTGAAGTGTGTAGGGCTAGAGAAGATGGAGGCCAGAAGTAGGAAAGTGACCACCCAAAAGTCCTGATGTAGGGGATAGGGTGGCAGCAGTGGAAACTGGAGAACTGGGTTGATGAGATCTTCAGAATGTCTGGTTGGATGTAGTGGGGTGGAGAAGTTGAAGGTGTTGCCCAACTGGTGACATGGGAGCGGGTTGAGGGGTGGGCAGGGTGATGTTGGCTTTTGATAAGTTCCATTGGGGTGACTGCAGTGTATCCAAGTAGCAGGAAGGAGCAGCCTTCAGGTCTGAACTCGACAGAGAGATGAGGGCTGATGATGCAACTCTGATGTGATTCAGAGGTGACAAGTCAAATATTGGGAGATAGTGATGAGGATGGTCCCTTGGCAGGAACTGGCTGTCTCTGATCAGCCCATCCTCAGTAACCCTCCACCGAGCCCACCCACGAGACGAGATCCTGGGTGAGGGACAGATTTCCTCAAGTAGTTCAGTCCTAAGCTGGCCCCTAAAAGCCAGAAGCGTTGAGGTATTTCTCACCTGCCACACATTCTGGCTTAGAATCCAAGGTCCACTCTCATGGGCTCAGGCCAGGACTATAAAAGCAAAACGCCCAAGACTAGGAAGTTCTCATTCTATTTCTGTCCCAGACCAGTCATGTGACCTTGAGCAAGTCACTTTCCTTCTTTGGGTTTGTTTTCCCTTCAGCAAAATGCCAGGCTTGGCCTTGGACTAGATTCTGGTTTTCAAATCCTGCCTCTGAAGAACACCGGGGTTCCAAGGCTGGATCAACATGTTCTGCCTCCTAAACCAAGTAGTAACAGACTGTGAATAGCTCCAATTTTAGTTTTCTCCCATAATGTTTCCTTAAAACATCGGCAATCAGTACTCTTTGTTTGCAAGCAAAGGATCACAGACAGCACAATGAATGAAAAAGTGGGAAATGCAGTGAATGGGAAAAATCTGAGAATGGGTGACCATATTTGGATTGACGGTCTGCTTGTTTCTGGAGACTTCGTGGATGTGGTTTTGTATTACACAATCACTCTGGTTTCTATCCCACAAGTACTCTGGTTTCTAAAGCTAAGTTCCAGTGACATTTCAGGGTGCTTCATAGAGGGCCCTGGGACTCCCTAGTGCCTGTAACCCAAAGAGGCTGGAGAAACATCAGACTCAGTGATCTCCAAGGATCTTCTCAGTGCTAATCTTTCATTTTCACAATGATGATTTCCTAGCTCCTCAGAGTCAATCTTTGATGAATACCCTCTTCAGGCAGAACATGCTGCCTCAGATTCATTAATTCAAATAAGTCCCATAAAATCCTCCCAACAGCCTCATGAGGTAAGTATTGTTATTATATTCATTTTTATAGATGAGGGGACTGAGGCTCCAGTAGGGTAAAATGACTTGCCCAAGGTCACACAGCTAGTGACAGAGCTGGGATTTGAACCTGAGAATGTGATTCCAAAGCTCTCACTCTTCCCCAATATGCCTGCAGTTCTGTCATTAGTGCTGTCACCAAATATTTTCAGTTCTCCCTTAGACACATGGTAAGACTGATCTCCCCTACCCCCTGAGGCCAGTGAAATATGAGCAGAAATGGTGAGCATCATTTCTGGTGGAACTTTTAAGAGGTAAGATCACTGCCATGGTTCCTTTTCCTTCTCGAGGAATTGTAGAAACCCAATGAAGAGCCACCCTCAGCCTCTGGGTTCCTGAGAGAAGATGATGTGGAACGGACACCTGCCCTTTCACCACCATCCCCACCCGATGGGCATGCAGTGTGAATAAGAAAAAACCGTTATCATTTTTAAGCTGCGAAGGTTTGGAGGTTGTTTGTTCCTGTGGCTTCGCCTAGCCCCTCCTGACTAATCCAACGCTCTACTGGCCTCAGTTTCCAAACCTGCCCTCTCCCTGCAGCTCCCTGGAAGCACTGGCTCCACATTCCAATTTGAAAAGCAGCAAGAGAAGGGGACTAAACAGGGAAGTGGGGGTGTGTTTTGGGAGATGGGCCCCTGCTTTGCCATATCTAGGGCAGGCATTATGCTGAATGAAAGCTCTCTCCAGCCCTGGAAGGCCTTGGACAGACACTGGCCTTCTAGCTTCTCTCCCATACTCATTTATTGGCTCTCCTTAATTTTATTCCCCGTTATTAAAGTAGGAACGACTGGCGTGGCAGAGGGAGGGCCGCAGTCCCACGTCCTTGGGGCACTGCAGGCTGACTATGACCTTGCAGGCCTGGATCTGAACCTCCTCCTCAGGGTGGATGACCAGGGCCAGCAGCCGGTCTGCCAGGCGTGACTCATCCCCAAAGAGGGCTTCGTGCAGAGACTGCTCGTTGTAATGCCATTTCACGGCGCGGTAGTGCGGTGTATTCCGGCCCTCACTCAGCCGCTCGGCAAACACGAGTACCTCAAACAGCAGGCTCCCCGGTTGTGTGGCCTGGAACAGGTTCAGGAAGTTGGAGTGCACCTGTGATGGGATGGAGAGAGGACGGGAATGAAATCCAAGGCAAGTTCTAAAGTCCTTCCTCCATCTTTGTATTGCCTCAACTCCCCAGTATACCTAAGTTTCAGATTCAACTGTATAGGATTTTTTTTCAGTTTTCCTTTCATTATCACTCTCTAACATAATTACATTGTGGTCATAAAATGAGTGATATGGTAATAATACTGGTTCTGGCAAATACGTTATGACACACTTAAAGTTTTTTGGGTTTTTTCCTTTAAATTAAAGTTCATTGGGGCGATGATTGTTAGTAACGTTACATAGATTTCAGGTGTACAATTCTGTAATACATTATCCATATCTCACATTGTGTGTTCACCACCCAGAGTCAGTTCTCCTTCCATCACCATATATTTGATCCCCGTTACCCTCATCTCCCACCCCCCACCCCCCGCCCCCCTTACCCTTTGGTAACCACTAAACTATTGTCTGTGTCTATGAGTTTTTGTTTCTCATTTGTTTGTCTTGTTCTTTTGTTGTTTTTGGTTTATATACCACATATCAGTGAAATCATATGGTTCTCTGCTTTTTCTGTCTGACTTATTTCACTTAGCATTATAACCTCAAAAACCATCCATGTTGTCACAAATGGTCCTATTTCATCTTTTCTTACCGCTGAATAGTATTCCATTGTGTATATATACCACAACTTCTTTATCCAATCATCTATCGAAGGACATTTTGTTGTTTCCATGTCTTAGCCACCATAAATAAAACTGCAATGAACATTGGAGCACACTTGTCTTTATGGATAAATGTTTTCAGATTTTTGGGGTAGATACCCAGGAGAGGAATTGCTGGGTCATATGGTAATTCTATTAGTAATTTTTTGAGGAACCTCCACACTGCCTTCCATAACGGCTGCACCAGTCTGCATTCCCACCAACAGTGTATGAGGGTTCCTTTTTCTCTACAGCCTCTCCAACACTTGTTACTATTTGTCTTGTTGATGATAGCCATTCTGACTGGGGTGACACACTTAAAGTTTAATGTGTGGTTAATTTTTACAAATATTTTGTCTGCTTGAGAGGAATGTGTCTGGGTATGTCTAATGGCTCAAGCTTATTTGTTACTCACAGTACGTACATCCTTACTAGTTTTAGGTTGTTATCTATTAATTGCTGAAAAAGTAGTTAAACTCTTCCACTGTGGTGGTAGATGTGTCAATTTTTCTTTATAATTATTCAGGTGTGAGAAAGGAGGAAACTTTGCCATTTGTGACAGCATGGATGAACCTTGAGGACATTATACTAAGTGAGATAAGCCAGACAGAGAAAGACAAATACTACATGGTATCACTTTTGTTTTTAGGTGGAACCTAAAAAAAAAAAAGAGAGAGAAGAAACGTCAAACTCAGAAACAGAAAATTGGTTGCCAGGAGCTGGAGGAAGGGGCAAATAAAGAGAAGTTGGTAAAAGGGTACAAACTTTCAGCTGTAAGATGAATAAGGTCTGAGGCTCTACTATAAACATGGTGACTATTGTTGATAACACTGTATCATATAATTGAAAGTTGCTAAGTGATTAGAACTTAAATGTTCTCACTCCCCCTCGTACTCCTGTCCCCCAAAAAGATGTGAGATGATGGATATTTTAACTAACTCGATGGCAGGAGTATATCACAATGTATACATACATCAAATCTCCACAATGTACACTCTAAACATCTTACAATTTTCTGTCAATTACACTTCAATGAAACTGAAAACCAGAGAAAAAATTTTTTCCTTGTATCTGACCAGTTTTACCTTGTAATTCTTCCAATTTTGAGAGTATGTTATTAGGTTCATATAAGTTCAGAGCTGCTTTATCCTTACAAACCATTAATCATTATGTAGTGACTGTCTCTTCCTAATAATGGTTTCTGTTGTAAGTAATTTTTACCTAATATTAAAATACCTACATTAACTTTTTTTTGTCACCTGTGTTCCTGATTCTCAGAGTTTAGAAAACTCCTCAAAGGCGATTCCCCTCTCTCAACAAAATAGATTCTGATTCTACTGGGATAACAGGAGAGGGGATGGTTTTCAATGTATCTAGTGCAGAGGCAGAAAGAGGAATAAGACAGTCTTGTTAGGGCTAAGTCTGCCTGGAGAATCCATGATTCGTCCTTCCCCAATATCTGAGTTGGAACCCATCAGCCCCTCTTCAGTTCCTTTCTCACCTGGCAGTTGAGAATATCATAGAGAAGGTCATTCTTCTGCGCCAGGGAGCTCAGCAATCGAATGACTTGCACCTGAATAAAGGAAATAGTAAAGCATGAGAAGGCAGGTGAGTGTGAGCCTGAGCAGAGGAGACACAAATCTTTTCTCCTCCCTCTAGATGCTGATCCAGGGCTGTCAGGCAGACAGAGCGTGGGCCATGGTGTTGAGGCACCTGTGCCAGGATATAGTCTGACTGAAGAATCTCCATCAAGGCAGGCATCACCCGTCGCAGCTGTGGATGTGCAAAGTCAGGCAGTGGAAGGTTGTTGAGGAGTCGGAGGCTTGCAATGTGCAGCTCTGAGTCCCAGATGGTGGATATCAGTTCCAGCACCTTGATGGAGTGTTCCTGGCGAGGAGGGGAGAGAGACGGGTTTGCTTTTATGAAGATCTCAACACCGTCCCAGCCTCTGCTTTCACTCGTTGCTGCCCCCACCCACGATGCCTGCGCCAAACCCAATACACAATTCCCTCTAACTTAAACTCGCAACACTATTTGACCTAATTGACACTCCCACATCCTTGACATTTTTTCTTCGCTTGGCTTCTTTTTCACAGACTTCTTTTCTCGTTCTTCTGACCAACCTCCTCAAATTTGTCTCCACCTTGCACATCTTCCTAAACTCCAGAGTCATATATTCAGGTGCCAATTCCACTTCTTTTCCAGAATTGTTTAATAGACGCCTGAGAGTTAACACACTCCAGCTCCCAAACCTGCTCCTTCCACCACCTTTCCTGTGTCAGCTGTTGATTACATCTTCCTTCCAGTTACTCCAGCCAAAATTCTGCGGTCCTCCTTGACTGTGTTCTTTCTCTCACACCCCTTTTTCCGATCCTTCAGGAAATTCTATTGTCTCTACCTTCAAAACTATCAACAACGAAGCCACGTCTCACCGTCCCCCTTCTACTACCCTGTTCCAAGCCATTATCTCTCGTCTGATTTCTGCAATAGGCTCCTGTCTCCCTGCTCCCCCCACCACCACCACCCCCACGCCCAAGTCTATTTCAGAACAGCAGACATGTTGGAGATGCCATTCCTCTGCTCAAGAGTCCCTAGCTCACTGAGGGTAAAAGCTGAAGTCCTTACAGTGGCTTACGGGGTCCAGTATGATCTGCCCCTCCCCCCATTATTTCTTAGACCTCATCTCCTATTCTGCCCTTTGCTTGCATGGTTCCCATCGCAATGGCCGCTTAGCTATTCCTTGAATAGCTAAGGTAACACCCAGGTACACACCTATTTTAGGATATTTGCATAAGCTGTTCCCTCTACCTAGAATGCTCTCCCTCCAGACATGCATAGCTCACTCTTACCTCCTTCCAGAGGTAAGAGTGTCACCTCACTGAGGTCTTCCTTGACTACCTCCTTTGAAACTGCAACTCCACTCCCATCCTAGCCTTCCGTATCCCCCATCTTTATTTTATTTTCCTCTATAGCACTGTCACATGTAACACACTTTTTACTTTTCAACATTTCAGTTTCCAGTAATTACAAATTCACAGGAAGTTACAAAAATAGTACAGAACAGTCCTGCGTGCTTTTCACCCAGTTTCCCTCGATGGTTACATCATACATAACAATATTGAAACTAGGAAATTAGTATTAGTACAATGTGTGTGTGTGGGTCTAGGTCATTTTATCACATGTAGACTCATGTAACCACCCCTGCAATCAACAGATTATTCCATCAGAATTGTCCCATCACCACAAAGATCTTCCCTGGGAGACTGCCGATAGTCACACTTATCCCTCCCCACCAAAACCAACCCTAACCACTGGCAACCACTAATCTGCTTTTCATCTCTTACATATAATTTTATCATTTGGAGAATGTTATATAAATGGCATTACACTTTGTGACAGTCTGAGGTTTTGTTTTGTGTTCTCCCTCAGTATAATGCCCTTGAAATCCATCCAATGTGTTGTATGTATCAATAGTTCATTCCCTTTTATTACTGAGTAATGTTCAATGGTATGGATTGCCAGTTTGTATAACCATTTATCTTTCTTTTTGTTTTTTACTATCACAAATGAAGCTTCTATGAACAGCCATGTACAGGTTTTTGTGCAAATGAAGTTTTCATTTATCTAGGATAAATGCCTGGGATTGCAACTACTGGTTTGTATGGTAAACGTATAGTAAAAAAAAAAAGCAAAAAAAAAACCTGCCAAACTATTTTCCAGAGTGGCTGTGACACCATTTTATATTTCCATCAGCAATGTATGAGAGACCTAGTTTCTCTGCATCTTCAACAGCATTTAGTATAGTCACTGGTTTTGAATTTAGATAGGTGTATCTAATTTAGATATCTTAATTTGTTGTCTTAATTTTCATTACCCTAATGGCTACTGATGTTAAACATCTTTTCATGTGCTTATTTGCAATGCATATATCTTCTTGAGTGAAATATATCCATGTCTTTGCCCATTTTCTAATTGGATTAAGTTTTAATATTGAGCTTTGAAAGCTCTTTATATAATTTAGATATGAGGCGTCAGATATGTGGTTTGCAGATGTTTTCTCCCAGTCTACAGCTTGTCTTTTCTTCCTCTTAATGGGAGAAAATATTTCATAAAGCAAATGTTTTTAATTTTGATGAAGCCCAATCCGTCCATTTTTTCTTTCATAGATCATGCTTTTGGTGTTATTTCTACATACTCTTCATCAAGCCCTAGGTCCCAAAGATTTTCTCCTTTAAAACTGCAGCCATAAAGAAGAAAGAAATCTTACCATTTGCAAAAACATGGATGGAACTAGAGAACATTATGTTAAGTGAAATAAGTCAGAGAAAGACAAGTACTATATGATCTCACTTATATGTGGAATCTAAAGAAAAGAATAAATGAATGAACTAATCAGAAAAAAAACACAAAACACTGCAACACTACTTCCATACGAACCTTCCTCACCAAATTTGTATTTTTCTCCATAGCACTTGTCACATGAAACACACTACATAGTTTATTTGTGCATTGCCTGCCTTGCCCTGCTAGCACAGAAGTCCTGTTGGGACAGGGATCTTTCCTGCTCTGGTCACTGCTATATCTCCAGTGCCCAGCAGCGTGCTTTGGTGCCTAGTCAGTGCTCAGTATAGATTTGTTCAATGAATAAAGGGATCTTGCCTTCTGAGATGCAAGGTGCTTGGACCAAGAGGTATCATCAAAGACAGGTAATCTCACAAGCTATACCCCTGTGAGCCATGTAAGAGGGAGGGAAGAACCCTGGAGTGAGCGTCACAGCATTCCCATAGAACCCTGCTCCTCTCTGCCCCCACCCCTCACTGTCTGCTGAGACCTGAAGGACAGATAGGAGCTAGCATGTCTAGGATGGGGTTTCAGGCAGAGAGAACAGCAGATGTAAAGGCCAGGGAGTGGGAGAGCACGAAACACAGTGTAAATGGCTGGGGTTGGAGCAAGGAGGTGGAGCTGATACTGTACGTGACGCTAAGAGCCTTGAGGAAGACCAAGCAAAGGGCTGATGAGATCAGATCCCTGAGCAGAGGGTGGTCTAACTCAGGGAGTAAAGGCGAGCTCCATTTGGGATGTGCTGGGTTAGCAGGCTACCGTGTTTCCCCGAAAATAAGACCTAGCAGGACCATCAGCTCTCATGCGTCTTTTGGAGCAAAAATTAATGTAAGACCCGTTATTATATTATATTATATTATATTATATTATATTATATTATATTATATTATATTATACTGGGTTTTTTATTAAAATAAGACTGGGTCTTATATTAATTTTTGTTCCAAAAGACACATTAGAGCTAATAGTCCTGCTAGGTCTTATTTTTGGGGAAACAGCGTACTACGCTATCTAAATGGAGCTTCTGGACATGAGTCTGGAGGTCAGGGGAGCCCCCAGGCTGAGGACAGAGATGCAGGAGAGCACCTCTAGATGGAAACTGAGGCCAGGGAGTGGTTGCTTTCACCCAGAGAGCAGAATAGGACTCGAGTCCTCAGGATACAGACCCTGGGGGAAAGAATCAGTGGTGCCTGGGCCACCTGTGTGAGAATCTCCTGGGTCCCTTTGGGTGTGGGGCTCTAAATCTTTGTTTTCAACGAGCTCTCCAGGCAATTCTGATTTGCTTGAGAAGCACAGCTTTCAGGGATACTGAGAAGACCAAGGGATGAAGCAGAGGCAGCAAGAAAAGTGAAGACCGAGAGACTTATTGTTTTCCCCAAAAAAAGTTTGATGCAAAAAATTTAAAGTGTGCAAATACGAAGTGCTGGGGAAGAAATGACACCACAGGGACACTTGTACAGGCTGGTGGAGGCGTAAACTGATACAACCTTTCTTGGAAAGTTGGGCATACCCTTGCACCCATTCCAGCCATTCCACTGCTGCAAACATACCCTGGAGAATATCTCCCACTTCTGCGAGGGAGATGTGTACAAGAATGTCCACAGGAACAACGTACAAACAACTCCAATGCTCAGCCATGGGCAGGTACATGGATAAATAAAATGGCAGGGTACTCACAAAGGAGAATACCATAAGCAGTGGGAGAGAAGGAAACAAAGCTATCCACATCAGTAAGGATGAATCTTCCAATGTGGAGGGGGAAAGGCAAATCACAGAATACAAACTGCATACTTCCAGATACATGAAGCTTAAAAGCTTTCCAAATGTCAACGAAAACACATCCAGCCTGAGAGAAAGCTTGTAAGGGTTTACGTGAGCCAAACTGACGACAATCGCTGGGACGGATTGAGAAAATGCTCCTTATCTTCCGAGCTGAACAAGTTCAGACTCTCATTTATCCAGTCAAAGGTTTTGTTCAGACTCGCAGTAAGCAATTTCAATTGAAAAGCCGAAATGAAAACCAACCACCCATTTTTTTTTCTCCTGTCCCAGAGTTATCTTAACTCTTGTCCTTAACCTGGGTTATCTCAACCCTTAACCTTTTAATGCCATCTCGAGGATTTAAAAAAACAACAATAAAAAAAAAAAAAAAAAACAGCTAAAATAAAGGTCAGGGCCTTCTACCTTAAAACAGGGAGGTCCGGAATTCCAAGAAAAACTCACCCAAGTTCACCTGCTGCAAAGCGGGGAGCCGGTGGGGCACAAAGGGCCCCTGCTGGTACCTAGCACAGAATCGGGGTCCGCAGGGTGGTCCTGGGTGGGCTTCTTTGGAATCCTGCCCACTCTGCCAAATAATGTCGACGAAAAAACATTCAGCCTAAGAGGAAGCTTATAAGAGTTTATTTGAGCCAAACTGACGACAATTGCCAGGAAGCAAAATCTCAACGGATTGAGAAAATGCTCCAGAAAATGGCGGTTTTGCAACTGATTTTATACATTAGAGTCAAAGGAGGAAGGTTACATGAAATCCATGGGTGGTAGATTAAGGGGGTGGGAGAAAGCAAAGCAGGGAAATCTCTGACAAAAAGCAAAATGGAGAGACACACACTTCTTTTACATTGGTGGGTACAGGATAGTTAATAGCATTTTACTGCACAGAGAGATGGTATTTGGGCAACAAGATAACAATGAGGGATTTTTAGTTTCCTGCTCTAGTGTGGTGGGTTGTGCCCCATGGGGGGGTCTGGAAAGGGATTACTCTGACATTCCAAGGGTACATTATTTTAGATGCAAAAAGACAACAGACAGACTTACTTAAGGTGAAGATTGACCCTTGTCAAGGGAGCTACAGGCCAAGGATGTGACTTCCCACCATGGCCCACCTTAGTTGGAATTTTTATGTTCACACCATCCTATGTGGTTATTTTCAGTCTCCTGAGCTTGTCAGGTTTAACATGTGGCCCCTTTTCCATCCACACAAACTACATTTTACCTATTCATTTATTGTCTGCCATGCCCTGCTGCAATATAAGATAATGCATGCACACATGGTAAAACTGATAAGACAGGGCAGATTGTAATGGTGGCACTATATCTTCTACTTTGAGATTTGGACTTCTGGTATAATTCGATTTAACAAGTGTAATTTAGCTTGGGATTTTTTGAAAGCTCTTTTCTTTCTGACAAAACTCAATGGCTCTGTGTACTGTACATTTACTATGCATACCAGTTTCAATGTTTCTATTTACTTCAGCAGGTGACTTGGGTGAGGTTTTTATACCTGTATGGGATCCACTCCTGGCTCCAACTTAAATCTACATAACATATGCAAAGGTTGCAATAACCAGTTTAACCACATCTTCACCCACCCCAACAGATAAAGCCGAACATAATAGAAGATTCTATTGCAGGCCAAAGCAGTTTACATCCTGGTTAGAAAATGAAAAACTTCAGAGGAAACAAAGACTCAGGGCAGTAGTTTCCAGCAGACTCTGCCTGGCTTACCCTCCTCTTGCTTTCATAAATCTTCCCTCTGTATTTCTACCTGCCTGGTGAATGCTTTCACAACCCTCCAGCCACAACAAAAACTACAAAGAAAATCAAGGAATTGATGAACAAAATTCAGGGACGTGATTGCCTCTGGTGGCGGAAGAGGCATCAAACCTACTGGTCCTGTTTTGTCTCTGAGCCCAGATTCTGGTTATGTGTGTTTTGTTTTATTGTTATTCTTTGTACTATACACATAAAAAATGTAAGTTTTAAATATTTTACTTATTTTTTTTAATTTATTTTTTAAATTTATTGGGGTGGCAATTGTTAGTAAGATTACATAGATTTCAGGTGTACAATTCTGTATTACATCATTTATAAATCCCATTGTGTGTTCACCACCCAGAGTCAGTTCTCCTTCCATCACTGTCGTGCGGGACGGCCTGCGGGGTCTCTGGTCCCGCTCCCCATACAAGAACGCAGGATATGGTGAGGCCAAAAAGGAACACCCACGCAGCCATAGATGGGGGAGTCATACCACTATATTCTCTCTGGCGGCACTATACTCTCAATGGAGGCTGGATCCACACTGTCCGCAAACCGCCATCCACACTTGCCAGCCCAGCCGCCATCTTCTTGCTAGCCCCCATTCTTCTCTCTCTTCTCTCTCTCTCTTGCTGGCGTAGCCATAACAGTTATATTAGTGGCCAATGGCTCACTGGTTACAGCTGACGGCCAACTAGCCACAGCTGATGGCCATGCAATCACAGTTGGCCATTTACTACCTGAGCCAGCACCTGTCTATGTGAGGCCGAGAGCCTGGAAACTACTCTCTGGGGCTCCGCCCCCACAATCACCATATATTTGATCCCCTTTACCCTCGTCTCCCATCCCCCACCCATATTTTACTTATTTTTGATTTGGGAGATAGACTGTTTCTAGAGAGAAGTTTGGAGGTCAAGGAAGAGACTTTTTTTTTTTTGTTTTTTTTTTGAGTTTTGCTTTTTAAGATGGGAAGGATTAGAGCATGCTGAATATGAATGGGAAAGAGCAGGAAAGGCCACATCAGAGAGGCTAACCAGGAGAGAGTCCCTCAAGGAATGGGATAGGACCCCAGACAGAGACTAACAAATATTGACCACAGACAAGAAGAAAGCTTTTTTCATGTGAGGATGGAAAAGGGGCCACAGGTTAAACCTGACAAGGTCAGGAGACTGAAAATAACCATATAAGATGGAATGAACATAAAAAATTCAGGGGTGGCTGGATGGCTCAGTTGATTAGATTGCGAGCTCTTAACAACAGAGTTGCTGGTTCGATTCCCACATGGGCCAGTGAGCTGCACCCTCCACAACTAGATTGAAGACAACAACCTGCTGCTGAGCTACCAGTGGGGCGGCCGGATGGATGGCTCAGTTGGTTAGAGCATGAGCTCTCAACAACAAGTTTGCCGGTTCAATACCCGGGATGGTGGGCTGTGCCCCCTGCAACTAAGATTGAAAATGGCAACTGGACTTGGAGCTGAGCTGTGCCCTCCACAACTAGATTGAAGGACAACGACTTGACTTGGAGCTGATGGGCCCTGGCAAACACACAGCTTCCCAATACTCCCTAATAAAAAAATTTTTTTAAAAAGTGTACAAAACATTTTTTAAAACAATCATAACTAAGGTGGGCCATTGCGGGAAGTCACATCTTTAGCCTGAAGCTTCCCTTATAAAGTCAATCTTCACCTTAAGTGAGCCTGTCTATTGTCTTTTTGCATCTAAGATGACATTCTTGGAATGTCAATAATCCCTTCCCCACCCCCACCACCACTACCAGAGCAGGAAACTACAAAACCTTCATTATTATTCTTGTCCCATGATTAACATCTCTGTGTGAACCATTAACTATTCTGTACCCACCTATGTAAAAGAAGTACCTGTCTCTCCAATTTACTTGTATCCAATTCCAGAGATTTCCCCACTTTGCTTTCTCCCACCCTCTTTATTTACCACCAATGGATTTCACATAACCCTACTCCTTTGATTCTATGTATAAAATAAGCTGCAAACCGCCATTTCATGGAGCATTTTCTCAATCCATTGAGATTTTGCTTCCTGGCAATTGTCGTCAGTTTGGCTCAAATAAACTCTCATAAGCTTTCTCTTAGGCTGGATGTTTTTTATCAACACATGGTATCAGCAGGAAAGCAGGAAAAGGATGGATATGGAAACAGGTAAGGCTGATGGCAGGAAACTGGGGGAACTGACATTTGGTGGATTATATTTTCTCTATATGGTGGCAGTGAAGTCACCAGCCTCTGACCCGCACAGCACGGGTGGTATGATAATGTAACTGGTCTTTGTCCCTGGTTCCAGGCACAGATCTCCTAAAATCCTTGCAATTTCCTGACTGGAGGGTCTTTTGTTATTCATAATGAGCCCCTTTCTATCATCCCTGGGTTTATGCTGATGAGGTGACTCTTGGCTTACTCCTAGATAGCTTCTGGATGGGGGCTGGTGACCAGAAAGACCAAGCCATGATTAGACAGCTGAGATTTTTAGCCCCATCCCTGACCTCTGGGGAGAAAAGAGGGGCTAGAGATTCACCAATGGCCAATTAATCAATCACGCCCACATAATGAAACCTCCATAAATACCCTCAAATGACAATTCAGAGAACTTCCAAGTTGATGACTACGTCCAGGTACTAGGAGGGTGGCATGCCAAGAGAAGGCATGGAAGCTCTGCCACCCCTTTCCTCATACTCTGCCATTCCTATGTGTCTCTTCCATTTGGCTGCTCCTCAGTTTTATCTTTTACAATAAACCAGTAAACAAACATAAGTAAAGCATTTTCCTGAGTTGTGAGTGTGGATGAAAAAGAGGCCACACACTAAACCTGACAAACTCAGAGGACGCCTGCATTGTAGTCCCTACAAACTCAGAGACCGAAATGCACCACACAGGACAGTCCAAACATAAAAATTCCTAACTAAACGCGGTCGTGGCCGGTAGTCACATCCTTGGCCGGTAGCTTCCTTGACAAAGGTCAATCTTTACCTCAAGTGAGCCTGTCGATTGTCTTTTTGCATCTAAGATAACATACCCTTGGAATGTCAGAGTAATCCCTTTTTCCAGACCTCTCAGGGCACAACCCGCCACACCAGAGCCAGAAGCTACAGAATCCCTCGTTGTTGTCCCGATTACGACCTGTGTGCTGTAAAATGCTATTAACTATCCTGTACCCACCAATGTAAAAGAAGTATCTGTCTCTCCAATTTATTTTTTATCCAGTCCCAGAGATTTCCCCGCTTTGCTTTCTCCAACCTCCCTAATCTACCCGCAATGGATTTCAAGTAACCTTCCTCCTTTGATTCTAACGTATAAAATCAGTTGCAAAACCGCCATTTTCTGGAGCATTTTCTCAATCCATGGAGATTTTTCTTTCCAGCAATTGTTATCAGTTTGGCTCAAATAAACTCTTAATAAGCTTTCTCTTAGGCTGGATGTTTTTTCGTCGACATGAGCCATTCTAGTGAATTATCAAACCTGAAAAGGGGGTCGTGGGAACCTCCAAATTTATAGCGCAGTCAGTCAGAAGTACTAAGACTTGTAACTAGCTTTTGAAATTGGTGGGGAAGGTGGAGGGCAGTTTTGTGGGACTGAGCCCTTAACCTATGGAGTCTGTGCTAACTCCAGGTAGTGTGTCAGAATTGAATTGAATTTCAAGACACCCAGTTAGTGTCAATGAGTTAGCTGGAGTCAGAAAGAACCTCAGGGGGCTGTTTGGGGTTCAGAGATATTCCCAGTGCCCTAGTTCAGCGTCACCCTGAGATCAAAGGCTTTTAATGAACTTGCTGGGAATCCGACCACCATTTTCCCACTGATTTCCAAGGAAAAATATTGTTTCTGGGTTACAAACTCAGCACCAAACCAACTTCTGGAACGTGACCATTTATCCTATGCCTGTTAAAGAACCCAGGGACTATGGCCATCCTGTGTGCTCTAGCCCACCACTTGCCCCTGGGCTCACCTGGATTTGGAGCCTGAATTTTCTGATGCCAGAGAAAGCTTTAAGTGTGTTCAGAGCTTGAATTTTGACACTGTTCTCCTTGTCATCCAGCATGGAAGCCACCAACACAATGTCATCGGCAGTACAAGCAGAGGCCTAGAGTGTGCCAAGAGAGACAGAAGAGGCAGGAGAAGCAGGAGTCCTGGGTCCACTGCGCCCCGTCTACCCCCCAGCTTCACCCCCATCACCACGACCCCTCAGCACAACCCCTCCCTCCCTCCATCAGCCAGAGAGACAGGCCCCAGGACAGTCTGGCCAGTCAAGGGGCCAAGGATCCCCTGTAGCCTCCAGGGCCGGCCTCCTGCTTCCCTGCCCTCACCTCGGCCTCCAGCAAATACACGCAGCGAGTGATGCTGTGCAGGATCATGCTCCTGGCGTACTCATCCTGTTTGCTCTCCAAAGAGTTGAGAAGCCTCCGTAGCTCACCTGAGTCCCGCCCGTGCCGCTCTCGCTCGATGGCCAGGCCTAGACAACCACCCGAGCCCAGGTCAGGCTGTGGGCTCAGAAGTGATGAAAGAATGGGGTTGGGAAGTTGGGGAGAGGGACCTGGGGACAAAACTGCCTCGTCTTTTCTGAAGCTTTCTTGCTATACACACAACCACCGTGTACAGTAGAACAGGGTGTGTACTGCACAAGGGCACCATATCAAGGTGGTGACTACATGGACTCCTTGCAAGGAGGAGTAGAGTGTAGAGGCCCCCAGAAGCCTCCTCACTGCCATGGGACCACCAGTCACCACTCATAACCTCCAGGAAGGAAATGTTTGCCTGGTGAGGACTATTTTAGGTTCCAAGGCTACCCTGGTGGATCTGCGGATAGATCCTTTAGAACAAGGTCCCTGCCCTTCCCTGGGGTGTGACCCAGAACTACTGGTCTCCCCATTATTCATATCAGAAACATCAGAGTTTGTAATGTTTACTGTAACTATTTCCTGGCATTTGTACAAAGTTGTCATACGAACTAGTAGAGGCTCTGGGTATGCAGGTGCCCCAATGTCCCCTTAGGGAGAATTGCTGATGCCAAATTTCCATGCAGCAGCATCCTGGAAGCTAGAGCGAATGCAGAATTCAAAGACCTGCCACATGAGTCCTGAGGATTCCCCCTTGAGTGCCATCCACTACCCAGGGACCCTGAGCTAGCATCTCTAGAGTAAGTTTGAGGAAGATGCAGCCGAGAACTAGGAAGGAAAGAGGAATTTGGAGGAGTCACCAATGGGCCCTCCCAAACGGGAGGCCTCGGGAGCAGGTACCTCCTAGGGCAGAGCTCTCTCCCCTGGGCCCTGACACTCACGAGCAATGCAGATGGGCGAGGTAGTGCTGAGCGGCGGTTGGCATTTTATGCCTGCCCTGATGGCCTTGTAGAGCAGGTAGATGGCCCCAGCACCCGTGGCCAGGCCCACCACACTTTTGCGGATGTCCAATGGCCCCAGGCGTTGGGGGACAGACTTGCCCATGTCTTCAGTGCCACCTTGCGCCCAGGTGGGAGCTAGTCCTAAGGCACCTGGCAAGGGCCTTCCAGAACCAGAACTCTGGCAGGGCCAAGAACCCAGGGTATCAGAATTGGAACCTGGGCAACAAAGGAAACTGGGCACCCAGGGGTGCTTCGAAGGAGAGAAAGTTTAGCTTGGAGGCTGTAGGAACTAAATCTCAGGACTCTGGAAATAAAAAGCCTGGGGCAGAAAGGTCCTTCATGTCGCCTTTTCTTTAGGGGAGCTAGGTTAGTGGGGCCCCAGCAGGCGGTTCCAGGGGCTGCCTTTACTCCATTAGAGGGCAGCAGAGACCCAATTTCTGGCCTTTGGAAGTTTCTGGGAGGGGTGTTTGGGGTGTGCCCACAAGCAGCCCTGTTCCCCCCTCACTTCCCTGGCCTCCCCATTTTTTATCTCGTCACCATACATCTAGTTCTGGGCCTCAGGCAAGGCCTCCCTCAAGGGAGGGGAGCACCTTATAAAGTTTTGCAGAGTTTTGAGGCAAATCCATCATCTTCCAGCATTTACACGTTCTCCTGTCACATATTTACCTGTGTGACCCAAAGCTCTTGAGAGCAGTTGTCTGCATCTCCAACATTCAGCAGTCCTACATTTCATAGGTGCTCAAGTCATGACTTCTGACATTCTTCGAGGACTTGAGGGCAGAACAGTGACAGGGAATCTGTTTACAGGGGTTCCAGGCCCATTTAACCAGTGTGACCCTAGAGGAGGGACTGCCCTGGCCTGGGCCTGTTTCTGCATTTGTAACCTGAGGAGATCCAGATTTACCATTCTAAAACTCCAAGATTAAAATTTGGGCAGGTCTGTGCCTTTAAATAATGGGGTCCTAAATCTATGAGAACCATGCCCCAGTCCTCCCCCACCCCCACCCCCACCACAACACACACAGGGCAGCATGGGGCTTGAGGCCTCCTCTGGTGTCAAAGGATGCCACAACCCTGGAGGATGAGAGCCCAAGTTTGGAGGCCTTAGTCTTCACCACTGCTAGGATGGAGCAGGTGAGACCAGACCCCTTCCCTTCTTCTTCCCCTCCTCCCCCACCCCCAGTGGCCCCAAGGACGCTGCAACCAGCCAGGCCTGTCCATCCAGAACCTTCACCCATCACACCCGGGCTGCAGACAACGCTGCTTCGTGGCCATTCTCTTCCTTTCCTTCAGCCCTCCTCAAGGGTCATTCCTAGCACTCTAGGAGCCCCAAGGTGGGTGACCATATGGACTCCATGGAAGGAGAGAGTAGAGGCCTCCTCACTGCCATGGGACCACCAGTCTCCACCCATGACCTCCAAGAAGGAAATGGTTGCCTTATGAGGACTATTTTAGGTTCCAAGGCTACCCTAGTGGATCTGAGGATAGATTCTTCAGAACAAGGTCCCTGCCCTTCTCTGGGGTGTGACCCAGAGCTACTGGTCTCCCCGGTCCATGGAGTTGATTCTGCAACCCTCCTATCTTAAGCAAACACAGTGCTCACATGTTCTTTAAAAGACCTCCAAAAGAGAACTCTTTCTTGACTCTAACCTCCTTCCTGCTGTACCTAAAGCCCATTTCTTTTGGTTCTGCCTTCAAGTGATTCAAAGGGATTAGAGGCAGAGCCATCCCCAGTAGGGCATTTTAACTAGTCCACAGCAAAACTGAAAAAGACAGGGGCGGCCGGATGGCTCAGTTGGTTAGAGCGTGAGCTCTCAACAAGGTTGCTGGTTCAATTCCCACATGGGATGGTGAGCTGTGCCCCCTGCAACTAAAGATTAAATATTGAAAACGGTGGGCCAGCCTGGTGGCTCAGGTGGTTGGAGTGCTGGGGCTCCCAACGCCAAGGTCGCAGGTTCGACTCCTACATGGGTCAGTGAGCTGTATCCTCTAAGCTAAGATTGTGAACAACTGCTCTCCCTGGGGCTGGGCTGCCGTGAGCAGCTGGAGGTTGGTGTGAGCCTGTGGCCAGCGTGAGTGGCCGGCAGCCATCATGAGTGGCTGGCAGCAGGCAAGAGCTGCTGTAACTGCTGTGAACAGACCCACGACCTGCAACCAACTACCTGGGGAGGGGGTGGAGCGCAGGCTCATAACACCAGCATGGACCAGGGAGCTGTGTCCTACACAAATAGCCTGAGAAACAGCGGCTTGAACCGGAGTGGGGAGGGGGGCGTGGAAGAAGGGGGAGGGGGGCGTGGAAGAAGGGGGGGGGGGGAAGATTGAAAACCGGTAACCGGATTTGGAGCTGAGTTGCGCCCTCCACAACTAGATTGAAGGACGATGACTTGGAGCTGATGGGCCCTGGAAAAACACACTGTTCCCCAATATTCTCCCAATTAAATAAGTAAATAAATAAATAAAAACTGAAAAAGACAGAGGAATGTATATTTGTTGATATAAAGTCAATGACTGTTCTTTCTTGGGAATGACAGCTTTTGATTCGGATGTCTTTCTTAGAGAATTAAAATATACTTGCTCTTATGGAATGATGGTGACAATGGATGGTAGTTATGTTTTGAATGTTCTTAAAGAAGCATAAATTAAAGCTGCAACTCTTTGAGGGAACTTGGCTTTTGTTTGTTTTCTTGTTTTGGTTTTCCTGTCAAATCCAGAAATCTGGAACCACTGGCTAAAGTCTGAGACTCCATATATTCACTGCCAGCCCAGAGTTTCTTACTCATCCTCACCAAGGCAAAAGGACATGGGGTGTCCTATCACACCCCTCTCTGCCATCTACTCCCGCTTTCTATCTTCAAGGCTGATGTTCCCATCCTGTTAGGTGCAGTTTAGTTTGGTGAGAGTGTGGGCTCTAGCCAGATTGCCAGGTTCAAAACCAGTTCAGTCACTGACTCAGCTTTGTGATTTCTTTGTGCCTCATCTTCCCCACCTGTAAAATGGGAATAAAATGGGAAACAACCCTCGTGGGGTTATTTGTGGGGATTAAGAACTTGGAACAGGGCCCAGCACACAGAGCTCACCAAACGTTGACTGTACTAATAACTATTATAAGAGGTTTCACCTGGGAAAAAAACGTTGAATGTGGTAAGGCAATGAGCACAGACGGTGGGCTTCAGTGAGACGTGTAGGGTACATCATTCAGCCCCTTCCACTCCCTGGTCGTCAGGCTAATCATTCTCAATTCCTGTAACCCGTTTAACTGCCTTGAATAATTTCGGGTTAGAGAAATTAGAGAAACTGATTATACTGCGGGATGCCTACTGTGCGGACAGAGTGGTAGGCCATTAAGGAGGGTGACTCTGGCGGGGCCCAGTGCTTGTTGTATGCACAGGAGAAGCTAAGAGAAAATTAGCATACTTCATAACGAAAAGCTCCTTGGAGTCCGACCAGCTTGGGTTTGGGCAAATTCCATAATCTGAGTCTCAATTTCCTCCTCCGGAACACGGGTCTATTAATATCTACCTACTACCGGGAAATGCTGTTGTCAGGAATGAGAGAATGTGTGTTATGACTCTCGGTGCACAGAAGACGTTCAACACGTGCGAGTTTCCCTCGCGTAAAGCCAGAAGCTGAGAGCTGAAAGGCTTGGGGGGGCGCCAGTGCCCTGCCGCGGATCCCACACTCGCCGAGACCGTCTCCTCCCCAGCCAGCGCTTACCCGGGCCCAGGAACCAGATTCGCGGGCCTCTCGCTGGCTCGTTACTCAGACGAAGGCGTGGGGACCCGAAGAAACGCGGCGAAGGCCCTGGGATCGGAGGGGGCGGAGCCCCCAGAGGAGGAGGAGTGGGTGGGGGTGGGGGCCGCGCCTTTCCCCGCCCCCGGCCTCCCCCATCTTGCCCTCCCTCCCCGGTCTACCTCCCCCCGCGCGCATCCGGCGGCGGGCACAGGATGTTCTTTCGCTCCCGTTCCCCAACCCCCCCGCGCCCCCGCTCTCACTTTCCCTTCGCTCCCCTCCCCCAGCCCCGTCGCGCCCGGCGCCGGCACCTTGTTTAACTCCTTGTCTCCCGCGCTCCGCGGCGCCCGGCCGCCCTCTGAGCTCCTACCCTTCCCGCCCACCCCCCAGGAGCCCGAGAGTTGCCCGGGTAGGGGCGGGCCAGGGCTGAGCGCTGGGCCCGGGTTCGTGGGACCCACTGGCTCGTTGGGGGTGAAGGGGTGAAGAGGGTTTCCCCGGCCTGAAGCCGGCATCCTCCCAGCCCCTGTCAAGTCCGGGCTTCGGAGGAGGTTAGTGGTGGGCACCCGCACGCGCCCGAGTGGGGCGGTCAGGTGGGCGCTGTTTGCTCCAGGCCCCGCGATGGGGCGGGAAGGTAGAGGACACTAACGTCATCCTCTCCCTGCTTGGGATAAGAAGGGGCCCCCTGCTCAGGCTGAGGATGGAGAGAGTTGACGCCCCTCACTGCACGTCACTGTTGCCAAGCCAACCGGGGGCGGCGGAAGCGGGCTGGGGACTGCGAGACCTTAGAGAAAGAAGGCTGCCCGAGGCTTTGGGACCCGGGTGGGGGTGGGGAGCTGGCAGGGAGAGGAGGGGGCGGGGAGTTGGGGGGAGCGGGCTTTTCAATCTCCTTCACTCGCTGGTGCCGCAAGAAACTGAGGGAAGAATAGGTTCTGTTCGCTGTTTCATTCAACAAATATCCATTGAGCTTGAATTATTAGGCATGGGGTGACCCTGACGACGCTCTACCCGAACCCTGCCCTCACCGGTTATCGTTAAGGTAGGGTGGCCATACGTCCAGGAGTTACTGCTGTAGAACCGGTGTAATTATTAGTAATGTTCCTTTTCACACTTAAGTGTCTCAGTATGGGTGGGTAGTTAGGGAACCCTGTCCCTCAATTCAGGGAAGGCTTCAACTGTGCACCAAAGGAAGACAAGCTGTTGTCTACTCACTATGCAACAGGCACTTTCTTGACACTATTCTCTGTCATTTTTGCCCCTCATTCTACAAGGTAAGTATCACAGATGATGGAACTGGCTCAGAGAGGGTAAGAGACTTGCCCAGGGCCAAACAGGTAAGTGTTGGAACCAGGATCCAGACCCAGGTCTACGAGGCCTTCAAAGTCAGAGCACCCTATCTCTGCTTCCTTCTCAAAATAAATATATTAAATAAGTAAACAAACAAATAAAAGACACTGTCTCTGAAGGAGCTTACAATCTATGGGGTTGAAAATACTACAGGTAATAACTAATAATTGTGAAAAGATTGAAGGCAGCACACAAGACTCAGAGGGAAGGTGATGACAAAATGACCAAAGGTGGGTGGAGATTATCTGAACCTTCCTGCAGAAGGTAGATTTTGAGCTGGGTCATGAAGTGGTGATGGGGGTGTGTGTGCCTGTGTGTATGTGATGCGGTGCCAAGAAAGAGAACAACCTAAGGGCATCAGACCAGGGACCCAGAGCTAGGCAGGCTGGGATCTCCAATGGAGAGATCTCTCTGAACACCCCAAAGCCATTGGTTGCATGCAGTGTCCTTTCTGCCTTCTACCCTCCTCACTGGTTTTATTTCTCACTGGAGCAGGGGCTCCCAGCAGGCAGCTGTACTAATTCCACTCTGCACTCAAGGTCTATGCAGTTGGTATTTGGCTCACACTGATGTTAACTCGGATGTCAGCTTCTCCCTTCCCCACCCCTCTCTGAAGATTTTGGGAAATGAAACATAGTGGCTCCTCAAAACAAAAGGACCTGCGTGAGTATCAGGAAGCCAACAGGCTTGATGGAAATGGGGAGACCAAGTCAGGAGGGAGAACTGAAAGAATGACACAGGAGCAACCAAATGTATCAGTGATTTTGCTGCCCTCCTGCTCTGTACAGTGCTGGATGCACTCTGTGGTCTGGGCACACCATGAATGAATCCGGGTCCCTTCATATGAAACGCAGGTTAGCAGCTGGTGTGTACCCGATGTGCTTGGTTGAGGACTCTGAAGTTGATCACATACACAATAAACAGTATTTGAGAAAGGTTATTACAGCAGGGTGTGTAGGAGGAAGGAAAAACCTGGGTTAGGAAGGACAGTGTGGCAGCTGCTGTAGGAATTCAGGCCAGAGGTAGAATCTATGGAGTTGGAGAGGAAGAGGTGAATGAGAAAAATAACAAACAAAGCATTTTGTAATAAAAGCAACCAACAGGAAGAATTGGGTGATAGGTCAGATATAGGATGGTGAAGGAGAGAAAATAGTTAAAAATTAACCCACATCATGGTGAGTTTGGGGGATGGGAGGGTGATGCTGGGCATTGGGGAGGAGCTGGTGTGAGGAACATGAGGGTAAGTTCAGTCTCTTCTAGGCCATGTGAGAGCAGGTATCCTGGGCTTGGAGATAGGGGAGTACAGTGGGCTGCATTGGGAGTGTCCCTGTCACTAGACATGTGCAAACAGCTTCAGAACAATCACTTACCTGGGATATCACAGACAGATTTCATACATCAGTAGAAGTTTGGAGTCGATGATAGTGAAGGTTACTCCTGACTGGGAGATTCTGTGTGTTGGCTGGGTAAGGACATGTGTAGGAAGTATGCCTGAATTTGTGGGAAAGTGGTCCATGGCCCAGACCTGTGTTGGCATCCATCTCCTCACCTTTGGCTACAGAGGGTGCCAGAGATGCCATCAGATGGGCCCCAGGGTATGAGGCCCAGGTGAGGCACTTGAGCAGCCTAACGTCCCTCCCTCAGCCCCACCTTTGAAGGCCCTGAAGCCCAGGCCTGTTACTGACTGCCAGAGCCTTTCCTGGAACTCCGCAGAGGACAGAGCCCCTCCCTGCCTGCCCTGGCACACTCCAGGCACAGCTTGTCCCCTGGGGTACCTTGCAGACACCCCAGTTGGCTGGGGCATGGGACAAGTCCCCGCCCTCCAGGAAGAGTCCAGCTCTGGGGCTGTCATCCTCACAATGGCCCCACCAGACCACAGGGGCCAGCAGGCACAGAGAAGGAGAAACTTTGTGGCTGGGTGGCAGGATTCCTGGGGCTTTGTTGTGGCTTTGGGTAGGAGGGTGGGTAAGGCAGAAAAGCAGGGTCTCAGGCTTCAAAGCACCTCCCACCTGCTTCTCTGAGGAAATCTTCAGGGGCCCAGTGGTTTTGAGGGGAGGGGACAGGAAGAGACTCTGAACTTTGGGTCAGCTGAGGGCAGAGATGGGGGAAGATCTTGCTCTATATCCCATTTCTCCCAGCATCTTCTTCCTCTGCTCCCCAGCACCCTAGAACAAATTTCTACCTTCATCTGCTAGGAAGAGTTACATCCATCAGAGGACTTCCAGAATGGTGGGGTTTGGAGGAAATGGGACGTGCATCCAGCAGCTGTATGGCCGGCCACACCTGCCGGGTGGGGTGAGGAGAGTGCCCCTCCCAGGGGGCCAGAGCCGGCTCTGCTCAGACTGGGGGCTGTGAGACACTTTAAAGGAGGGGCGAGAAGGCAGAGAGATCCGCCAACCGGCCACGTGGAGGTCCTGAGCGAGCGGCAGGCAGGGGCGGGGGCCGAGGAGCCCGCCGTGAGCTCGCCCCTCCCGTTCGAGGGAGCCTCCGAGAGTCGGTCGTCGCTGACCGCAGGCTGCAAGAGCGGTTGATCTGGTGAGCGAGCACACACCCACTTACCCAGCTGCTGAGTCAGGCTGTTCTCGTTCCCCGCTCGCCCGCCCGCCCGCCCGGGACATTGTGTTCCAGCCCCGGCGCGCTGGCACGGGGCCCAGGCGCTCACACCAGCCTCCTCGCCCTGTTTGTGCTCGCGGCTTACGCTCCGCGCGCAGCCTCCCCGCCGCAGCCTGCGAGTGCTCGGTGGGGCCCGGGCCAGGCGCTGGCCCCCGGGACCGCCGACGGCGGCTGCGCGACCCCAGGGACGTGCGCCCAGGCCGGGTGGCCCCTGCAGCCCTGCGCGGTCATCAGTCTTAGAGCACCCAGACCTTTCCAGCCCCCACCTGAGCCCTGATGTGGAACCCCAGGCGGGTATGGGGCCTGGAGTAGCACAGTTGGGGGTGGGGCAGGTGGTGTCGCTGCAAGAGGGAGAAGGAGCCGCCCAGGCTGCCGCCCATGCCCCACCAGCGCTCGGCCCGGGAGTCTGGAGGAGGATAGTAGCTGGGAGCGCGCCAGCCCCAGACTTGGGAGACCTGGGATGCAGTCACGTGACAACGGAAGCCGGGTAGATGGGGCCAACTTCTTCGATCCCTGGAGGAGCCTCCCAGCTCCTCGGCTCCCTTCCCTGGTCCCTTTCTTCACACCAGCCTGGAGACTCCAGGGACTCCCAGGGGTTGGCAAACCAAGCCCAGCCCTTTTGGCTAGCTTGGGAAACCCCTGGCACACCGCCAGGGGTAGGAACAGCTGGGACACTAACGGGTGGGAGCCGAGAGCAGGGTGGAGGAAGACGACCCCAACTGGAGCCTGACGCCTCCCTTTGTCCAGCCCCAAGGATTTATTCAGAGCCACGTTTTCTCCTTACCATCTTTCTGCAGAAAGACATCACTGTGTGCTAGTCCTGGAGGTTGCTACGTCTCCAAACCAAGGAGGGAACAAAGGACTTAATGCCGAGCACCTACCCGGATGGAAGGTTGTGTTGGGTCCTGACAAGGATGTCATTAAGATTTACATTTTTAAACAAATTAAATTTTAATTAAGTTAAATTTTAAAATGTAAGACAATTCCTAAAGCCCTTTCTTCTCCCTCTTCACCTTCACTGTTGGCAGTGCCATTTGCGGTGACAGGAGAGCCTATCCTCCATGTCTACCCATCTCTCAAGCTCCAGTTCATAAAGCCTGCTTGGAACAGCGCCAGCCAAATCTTACTCCTCTCCCCTTCAAATGCCCTACACACCGGGTTTGTACCTTTCTCATGGCACAGCAAGTGGCTTGTCTTATATTCTAGTGATCTGTTTACTAATCCTGTTCCTGTAACCAGATTAGAAAGTCCTTGAGGCAGAAACAAAGTCTGCTTCTTTGAGGCCTCCCCCATCGCAGGAGCTCATCCCCACAGGCAAAACTTGGCCCTGGAATTGATGTTCAATAAATGTTGGGTGTATTGAAATAATTTCCTGCCCTTGGGCAGTTTGCAAGCCAGTTGAAGAGACAAACACACTGTGTGAGGTTAAATAATAACCCAAGCCAGCAGGTGGTGAATACCAAATGTGTGTAAGAGCTATAGGGTCTCAGTAGGAAGGAGGTGGTGATATGGGAGAAAGATCCCTGGAGGTTCTAGGCCTTGAGCTGTGTGTGGAGGAGGAGAGAGGAGGCGTGGAGGTGACTCATTCTGGCTGACATCACACACCAGCCTCCATGCTAGGCACTTTACATTCATTATCTCTAATGTTTAAGGAGGAGGCTAGGTTTGGGAGGAGTAGAGGGTACAGTGTCTAAGCCAGACCTGCCCAGAGCCAACCAGAGAATAGAGGCAGCCTTAGATCTGGGCTCCCCACCCTCAGTCCCGGGGCACAGCCTGTTCCCTGGCCTGCCACTCCTACACACTACACCCAAGAGGGCTGCCCAGCACTGCCCAGCTCTGGATGCACTCAGGTCCCACCCTGCTGAACAACTGGCTGTGTGACCTTGGGCAAGGCACTTCCTTCCCTACACCTTGCTGTCATCAGTACCGCCATTGCAGCACTAACAGGCTGTGACTCTGTGAGCCAGTGTTCCAGTGATGCTTGCCACTTCCCCTGATATTACCTGGGCTGCTGTGATTGCCTGCACCACTACCACCCCTCCCCCACTCATTGCTCCCTCCCAGTCTGGAGCTGCTGAGAAGAACACTGGGTACAGAGGGTAAGCAGGGATAGTAGGTTTCCTGTGGTTGCAAAAGGAACATTGGGACTTTCCCTGCAGTGCCCAAGCTGTGGGAGAACTGGGGGAGGAGGAGGCAAGGCCAACCTCTAAGGAACCTCTGCTCTCTTCCCTCCCCTCCTCAGCACTCCCAGCTCTCAAAAAGGCTGGTACAGTTTGTTACGCTGAAGCTGGAATGTACCGTGTGTTTCATATGGCCTCTGTCCAGTCCTACACTGGCCACTTCATATTTATACTTCCTTCTTCAGTCGTGGCATCTGGCTGTCAGTCACCCCTGCTCTCATCTGCCCACCTCTCACCTGCCCCCCACACACCAGCCCCATGGTGGGTCATGCTTGGGTTCTAAACTCTTGTAGGAGGTGGGGGTAGGGTACAGAGAGAGCCCTGGAGGAGAGAAGTTGGACTCTGGAAGGATGAAGGCCCGTCCCCTTTCTCTCTCCCATCACCCAACCCTAAAACTGCCTCCAAGGCCATGGACTCTCCAAGTTGGATCTGAAGGTACTCTGGGCCTTTGAGATTGACCCCCCACTCCTGGCCACCTGAGCACTTCTGTAATGTTGTTGAGTCCAGCTAGACTAGTGAGCTGAAGGCGCTATTTAAATTGCCTCCCCTCAAAATCTTGGCAGACCTGCTGATCCATGATCCTCCCCCATCAGAACACTGCAGAGAGAGGGTTGGGGGGAAATCCCACCCCCTGGCCCAGGAGTCACACATTCCTAATAGATGCTGCAAAGTGGAATTTGACACTTGGTGACTTAATGATATTCTAGGTTGTGACAAGTTTAATGTCAAAGTGGCTTAGATATTCAGAGATGCATACATTTGTGATCTGGCCTTCCTCCCCCAGGAGCGTGTGATATTAGTCACATAATAGCTAATATCGATTGCCTACTAGGGACCAAGCACTGGGCTCAGGGCTTAATATACTTGTACACGAGCTTGTTTACTCATCTTAACAACCCTGGGAGGTGGGTGCTATTGTTAGTCCTCTTTGACAGTTAAGGAAACTGAGCCTCAGAGACGTGAGAGTTGGGTTTGCATTTAGGTCTGTTTGACATCAAAGCCAGTACTTCTCAATGATCTGCTAGATTGCTTAGATCATGTACCTAAATCGTAAATCCTCCATTTCTCAAGCCTCAGTCTTATTCCCTTCTCCCTTAAAATGATTTCAGGAACTCTGCCTCCTCCTTGGAGCCCATGCACACCTTGAAGTGTGATTAGCCTGAAAAGTGTTTTCAGTCCTTGTAACAGGCTGCGGTGTGGAGGCCCCAGAGAACACTCATTGGTGGAGTTAGTCAGGCCTGCTGGCTGTGGGCAGCGTCTGTTGTCTCTGCCGGCAGCTGGTATGCCTGCTGCCGTTCACCCTCTCACCTGGGAATAAACTTTGCCTCATTGTATTGATCTGGCCCTGGGATCTAAAAACCAGGGGCTGAGCCTAGGTTCCAGGGCTCTGAACTCAGATCTGTCTGTGAAACCAGTGACATGGTGGCATGGCCGCTCTTAGGACCCAGTCACAGCAGGGCTTTGGGAGAAATCACCATACATCAATCCCTGGCGTTTGTATCAGGCTGTGTATATTTCCCTTACATGTCCTCACTCAGTATGATCTTAATGTTCCTCTAAAGTAAGGAGACTATTACCCACTTTCCTGATGGGAAAACTGAGGCAAAAGTAGCTAAGTTGCTCGCCCAAGGACATGAAACTAGGTTTGTGACTGTGATAGCTGGGGTGCTTTGTTTCATAATATAGGGCCTCTCCTGAGCTAAGAGAGGAAGAGTTTCCCAAGATGTCCCAAAACCTGGCGACATGTGGCCTTTCACCCAGCCCTATCACTCTAAGAAGGGACCACAGCAACCACACTGCCCCTGCCACCCTTATCTGCCCCCAGGGGCTGAAGCAAGGGCACCAGACATCCTGTAGGTAGCTGGCCTGTCTTGGTCTCTGGCTTCCTGTCCTCGGTGGCTCTCACGGGCACATTTTGTCCTCTCTGAGCCCAGCTCTTCCTCTTTTATCCTTCCTTCTCACTTTCTCTCTCCTTGCTCAATGAGAGTCCTGTTTATATGCCTCCATCCATCTGTGTTTGCTTTTTAGTTTTGCTTTTTGCATGTCCATTCTCCTGGGACATTTCCCAAGTCCCCTCTGCCTTCTTCCCTCTGACGTTGTCTTCTTTCCCAAGAAGCATCTTCCATTCCTCCCCCACCCCCACTCCTCACCTTGCCTCCAGCTTCTGCCAGTGTCAGATCGCTCAGGTTCATGCATTCAGTGGGTACTTACTGGGCTCCTACTGTGTGCTCCAGGAATTGTGTTAATGCCTGGGAACCAAAAGTCCAAAAGTGGTGCTGGAGCATCTGTTAAGCACCTACTGTGTGCATTAGGCATTGCGCTTCAAACTGAGAGCGCAAAAGCTGGTTGTTGCCCTCGGGAGATCTCTGGGATACTTGGGAAGACGCACAAAAACAGATCATTATAATGTCCTGGAAAGTTGGGGACTGGGTGTGGCCACAGGGGTCAGGGAGGGCCCCCCTGAGGAGGCGTCTTCCAGTCTGACTGAGAAGCTAGCCAGGCAGAGCAAGGGTGCCGGGCATTCCAGGTAGAAGGAACAGTATGTATAAAGGCACACAGGCGTGAGACTGCCTCGTGTTCTCCAGCAGGCACTTTGAGTTGTTTGGTCTGGCCTGGCCATGGACTGCAGGTTGGGAAGCCCAGGGAGATGAGGCCAGCGACAGGCGGGCCAAGACAGTGCAGAACCTCATGTTCCAGCAAAAGGGTTGACCTTTATCCTGGAGCAGCCAGAAGCCCAAGCAGCCTCATGGCTCCCTGCAGCCTGGGAGTTTCAGGACTGGGCCTAAGCCAGGCCCAAAGCTCTGTCTCTAGCTCCCATTAACCCATATTTACTGCTCTTTGGTTCAGCGAGGCCTGGGGGAGACTCAGGCACTTAAATATAATGCTGTTTCCGAGGCACAATCATTCATTCATTCATTCATTCATTCATTCATTCATTCATTCATTCATTCATTCATAAATGTTTAGCAAGCTCTGATGTTTGCCAGGTGCTGCTCTGAGCATTGGGAATGGGTCATTGAACCCCCCAGAGGTCCCGACTCTCAAGAAACTTACTTATATCCTTGGCAGTTGGGGAGGGAGGATAGGCTATGAACAAAGAAACAAAACAAATAAATTAGCATGGTAATTTCAGATTATGCTGAGTGCAAAGAATATGAAAGTGATGCAATTGAGAATAATGGAGTAGGCTGGGTAGTCAGGGGAGGCTCCTCTAAGGAAAGTTATGTTTGAACTAAAACCTAGATGACAAGAACAAACCAGTATGTGAACACCTGGGGACTTGGGCTTACAGGCATAGGAAACAGCACATGAAAAGGCCCTGAGGCAGGAAGGAGCTTGGTGTTTTCTAGGTTTAGAAAAAAGGCTGAGTTCAAATTGATTACTCCCCAGCAAGTCTATGCAAGGATTATTGTACCCATTTTGTAGAGATGGAAACTGAGGCTCAGAATGGTTAAGTTCCTTGGCCAAAATCATAGCTGGTAGTACAAATTTTCCCTCTAAAGCCACTGCTCTTTTTTCTACCGAAGTATCAAGTATCAATGTACCCCAAATTATTCAGGAAGGTCCAATTTCCAAATTTTTGTCTCATTGTTCCCTGGATAGTCATCCTGGACATTCTCTGTGTCCCACATCTTGACCTCCAGCCCTGTCTCTGATTACCAGTGGCATCCTAGGATGAGCACTTCATCACCCTAAGCCTCAGTTTTGTCATTTGTCAATTGGAAGAGTAAAATTCCAATACCATAGGCTTGCTGAAAGGACTAAATGAGATCATCCATGTAAGGGTCAGTGGAGTACCTGGAACCTGGCACACATTCAATTCTTGGTAGTTCTTTGGTGTTATCCTGGAAAGCTGAGGGAACTGCTGAATGGTCCTGCCCTCATGTGAGGCCTCTGATGCATGGACAGGCAGGGAAGCTGTGGGAGGAGAGGGACCAGGAGAGGGCAGCTAGGAGGGCCTCTTCCGCGTCACTCAACCGCTCATTCCTCGAGCTGGGATCCTACACTGAAACATCTTGTACTTCCTATTTCCAGGGAAAGTCCTCACCCCTGGACCGTTCCCCATCTCTTTGCGCAGAGCAGACAGACAGAACCAGGGATTGTGAAGTGACAATCCTCAGCCCTGTGTGTGCCGGCAGCCCCCAAGGGCAGGCGGCCAAACTGCAGGAGGGCAGGGACCCGCAGAGGGAGCCCGGCCTGGGCTGCTGGGACAGAGCTCTTCTCAGAGGAGGTGGGGACCCGGTGGAGTACGTGACTCCTGCCCTTCCAGCCTGTACACTCCAGTCAGCAGGACGGAGACCCCTCCCCACCCATCCCCAGCCTTCCCAGGCTTCCTGCCGAGGCCCTGTTACTATACACACTCGCACACCCCTCCCAGGCACCCCTGAGAGGACCAGCCGCAGCTGGGGTGTGGGGGTGTGGAGAGTCCTGCCAGGGTTCTCAGATCCCTAGCCTCCCTCTCCCACCCCTCCCTCGCCCCCCAACTGCCGAGCTGCTTCTAGGTTTAAAGCAAAACACCGTTCTGTCCTTCCTGCTGCTCAGTGGCAGCAGCTCTGCCTGGGTTATTTTTAGCAGGGATGCAGGGAAGGCACATTTCTCCTGGACTTTCACTGGGGACATCACCCCCCACCCCCCAGCCAAGACTCAGCCCGGAGAGGCCAGTACGGAAACCCCCCTCCCAGAAAGGGGAAACGGGTGTGTTTTCTGTTCCTTCAACTCACCAGAACAGGAGCCGCAGTCAAGCACTGATGGGAAATTCTAGGTTCAATGGGCTTCACCCCATCCCTGGTTCTGTGTCCCCATAAATCTGCGGAGCAAGAGGTGCATGGTGTCTGAGGTAGAGATGCCTGGTCTGTGGGTGTGGGGGTCTAAGGGGTTCTGCTTGGTTACAGCCAGCTCGGTGGACTTGGGCGGCACCAGGCACTCTGGGTGTGTTTACACAGGCTGAGCAGGTCTGTTCTGTGCATTTCTCTGGATGTGTGTCTTTCAGATGTTAGAGGTACTTCATTGAGGAATAGTCCACATACAGTAAAATGCACAAGTCCTAAGTGTACAGCTCAATGAATTTTTACACATGTATATATATCCGCGTAACCATCTCCTAGATCAAGATTTTGAACATTTTCAACACCGCTGAGTTCCCTCGTGTCCCCTCCCAGTTAGTCCCCACCCCAGAGGTGACTGATTTCTATCATCATAGATTAGATTCGTGTGTGTTTGTGTGTGTGTGTGTTTTACAAAGTTAAAAAAAATACAGCTGCTATCATGGAAGAGAGAAGTAGGCGATAACATTTTTCATGTGGAAAGGGGGCCTCAAAAAAGGGAGGGTTATTGGAATTCGAAAAAACTAAGGAATCATTGGCTTGGGAAACAGGAGGTTCCAGAGCACAGCCGACCCCTCAGGATTGGGACAGGAGAGCTTGGGATAGTTCTTGGAACTGAGATTCAGTGAGTGTGGAGAGCAGGAGTGAGGGGGAAGCCTGCCAGGGCTCCTCCTGGGTCCAGCCGCCTCCATGTTCTGCTGGAGGTCCGTCCCCTCCTCCAGCCCCTTCCTTCACCACAGTAGTTTTCAGCAAGGCTAAGGCTGCAGGGAAGGGCCCTCCCAAGGGCATCCGCTCAGAGACAGGGGACGGCAGGCCTCTGCACGATTATTTCTCTTCCCTCTTTCCTTTCAAGGTCTTCATGATTCTGGGCCCCCTTCACCTCTTATCCTGCCTAGGGAGGGGAAAGCCCAGGCTTTCAAAGCAGGGTGGTAGACGAGTCTGGAGCTCATCATTCCTTTCCTTCATTTAAGTACACTTATTTCAGCACCTACATTGTTCTGCAGCTTCTGCTAGGTGCCGGATATGCGAGGAGGACTAAGACAACTGTTAGCTCTCTAGGGAGTCAAAGGAAGCATTCCCAGGTGAGGCAAGGCCTCATACCCCCTTCACATTGGCGATGAGGGGCTCAGAGAGGTGCAGTGACTTGTTCAGTATCACACAGCTAGCTGCTGGCAGAGGGAGGCAAAGAACAGGGACCCTTGACTCAGCCATCTCCCAAGCTGGAGATAAGAAAGCAAAGGAAGCAAAATGAACAGCCCGACCGACTCCGTGGCCTACTCCCTCACAGCTTTCTGGCCTGGCAGAGAGTGCACTGACCTGGAAGTTGGGAGGCCTCATTTCTGCTTCTAGGGCTCAGGAGCACTTCCCTCTCTGGGCCTTGGTTTTCTCCCGTGCATATGAGGAAGGCCACCTCTGGGGGAGCTTTAAGATTCCTTCAGCTCTAACTTTCTCTGGTGTCCCCCGCATTTTCCTGCCTCATTTTCCTGCTTCGGTGCCTTTGCTCAGTTTCTGCCATCTGGAGTACCCCTTTACCTTGCACTTCCTTCCTCTGACATTCTCCCAATCAATTAGGACCTCATTCAAATGCTGCCCCCAGAGGTCCCTCCCCCCCCCCCCCCCCCCCCCCCCCCCCGCAGTCTTTGGGGATCGACTGAGTGGTGGCATCTAGGGCTCCACTTACCAGAACAGACAGAGCCTACCTCTTGTTGTGACCCTCCCATCCTAGGGCAGGGCCTCCTGCGGGGAAGGTGTCTGATTGTCCACCGTTGGAGGAGTTGAAGTGAATTCTTGCTCCCACATCTACGTGCCCCTTTCAGCTTTCAGAGACTGAGCCTCCTTAGGGCCTCTTAGAGATGGTGCTTTCCTGCTGGGCAGGCTGGTCCAACCCAGAGTTTCAAACTGGGGCACTTTTGGCAAAGGTGGTGACCCTGGGAGGTGACTCCAGGAAGGATGAGAACAGGCGGGGCCTCAGCTGAAATGATGGCAGCCCCACCTCACCTGTCCCATCCTCATTCACAAACACTGGCCAGAAAACCTACTTCACAGCAAACACGACCACACCCAAACCCCCTCCTATCCATCTGCCCACAAACAGACTAGCAACTTTGCAAAAATGTACCCCACTCTCCCTCTGCTCCCCTGCCCTCCCCCCAGGCAAGCATTGTGCACACATACACATTCATGGTGCATGCACACTTGGGCACACACAGACACACAATGGGTGTGCAGTCGTGCCCATATGCACCTTGGGCGCGCACATTCACACGGGCACATAGGCACACGTGGATTCACACGTGGGTACGCGTATGCACACCCTCCCACGATGTGGCCTGCTCTCCACCGCCAGCCCTCAGGTGAGCTGACCTCATGCTTGCTGAGCCACGGATGCTGCAGGGGAATGTGGAAGGAGGAGAGTGCTCCGTTGTTGGGGTCTGGCTGCCTCTACATTTACATCAAACCGGGTCTTTTGTATTAATGTCCCTTACTGATGGCCCTATGGGAAGCAGAGAAAGCTCCAAGAACTATGAGTTTATTCCAGGCAGCACCTTGTTTGGGGGCCTGATAGGAATGGGGTGTGGGGGGTAAGGATTCAATTACTTCTGTGAACAAATGTCTCCAAGGAGCCACTGTTTTGTGGGACCAGTAAATGTGAGGCTGCTCTTCTCTTTGCTTTCACACTCACACTCTTCACTCCGTTCCATCTATTCTTCCCCTTGGTGCAGAGGCCACAGGCCCATGTTCCCTTCCTGTGGGGAGGGACGTTCCAGGAAGGCTTTGAAGGGGATCTAGTCCCAAGGTTGATGTGGATCTGGGCTGACAACAGGGTCTCCAACAGACTGGCCCCCTAGAGAAGACGGATGAGGAGGAGTGGCTGTGTCTGTGACACAATTACCAGATCTACAGGGTTGGGCAGAGAGCAAGCTTGGACTCCATTAAACCCACTTCAGGCAGTCACTGAGCACAGAGCCTGTGCCTGGCGTGGTGCTGGGGTGGGCAGGGAGGGTAAGGGGGCGGATACAGAAATGAGTAAGACACAGTAGCTGTCTCCTGAGAGAGAGCGAGAGAGAGAAGCCATCACCTCTGTCCACCCCTCCCCAGAGCAGCACAAACACCACCACCTGTCTGGTCCTCCTGCTGTATTTCCTATATTGGTTACTAACGTCACATTGTAGCCCAGGGCAAAAACTTGGGGACCACCTCAGATCTGCCCTCTCCTACCCCATCCAAACAGTCCCCCATCCCACGGGTTATTCTCATCCCATCTCTCCGAGCCATTCTCTCCTTTCAGGGCTCAATGCCTTGACATCTCTCACCATCTCCCTCCCAGGGCTTCTAAATGGGGGTCCCACCTCTAGGCTTAAACCATCCTCCACACTGCTGCCAGAACCATCTGCCTCGAAGACACAGCTGATGTGGAACTTAGAACCCTTTCCTGCTCCATTACCATCAGGAGGAAGGCTCCAGTGCCTGACAGGGCACAGTCGTCCTTCCATGCACAGCATGCATAGCCCCTGCACCTCTCAGTCTGCCCCCAACTACACGTGATGTCCCAGCCTGCGGGTTCCCCCAACTGGCTATGCTGGTGTCTACCTCTGAGCATCCGTATGTGCTGTTCCTGTTGCCTGGAATGTCCACCCACTCCTTGACCTGGGAAGGACCTCCTCATCTTTCCAGGCCGAGGAGGTCCTTCTTGGTCTCTATTAAACACATTTTGTGATAATGCTGACAATAATGATTTAAAAGTCTACATTTTGACTTGCACATAAGAAAGGAAAACTGTTAAAATTGTAATGCTCAGTATATACCGATAACAAAAGATGAACACAAGTCACGTTTGACGTCTGCAATTACAAGTGGTGCTCAAAGTGGTTACCATCAGCGTCCAGACACTTCTGATGACGGAAAACTACTACTTGTGCAATGTTGACCAAAGTGTCCACTTGTCTACATTATTTTGGCCTCCCCAGTATGTATTCTGAGTGTGGGTGTGTGTATCTCCTTTAATCCTCATAACAACCTTGGTAGGTGCTACCATTTATCATTTCTATTTTATAGACGGGAAAATTGACACAGAGAGTTCAGCTGACTTACTTACCTAAGGCGACATGCGTAGTAAAAGGTGGAGTGGGATTTACACACAGCCAGTTCAGCTGAAGGTTCTGTGCTGTTAACCCCTGCATGACACTGCCTTATTCACTGTTACAAGTATTTGCCACCTTACATAGCTTTTGAGCATTCAGAGTCAGTGAATGTCTGATGAATGAATTAATTTAATGGAATGAACTCACTAAAATTTAATAGAATGAAGAAGTAGGTCTCATCTTCATTTAGGTAAGAGGTCTGCCATGCTAAAGCTATTAGTTTGGCGCAAAAGTTGTTGCGGTTTAAAAGGTTAAAAATAACTGCAAAAACCGCAATGATTTTTGCACCAATCTAATAGTTTACTTTCATAGAACATAGAAAATTTTAAAGAAAACAGATTTTGAGAGTAAAATCCCATATATCGTGTTTCATCTGGGTTTCTTGTTTTTTTAACATGGCATTTATATGGCTCGCCACGCCTAAGTTTTTCAAGTCAATGACTAGAAATGCTCTCAGGATCCTCTTATGACGTGCTGCCCATGACACGGACTGGTGTCAGCCACATACTGAGCTATCCTGATGGTTATGCCAGCAGGGAGACAGAGCCACTGAGAAGGGACCTAACGCAAGGTGAGTGGTGGCTGGGGCTGAAAGAACAGCCCATCTCAGGGCACAAGCCAGGGACAGAATCGTTCCAACCAGGGATGTCTGTGGGCTTTCTGGAAGAGGTGAGATTTGGGCTGAGTCTTAAAAGATTTTGATGATTGGAGAGAAGGGAGGAGGGCAGGGAAGTCCAGAGAATGTTTGGCCCCCCAGGTTTGGTGGTAGAAAGGGCAGGGCAAGAATGCAGGAAACAAAGAGAGGGTGAGATGGGTGGAGAGACCAGGGAGAAGGGTGAAATCGCCTTCACTGTCACCCTAGGTACCTGTACATTTTTGGACAAGTGGCTGATTCTTTTCATTTTCTGCTATCCTATATGCAAATTGATCCTTGAAGACTGGGGGAAAGCTCAACAGAGAATCCCCAGGGCAAGAGGGTTTGCTGATCCTCTCGTCTGACACAGCTGGCTCGCCACCCAAGCAGCCCACAGCTTCGGTCTTCCTATGCTCACTTCTGAAAGGTGGTGTGGCTCACAGGGGAAGCCACGGCTCGGCTGCTTGCTGGGTTGGCAGGGCATTGGCACAATTTCCTGAGGTGGTTGTTGAAGATTAAATTAGTTAAGGCATTTAAAGCATCTAGAACATGGTCCAGCTTCCCATAAGTGCCCTGTGGACATTAGCTAATATTGTCACTGTAACGAAGGACCTTCAAAATGATGCAAAATTTCACTGGGTTATCCCTCTTCTAGGCCACAGATGTGGCCTTTGCTGCTGCCTCTCTTGAGTTCTAGAGTTCTCCGTACAGGTGTGGTTCCTGTGGATGGGAACTATATGCTCCTCCACCACCAAATGTCCCGAGTCAGTCACCCCTTCTATTTGCCTCCGCTCACTTATGTAGGCTGATACACCAGTTTCTTGGGATAAGATTAGTTTTTGCTTTGTGCCCGTAGGGCCAGCACAGGAAAGCAAAGCTGCACTGAAACCTGAGTAAATGCTTTCTGGGCGTGCACACGGCCAACTTCAGTTCGAGGGTCAGCCAGGTTCCAGACATCAGAGTTAAGTCCCCAGAGAGCAGGTGCTGGTGCCTCTCGGCAACTTGGGGGGCAGCCAGCTCACAGCCCTGCGTGTACTAGCTAGGCCCGGGAAATACTGTACCTGTTGTTCACACAACAGGGTGACAGCACCGTCCAGTTATGCAGAGAGAGCCCAAAGGTCTCTGAGAACGAGGCTGGGGTGGGATATAAATCTGGCTCCTCTAAGGGAAGGGGCAGGTGGAGAGGGGATTAGCTTACAAAACAGAGCCGGGGCCCTTTCCCGTGCCAGGCCCAACTGGCTGCTCCTTAGCAAACCATGAGGGCCTGAGGATTCACTTTGAACTATCAAGTTCACCTTCCCTCCTATCTTGCCGTTCTTATCCACCTCTGGGGCTCTCTTCTAATGCCCCCCATCCTGTTAAAGCTTTCTCTTAGATCTCCTAAACCAGAATTTATCTTGATAATCACTTTTTTTTTTTTTTTTTAAGAATTTGACTATGACATACCATGGTGAGATTTCCCTTGTGTTTATTCTGTTTGGGTGTCATTAATCAAATTTGGAACAATTTCAGCCATTACTTATTCTAAATGGTTTCAGTACTCCTTCTATCCCAACCACTGTTTCTCAAATGTGATCTACACAGGACACCTGGAAGTTTGTTAATAACGTCCCACCCAAATAAGGATCTCCCGGGAGCTCAGGCATCTGTGTATCGAACAAGTTCCAGGCTGAGTCTTAGGCTCACTGAGCCAGGACCACTAGCTGAGACTGTGAAGGCTTCAATAGCACGGCCTGGGTGTCACTCATCTCTGTGTCCCCAGTCTCCTCAGGACCTGTTTGTGGAATGGAATGGGGTTACTTTTCATTTCGCCACATCAGCAAAATTGGTGTCATCTCCCTTCCTGGGCTCCTAAAGCCTAATACTGAAAGGATGACACCCGGACTCGTGAATTTCAAGCATTAGTCAGCAGAGGAAAGCAACTCATCGGGGGCTTTGAGGCGCTTCCCTAAGTCCACCAAGGATACCTCCAGGGAAAGCACTCCTGCTGACTTAACCATGCTGAATCTCTGCTCTCTGTAAAATGGAGCTAAAGATGGAGCTTTGGTGAGGGCTGAGGTGATGGAGCCAGCCTCAAAACTTAGAAATTCTGGGTGACAGGTTTAATTTACTTTGGGGTTAGGAGTACAGGGTAACAAACAAGTGAGCAGGTAAGCAACAATTATTTACAAGCTGCTTCTTTGAAAATATAGATAGAAGCAGACAGATAATGTACCAGACTAGTTAATAAGCACATACATTATGTGTGTGTGTTAGACCAACTTGACTGAGGTGTAATTCACATATAATACAATGCAGCCACTTCAGTGAACAATTTGATGAGTTTTGACAAATGCGTTTGCCTGTGTAAGCTCTGTCACAGTATACATCATTTCCTCCACTTGTTTCAATCAATCTCTACCTGGCCTGAGTAATCCCTAATCTGCTTTCTGTCACTTTGAATTCAATTGGCATTTCCTAGAATTTCAGATACATGGAATCACACAGGATATACATTTTGCATCTGGTTTCTTTTGCTCAATGTCATGTTTTGTTTCGGTGTTTTTTTTTTGCAGGACTTTATTGGGGAACAGTGTGTACTTCCAGGACTTTTTTCCAAGTCAAGTTGTCCTGTCAATCTTAGTTGTGGAGGGTGCTGTTCAGCTTCAAGTTGTTGTCCTTTCAGTCTTAGTTGTGGAGGGCGCAGCTCAGCTCCAGGTCCAGTTGCTGTTACTAGTTGCAGGGGGCACTGCCCACCATCCCTTGTGGGAATTGAACTGGCAGCCTTCAGAGTTAGGAGCATTGAACTCTAACAGACTGAGCCACCGGGCTGGCCTCCCCCTTTTTTTTTTTTTTTTAATTTTATTTATTTAAGCGTGTCTTCCCAGGACCCATCAGCTCCAAGTCAAGCAGTTGTCTCAATCTAGTTGTGGATGGTGCAGCCCACAGTGGCCCATGTGGGGATCGAACAGGCAACCTTGTTGTTAAGAGCACTGTGCTCTAACCAACTGAGCTAACCGGCGGCCCCAACGTCATGTTTTTGAGATTTGTTCATGTTTTTGCATGTATTTGTTTGTTCCTTTTTATTGCTGTATTGTATTCCATTGTCTGGCTATGCCACAATTTGTTTATCCACTCCTGTTGATGGAGAGTGTTGTCATTTGTAGTTTGAGGCTATTATGAAAAAGTTGCTATGAACATTCTTAGATAACTCTTTTTGTATCCACATGTTTTTTATTTCTCTTGGGAGCAGAATTGCTGAGTTATATGGTAAGTATGTGTTTAACTTCCAAAGAAACTGCCAAACTATTGCAAAGTGGCTGTACGCTGCCACCAGCAAAGTCTGAGAGTTTTGTCTGTTCCACATCTTTGCCAGTTCTTGGTATTGTTGGTCTTTTTAATTTTTGCAATCTGGTTAGGCACGAGTGGTCTCTCAGTGAAGCACGCATGTGCCCACCCCTCCAGCCTCTTCTGGAAGCACTGTTCCCGCCCCCACACTTCTCCCCATCTGCTCCGACCTGCTCTCTGTTTCCCCATGCTCTAGGCTCCTTCCTTGGAATTCTCATCATCTCGCAATTTCCGTAACTGGCCACTTCTCATCATTCAGGCTTCAGCCCAAGTGTTAACCTCCTCAGAGGTCTTTCCTCACCACCCTCTCCATTGGTGTCCTCAACACTTTTTATCACATTACCCTGCTTTTTACTTTGTAGTGGTGGGCCCTCCCTGAAGGAATCTTTTTTTGTTTGTCCATTTTTTGACTGCCTGCCCCATGAGAACATTAGCCTCATGAACAAAGACATCTTGTCTGTTTTTACCTAGAACAATGCCTGATAGATAATAGGTGCTCAATATACAGAGGGTATCAAAAAATGCATACACATTTTTAGAAAGGAAAAAACTGTATTAAAGTTACGCTGATGGTAACCACTTTGAGCACCTCTTGTAATTGCAGAAGTCAAATGTGACTTGTATTCCTCTTTTGTTATCGGTATATATTATTACAATTTTAACACAGTTTTTTCCTTTCTGAAAATGTGTATACATTTTTTTGGCACCCTGTGTATATTGGTGAATAGATTTGCAGTCCAGAACGTACGCTCAATATCTTTGAGGTCCTGGGAATTAAAGTGTATGCATAGCAACAAACAGAAATATTTAAAGCATAAATTATTTTTATTGTCTGGGGCAATTTGATTTTGCATGTAAATATGCATAGAAACCTAAAAATATAGAAACGTAGAAACAGGAGGAAAATCAACCGTAGTTCCACCAATTATTGTGGTTTAAAAGTGTAAATCATTTTTAATTATTGACTAACTTAAAATATTTGATTATTTTTTAAAGTTAGCATTTAAATAAATAATATTTGCACATTGAAAAAAATTCAAACAGTATATCCTTCCAGAAAAAGCTGCTTATATACAAACATAGATATATCTATCTGCATTTCCCCCCAAAATAGTACCATACTGTCTACATTGCTCCGTACCTTATTTTTCTTTGTTTAACAATTTATCTTAGAAATCATTTCACATCATTATGTGTATCAGTTAATATTAGGTTCAGCTGTGAGGAATGGAAAATTCAAAATATCAGTGCCTTGCAAAATCAGACATTGATTTTTCTCTCATTAATGAAGTCCAGAGGTAAGTAGCCAGGCAATACTAGGGCTCTTCAATTATCAGGGACCCAGATTCCTTCTGTCTTTTACTATGCCATGCTCAACATGGGGATTCTACCTCATGGTCCAATATGGCTATCTGAGCTCCAGCCACTACATCTGTGTCTAGCCAGCTGAAAAAGGAAAGGAAACAGAGGGACATCCTTTCTCCCATTAAGGACAATTCCTATGGCATTTCTGCTCAGCTCCCATTGGCCAGAATATAGGGACATACCTAGCTGCAAAGGAGGCTGGGAAACATATTCTTCATTCCAGGTAAACATACACCGAGCTCAAAAATCAGAGGATGAATATTGGGGGATGACCAACCATCTCTGCTACAGTATACATAGATTTGCTTCATTTTGAAAAATGCAATTGTTTATAGCCACTTGTCCAATGAAAAGTGGGAGCCCCTCACCAAGCCTCATGTCCTGCACTTCCAAATTGAAGTCCCCCTTGGGTGTGTGATTGGTAAAGCTAGGTCACATGTCTACGTTCTAGCTGCAAGGGAGGCTGGGAATTTGAGTTCTGACTTCCAGGTTGAGGGGCAAAACTCATTTTAGGGAATTTCCCCAAATATAAAGGCCATTTAGCATTTGGACCAATCTTCCTATCAAAACCAACTACATAGTCTAGTCCAATATTTTTAAGCCTTAAAAAGCATCAAAAATCTAATAAGATAGTGAGGAATTACTGGAAGAAGTTACATGAAAAGATAGGAGTCCAGAGAGATTAGAGTTGCCAGATAAAATACAGGACTCCCAGTTAAATCTAATTTTTGGGTAAGCAACAAATAATTTTTTAGTACATGTCCCAGTTAAATTTGAATTTCAGATAAACAACCAATTATTTTTTAGTGTAAGTATGCCCATGCAATACTTGGGACATACTGATACTAAAAATAATTGGTTGTTTATTTGAAATTCAAATTTAACTGGATGTCCTGTATTTTTATTTGTTAAATCTGGCAACCCTACCAGTGAAGTGAGTCCAGCACCTGGGACTGCTTTTGCCCAAGAGCATTTGCCAATCTGAGTCATTGGAGGGGCCAAGCTATGCTTTAGAAAGCTTCTTAGGACTAGGGGTACAAAATTGGAGTTCAGGGGCTACTGAGTGCGGAGATTCTGATAAACCACCCCTGTGGTAGCCTATACTTTGATGACCCCCAATGAACCATGGCTATGGATATTTATGCTCTGTGTATTCCTCTTGACTCTGGGCGGGCTCTGTGATCCATTTTACCCAATAGAATGTGATGGAAGTGATGTCGTGCCAGGTCTGGTTCAAGCCTTAAGAAGGCAGCTTTCATATTTTGTCTCTGGGGGAAGCCAATTGCCATGTAAGAAGTTCAATTACCCTAAGAACGGGGACCTAACCAAGGAATTGGTGACATGTGCCCAGCTGGATTTCAGAATTGCTATGGACCTGTGGCTGCTATGTGCCTGCCATTTCCTCCTTTTTGAATAGGAATATCTATTAACATTTTCCTCTCTCTGCCTTACCATTTCCTGTAGGGAGCAGATAATTTGTCTCTTTAGTTCCAAGGTAGTCAGAGCCAGGGGAGCACCACTTGAGAAACTTCATCCATACCTGGATCTGACTTATATGATGAAATGATAGACTTCAAGCTCAATCCTGGTACAGTAATGGGGTGAGACTTTGGGGACCTTAAGAGTGGTAACTGTCTTTTGCATGTGGGGGGGGAAGTGAACCATAAGGGGTCGGAGAGTATACTGTGATAAATTGTCACTTCAGTGGTCCCCAGTGAACCACATATTTGAGTATTCACACCATTATTAGTTCCCTCCCCTTGAATCTGGACTGGCCTGTGACCTGCTGTAACTGACAGAACGTGGTGGAAATAATGCTGTCAGTTCCAGGCCTAGACCTTAAGAAGGCCTGGAAGCTTCCACATTTGCCCTTTGAAGGAAGCCAACCACCATGTTTAGATGTTCAACTATCCTGAAACCGTCACACTGTGAGAAACCCAACCAAGCCTCATGGAGAGACGATGTGGAAAGGAATTGAGGACCCTGGCCAACATCCCAGCTGAGGTCCCATTTGCCTTCCATGTAAGGCCATCTTGGAAGTAGATCATTCAGGCCTGGCCAACGTGCCCCAACTGATGCCACATAGAGTAGAGACTACCTGTGTCTGCTAAATCCTGTCCAAATTGCAGACTCATTAGCAAATAAATACAATAGTTATTGTTTTTAAGCTAGAAGAAAAGCAAACTAGGGCCCATGGATGGCTGCATGATTTTTTAACAGCTTTATTGAGATATAACTCATTCACATATACAATTAACCCATTTAAAATACCCAACTCTGTGGTTTATAGTATATTCACAGAAATGTACAACCATCACCACAGTGATCCTTTGTGACTGGCTTTTTTTTTACTAAGCATAATGTTTTCAAGGTTCATTCGTGTTGTACTAGCATATCTGTACTTCATTCTTTTTTACAGCCAAATAATGTTCCATTATATGGATATACCACATTTTGTTTATCCATTCATCAGTTGATAGACATTTGGATTATTTTCATCTTTTAGCTATTATAAATAATGATATATACATTGGTGTACAGGTATCTGTTTAAACCCCTGTTTTCAATTCTTTTGGGTATATGCCTAGGAGTGGAATTGCTGGACCATATGGTAATTCTGCGTTTAACGTTTTGGGAAGTGCCATTTTCCACAGAGGCTGTACTATTTTACATTCCCACCAGCAGTGCACAAGGGTTCCAATTTTCCTACATTACTCACCAACACTTAGTACCCTTGTCAAAAATCAGTTCACCAAAGATATGTAGGTTTATTCCTGGATTCTCAATTCTATTTCTTTAATCTATATGTCTATCCTTGTGCTAGTACCAAGTGTTGATTTCTTGGAGTAAGTTTTGAAATCAGGAAATGCGAATCCTCCTCCTTCTTTTCTTAAATATTGTTTTGGCTATTCTGGGTCCCTTGACATTCCATATGAATTTTAGAATCAGCTTGTTGATTTTTATAAAGAAGTCAGCTGGGACTCTGATGGAATTGCATTGAATCTGTAGATCAATTTGGAGAGTATTGCCATCTTAACAATATTAAGTCTTTTGATGCATGAACCTGGGATGTTTTTCCAATTATTTAGGTCTTTTAAAATTTCAATAATGTTTAGTAGTTTTCAGAGTATAATTAAATTTATTCCTAAGTATTTTATTATTTTTGATGCTATTATAAATGAACTTTTTTCTTAATTTCATTTTTGGATTGTTCATCGAACTTGTACAGGAATACCGTTGATTTTTGTTATTGCTCTTGTATCCTGCAACCTTGCTGAATTTGTTCATTAGTTCTAATTGTTTTCTAGTGCATGTGTTCCTTAGGATTTTCTACATACAAGATCATGTTATCTGTGAATAGAAATGGTTTCACTTCTTTCTTTTCAATTTCTATTTCTTCCTAATTGCCCTGGCTAGAACCACCAGTACAATATTAAGAAGTGGCAACAGTGGACATCCTTGTCTTGTTCCTTATTTCCTGAGGAAAGGATCCAGTATTTCACCATTAAGAATGATATTTGTTTTGGGTTTTTGTAGATGCCCTTTATCAGGTTGAGGATGGCTGCCTGTTTTTGTAAATAAAGTTTTATTGGAACACAGCCATGCTATCCATTTATGTATTGTCTATGGCTGCTTTGTATTATAATGAGAGAGTTGAATAGTTGTGACAGAGACCATATGGCCTATAAGCCTAGAATATTTACCATCTGGCCCTTTAAGACAAAGTCTGCTGACATATGTTTTAAACTGCTAAATTTTGAGGTAGTTTGATATGGAACAATATACAACTAAAATAATTCCCCATCTTTGACTGGGACCTCAAAGAACTGCAGCACTGAATAAGTGGGATCCATAAATAAACAAACGCTCCCACAAACTAGAGTCCAGCTTCAAGTCATCTGGGAGACTCAGAAATCAGAAGTCCTGAAATTGGGTTAAGATGATCCTAACTTACTGGTGTCCCCAGATGCCTGCAGAAATAAATGGAAATCCTTTCCAGAGGAAGATATTATCATCGTTGCTGCAAATGATTTTTTAAATACAAGCTCCAAAACATAACCAGGTACATGATGAGCTACAACAACATGAGGAAGAACCAGTAGTAAAAACTGACAATGTACGCTTACCCACAGGAACTCCAGATTGGAATTAACAGGCACAGACCATAAAACAACTATTCTCACTATGCTTAAGGAGAGAAAAGCCAAGCTTGAACACTAAAGCAGGGCACTAAGAGATATAACAAGAGATATAGCAGATCTGAAAAAGAACAAAATAGAAATTCTAGAACTAAAAAAAAATAGAATAATCAAATTTGAAACCTTAATGGATAGGTTTAATAGGAGAATTTTTTTTAAAGGCTGAAGAGAGAATTAGCGAACTGAAAAATAGTGAGTAGAAACTTTTAGAACAAAGCATGGGAGGATAAAACATAGAAAATACAGAAGAAAGGGATGTAGTGAGAAGGTCTAACATGTGTTTCAATAGTGAGAAGGTCTAACGTGTTTCAAAAGAGGAAAAGGTACAGAAACAGTATTTGAACATGCGAATATAATAGCTGAGAATTTTTTCAAATTGATGAAAAACTATTCAAAAGGTGACAGGGAGCTGTGAAATGACAGATATATCCACTCTATCATGAGTTCTGACTCTTAAAACAGTATCTCTTTCATGTACAGATCTGCCTTTGAAAGGATTCTGAAACCAACATGGAGGTAGCTCCGCAGCCAATGGAATAGGGTTCGGGTGAGCTGAGTTCAAGTACAAGCTATGCTACTTCCTAGCTGTGCCACCTGGAGAAGGTTGTCAAACTTCAGTTTTCTCAACTAATAAATGGGACTGGTACTACTGGCCTACCCTACATTGCCACTGCGAGTATCAAGTGATACAGTATATATGAACAAACCTAGTGAATGCCAAGTGCTTTAAAAGTGAGCTGTGGTTTAAGCAGTATCGCAAGCATTGTCAGGGACATTAGCAATGACAGGTAGGACCGGCTACATAATTTGCAGGTCCCAGCACAAAAGGAAAATGTAGGGCCCCTTGTTGAAAAATGATTAAGAAATTCAAGATGGTGACAGCAGAGCATTAAGCAAAGCCCAGGTCACGGGCCCACAATGCCAGCCTTGGTGACAAACCCTGCAAAGAACTGCTCTGTGCCTTAGCAAAGGGCTGGTCAGCCCACACCCAGGTGTCTGCAGCCATAGCCCACATTATCTTTGAATTCTGAAAAGCAAGAGCAACATTTAGGGAAATCGTAAGCACACATGTTTCCAAATGCTGAGGAGGGCAAGTGCAGTGACCGGAGTGGTTGTCTGAGAGTGGGTGGGGCCAGCCAGGCTGCCATTGCAACTGTGGAACTGACTGTTCCCCACAGACTCTGGCCTAGGAAAAAAAAAAAAAAGCCTGCAGCTGTATGTACAGGGCCTGCTGTTTGCTGCGGTGTGTTACAACACAGCCTGGCAGCCTCCAGGGCCTTTCTGTCTTCTTCCTAGAAGAGCCTGGTCCCAGAGCAGATGACATGGCCACACAGTCCTGCAGTTTTGCCCACAGTGCTCTTTGCTGTTCCCTCAGTTACTAGGCTTTTCCAGGTCTGTATTCTTTCTGTTCATGTTCACCTCCTCTCATCCACCCCAACCCCACTGGGAGTCCCTTTCCTTCGTCCACATCCCTCCATCTGGTAAACACAATCTTTCAAGACTCCATCTTTGAAGACACAGATCTAGTGTCACCTCTTCAAGGAGGCCTTCCCTGCCTCTCCCAGGAAGAGCTGATTCCTCCCTCCTTGGAGCCTTCCACTGTGCCCTATGCGGGTATCTGTCACAATCCCTGTAACATGAGGAGCACTGACATGTACTGCGGATGTCCCTGTCTCGTAGGCTTAATCCCTCAAGGGCTGGGACAATGTTCGCTCACCTATGCATGGCCTGCACATAGCACAGTGCTTAAAACCTGCTGTTGGTAAGCACAGTAAATGCTTAATTTATTGATGATAGCATGCAGAGTGGTTTTAATCACCATTGTCTTGCTGAAATGATGTATGAATAAATTGTTTTAGTGACTTTCCCAGGCATCTGGTAAAAAGGGAAACTTCTGGGCACTGAGACAGGGCCCTTGCCCTTGAGGTTTCGGTGTTAACTCTAATTGTCTTTCCTACAGGCACCACGCCTTGAAGGCAGGTCTAAATGACCAATGTGATACAGAGCAGAGAGCAGATATGGAACCAAGAAACACGGCTTTTAATCTGGCTATGAGATCTTAGGTTTCCATAGGTAACTACCATAGGAAGTCCCATTGCTATGGGGCTCAAAGTTTCTGTTTCCTCAGAAAACGAGGGGGTTGATCTAGTTATTCCGCAAGGCCCAGGAATCTCTGTGGGAGCAACTCAGAGGTGGCCATCTACTTGGAGGAGCCTGGGACCCTCCTGAAGTTGAGTTTGCTCAGCAGGCCTACCTTTTGGGAGCCGGGTGGTGATAGAAAGCACAAACATTTCTTAAGGTCCTTTACTGTTTCAATCGCCTGGGATCTGTTTGAAAAGTAGAAAGCCAAGGGAAAGCATAGTCTTCACAGTCACTGAGTGTCCAGAGAGAAGTGCTATGTCTAAATTGATTCTGGAAATGGGATTTTCCCAGTCCCAACTGGGCAACACTGACTTCCTGGGGTTGTTTCCTGGGGCTAACCCAGTCTGCTGGTCTGCCACAACAGCCTGGCCTGTTCCTCTCCATCTTCCCGGCAGGCCGGTTGGACAGATAGGATAGCAGAGATTTCAGAGAGACTATTTGGATGCGAAGTCAACTAGTTTGTTCAAGCATTACTTTCTCTGGAGGTAGGGGATGGTGTATGTGTGTTGGGGGTGGGCGTAGGTCAGTTTCCTCCAGCCCTTCCCTCCTACCCCCACAAAGGGCTAGGGCCAGACACGTGGGCTGGCGTGAAGAGGCGGAGGTTACACTAAGGCGGAGGTGCAAATGGACGTGGGCGGGGCCTTATTTGCATGGACGGCGCGCGGCCACCAATCCGAACAAGCAGAGCGACAGCCCGCGCGCCTTTTGGGGGCGGATTGACAGCTCCAGGGCCCAATGGAAGGCGGGTCCTGCGGCAGGCAGGGGCGGGACGGTGCCGGGCGCTGCCCCGGGGATTCGGCCGGCTCGCGGGCGCTGCCAGTCTCGGGCTGCGGCGTCCGGTGCGCGGGCGGCCTGCTGGGCGGGCTGAGGGGAGAGCGGTGGTGCGGGTGAGGCAGAGAGAGACGGAACCGACGAGCAGCTGCTGCGACAGGTATCGGCGCCATGGCCGCAGGGATGGGGCGGGCAGCTGCGGTGCCCGGGGAGCCGAATCCCCTCCTTCGCGGTCCGGCCGCCGCCGTTCCACCTCCCCGCCCCCTCACGCGGCTCCCCAGCCCGGGAGCGGCTTGTCTGGGCGAGCGGGGCCCGAGAAGCCTTGAAGCCAGCGCGCCGAAGGCCCCCAGCCCCACTGCGGGGCCCCTTGCGCCACGCTGGGCGATGGGGCTGTTGCTCCCTCCGGGAGGCGCGGAGCCGGGCGGCAACGGGAGCCGCTCCCCTCCCCTCCGCGCTCCCCCTCGCGGAGGCGAGGCTGGTCGCGCCTGCTCGTCCTCACCCGGCTTTTGTTTCCCGCCGGGGTTGACAGGTCCCGGCTTCGGCTCCCATCAGCGGTCTCAGAATCACCCGAGGCCCGGTGCCGGTGACCGCAGCCGCCCAGAGCTGGCGGCGCGTGAGCAGCCCCGCCACGGGCGGGAGAGAAACTTCGCGTTTCCCGGCCTGGGCGGCGGGAGAAGTCGAGCAGGGGTGAGCCATGCGCCGGGACGCCGAGGGCGCAATGGAGCCTCGCTCACCTGGCGGGGCCGCGGAGGGTGAGGATAACGGAGTGTCCGGCTGCTGCGCTCCTTGCTTAGGTTTTCGCTCCCCGGGCGGTGGGTGCGGATGCGCGTTCACCGCCTTCACCTGCCGCCCTGGGACAAGTGACGGGACAGCATCCCCGCTCTCAGGCGCTCTTGGAGGGTGCCAGCGCAGCGCCCATTCTAACAGGTGATTAGTGCCGGCTGAAAGCCAGTTAAAAGTTTGAGGGTTCCTTATTCATTCATTTCGCTCCTGGGACGTTATAACGCTTTCCCCCCAATTAATGTCTAAGAAGGTGTACTGCTGACTGTAGGAGTCAAACTCAGTGCTGAATATAAAAGAAAAATTGGTGTGTGTGTATGTGTATGTGTGTGTATGTCTGTGGCGGCGTGGGGGGGGGGACGGTCAGTGTAGATTGACCTCTTTCGATTGACGAGCCAGAAGGAACATTTTACTCTCATTTTTAAAAATCGGTTTCTGCAGTGGTGGGAAAAGCATAGTAAGATACAAGTTGTAAATGGAGAACGCAGAACTCGAGATATCCTTCAGTGTGGCTCAGGACAGCGTGTACGACGTTTGGCCGCCATTCAGTAAATTCTGCATGAAGCAGTTTGAGCTCGTGGTTTTGGATTTACTTTTCAGGAGTATGTTTTCCAGTGGAATAAGGCTTAGCATTGAATGGGAGCTTTCTTTGCCTCTCTGAGGGTAGATAGGAGTGTTTATTTTCATTGCCTTCCCATTTTGTTAGATTGTGGACAAGGGAAAAAAAGTTAAGGCAACATTTTGGTTATTTTTAATAGTCGATGGAGTTCCGTGCGGCCCCTCCACCCAAGGGTTTTTACTTTAGAAAATTATGTAGATTTTTCTCTTGCTGTTTGAATCAAAATTCAAGGATAGTCTTAAAACATTATTTTTGTGGGAAATTTTTACTTGTCATACTTTCACTTATTTTCTCTTTGTCTCTTTCCTAACTGACTTCCATTTAACAATCTGCAATTATGGTCCTGACCAATTTAGGGCATCTATAGAGAAATATATTTTAAAATATAATTATTTTTTAAAATATAAAATATATATTTTAAAGTAGGGTTGTTAACATTCATTTGTGAGAAACACGATTTTATTCGATTTTTTTCTAATGTGACTTCTTTTATATTTGTCTTGGGTATGATTTATACATAATAGATTAAGTTTAACATCTTAAGAACAAAGTTACAATTTTGATTAATTATGCTACCTTACTAGTGTTTCATTGAATGATTTTACTTATTTACCTAGCTAATTAGTAGCAATATTTAAAGCTGAACTCTAACCAAGAGGCTTATTGTGACTCTGGGATTAAACAAAAAAAATAAAGATGGTCTTTATAAAATGTTTTATTTCTCTAAAATAACAAGCTTATATGTTATGTCTTTCATCTTAATAAAACAAGTATGTTTCTGAATCTTTAATTTTTTTTTAATTTTTTAGTTTTTTAGTTTTTGGGAGTTTGCGGTGGATGTCTTTTTATTTATTTTTTAATTTTTATTAAATTTGTTGGGGTGAAATTGGTTAGTAAAATTATATAGGTTTCAAGTGTACATATCTATAGGACTTCATCTACCTTGTTTCCCGGAACATAACATCTAGCCGAACAATCAGCTCTAATGCGTCTTTTGGAGCAAAAATTAATATAAGACCCAGTCTTACTTTACTATAAGACTGGGTATAATATAATATAATACAATACAATACCGGGTCTTATATAATACAGGGTCTTATATTAATTTTTGCTCCAAAAGACGCATTAGAGCTGATTGTCCGGCTAGGTCTTATGTTTGGGGAAACGGTATATATTGCATTGTGTGTTCATCACCAGACTCAGTTTTCCTTCCATTACCATATATTTGACCCCCTTTTCCCTCTTTTTGCACTACCTCTTGAATGTATTTTTTAAAACATAATTTTAACCAGTTCAACATAAAAAATTTAAAAAATAATGGATTAGGCAATTAATCTTAATTTTTCTGTTTTTTTCTTGGATTGGAAAAGAATAGGTATCTTGGGTTATTTTTAGTTTCCTAAAGTTTTCTTAGCTTAGAAGGAATCAGTCTAGAGATGAAAGAACATCCTCTTTCTATCGCTGTAGAAGTTATTATTAAAAGCTGAGTTGGCTTTTTGACCCTTCTGGTAGATTGGTTGAATGGCGGCTCGTCTTCGTGTAGGGTGGGTTTTATTCTATATAAATAGTTGTAAGGAATCTTACAAGACTAGAGCTCTCACTAGTCTGGTTATGGATGATTTATATAATTGCTCTTTAAAGTGTATAGGAATATAGTTTATTATTTGTAATTAGAAATTTTATAATCTTTTTCCGATGGTGATGCTTAACTATATCCACATCATAAATTAAAGTTATATTTCAGTTTTTTTTACACAAAAGCATATTTTAGCAACTTTATAAAAGTGCCTTTTATAATTAAAAGCCTGTTTTCAGATTCAGTTTTTAGATATTTTAATTGCCGTTTTTTGGTCCATTTTAACTTGTGGTAGACCATATCATAAAATTATCAACCACATTTCAGTTTCAAAATTAAGCATAAGTTGAATTCTCATATCTACACGATTAACATTGGGAGTATTTTTAGGTCATTTACCCTCAGGTGTGGCTGCTGTTGAATTTGGGGGTGGGCAGATATTTTTGAATGAATAAAGCCACACACACACAAAAAACCAGATATTTAAAACAATTAAATTTAAGGCTAAGTCACATGAACTGTTAGACATTAATACTGCTTTATTTAACAGTAATATGCATGTTATACCTGACATTAGGAATATTTATTATAGGCCTTGAATATAATTTTCACAATTCGTAAAAAAGAATCTGTATTATACATATTTTAGCACATGAAATTCTGTAATTATTTAATGCTGAACAGTTAAAATGTGTATTTTATAATTCCCAAACCATTTGGACTTTCTAAGCAAGCTGATCCTTAATTAGATTTTATTTTTTCGTTATTTTACATTTCTGAATTTTTCTACGGTGTATTTTTAACTTCTGACATTAATTTCCCAAAGTGTAAAGAAAATTAAATCTACACATCAGAGATTAGGTGGACATTGGTATGTAAATCACGTAACTATTGATTTAAAAACAATAGCCACTTAAGTGTAATCTGTGTAGCTAACAGGTTACTAAGGATATTTTAGCACTATTTGAAACAAATTCAAGTACTCAAAATAATTTGCACCTCATAATTTGTCATAATGAGAATTGACCTGCACTCAGCTGAAACTTAAACCTGTAAGACTATAGTCCTTAAACGAGGAAAGTTCATTTTATGCTTAATTTAGTATTTACTTTCTAGTCTTTTCGGAAACACCTAGTTAATGAGAGTGAAGGATCACCAGAGGGGATATGGGATCTACACATTGGGTATACTTGTTGTCTACCCTTGGTGTGGAAGAAAAACACTTTACAAATAAGAAATTTCTTTTAGTTCTCTAAAACAACCAGACAAAAGATTATTGAAACTAAGTTGGGGATTGTCACTGTTTGGAGCTGCTGTCATTTTTGTAATGCTTAAGGCTGTTTTATAAAAAGGTACATTTATTAGAAAGGTGAAAATGATGTATTTTCAGAGTGTAAGAATGGGTTTTTAAGTAAACACATCTGTAAAAGTTAGGGAACTTTCAAATCCTAAGAGTGTTTTTTTTTAAGATTAAAAATGTACATTTAATTTGTATGTTTTTGAAATTACCGATTTTTTGGAAGAAGAAATAAAAGATGAAGAAAGATCAAAGACTAGAAGAGGGTTGTTTTTTTTTCCTTTTTGTGTTTGCAAATCTTTCCTAAAGCAAGCATTTATTAAGTTCTAGAACCATTTGTAATATTCTGCCTCCATCTTTGCAATTTATAGATGATGTTAAATGATGAACTACTCCTATACCTTAAATGACCATCTGATTATCAGAAGCAGGATTGGGAATTTCATTTTGATCTCTTCAAAAATAAAATTTTTGTGCATGTTTATTAATGTTCCTACCTCTGGAAGTTAAAGAACCTCCTCTACCGACAGCTGAAAATTACACAGTGGAATTTGAAAGTCAAAATGTCTCTGTAATGCAGGGACTCAGCTCCAGCTCCCCACAGAAGAACGCAGGCTATGGTGAGGCCAAAAAAGGAACGACAACAGAGCCACACATAGGGGAGTCAGAACACTATATTCTCGATGGCAGCTGGTTGAGACACAAAAGCAAACATCCGCCAGTACCCTAACAAGGGGTCTTCCTGCACCCCCATTTCACTGGCGGCCAGGTGAGACATGGGAAGTAGGATCCACACGATCCGCACCATCGGCAATCTGCGCTTGCTAACCGCACTTGCTAGCCATAATCCGCACTTGCTAACCACAATCCACCATCCACTTTTCTGCCAACCAACCAACCCTCTTGCCAGTGTAGCCACGGCAGTTATATTAGTGGCTAATGGCTAACCGGTAACAGCGGATGGTGAACCAGCCACAGCAGATGGCCATCTGATTACAGCTGATGGCCATCTAATAACTGAGCCACCACCTTTCCACGTGAGGCCGAGAGCCTGGAAACTGCACTCCTGGCTGTCCCCACACTCCACCCCTACAGAGTCTCGCCTCACAATCTACGCGACAGGCGCCTTCCGTGAGGGGCCCTGTGTCAGGAACCCAACTCACAAGAAAAAGTTTTAAGTCCAGTTCAAGTAATGTCCCAGCGGGTGTCCCTCGATGTCCACCTACTTTCTGGGCACAGCCAGGGTTTCTCAGGGTACCGTGCTGGAACAATAGTGGCGCACAGCCAAGGTGCTTACATATTCTCGACAGTGGCCATTCAAGACACAGGAAGCAAACATCCACCTGTACCCCAACAAGGGGTCTTCCTGTACCACAGTCTTGCTGGCGGCCGGGCGAGACACAGGAAGCAAACATCCACCAGTTTCACTACAGGGTGGTATGTTCCCAAGCAAACAGTCAAGCGGTCCATTAAATCAGGGATGGAAGGCCATTCCCCATAGTCCACAGTCATTCGCCAGGGCCATGCGTTGGCCTCACAATGTGTACCCTCTCCACAGGGCGAGGGCTCCAAGTCCTCCCCATCCTGGGGGTGAGGGATGACCTCGACCTCACCTGCAGCCTCCACCAAGGACTCAGCAAGCGTTTTCTCCTGGGACTACAAGTCCCTCACCTGGACCACCTCAGCAAGCACCTCCCAGCCCCCACGGTCACAACAACCTTCGCTTTCTCCGGCCTGTGCTAGTTGGAGAACCGTCCATGTTTTCCCACCCCTCCATGGGGGTCCAGCTCTCTGCCAGCTGCACGGCTTTTTCTATGCTGGTTAGAGAACCATCCATGTCCTCCCACCCCTCCACGGGGGTCCAACTCCTGAGAACAGTGGCTACCGGGCACCACACACTGTGTGGGGGCCACACGTCCTCCTGCCCAGAGTCAGGCACCATTCCTACCTGGACTGCTCGTCGTGTGCGGTGTCCGAGTGGGTGGTGGCCCTGGTATAAGTTGTCCACAACTGTAGGAGCCCACTGGCAGCAGCAGCAGACCACCAAAAAGCAGGCAATGCCTGCTATGGCCAACAGGGCGGCGTGCCATCCAGTCGCTTGAGAGGACCACCGTTCACTGAGGGGTCATGTTTCTCCCAAGCAGATTGCATTTCCTGCTCCCGGCGCCGTTCCTCACGGGCTTTCCGAAACTGAGCTTTCAACTGCTCCACCGTCCTTCGGAGAGTTCTGGCCGGCACCATACCCTGCTCGCAAAACTGAGCTTTCAGACGTATAAACTGCTCCATTACCCCTTTGAAAATTCTGGCCGGCACCACACCCTGCTCGCTGTGCCATGTGTAATGGTGGTACTCAGCTCCTACTCCCGGCAGGTGAATGCAGGACATGGTGAGGCCAAAAAGGAACAGCAACGGAGACACACATAGGGGAGTCATACCACTACATTCTCGATGGCGGCTGGTCGAGACACAAAAGCAAACATCCGCCAGTACCCCAACAAGGGGTCTTCCTGCACCCGTCTAGTTGGTGGCTGGGCGAGACACACGAAGTAGGATCCACACGATCCACACCATCGGCAGTCCGCGCTTGCTAACAGCAATCTGCCGTCCACTTCTCTTCCAACCGACCAACCCCCTTGCCAGCGTAGCCACGGCAGTTATATTAGTGGCTAATGGCTAACCGGTAACAGCTGATGGCCAACTAGCCACAGCGGATGGCCATCTGATTACTGCTGATGGTCATCTAATAACTGAGCCACCACCTTTCCACTTGAGGCTGAGAGCCTGGAAACTGCTCTCTGGGGCTCTGTCCCCACAATCTCTATCATAGAGTTAATGCTGCAGTAAATTTTTAGAATGGAGAAAACATCCTAGAGATAGAGTCTTTATGGGAAGATATTCTGAATGAGGATGGAATGGTCTTTATCCATGTTAAATATTAACCAGTGGAATTACTTCCATGTTTAACTTTTTAAAAAAAGCGAGACAATGAAATAAAATCTTGTAATCTTAACACATTTCAGATTTTGCCCCAGCTTAAAAATTACATGGTAGATGATAACACATAATGTTTTGAAATATTGGTTTGTGAAGGGGATTTGTTATGAGCAGAAGGTATTTCGTTGAAACAGAACAGGATAACTTACATGAAGAGAAATTTGTTTCTCTTTTGAATTATTCTTGGTTTAAAACATAGTACTTATTAAGAAAAATTGAGATGGTCATCTTTTCCATCTTAAATTTATTTTCACTGTGAACTTTATAAGTTTTTTTTAATATATCCTTGGTCCTAAGTGGACTTTTCAGAATCTATTCATTTGTGTATGTATATATGTGCACGTGTGTACAGTTGACCCTTGAACAACATGGGGTTAGTGCTGCTGACTCCTACGCAGTTGAAAATCCTTGTATAACTTTTGATTCCCCCAAAACTTAACTATCTGTGGGTTTTGCATCTACCAACCACAGATCCAAAACAGTTGTGGTTGGGAATCCACAGATATGGGGGGAGCTGACTATACTAATAGTTGACCAGAAGCCTTATCAATAACATACACAATTGATTGAAACATATTTTCTGTGTTGTATATATACATATTATATACTGTATTCTTATAGTAAAGTAGAGGAAAAATTATTAAGAGAATCATAAGGAAGAGAAAATAGATTTACTGTATTGAAACAAATCCACGTATAAGTGGACCCACATACTTCAAACCTGTGTTGTTCAAGGGTCAACTACATATATATGTGTGTGTATGTGTATGTATATATATATATATATATATATATATATATATATACATACACACACATATATATGAAAATTACCTATATTTTTGCACTTTATATATGTAACTATATGTATGTTTGCTATATGTGTAGTGCATATATAAATCCATTTATTTATCTATACTATATGACTTCCCAGGTTTATGTATATATGAATCACCACCCCCCCCTTTTTTAAATCTTACTGCACCAAGAGGAATAAAGGACATGTTCACAAAAAAACTGATACAAAATGTTCGTAGCAGCTTTTTTTTCATACTGGGAATCAACTACTGATTCACACAACAACATATATGAATCTCAGAAATGTTACTCAGATTAAGAGAAGCCAGACGCAAGTATGTACCAAATGATGCCATTTATAAAAAAAATACAAGACTTAGGTACGGTGATAGAAATCAGGTCAGTGGTTTCTGGGTAAGGGCTGTGGTTGACAGGAGAGGGGCAAAAGGGAACTTTTTAGGGAGGTGGAAATATTCTATAGCTTGATTTGGGTGATGATAAATCAAGTGCACACTTTTGGTAACTTTTTATTTTCATACAGTTTTTAACTTACGGAAAAGTTGCAAGATTAGTACAAGGAATGTCCAGGTTCACCAGTTGTTTGTATACACATTTGTTCAAACTTATTGAACTGAGTACTTAAGATCTGTGGATCTTATGGTATGTAATTTTTACTTTAGAAGGGAAGAAAGCTACAAAAATTTTTTGAAGATAGGAGAATGATCTTATTATCTGCAAAACGTGAAATAACCTCTGTTCAGAATTAGTGATGTAGAAAAAGAGACTCACTGACAATCTTTTGTCTCTACATATATGTATTTTTGCTGCTGCTTTCTGAAGTTTCATGATGACATATTTCTGTTAGAAGAAACAGGATACTAAAATTATTCAAGGCAGGACTGCCAGCAAGGAAACCTTGCTTTGTTATCCTGTGCATGTCTCCTAGGGAATAAGACTGACAGCTAGCAATAGCTTTCTGGGAATTGAAGGTGGTGATTATTCCTGTTAAAAGAGTTGTGCACCTACAGTGTGCTAAGTTTTGCACAGACATGTACAGTCTTTTTGTCAAAGTCTTTACCAGACAGGAGGCAAGCAAATGTCATTTTTGGATAGTGCTGTTTGTCATAGGGAGGAAGGATTGGTTTAGCTTGTAAACCATGTAAATTATTCTTGATCGTTGTTATGCAGTAAATCCAAGTGGTGAATTTGCTGCTCTCTATTAGTTTTAGTGCTTCCATGGTCTCAGTAGAGTGATTTGATTTAAATTACATCTACTTAAGGCATAGCTTGGAGTATCATTTTAAAAAACATTCAACCTTTCCCTCTATTATTTTATAAAATGTTAATTGTGTTCGTTGCAATTTAGGGTTAAATACAATTTATGGATATTGGTTCATTAAAAAAAAATTTTTTTGCATCTATATAAGAAAGTTGTTTATTTGGTTATTTACTAGAGTGGAAGATGTTAGAAGTAATAGGATTAGCCAGCAGGTTCAACAAATTAATCATTGATACTGGGGCTAAACATCTATTTTGCTTTTACTAACACAAACCATATGACCTATATGTTTTTCCTCAATACAAATATATAAGTTCATTGAAGAGAAAAATGACAAATGTCCAGCATCAACCAATGTGGATAAAAGGACTTTTTCCAGTTAACAAACATACTCATGTTCCTCTGAAATGACGGGGCTTTTTTTTCTCCCTTTCGTACACACTACATTTCAGTGGCTTATCGAGAGTTAATAAAGTATTTGAAAAGTTTTTATCTGCGAGAATTTTGTTTTGAGTTGTGAAGCCTTAACTGCAGATAGAATTTTTAAAATATCTGTAGGTAGCCTTTTCTTAGACTTTATTATAGAAGTTTTAAACTGCACAGAACTGGAAAGAATAGTATAATGAACCTCCATGTACCTGTTCTCCAGATTTATTAATTATCAAAATTTTGATTAATGTGCTTTAAAAACTATTAAATTCTGACGAATATTGTACAATAGTAGTACTATTGGTGCACCAGATTTTCTCTCAATTTTTTCAAAAGTTTTGTTATAAATAGAGAAACTTAAAAAGCAGTGTATGTTAGCTCAGAGATTTGACTTTGGACAAATCGTAATTATGAAATAATTTTTATCCTTAGTTTCTTTCTGTTAATTCATAGCCTGGAAAAGATGAATTTTTCAGCTTTTCATTTAGAATAAATTAGTCCAAATATTCTGTCTAGAAGAAAGTACTATTCATTTGGAAAGTTTTTTTGTTACCTTCTCTTTCTCTAAAAACTCAGTTTTTACTGAGCTTTTAGGTCCCAGATGTGTATCTTTTGTCTAAATTTGAGGCCTTTCAAAATGAGGCCCAAATTGTCACCTAGCTCTTGAAACTAAATGTGCTTAAATACCATTTCTATAGCAGCTGCACACCCAGCACCTCTTTCCCATCCCCCAGTTAAAACAACAACAACAACAACAACAACAACAAAAGCCAGCTTCTCTTCCTGATGTTTCCTCTTTAGCTGTTAATGACTCCATTGTTCTTACTGGTTGTTTTTACTCTTGCTTTATTTCTTAAACTCAATGAGTCACTAAATCACTTTGGTTCTGACTTGAAAATGTCTCATTGTATCCTTTTGTTCTTTTCATTTATAGATTTGTCCTAATTTGGTTAACATGTTAAAGCAGGAAGTTATCCCTAATTTATAATGAACTTCATACATATCAAAATTAAGCTATGTTTCTAAAGTAAAATAGGGCGTTTTCTTCCCTTCCAGAGAAGTCTTCAGTCATGTTTAAGGTATAGATACACAGTGTATTCAAACCAAGATAATACATAGCAATATCCCCTTTTCCGCACAGGATACGTTCCATGACGTATGGAATAGTATTGGAGGCCTGAAACCATGGGTAATATAGACTGTGTTTTTTCCTATACATACATACTTACGATAAAGTTTAATTTATAAAGTAAGCACAGTAAGAGATTCACAACTAATAATGAAATAGAACAATTACAACAATAACTAATAAAAGTTATACGAATGTGGTCTCAGAATACCTTATTGTACTGTACTCACCTTCTCACTTAACGGATGCGATCGCCACCTTCCCTTTGGCATCCCTGAACTGCCAGCACCGCTGCTCTCGTGCTTTGGGGCCATTCTTAAGTAAAAGAACACAGGTACTGCCATAGCTCGACAGCTGCTAAGTGACTAATATGTGAGTAGCATGTACAGCGTGGACAAGCTGGACAAAGGGATGGTTCACGTCCTGGGAGGGATGGAGCACGTGGTGTGAGATTTCATCATGCTACTCAGAATGGCACGTAACTTAAAACTTATGAATTGTTTGCTGATGGAACTTTCCATTTACTGGGGGGTAACTGAAACCGCAGAAAGCGAAACCGTGGATAAAGGGGTACAACTGTAGGTGATTTCCAAATCACTCAGCTCAAATAACCTGGTGAATGGTGGCTGGCTGGGCCCACAGTTTATCAAGGAATGTAAGCAGCAGACTTTCTTAGGCGACAGAAATGGCCCAGGATGAGTTCCTTCCAGCCCAGAATATCTGAAGTGCTTTGCAGTGGGGGAAATACTGAGTATATTATAACATTTTCAGGACTTCCTAGTGTTTTCCTGGCTAATAGTTTAGCTCTGTGGGTTTACCTCAGAACTCTTCTTCTGTCCTTTGTCCCGTATTTCCTGGCCAAGATGGCTTCCATCAAAAAGCCAGCTTGTGAAAGTGACACGATACTCTCTTTCATTACTTTCCGTTTTCTTTACAGGCTCCTGGAATTGACATGTGTCAGAAAGACAGGAGCCTGAGGTTAGTTGGGAGGATATAAAATACAAAGGGAAAATAAGTGACATCCATTGTACTTCCCACTAGCAGTCCTTTAGCCTCCAGGGTTTTGGGGCCTGATTGCTTTCCAGAGGGATTGTATTATAGTTATGACCTTGGCTTGCTTTTGGTCAGCTTATGGAGATCTTTCATCTTTCTGCACTTCTGGGAAATGTTTGCATTTCCTGGTGGTAGGAACCAAGGCCTAATTTAAGATTACTGACTTCAGGAATAAGTTAATTGTTTTATATTGTCTTAGATAATCCAGAATATCTGATTATTTTCTCCTATGGGAACTAGGAATAACATGGGGATTATGAGATGCTTATGCAGAAATTAATTTAATGGTTATTAAGAGCAAAAAATGGAGGAGTAAAATATACCATTTCTAGGAAGCCTAGTGTGGTGGGAATTGACATTAGGAATCTAACAGGATGTGATTCACGTGTTGCTACTAAGTAACTATCTGATCTTGGGCAAGTTATTTAGCCCTTCTGAGCCTTCTTTTAACTGTAAAATGAATGGGTTGGATTAGATAGTGTTTTAAGGTCTCTTTGCAGCTACTCCTCTAATTTATATACTATATATACTGTTCCTAGTTAATGTTTTTTAAGTGGCTGTTATATATACGTATTTGGTTTCCACTGGAGGTTAGGAAAAGAATTGAAGAAGTCAGCATTCATAAAATGGATTAGATTTTAGTGTTTTCATTTATCTGTGTTTCCACTGAATTTATTCTGGACTCTTACTTTCACCTTCTATTTGTGTCCATTTTCCTTCCTTTTACTTTTTATTTTTTTATTGTCTTTACAGTGTGAATTTCATATCCCTCTTTTTGTTGTTTCTCCTTGCCATTGCTTTTTTTTTTTTTTTAGCTACCCTTCATGGCCCGTATTTCATTGTGGGCATGGAATTCATCACATGGACCCTAGAGTCTGATCTATTACTAAATAAAATTTAGACATCCTAATAGTTGCTAGGATTAATGGGACCCTTCTACTCTGTGATACAGAAAGATGAATCCTAGGGTAAAGTGGGTGGGGGAGCAGAAGAGAGGGGAGAATGGTGTGGAAGAGAGTTTCCAAGGATGTTTTACTTAAGATATAAGTTTATATATATATATATATATATATATATATATATATATATATATATTTTTTTTTTTTTTTTTTTTTTTTTTTTTTTTTTAATTTTTATTGGGGAATATTGGGGAAAAGTGTTTTTCCAGGACCTATCAGCTCCAAGTCAAGTTGTCATTTTTGATCTAGTTGTGGAGTCATTTTCAATCTAGTTGTGGAGGGTGCAGTTCAGCTCCAAGTCAAGTTGTTGTTTTCAATCTACTCTGTTTCCCCGAAAATAAGACCTAACCAGACAATCATCTCTAATGCGTCTTTTGTAGCAAAAATTAATATAAGATCCAGTCTTACATTATATAAGATTCGGTCTTACATTATAGTGAAGTAAGACCAGGTCTTATATCAATTTTTGCTCCAAAAGGTGCATTAGAGCTGATTGCCTGGCTAGGTCTTATTTTTGGGGAAACACGGTAGTTGTGGAGGGCGCAGCTCACTGGCTCATGTGGGAATCGAACCGACGACCTGGGTGTTACGAGCACTGCGCCCTAACCACGGAGCCAACCAGCCGCCTAAATATTTTAAGTTTTGATGATGGTGACTCTCCCAGTAGTATCAATGTTTGGTCCTGAAGTCTTAATGGACTGAGTTTCTTGAGGGCAACAGCTGTACCTCTAATTCTGAATGCTTAGTGTTTATTTAGCATAGTGCTAAAGAGTCAGTACAACTTGGAACTGATTCATCATGGTGTTTCGTGGTAGGCTGGAGATTATGAGGATGGTATAGACTCCTAAGTAAGACTTTAAGGCTGTCACTACCACTTTGTAACATTGGACGAGCTATTTGGCTTTTCTAAGCCTCAGTTTCCTCATCTATAATACTGGGGAGGGGCAGTATTCATATGTGAGGACTGAATGAGATAATACATATAAGGCACTTAGCCCAGAGCCTGGTCTATGTTTTCAATAAGTATTAAATGCTATTATAGGTTTATTAATAAGCATTTTTGTGTTCCAGATACTAAGTTCTGTTACGTTCTAACAGTGTTATTACAGAATAAGACAAGATCCTGTTCTTAGAAAAGACAGAACATATGCACAAAAGAAATAACTACGTAGGTCCCATGGTAAGTGGCAAATGAGTGGTCACCTTAAGGACTGAAGAGGCAGGAATAATTGCTAAGCAGAGAACTTCAGGAAGGTGATGAACTTGACCTGAGCTTTGAAGGACTAGTTAGCTAGTTAAGAAGACAGGCTCCTTGGAGCCAGACTGCCTGTATTGGAATCCTAGCTCTGCTACTGTGTGTCTTAAACTGTTTTCTTAAATGCCCTCCTAGGATTGTTGAGAGAATTAAATGAGTTAATACATGTCAGAAACTTAGAATGTGCCTCAAACATGATGAGAGCATGAATATATTATTATTACAAATTGAGAAAAGGAAAATGGATTTCAGAGAAAATATTGAGTGATAATGAAGGGGAGATAATCCTGGGATTGTTTGACATGATGAAACCAAATTGCCGAAGGGAATAACCTGTTGGAAAACAGTGAGTGATTATGTCAGGGTAGAATTAAGAATGATTAAACGATGGGGTATAACATCTTTTCCATATGTACTGAGGAAATTTGGGAGGATTTCTTGGGTTATTTGTGAAGCATTCTTGTGTGTTATAGATAACATTTCTAGGTCTGTATCTCTAGCATTTTTCACTATCTTTCCTGACTTCAGTATAACTGAAACTTCTATTCAAACTAATTTTGACAATGAAACTCATGATTTCTTTCCTGAACCATTATGCCTCTTTAATTTGTCCATTTCTTTTCTACAGTTTAGTGGGTTTCTGCTACTGTTTTTTTCTCTGTCTTTGAAAATCCCAGTCTAGATCCTAAATCACCAAAGCCATAATGTGGAAAGGGCCTGGGAGAGGAAAAGGGAGGGAAATATCCTCTAGTCCAGCCATCTTGTTTTACAGATGAGGACATTGAGGTCCCGCGAAAGTAAAGTCACATACATGCTCGAGGTGCACAGCTAATTAATGAGCAGGCCTGTCTTTTGGAGCTAAAAGAGGGCTGTTTTTCACTGTCATCCTAGTGTGATTTTCAGCCATCTGGGTGGGAATTACAGTGATACTACCAACAATTTTTCTGCTACTACTATTAAACTCCAAGATAAAAAATAAATTTATTACCAGGAATAATGAGAGAATAATTCACCCTTCTTAATGAGAAGCCTATGATTACATTTCTTGGACAAGCATTACTCTTCTTAAAGTAACATTTAAAACGAAGATTCCAAAATTTGCTTTAAGAAGAAAGGGTTTCTTTCTTTGATTTTTAGAGTTGTAAATTATAAATGTAATAGTGTTATAAACATAAATAGCATTCTCAAATAAAGTGGACTTTTAGTTTCTACCACAGTGGCACACAGGTTCTTTTACAGAGTGATATGACAGCAGGATTAGCATTAAAAAATGGGCACTACTGTCCTTTCACCTCATAGCTCTTGACTCTATGCTTGTACTATTTCAGTAGTGTAGGTTTGCATTATTTCAGCCTCTTCCGTTTAAATATATGGCACACATAACGGTGAGAAACTTACTTAAACGTTGTTTCCTTCTACATTGTTTTCCTACCTACATGCATTGTGACAGAATATCTATAAAGCTTAGGATCTTGTTACTCTATTTGCTCAATAAATACTCCCCTCCCTTTTTATAGAGCAGGTAATTTTTTCTCAGATATAAATAATGTCAGTTCCTAATTACCAAATCATTATCGCAACACTTTTCTTCCTTTGAAATGTATTGTTTTAATTTTGGCAAGATGCCCTCCCTACATTTTGAGAATTTGCATGGTGTACAAGTGTTTTTTAGTCACATTAAGCATAATTTTACCATGAAATCGTTTTGCAACTGGTGTTCATGTTCTATATTCTTTCCCGTGATTAAAGAAAGAAAAAGTGGCATGTGTTACATAAAAATACTCCAGACCTCTGTTCATCTGGCCATAATCCTTCAAAAAAAAAAAAAAAAAGACTTTTGGACTAGATTCATTTTTACTGAAATACTAATTTTTATGATTTTAAAGCTCTGTGAAGTTGAATTGTATAATCCACAAATGTCTATACAAAAAGAAAAAAATCCATGTCCTCAATGCTTTGTAGCAGATCACTTATTTATATTTCCCATAGTTTGGTTTCTTTTTTCCTGTCTTCATTTTTCTGAAGGGAGAAGGGGATTTTTTTTTTTTCTCTCTTATGATCTGCAACTTGTTTTGTATTTGAATGATTACTCTTTATAAAAGATTTTATCCACTATTTATACTATTAGGAGGGAAGAGAAACACTTCAAAAATAGATTTTTGATTTTTTTTTTGAGGCCTGAATTTGTGTGTGAGTGTGTGTGTGTGTGTGTGTGTAGATGTTTCTTAGCCCCTTTCTTCATATAATATCTATAGGATTTTCTGTTTCTATTTAAATGGTTTCTTATGTGGAATTGTTTTATTGTTGTTTGAAAGAAATCTGTTAAACTGTGTATTTATGAGTGGTTGCTAGCCTTCTAAATTTATATAATAATAAATTTTGCTGTTGACTTCATTCTTAGAATATTAAGATTTTTGTAATTCAACTTCTTCAGGTGTAAGCCCTGCAATTCTCATATATTGAGAGAGAAAGGGGAAATTGTTTTTTGTCACTTTCATTACATAAATTTGGCTATCTTGTTCCATTTATGATGATTTTTTTTCTGTTTTTTATTTGTGGCTCCTAGAAGTAGAGAGCTTTGGTATTATGTTATGCATTCTTATAGACTGTAGTCCTTGTTATAAAATGTTGGTTTCTTTTTTCGATTTTTAATATGATGATGTTCTAGATTTTCTTTGGTTAAATTCATGATATATTTTTGTTTAGTTTTTGTCTAGATTTTTCGATTTGGGTTGTAGTTTCTTTTCATCTTCATATTGCTCATTTTATTAGTATCTCTTTATTTCCATTTAACAAACTTTTTGGTATCACATATGAACATTTTCATGTGTGTCTGTCTATAATTTCTAAAGAAGTGTGACTAAGTTTCCCTCTTTTTAAAAAGTTTCTAAACTAGTTAAATATTTTTATGCCTATTGTCTATTTTGCATCTAAGAATGCTGATAACAGTATACAAGATTTTTAATACACTTTATGAGTTAATATCTTATGAGTTACGTCGCTTAGCTAGAGCAATTTTGTTAGTAAATTAAAAACATTTAAAATTATAAGTCCTCCTAATCTTGTGTCCCGAATTTCATAATTTATTTTTATCCTGTGTCTTTTTATCATTCTTGTATTTTAGAAACTTGCCAGTGGCTTTCCTAAATCATAAACTATATGAAATTATTAACTTTAAAAGAGGAAAATAGAGATACAGTTTAGAACCTACCTTTTATATAAATGTAGGTTAACAGATTTTGTTTAACAGATGGAGTTGACAGATCATTCAGTGATGTGAAGATATAATCTTTTAAATTGTTAAATTTCTTTATAATTTATGTTAACCTGTTCATTGAAAGGGTTTAATACTTTATAATTAAACCAAAAAAGGCAAGGACCTTTAAAAACAAAAGAACAAGCACAAATCACTTGAGAAATAATGAGCAGGATGAGGGAGTGCAAAGAAATCTTTACATCAGTAATCTGAGGCAAGATAGTTTCTGTATTTGAACATTAAATTTAGCTCTGAGCTTCCTGGCAAGCAAGAGAAAAAAGGAAACAGGATGGGTTTCATCGTTTTTGTCTGATAAAGAAAACTTATCAGTTGTTCAGGAGAGAGAAACGTTTTCTGGATTCTCAGTTATAAAAGGGGTTTGTTATATGAATTCTTACATAAGGAATATAGTTTATATTTCCATTTTTGTAAATTATTACATTCCTGCTATTGTTGTGTTAGTTGCCATGTACCATTTATATGGACTGTAGTTATATTTGGTCATATAAAGTTCATGTCCACTGTTGTCAAAAGTGGAAATACCATGGCTGGGCTGTGTTTATGAATTGCCTCTAGAGTTGTAGCCATTGACGAACAGGAAACTGAAAGCTAAAAGTTCAGGAAATGTATTGTATTTAGGCTTTGTGGAAAAAATATATATGATACTTAACTACTGAAATCCATATCCGTTTGAAGACTGAAAAAATTATATATGCATTTAGTTAGCGATGAGTATTATGGGTTCTTATAACAATGCTGTCAGATGTTTAAATATGATAATAGATACAGTATGTGCATTGTAGGCCAGGAAAATTGTGCAATGCTAGGAAAAAAATGCAACAGATTATTATATGTGTTCAGCTATATGCTTTCAAGAAATAAAACAGCTGGCACATCAGTCGAATTCTTCAATGATGTCTAATTTTCAGAGAATTACAGTTTGGGTTTTAGTTTAGTTCCAGGGAAGGGGAGTTCCCTCTTTTATAAGATAGCCCATTTTACTGTTAGGAAGTTCTCATGACTAAGTTTTATTTTCTCATATTGCATTGAATTTTGTTTCCTGGTAATTTTTTAATATACTCTATAGCTTTCTTCATGTTGAAATGATTAATCTATCAAAACTATTTAAAAAGTTAAATGTATCAAGTGGTATTTTTAGGTATTGTGGCATTTTTTTTTATTAATTATTTTTTATTGAGATAAAACTTTGGTATTGTGGCATTTTAGGTGCCTCAGAAAATACTACCCATAGGAATCTTTATTTTTGAAGTTATTAAAAATTTTTCTGTCAGCGATGTGATTAACATATATGCCTGCACCTGTGTTTTCTTACTGTTCCTGTACTTAGCTTTATTAACAGGGTGTGATTTATATGGATTCAGCATTCTTATTCTTTGAGACAAGCATGAAGTTTTAATAGCTTCTTTAAAATGGGAATTTACTGATAATGTGTTTTTGTTGCTGTTCCATTGGTGTATGTTTCAATAAAAGAGGTGACTTAAGACTATTTTACTGCTACAATAAATGAAAATTCTATTTATTACAAGTTTTTAGCAATTTCAGCTGCATTTTATGTCAGTAATTGGAATCATTTTAATAGCCTCATTAAAATTAGCCTCTTTTCAGGATTGATTTTGGTTTGGATCTGATAGGGTCATGTGTTCACCTCTGAACTATTGTGGTGGCCAAGGAGATGGAAAGCACTGACTGGCAAAGATTGGGGATTGGGTCCACCCCAAGAGGTGAGGAGAGTGGTTCCCCAGTGGCAAGTCCCAGAAGGCTGTTTCCAGCAGGAGGGGGAATGGTCTCTGCGCTGATAAAACGAGGAGTCTCCTCAAGGTCAGACCCTCAAGGGCCTGGAAGTGGAATAAGGAGTTGAACTTTGCGCAGCAGCTGATTTGCTGTGGCACTAGGCAGTTCTTTGGAGAACAATTTCTACTTACAATGTATTACATGTTACTTTTCTTCTTACTATGTATTACATGTTCATTTTACAAAAATTTAATAACAATATAATCAGTGAAGAAAATAAAAATTTCTTTTAACACTTGTTTCCCTTTCTGAATGTTCTTAATTTCCCTTAAACTTCATTTAACATCTAGGTTACTTCTTATTTGGTTATTTGAAAGGGTGCTTTTTCAGCTGTTCTTTCTGCAAATTGTGCTTCTAATAACTTTTGAAATTCATTGTGAAGGAAATAGGAGTTAATTTTTAAAGACTTTGTTTTTGTTTGATATAATTATTCTTTTAATTTGGATCTGTTTTCTGAGAGAGATGATAGGCATAATAGGCGTAATGAGAACACAGACCTGGAAGTCGGAGTGGTTCTTACAGGGGAAGCAGGAAAATGAAGACCAAAATCCTTTTTGTAAGCCCTTCAGAAGCAGGACGAGGGAGGCCCTTCGTGTTCAGTAGCAGCAGGCACGATGCTGGTACATAGTAAGTGTTCCATAAATAGTTGTTGAATGAATAGAGGAGTTTCTCATTAAGCATTTGGAGTAGCTCATATTTCCTGCACTGCGGATAATCAAGATCAATTATATTCTTCTAAAGTGAAGAGCCTTTGCTGTGCTCAGCCATTTCTTTCTTTTTTAGTGAAAATTTACTAAACTGATTATTATGTTTTTAATTAAAAAGATATGTACACACATACACACAAAAAAACAAAAAATGAAAATCCCTATTTCTTCCCCTGAATCCCATTCTCCAGAATTAGCTACTTTGAAGGTTTGGCACATTTTTTTTCCTAGATATTTTCTCACATTTACAAATGTATGTTCATTTTCGTTATACAAATAGAATAATGTACATTCTGTTCTAAAACTTGCTTTGCCCCCTTTTGCCATTCTTAAACATTTTTCCATATCAGTTCATACAGCTGTTTCTTTATTTTTAATTGTTGCATAATATTCCATTGTGGAGACATGTAATAATAGTCCAGTAAGGAAATTTCCGTTGTGTCCCATTTTTAAACTATTACAACAATGTTGTGTTTAATATTCTTCTGCATATAATTTTGCTTACTTCTGTGAGAGTATCTACAGGTAATTTCTTGGAAGTGATATTGCTGGGCTAAAGGATATTTGTCCTTAAACTTTTTATAGATATTAGCGAATTCACCCTTCAAACTATTTTACCACTTTGTACTCTCTAATGTTCACTAAGGATATGGGGTGTTATTTTCTGAAAATTGTACACACTTTCATTTGGTAGATTAGAAGGGTTCAACTTTTGAAAATGAATCTTCATGGTAATTGAAGATGTTCAGAAGATGGTCGATGAAGTAATACATTCCCATGGCCTGATGAAGTTAGTTGAAATCAAGCAGAAGATGGTAGACGGTATTGCCTGTAGATCTATAGTGTGCATTGCACTGATTCAGATACGGAAGATCAAGGTGTTTGGTTCTCTAGGATTTAGTCTCCTGGGAATGTTTAACATAAACGTTTACCAGTGACAGTCTGAAGGGGGAGAAGGCCCTGACTGTTGGTTTGAGAAGTTTGGATTTGTTGTGCTGGGGAACTATTTAAAGTCCTCGAATTGGGGAGTATACTGTATGAGAGAGGTTTTATTGATAGTATGTATAAAATGAATGAAGTGAGGGAGTAGGCTGGACATAGGCAGGTCAGCTGGAGAACTGTGGTAATTCAGGAAGGAAATGAAGAAAATCCAGGCTATGGTGATAGTTGTGGGACTGAAAAGTAGGATTGTAAGAAACACGATGAACAGTTGTCAGGTCCTGTTAATTAAATAGACAAAGACTATATTAAAATTATATTTAGAAAAATTAAATAATGTAAACCTAGGAGAATAGCCAGATAATATAGATAATGAAGTAAATAGAGAAGGGGCCAAGTTTGAAAAAGTTTATTTTCTTTAAAAATGTAGGGATATTAAAGCATCCTGAAGTATCTATAGTCAGGCAATTAGAGAGCGAAAACTGGAGAAGGGAAGAGGCAGAAATTATAACAGATTTATCCTAACAGAGGTATGTAGTAATTGAAATTAAGAGTAGATGAGTTCTCTGGGTGGCCGGTTAGCTCAGTTGGTGAGAGCGCGGTGCTCTTAACAACAAGGTGGCCGGTTCGATCCCCACACGGGCCACTGTGAGCTGCGCCCTCCACAACTAGATTGAAACAGCTGCTTGACTTGGAGCTGATGTGTTTTGGAAAAACACACTTAAAATAAATAAAAGTTGGGAAAAAAAAGTGGACAAGTTCTGATATGAAGTGACTAATAGGGAAACGCTGTTGATTGAGAACTACCCTTTGAAACGGGTGCTCAGTAATGGGGGCGGGGATGAAAGCATAATCAGGGAGAGATGAACTTAGTAACAGGAGTAGGGAAAGAGTCAGGAGAAAACGTTACTGAGACTTCACTTTCATCCTTTTACTCTACGTATCATACTGTTTACGTATCTACTTCATAGCATGGTGTCTGCCTGGAAAACATGTTCTTTCTTCCTTTGGTAGTGATACCTCAGAAAATTTTGACGGGTTATTTTAAAGATGGAGTTAATTTTATTCCTGAAGTTGAATATTTATTTGAAAAAAAGTCTTGGAAAAACAGTTTTGGTGTCATATACTATGTTTCTTCTACTTTGATAAAACTTTTCATCTTGTTTTAATATCTATAGGTCTTAAACAAGAAAAAATACAGCTTATTGTTGGATAGATAAAAGTCCAGATACTTTGTATATTTTAATTGATCATTTAAAAGATGTTTCCTGGCTTTTGAAACTTGACCAATAACAAATTATAATAATCCATATCTCCTTAGGAGGACATAATATAAGTTTAGAATTTTTACTGTCTTGGTACTTGTCAAGATGGAGCCTGTTCACAGGAAGTGATCTAGAATCAAAGTCAGGGACCTGTGACACTACTAGAGAGAGTCAGTATGGGAAATGGTTAGGAGTCATTCCACCTGGTTCCATGGTTCACTACAGTATTATGTCCCTTAATTTTACCATCGGGAAATGGCAGTAATGGTTCCTGTATCATGATTATCGAGAGGATCCGTTGTGGAACTTACATTCTAGTAGGTAAGGAGAGAGAGGCAATAGGCAAGCAAATAAATATGTGCTAGGTGCTAAGTGGAGGGGAAACATGGTAGGGCTGATTGCTGTCATTTCTTGCTCTTTTATAGTGGGTGATAGGGAAGCCCTCTCTGATAGGAAAGTATTTGAACAGAGACCTAAAGGAAGTGAGGGAGCAGACTGGCCATTTGAGGGAAGAGTTCCAGGCAGGAGGGAATGGTAAGAGCAAAAGTCCCGAGGAGGGGCATTTCGCAGGGTGCAGCAAGAAGGCCTGTGTAGCAACAGCAGGGTGAGTGAGAGGAGCAATAGGAAATGTTATAATTTCAGACATAGCCAGATTGGCTATAGGGTTTAAACATAAGAAGGACGTTGGATTTTATACTGTATGAGACGGGAAGCCGTTAGAGTGTTGCCGGAGTAATTTTTTTTTAAGTCAGTCCGATTGTCACTTCTTTTCTTTAAAATGCTTCAATTCTCTAGTTCCTTTGGAATACAGTTCAGATGCTTTATTTTGGCTCACAAGGTCCTTCACAGCCAGTCTTCTGCCTGTTGTTTTAGCATCGCCTGTGTCCTTCCCACTTTAGCCAAATAGGATGACATGCCGTTCCCTGGATGGGTCCTGATGGTTCGTTCGTGTCTTCGTGTCGTTCTGCATGCTGTTTGCCTTCTAAAGAAACCCTCCCCCTCAGCTCACACAGTCACTGGCTCTGTTTTCAAGGGTCCTCTTTGTGCTCTTTGGAGCGTCCTGTGCCTTGTTCTCCCACCATTCCCTCCCCTAGCCACTTCCTACTCCAGCCTCGTAGTCTTGGAATGTGCGTGTTCTTTTAACCAGCTTTGATTTTACTCTTACCATACCCTTGCCAGGTGAAACTACGCCCATTCTTCAAGAACCAGCTCAAACTGCCATCTTTTCCTTACCCTTATAAATACTTTGTAGCTCTTTTATCCTTAATCATAGTTATCTTGAATTAAAATGTTTCTTTACCTACTTCATGCAAAATCGTTGGCCTTACTCATTTCAGCTTCCATTGTAGCCCCTAGTGTAGGATCTTGAGCAGATTTCACATTCAGTAGGTATTCGTGGTGTATGGGATTTATAGAATAATTGGAAAACTATTGGGTTTTAAGCTGCAGAGGGCCAAAAGCAGCAAAAATGTACAAAGTGGGACACCTGTTGAATTAACAAAATAAATGTACTAAAGCATAATGTTGATGGTGGCATGGTTACCCCCGTTCTCCCCGTGTTTACTAGTGGCACCACAACTTAGTGCACCCCCTTTGAAATGTAGTTTGGCAAAATGGATTCAGGCACATAAATGTTCATGGTTTTTGACTCAGTGACACCACTTCTGAAAATCATCAAATTAGAATGACAATTATAACAGCTACCACTACTACTATACTGAAAGTTTACTATGTGACAAACCCTTTATGTGCATTACTTAATTTAGTTCACAGAACCCCAAGAGGAATGGATACTGTTAACCTCATGTCAGAGACGGGGAAATTGAGGCACAAAGAAGCTAAATGACTTGCCCAAGATTGTGCAGCTGCTGTGTTGTCAAGCCAAGATTCCCACTGAAGCAGACTTTTTGAAGAATCCACACTCTTAATTATGTGTTAAAAGCCTGGGCACAAAAATATTCACAGCAGTGTTATGTAGAATAGATACATTGGAAGTGATGTATATCATGAGTTGTGGTCCATCCATTGAATAGAATAATTTTTATAACAGCTTTATTGAGATAAAATTCACATGGCTTAATAGTCACCTCTTTAAAGGTTTCCAGTATATTCACAGAGTTGTACAACTATTACCATTATTCCACTTCAGAACATTTTATCACCACAAAAAACAAATCTTATACCGATTACCAGTCACTCCCTACTTCCCCCTTTACCCTAGGCAACCACCAGTCTACTTTCTGTCTATGGATTTGCCTATTCTGGACATTTCATATAGTAGAATCATACAATAAATGGCATTTTAAGACTGGCTTTCGTTCAGCATAATTTTTTCAAGGTTCATCCATGTTGTAGCATGTTATCAGCGTTTCATTGCTTTTCACTGCTGAATAATATTCCATGGTATGGATTTACTACATTTGGTTTACCTCATTAGTGAATGGACATTTGGCTGTTTCTACTCTTTGGCTATTATGAATAATACTGTTATGAACACTCATGTACAAGTTTTTGTGTGGATGTCTGTTTTCATTTTCTGGGAATTGTTGATCAAATAACTGCTGTAACTTTTAGAGGAACTGCCAGACTGTTTTCCAAAGCAGCTGCACCATTTTATATCCCCACTAGTAATGTGTGAGGGTTCCCCTTTCTCCACGTCTTTGTCAGTACGTATTTGTTACCTGTCTTCTTCCTACTAGCCATCCTGGAGGGTTTGGAGTAGTATCTCACTTTGCCTTGGATTTGCGTTTCTCTAATGACCAATGATGTTGAGCATCTTTTCATGTGCTTATTAGCCGTTTGTGTATCTTCTTTGGAGAAACGTCATTTTTTAACTGGATTATCTTTTTATTGTTCAGTCGTAGGCATTCTTCGTATGTTCTAGATGTAATCCTCTTATCAGATATACGATTTGTAAAATTTTGTTCCATCCTAGGTGTTGTCTTTTCACTTTCTCATTGATGGTGTCCTTTGAAGCACAAAAGTTTTTCATTTTCTTGAAGTCTAATTTATCTGTTTTCTTTGTTGCTTGTGCTTTCAGTTTCACATAAGAAACCATTGGAGTTACTTTTTTTTTTTTTAAAGATTTTATTGGGGAAGGGAGACAGGACTTCATTGGGGAGCAGTGTGTATTTCCAGGACTTTTTCCACGTCAAGTTGTTGTAATTTCAATCTTAGTTGTGGAGGGCGCAGCTCAGCTCCAGGCCCAGTTGCCGTTGCTAGTTGCAGGGGGCGCTTGCAGGAGTCGAACCGGCAACCTAGTGGTTGAGAGGACGCACTCCAACCAACTGAGCCATCCAGGAGGCAGCTCAGCTCAAGGTGCTGTGTTCAATCTTAGTTGCAGGGGGCGCTGCCCACCATCCCTTGTGGGAGTCGAGGAGTTGAACCATCAACTTTCTGGTTGAGAGCCCACTGGCCCATGTGGGAATCGAACCGGCAGCCTTTGGTGTTAGGAGCATGGAGCTCCAACTGCCTGAGCCACCGACTGGCCCTTGAGTTACTTTTTATATATGGTATGAAGAAAGGTGTCCAACTTTGTAATCTCTTGCATCCAGAGATCCAGTTTTCCCAGCACCATTTGTTGAAAAAGACTATCCGTTCCTCCATTGAATTGTCTTAGCATCCTTTTCAAATATCAGTTGGCCTTAAGTGTAAGAGTTTATTTCTCAGCTCTCAATTCCGTTGATCTATGTGTCCTTATCCAAGTACCATGTGACTTGATTACTCTAGCTTTCTCATAAGTTTTGGAACTCTCAAGGGTGCACCTTCCCAACTTTATTCTTTTCAAGGCTCTTTTAATTATTTTCCTCAATTTTGCTGTGAACCTAAAACTGCTCTAAAAAATAAAATCTATTTTTTAAAAAAAGTACCCCTAACTAGTAATATTTGGATTATAGTGAATTATTTTTTCCTTTCTTTCCCCAAATTTCTGTAATATAATTGCATTTATAATTTTAAAATTTTAACTAAGTTTTGGCTAATCGATTAATATTTTTTTCCCCCGGGAAGAAATCACATTTTATTCCTGGCTAGTCTCCTTCTAGAGTGCACCAGGAGGGGGTGGCTTTTGCAGTGGAGACCTTGGGGGGGAGTGAGAAGGTGGCGCAGCTCATCTAATAGCCAGGGGGGTCTTGGGGTCTCGCTCTGGATCACCACTGCTGTGTAATTCGTTGACATGAATCGTGGGTGCTTGGTGTATTCATCTGGGCTACACTGGTTTGAGTTCCTGAAACAGGGTCTTGAGGGGTTTTCAGCCTCCTTGGAGTTTCCTGTTGTGATTGCCCTCCAGCTTCAGGTCCTCACTGAGCCAAGGTAGAGACCAGGTTTTGGGGAATCCTGGAGATTGTGCTTGGAGGTGACGGAGTAAGAGGATCTGAGCGTTTTGTTGCCTCCGCTGAGTGGTGGCGGTGGCGGCAGCGGCAGGGACAGTGGCTGCAGTCAGTAGAATAATTTTTTAACTCAAGAGGCAGCCTTTTGCTCTGTAGATAGAAACCAGACTTCCTTGACTTTCCAGGAAGAGTACATGAAGGTGAGGAGCTGGGGTGTAAGGTTACGATTAGAATGAGCCAGGCTCAGATTTAACGCTCAGCTCCCTGAATTCTTTCTCTTCAATGAGTTTCCCTCAGTTTCTTCCCGGCCTTCTCATTCTCCATTGAAAGCCCTCCCTCACACCCGAGCTTAGGACTTTCCTCAGAAATTTCCTAAGTGAAATTTTCATTTTTAGATGAAATTTTGGGAATCTGGCTAGTTTGTACAGTTGCCGTTGATAAATGGAATGAATGGTGGTGGAGCAGCATGAGGGCAAGGCGCCAGACAGTGCATTCTGAGCCACAGGAGCCACTTTGATGGAAAGTGATTTTCAGAGGAAGAAAAGGAAGTCATCCAAGCAGTCTTTACGGTCTTCTCTGCCCCTGTTGTATTTCTATCAATTTTTTGCATCTGTATATGCTGTTTTCTTATGAAATCCTATGTTCTTTAAGTTCAGAGATCTGCAGGTGTTGCTAGGGCTAGTTTAGTTACAACTTTAAATAGGCATACCGTGAGAAGCAAGCCGTGTGGCTCGGTGACAAACTGCTATCCATATTTGTTTGTAAGTGTCACTATAGAGTACGTATTCTTTCTAGTTGAAGCAGTGTTAAAATCTCAGTATTTTGAAATGCTTTGTAGGTTTTGCATATTATAGGTGTCCATTTGAGATTTGTTCCGAAACAAAAGCAAGTTTTATAGACCTGCTAAAGACTATCAATACCAGTGTAAACAACCAAAATGCCCATCTGTAGACAACTGGATAAAGAAATTGTACATTTATACAATGGAGTATATTACTCTGCCATAAAAAAGAATGAAATCTTACCATTGGCAACAACGTGGATGGAGCTAGAAGATAATAATGCTAAGTGAATAAGTCAGACGGAGAAAGACAAATACCAGACGATCTCACTTATATGTGGAATCTAAAGAACAGAATAAATGAGCTAACAAAACAGAAATAGACTCATAGAAACGGAGAACAAACTGATGGTTGCTAGATGGGAGGGGTTTGGAGGATGGGTGAGAAAGGTGAAGGGATCACAAATTGGTGGTCACAAAATAGTCACGGGGATGTGAAATACAATATGGGGAATATAATCAATAATGTTGTAAAGACTATGTAGGGTGTCAGGTGGGTACTAGACTTAACGGGGGATTGCTTCATAGATTATATAAATGCCTAACCACTGCGCTGTACACCTGAAGCTAATCTAAAATAATATCGAATGCCAACTATAATTATAGATAGTCATGAGATGTAAAGTACAGCATAGGGCATATAGTGAATGGTACTGTGACAGCGATGGACAATGACAGAGGGGTAGTAGACTTGGGGGGGTGACACTTGTCAGGGGTGCAAATGTCTAATCATTATGTTGTTTTGTACAACTGAAAGTAATAAAAAAATTAAAAACAATACAAAACTGTGTCACCCAGAAGCCAACTTTCGTAGCGTTATGACTTAGAACTATTAAGATGATGTCCACTGTGTATTTTTCAGTTGAATTAATTAAAAGAAGAGGGAAAAGAGCTTTAAACATAGATTTAAAAAGAAAATGATTATTAATGGCCTTTAGAAATGTAAAATCACAATTTTTTGTAAGGTTTAAAATAATTTCTTACATAGGTTAAAGAAAAACAGATACTGCAATTATCCATATTTCCATGTATGCACAAAACCATTGTTTTGACTGCTGTTTTAAAATAAAGTACCTGCCATTTAAAGAGAGAGATTTATTATTATTAATTACAGGCTTTGACTTTTGTAGTGTCATGGAAAAACTATACCCTTCAAATTTCAGACTGTCAAAATTTTTTCTAAACAGTGTTTGTTTTGTCAGATACTTTTCCCCACTTGGAACTCCATTCATAATAGTTGTGTCTTTTTTACTGTGTGTCTCTCTTATTCTGACTTAAAAATGTACTCATGGACTTGTGCTTCCACCCAAGATGGAATAACAGATTCAATTTACTCTCTTGGCTGTAATCATATAACAAACAAAAACCCCAGAAAAAATATATGAAGTTTCAAACACTGAACAACAGGCAGCACAGGACACTGATCCCCAAGAAAGCAGAAACAGATGAACCTTACCTGGAGAGTTTCCAGGCTGCAGGGTGAGGAAGGGGAACAGGCAGAGCCTAGCAGTCTCCGTGGGTTGCGGAGGCCCAGGTGGCTACTGGAGTTTGGAGACGAGAGAGCTGCACAAGGCGAGACTCCAGAGGGCTGCAGGGGGTCCCCTTAAGTCTTCAGATGAGTACTGCTAAGTGCACAGGTGTGTGGAAACCACCCAAAGCTGAGAAAGAACCACCCAAAAGGGTTAGAGGGACTCCCCCCAGCCCCATTCTTTCTCAGGGTTGAGAATAGTTTGTGTTCCCACTAGCCAAAGAGAGAAAACCTCATAAGTCACAGGATATTGGGTTGAGTAGAAGGGTATGATTGCCTCAGCAGTGGGGCAAATGAAGCTCTAAACAAAAGACTGCTCTGATCCTTTCTCACAAAGCTTAAAAACAGGCCTCAAAAGGATCAAACTCTTTCCAAATAACTGCATCCCAGAACAAAGCTCAATATTTATGTTTATATGAAAATATCTCATCAAGGTAAAATTCACATTTGGCCTCCAGTCAAAATATCAGGCTTGGAATGAAACAGGCAAAATACAACACGTGAGGAAGAAAATAAATAAATTAAAACAGACCCAGAAATGATAGACAAAGATATTAAAACAGTTTATTACTATATTCCATATTTTCACCAAAGTAGAGGAAAGACTGAGAATGTTAAATAAATACGAAATATATTTAAAGACCCAAATTGGACATCTAGAGATGAAAACTACAGTGTGGGAGATGAAAAATATACTATATGGGATTTACAGCAAATTAGACAGTGCAGGAGAAAAGATCAGTAAACTTGAAGCCATAGCAATACAAACTATCCAAAATAAAACTCAGAGGAGAAATAAAAATTAGGAAAAAATGAATAGAGGATCAATGAGCTGTGAGGCATTTTCAGGTAGCCTGATATATATGTAATTGTAGTCTTGAGAAGAGGAGGGGAGTGCCAAGGATGTTTTTTAAAATGGCTAAAAATTTCCAAATTTGATAAAACTTGTAAACTCTGAGATCTAAGAAAAAAAAGGAAAAGGGAACAAAGAACAGATGTGACAAACAAAACAAATAGCAAGATATTAGATGTATACCAGATTATAGCAATAAACAAATCAACTATATAAAAATCTAAACCCAGTTAAAAGGCAGAGCTTAGTAGATCGGCTATAAAAGCAAGACTCAACTGTATGCTGCCTACAAGAAACCTAGTTTACATATTGAGATACAAATAGGCTAAAAGTGAAAGGTTGGAAAAGAATATTCCATGCTAATACTAATAAAGAAAGTTGGAATAACTATATTAATTTTAGACAAAGTAGATTTTAGAACAAAGATTATTATCAGGAATAAAGAGTCATTTCATAATGATAAAGTAGTCAATTCATCAAGTGGAATTAATAGTTCTAAATATTTATGCACCTAATGGAGCTTCAAAATGCATGAATCAGAAACTGATAGAACTGAAAGGAGAAGCAGATCCACAATTATAGTTGGATCTCTCTCAATAATTTATAGAACAAGTTGACAAAAACAGTCAGTAATAATTTAGAAGATCTAACAACACCATCAACAAATTGACCTAATTGGCATTTATATGACATTCTACCCATTACAATAGAATGTACATTCTATTTAATTGCACACAGAACATTTACTGTTATGGATCACATTTTGGTCCAGAAAATAATGTCAATAAATTTAAAATCACTTATAAAAAGTATGTCATTTGACCAAAAGGGAGCTAAATAAAAAATCAATAACAAAGATATCTGGAAATCCCCTAAATAGTTAGAAACTAACACACTTTAAAGAAACTCATGGGTCAAAGAAAAAAAAGTCAAAGATGAATTTAGAACATATTTTGTACTGATTGAAAATGAAAACACAACATGAAGTTTGTGGGATACAGCTAATGCAAGTGCTCAGCGGAAAATTCATAACACTAAATGCCTGTATTAGAGAAGGAGTAAAGTTGCAAACCAGTGTTCTCAGCTTCTACCTTAAGGAACTGAAAAAGAAGAAACAAAGTAAGCAGAAGAAATGAGTTAAAGGTAAAAGCCAAAAACCGCTAAAATAGAAAACAGGGAAATAATAGAGAAAGTCAATGAAATCAAAAGCTGGCTCTTTGAGAAGACCAATAAAATTGATATTAGCCTGGTGGATCAGGAGAAAAAGAGGAGACACAAGTTGCCAATATCAGGAATGCAAGAGTTGGTAAAGTTGCAGATCCAATAGTTATTAAAATGGGAAATAAGAGAATTATATGACTTACTTTATGCCAGTACATTAAACACTTAGATGAAATGGGAAAATTCCTTGAAAGATGCAAAATAACAAAGCTCACTTAAAAAGAAACTAATAACCTGAGTAAGCCTATATCTATTAAAGAAATTGAATTCCCCCAAAGAAAACTCTGGGTCCAAATGATTTCCCTGATGAATTGTACCAAACATTTTAGAAAGTCATAATACCAATTTCATACAAATTACTCCATAAAATTGATGAGGAGGGAATACTTCTTAACTCATTTCATGACACTGGTATTATTTTGATACTGAAACCAGACAAATTACATTGCAAAAAAAATATTACAGCCAAATATCCCTCATGAACGTAGTTGCAAAATTCTTAACAAAATTTTGGAACCAAATTGATTCCAACAACATTCTAAAAAGGATAAAATACAATGAACAAATGGAATTTGTCCCAGGAATGCAAAATTCGTTCAATATTTGAAAATCAGCATAATTTACCATGTTAACAGAGTGCAAAAGGGAAACCATATGACCAACTCAGTAGATGCAGAAAAAGCATTCAACAAAATCCAAAATGCATTGCTGATTAAAAACAACAAACTGGGAATAGAAGGGAACTTTTTCGATCTGACAGAGCATCTTTGTAAAATCAATATCTGAAATCATGTCTACAGCCATACCACCCTGCACATACCCATCTCATCTGAAATCATACTTAATGCTGAAAAACGGAATCCTTTCTCTAAGATCAGGAACAAGGCAAGATGTCCACCATCACCACTTTTATTTATCATTGAGCTGGAATTTCTACCCAGTGCAGTCAGATAGGAAAAAGAAAGAAAAGACATCCAAATTGCCAGGGAAGAAGTAAAACGTTATTCGCAGATGACATGATTGCCTGTAATTTCTAAAAAAAAAAGCTACTAGAACAATTAAGTACGCTTAGCAAAATTGCAGGATGCAAGATCAATATAGAAAAGTCAATTATGTTTCTATATACTAGTCAGAAGTTGAAATTTTAAAAGAATACCACTTACAGTAAAATACTTAATACCTAAGGGTAAATTTCATAAAAGATATGTAAGACCTCTACACTAGAAGCTATAAAATATTGAGAGAAATTAAAGAAAACCTAAATAAATGAATATTGTGTTCAAGGATTGGAGGAGGACTCAATATTGTCAGTTTTCTCTACAGATACAGATTCAGTGCAATCCCAGTCAAAATCCCAGCTGTCAATTTGTAGAAAGTCACAAACTGGTTTTAAAATCTTTATGGAAATGCAAAGGACCTAGAATAGCCAAAACAATTTTGATGAAGAACTTTGATGACTTAACACTATCTGATTTCTAAAAGTTATTATAGCTAAGTAATCAAAACAATGGTGTTGGTATGAAGATAAATAGATACATCCATGGAAAAGAAGAGTCCAGAAAAAATTATGGTCAATTTTTGAGTATGGTGCCAAGGCAGTCATGTGGAAAAAAGATAGTCTTTAAACAAATGGTGGTAGAACAATTTGATATTCATATACAAAAAACTGAATCCATACCTTGCATCATACATGTATGTAAAAGTTAAGTCAAAATTGATCATAGACAAAAATCTAAAGCCCAAATCTATAAAATTTTTAGAAGAAAATATTTGTGACTTTGGGTTTGGTAAAAATTTTGAGAGCATAAGACCAAAAGCATAATTTACAGAAGAAAAAAGATAAATTGGACTATATCAATATTAAGAACATCTTTTTGAAAGTCACCTTTAAGAGACTAAAAGGGCAAGCCACAGACTGGGAGAAAATATTCTCAAAATTCACATTTCATTAAAGGCTTGTATTCAGAATATATAAGGAACTGTGAAAACTCAAGAAAACAACCTGGTAAAAAATGGACAAATATTTGAACGAGACCCTTCACCAACGAAGCTACATGGATGGCAAATAAGTACATGAAAAGATGGTCAACATCATTAGTCATTGGGGAAATGCAAATTAAAACCGCAAGATACCACTGAATACGTTAAAATGTCTTTCGTTAAAAAGGCTTACAGTACCAAGTGTTGGTGAGGATGTGGAGCCACTACGCTCATATAATTCTGGCAGGAATGCAAAAATGGTGCAGCCACTTTGGAAAACAGTTTGGCACTGTCTTAAAGATCCAGAATGTAGACCTACCCTGTGACTTAGCCATTCCACTCCTAAGCATTTATCCAAGAGAAATGAATGTATATGACCATAAAGATTTGTATCCGAATACTCACAGCAGCTTTATTTGTAATAGGCAAAAATTAAAAAACAAAGGCATCAGTAGGTAAATAAACAATGCTCTGTTTCCATACAAGGGAATAGAACTCAGCAATAAAAAGGAATGAACTATTGATACACAGAACAATGTGTTTGATTCTCAATATAATAACAATAAGAGAAAGAAGCCAGGGAAAGAAGACATAATTCCATTTATAAGAAATTCTATAAAATACAACTATTCAGAAAGCAGGTCATCGATTGCCTGGAGACATAATGAGCTGGTAAGGGATGAATTCTAAAGGGACACAAGGAAACTTGTGAGTGACAAACATTCTTTATCTTGATTGTAGTGATGGCTTTATGGAGATATATATATATATATATATATATATATATATATATATATATATATATATATACACACACACACACACACATACGTATGTCAAAACTTAACAAATTGTATACTTTAAATATGTGCAGTTTATTGTATGTTAAATATATGTTACTAAATATGTAAAATATGTATACACTCATGTGTTCTTCAGCATTTATAACATGCTGCTCAAAGTTCAAAAATCATGTAAAGGACCCAGAATAATTTTTAGAAATTGTTTTCAGTGATTAAGTTTGATGAGGTGGGAAAACATGCAGTGTGTAGATCAAGTTTACTTAAAATTTTTAACTTAACTACAAAATTGAGAGACTAAATGAATGTTCCAATTTGGGCTTTCTGAAATTCTGAAGGAATTTTCAGAATGATAGATATCAAATGTTACATTTAATTGTGGAACATTGTTCTCCAACTGGTTGATAAATAAAGGAGAGAAAGGAAAGAATGTTGTAGAGCCCTAAGTATAAAATGGAGGAAGTCAACAGAATTCTAAGCTTGGGAGAAATGCTTATGAGCTTGATTGGACGACTAGGTATGTGTGGTAGGTAGAATAATGGCTCCTCAAAGATGTCCACATCCAAATCACTGGAATTGGTTAATATGTTACCTTACAGAGTAGAGGGGACTTTGTAGGTGTGATTAAGGCCAGAGACTTTGAGATGAGGACATTATCCTGAGTTATTCAAATGGACCTAACATAATCACATGGATTCTTAAGAAACTTAGGGAAGCAGAGAAACATTCCCAGCTGTGGTGAGAGGGAGATGCGAGGGAGAAGAGTGATCAGAGAGATGCAGCACTCCTGGCTTTGAAAATGGAGGACTGGGGTCAGGAGCTGAGGAATTTGGGTGGCCTCTAGAATCTGGAAAATGCAACGAAATGATTCTCTTCCTAGAGCCTCCAGAAGGAATGCAGCCCTGTTAACACTTTGATCTCAGCCCAGTGAGACCCAGTTCCAGCTTCTGGCCTCCAGAACTGTGAGATAATAAATGTGCATTACTTAGGCCAGTAAGTTTGTGGTCATTTGTTATGGCAGCTATAGGAAACCAACCAATACAGTGTGTAAGAAGGTAAAGCTCAGAATTAACAATGTTTTGCCAGAGGGTTGCAATGGAAAGTGAACTCTGTAATACCAAAATAACTTTTTCCATCCTTGAGAGTTGTTTTCCCTTACACATATCAAACCTCATTTTTCCATAAAGTAAAACATGTATTTATTCATTAAAAAGTAATTCTAAATATAAAACATTAGAGTAGGAATAAACCTTAGATATCATTCTGTTCTAACCCCCTGAAATTTATAGATGGAGAGAAAAACAGTGAGGGTCAGAGATTCCGCAGCTATAGTTACCAACAGATCAGAGTTTAAATTCAGGCATGGTTCAGTGCTCTACCCCATATACCCTTTAATTAGGAATTTGTTCTGAAATTGTGAAATATCTGAGTCACTATAAGAGGGTGTTTACTTAGGAAGATAGATGAATCTTTTTCTTAGTCAACATGATTAATTTATGAGATTAACTTGTCACCTTGGAAGGCCCGAGGAGCCTGACATGGAGGAGGTGGAATAAGTCATGCTAACAGACTTCTCTGGTCAGTAACTAGGTTTGCACACCGGAAGATACCAACTGAAAATGGAGGGGTTTAGGAGATGGTAGGAACACATCAAACCTGAATTTTCTTTATTTATTCCTGCCTGGTATGTTGCAGCCTTATAATTTCCATTTTTCTCTAGACTTCTCCCCAAACACTGAGTCTCTTCCTGTAACGGAACATCCACTTGTTCTCAAAACCCTGTGCCAGCCAGAGACCTCTGGTCATCAGACTCCAGAGCAGCAGTCTTCCATCTCTCTCCTCATCCCCATCCTCCTTCCTTCCTTTTCTACTTTTCTGGTAGGAATTGGAGTGGCCAAGGTTTTGTTCCTTCTACATAAGGGTTTGTTCGCAGACCCCAAAGGCTGTTCTTGAACACTTTTTCTCCTGGACATATAATGGACCCTGTGAAGCCATGATTTAAATCTGCTTAATTTATATTATAGTGCTTTGATGAGACAATACTTTAAGAGGATGCAATGTTACATAGAACCTTTATGTCAGGTTTCTTCCTTCTGCATTCCAGCTCTCTGAACCATCTCTTCCTCCAGTTGCTAGTTAATGTGTAATGTCTGAAACCACAGATAACACTAAGCCTACATATACTATGTTTTTTCCTATACATACCTACCTGTGATAAATATTAATTTATAAATTAGGCACAGTAAGAGATTAACAAAAATAATAAAATAGAACCATTATAACAATATACTGTAATAAAAGTGATGTGAATGTGGTCTCTCTCAAAATAGCTTATGGTAGTGAGCTCACCTTTTTACTTAAAAGAAGCCCTTCAAGGTTTCTCTCTGGCGGATCCAAATTACCAGCGTCACTGCTCTTGTGCTTTGGGGCTGCGATACTGAGGTAGTCGACCTGATAACCAAGATACTGTAGTAGTGATGGATAGGTGGGTAGCATGTACGTGGGTAAGCTGGGCAAAGGGATGATTCACGTCCCAGGCGGGATGCAGCAAGTGCCGCGAGATTTCATTACCTACTCAGAGCAGCACAAAATTAAAAACCTTTGAATTGTTTCTGAAATTTTCCATTTACTGTTTTCAGACCATAGTTGACCATGGAAAGCAAAACCACAGGTAAGGGGGGACTACTGTACTCAGAGATTGGCAGCTAGGTGTGGTCCTCTGTTCTTGACTGCCCGTGTTTAAGCCAAACTGATAGAATTCATAAGATAAATCTATGTGTACTCGTATGTATGCACAGACATATACTTGCAGTGCACTTCAAAGACATATTATGCTAGGGTTTTCTTAATTACCACCCCTCTGATTAGAACAGAATGTTATTTTTGCTTTTATAGTTGAACACTCAGGTTCTGTGTAATTCTCCAGATTAGATTTTTCAGAGTTAATTTAGAGAAGGAATATAGTCAACTGGTAATAGGGAGCTTCAGCACTGATTACTTATAGTGGCTGATATTTTATGACCTTTCTGTTGACTGCTTTTGAAAACCACAGTGCATTTCAGTGTTTATCGAGTGCCTCTTTTATGCTGTTCACCCACAGTACTAGGTGGTGGGATACCAAAATGAATGGGACACGCTGTCCGCCTATCTAGTGTTGTATTACAGGCCTTTGTCATATGTTACCTTGTTGGCCCATTCTTACAAATCATCAACAGACTTAGAATCAAACTGCTTGGCCCTCATGAATCAACCCAAGTTGATAATCTATCACTGTGGCCCAGGTAGAAATTTAATTTTTCTATGAAAACCGTGAACAAGTAGTAGAGACTCCTGCTGTCTTTACTCTTATCAGAATGTAAGTTCCATGGAGATAGAAATTGTTCTCTGTTGTTTACTGCAGTATCTCCATTGCCCAGAACCGTTCCTGGCACATTGTAGGTGCTCAGTAGATATTTGTTATATGAATAAGTGAATGGTTCCTTTCAGCTTTTCAACTCAGATGTCCCCTTCTTACAGTTTTCTTCTGACCTGAGCTGGCTATTCGATCCTTTGTGGATATGTTTTCCTTACATTCCATTGGCCAGAATTAGTCACATGACCACACTTAGCTGCAAGAAAGGAAATTGGGACTTTATTCTGGGAAGCTTCATGTCCAATTAAAAAGTAGAGATTTTATTTTTAAGGAAGAACTGGAGAAGAGGATACTGAGAATTGTTAGCAGTCCGCCACAACTCTAACAGCCATATATGTCAGGTACACCTTTGAGCCAGTAGGTGTCCTGAGTCGGTGTGGAGCCGGCCACAGCTAGCTGGTGAGAGGTAAGAGGCAACCCTTAAAGTCAAGAAAATACCCAAGAAGGACTCGGGAACTCATATACTGAGAGGAAAAGTGCGTTTACCAAAGAGATGCAATAAAGGAGGAAATTGTAGCTATAAAGTGGTAGTTCCATTTAGGATTCTCTTTCCTGTTTCCGTGACTGGACATCTTCGAGGCTTTGGTCCCTAAAAAGCTGATGCCGCAGTCGCTGCTAGAGGCTCGACCCAGAGCTTGGGCAGCACACTGGGCACGTGAAAGGCGCCCTCCGCTAAGGGCAAGGTGGGAGGATGAAAGAGAGAAGTGAAGTCTGGCTGACCAGTCTGTTCAGTTAACGTCTGGCTGCTCAGGTTGAGTGACTGCTTTTTGTTTTGTGATAAAACATATATAACAAAGTTTATCATTTTATCCATTTCTAAATGAACAAATCAGTGGCATTAAGTACATTCTTACTGCTGTGCAGTTGTCACCACTATTCTTTTTCAGAACTTTTACATCTTCCCAAACAAAAACAATGTACCTATTAAACAAGTTGCTACTCTCTCTCTTCCCTCCCCGCAGCCCTTGGCAATCTCTGTTCTGCTTTCTGTCTCTGAAGTTGCCTATTCTAGGTCCTTTATATAAGTGGAATCATACAGTGTTTGTCCTTTAGTGTCTGGCTTATTTCACTGAGCACCACGGTTTCAAGGTTCACCCACGTTGTTGCGTGTGTTAGAATTTCATTCTTTTTTACGGCTGAATAATACTCATTTTAATAATAATACATAATTCATACATACACAACACCATATTCGGTTTACGGGCACTTGGATTGTTTACACCTTTTGGCTGTTGTGTGTAATGCTGCTATGAACACTGGAGTACAGTGTGTGTTTGAGTCTGCTCTCACTTCTTTTGGGTGTATACCTAGGCGTGGAATCGGTGGATTATGTGGTAATTCTATGTTTGACATTTTCAGGAACCACCAAATTGTTCCACGGAATCTGTGCCATTGACGTTGTCATCAGCAGTGCATGAGGGTTCCAATTTCTCTACACCCTCACCAACACTTCTCATTTTTCCTTTTTTGATAATAGCCATGCGAATGGGTGTGGTGTCTCATTGTGATTTTGATTCTCGTTTCCCTTATGACTAATGATGTTGAGCATCTTTTCACGTGCTCACTGGCCATTTATATATCTTCTTGCAGCTTTCTTTTTAAGAGGAGAACAAATGAGTGTATGAGCATGTATAGGAGTATTGTCTGTCATCTCCCCATTCCCCACCCCCGTGTGGAGGAAGGAAATTAACTGAAGGAAAGTAGGTAAATAAATATAGTGTATTTCATATAGCTGTACTGTCTGTGTTTATATTAGGTCTTATTTCCTCTGTGTGCATATTTATCTCTTTTTTGTATGTATGTCTTGTCTACAAATAGATAACTTTCCTGACATTCCTGCGTTACTGGTCTTGATTGTTTAAGAGAGGCCTGCGGTTGAAAGTAAATGAGGGCTTTCCAGTTCATCCTTACATGGATATTTTCAAAGATGCACTTATATTGCATTCAAGTACAAGCCCTCGGTATACCTCCTTCCTTGTGTGTTTTTTCTTTTGTGTTTTAGTTTTGGGACGCTGAAAGCATTATGGCCCAGATATCTGTGGTACTTAGAAAGAAAGAATGGTGCTGTAATTTCCTGTGCTTCTAACAAAGTAGCCAGTTCCTATATTCTTTTTTGTCTTCTCTCTGAAAAGCATCCTATTAGATAGTGGGATAGCCTGGTGCAAAGTATCTATATTTTAACAAAAAGAGCAACACAGTAAGTAATATACATGGGGAATTAGTGGACAAAGCTTTAAAATGACTTCTCATTTGGGGGGATATGACAATTTAGTTATGTAAACTGGAGTTTTCAGTACACTGTTGATGAAATTTTAAGCGTATTCTCATGTTCCTGTTGCCTCTCAGGTGTTTGCTGAGTAGCACTTGGGAGAGTGTGTACTTACCTGGCACGTCCCTAACGGAAGGAACTGTGTGTTCCCTCTCTGATGTGGTGGGTAGCAATTTCACTCCTTTAGACAATTCAGAACAGTGAGTTTTATCGTAGCTTAATATTCATAGCTACATACTGATTTTAAATCCAGAATAAATCTAGGGTATAGGAAAGAAGAAAAAGCTCTTTTATGAAAAGAACTTTCTCAATGTGTCTTACAGGCTTTTAGGAGTTGTCTGTTCTTACTGCCTTTTATATAACACAAGATAAAAGAAAAAGGTTTTTTTTATTTGTTTGTTTACAAAAATCCATACCACCGCATGCCATAATTGGAATTAAGGAGAAATACTGTAAAGTTCAGTTTATTTTTTTATTTTTCCAGATTTAGTTGCCTTTTTTTTTTTTTTTTAACTTTTATTTATTTAAGTGTGTTTTTCCAGGACCCATCAGCTCCAAGTCACACAGTTGTTTCAATCTAGTTGTGGAGGGTGCAGCTCACAGTGGCCCACGTGGGGATCGAACCGGCAACCTTGTTATTGAGAGCACCGTGCTCTAACCAACTGAGCCAACTGGCTGCCCCCTTATCTACCTTTAAAAGTTCAAAATTTTGTGTTCTTGTTTTTATCTTTGCTTCTTAATTATTCATGCCCCTTTTCATATGGACTCTATACTACTCAGAACCATTCTTTGAGTTACAAAGATTACTTGCATCCCTTGAAGTATTAGAACCAAAAATGAAGAGTAAATTCCATTATCAAATGGGAATTATAAAGGTAGCAAGTCAACTTATACAAGTTTCTGATTTATTTGAATTTTAGAAAGCCATTGTTTCCAAAGGTCAGGGTTAGAACCAAAAAACAAAATGTTTTGTTGATTGACAATATTTTCGTTAAAAAATTTAGCTGACTCCCAAATGATGAGCATTCAAAAGAAAGGCATTGCCTTTGGATGTGTTGTAGTCGTGTTTTCTCAATGCTTTGTTTTTAGTTTTTTGTGATATTTGTGGTTGCACATGCTCGCCCAAATGATTGGAAAGTAAGTGGCAGACATCCTAACATCTCACCTCTAGATACTTCAGCATATGTCTCCTAAGAATGAGGATAGCATTCTACGTAAAACCACAATAGTATGTCACACTCCAGAATACTAACATTATACAGTAATAATAATCAAATGTACAGTCTGTTTTTCCAAATTTTTTTAATTCTCTCAAAAATGTACTTTTATAACTTTTTGTTCCCCTAATCCGGTAACCAGCCAAGGACCACACATTGCATTTGGTTGTTGTGTCTCTTTAGTCTCCTTTAAACTAGAACAGACCCCTCTGTCTTTTCTTTTCTTTTCCTTTCTTTTCGTTTTTTGGTCTTTTATAACACAAACATTATGAGGAGTCTAAGCCAGTAAGTAGTCTTATAGAATGTTCCACAACCTAATTTTGTGTTTTATTCTTGATTAGTTTCAGGTTAAACATTTTTGGTAGGACTACCACATACATGTATGCTTTTTTAAAATATATATATAAATAAATTTTATTGAGGAATATTGGGGAACAGTGTGCTTCTCCAGGGCCCGTCAGCCCCAAGTCGTTGTCCTTCAGTCTAGTTGTGGAGGGTACAGCTCAGCTCCAAGTCCAGTTGCTGTTTTCAGTCTTAGTTGGAGGGGGCCCAGCCCACCATCCCATGTGGCAATTGAACCGGCAACCCTGTTGTTCAGAGCTTGCACTCTAACCAAGTGAGCCCTCTGGCCACCCCCATGTATGCTTTTTATTACTGTGTTTCCCGAAAATAAGACCTAGCCAGACAATCAGCTCTAATGCATCTTTTGGAGCAAAAATTAATGTAAGACCTGGTATTATATTATAGTATATTATACTATACTATACTATATAAGACCTGGCCGGGTCTTATATTAATTTTTGCTCCAAAAGACGCATTAGAGCTGATTGTCCAGCTAGGTCTTATTTTGGGGGAAACAAGATGTATCACATCAGGAGGCAATATCAGTTTATATTATTGGTGATGTAGAGTTTGGTCATAATTCAGATCACTTGTGTTGAGGGGTTATCTGTCAAATCACTTCATTGGAAAGCCCTTTTTCCTTTTTTAGTAAGGAGTAATCTGTAGGTTCATGCTTTGAGACCATGTGGCTGTCCTATTCCCTAATAACATTTCACCTGGTGGATTTAATTTGTTTATTGATTTAATTCAGGGTTTCCCCAGGGGTCTATCGATGGATGTCAGTGTATCTGTGAAGCCCTGAGGACATTTGTGTGTGTGTGTGTGTGTGTGTGTGTGTGTGTATGTGTGTGTTTTTCCAAGGATACAGTCCATGACCTCCAAAATATTTAAAAGCTCTCTTCCCATACTCCCGTTTTTGAGGTGCCTTCTACAAGTTTCTATGCATCGGAGAAGTCTGTTATAAATGGTAGGTTTCTAGAAGCTGGGAATCAACCCTGTTCATCTAATTTTCCTAATTGTCTAGCCCAGGATTACATACAACTAAATACATAATTTTGGATGTTGTTTGTTTGAGAACACTTTGTTCTGGACTTTGCCTTATCCTGAGCCCAGCATTTGGCTTTCTGTGTTTGGCATAAACTGTACTAGGAAATAAAGCAAAGGGGCTTAGCCCCTGGATTTTGGTGTTCTCTTTGAAGATTTTTTTGGGCACAGCAAAATTTGACTTGCGTCTTTCTTGATAACTGAAGTAAATTGAGGTCAATTGGAAATGAGTTCAAACACTACAATATATGTTTCAGTTGTCTCGTTGTCAGTTGTATCAATACGTCATTTTTCACAGGTGTAAAGTAGCTTTTTTTACTGTGTAGAGGAGAAGGCCCAGCAGGAGACGTTAGGGAGCCTTACGTCCGTTAGCAGCCACCGTGGAACCGCTGTAGGAGTGTCTTTCTTGCCTTTCCTGCTTAAGGAGGAGAGCATCATGGCAGTGGCCAGCGACCTGTGTTTGTCTCATCTATTGATTAGCCTTTGGTAACATTAGTCATTCGGGTGACTGATAATACAGCTAACACTGGCATAGTATACTTCTGAAATATACGTTACACCATTTAATATATAGGATCACACTGTGAAAGCAGATATTATTGTTATTCTAATTACACAGGTTGAGGAAAAAGGTTTGTAAGAAGTTACAATAGCTGTAAGGAGCTCCAAATTCCTGTCCTTTCCGTCTTACCAACCTGAAAGAGGCGTTCTAGGAACTATAAACATGAACCAAGCGTGGTCCTTGCTTCTCAAGGATCTTTTAAATCCAATAAGTCTGTTTTCTTATGAATATATTACAGACGAAAAAATCAAGGGAAACGCTAGGGAAGTACAGAAAAGGGCAGACAACCTCCAAGTATAAGGTCAAGGTTGGTATGCTAGAGGTCACATTGGAGGGGGGAGAATGTTTGGGGAAGAAAAAGAATGACCAAAAGCATGGAGGTGGGAAAGCACAGGGCTTGTTATGGAAGAGGAATGGGTCTGATTTGGCTAGAACATGAGCTGCATGAAAAACAGTAAAAAGGGGGCGGCCGGATGGCTCAGTTGGTTAGAGCATGAGCTCTGAACAACAGGGTTGCCAGTTCGATTCCCACATGGGCCAGTGAGCTGTGTCCTCCACAACTAGATTGAAGGACAACGACTTGGGGCTGATGGGCCCTGGAGAAACACAATGTTCCCCAATGAAAATTAAAAAAAAACAAAAACAGTAAAAGAAAGTGGAAGCTAGACCTGGAAGATAGGTTAGGATCAGATTGTGAAGGGCCTTGATTCTCAAGCTAGGGGAGATCTTCGTTCTGTAGATATTTTTGAGCAGGAAATGGAAAATGTGGCCCTATAGAAGACCTAATAATAATCGTAATAAATGCTTACCTTTTAAAATGTGATTCTGTGCTAATCTCTTAACATGTTATCTTATTAATGCCTCTCAATAACTATGAACAATGTACTATGTCCATTTTACAGATGTGAAACTGAGGCTCAGTGAGATTCAGTAAGTTTGCACATGTCAAACAGATATTGCTACAGCTGGCACAGGGGTCTGTCAGATTCCAAAGCCTGTTCTGTTTACCACAGTGATATGTTCTTTTATCCGATCACCTGATAAGTTCTTGATTTTCTGTCAAGAATATGGCTGTACGAAAAGGACATTTTCAAAGTTCTGAAGGACTACTTCTGATGTGTAATTATGTTAAGGAATATAATCACCACCAAACCTGACTTATACTGCCGTCTAATTTGGGACCAGAGCTGGATGGGAAATTGAAGAGTTGGATGTTTTATTTACATGCCTCATGACATCAACACACGCTCATAGCAAATGTTTTTGTTTCCATTTTCAAAGTTTAACCTTATTGCCCCTAAATAAATCTTAAGAAGGTGAAGCTCAGTTCCTAGGAGCATTTTAAGATGCATAAAGAAGTGATATTTTCTCTAAAATGTTGTGTCTTCTCCATAGGTTATCTACTTATAAAAGACAATGACTACTGATGAAGGTGCCAAGAACAATGGAGAAAGCCCGGCAGCAGCTGTCGCTGCACAGGGAGAGGATATTACCATCAAAAAGGATAGGGGAGTATTAAAGGTGAGGCCGTAAGGGTGAATGACAAGGAGAGACACTTGCGATCTGGAAAGATTGTAAAAATCTTTTTTTTGAGGTTGGGGGCTGGACGTGGACAACGTTTGTTAGGATTTACTAAGTACCAGACGCCACAGCTAAATTCTCATTTCATCTCCTATCTTGAGGTTTATTTTTAATCCCAGATATAGATGGTGAACGGAGGCCCAGCTAGCTAGGTAAATTAACTTGCCCAGATCTGGGGGTCAGGTCCCAGTTATGTCTGATCCAAAAGGCTAGCCTCCCTATTCTCAGAGTGTATAAATGGGTTTTTATTTTAATAGAATATTTAAGTATGTTAAAGCTAGCCAAAGACAATTCAAAAGACTGTGTTTTGTTTTGTTTTTTAAGGAAAAAGAAAAGCTAACTTGCAAAGTTCAAAAGGATTTGTTTTTATGTACAAATACTGTACATGTACAGTGAAGATTTTTTTTGCAGTTTCATCAGAGAATATATCGCTTTTGAATTAGCTTTTGTCCTTTTAAAACACATTATGTTTTTTTCACTCTTTAGTTAATCATTTTTACTTGTGTTTTTTCTGTATCTCACAATGGTCTTGTGAGACCATCGGAGCACCTCTTGATTCTTCTATTTATATATGGAAAATGTATATTTGTATTCTATATAAACGAATAAACTGAAACTGAGAGGGGTTAAATGGCTTTGGTCATATTAAGTTATTTCTCCTACACTGTTGTTATACGTACAAGTTTTGTAGAATTAAATTTTTTTTGCTGAGATTATCTTATACTTTCTAAATATTATTACCACTAAGCTGAGTTCTAATATTTCCTTGTGTCTCAGTAGCAAATGAGAATTTTTCAGTTTGTTTTGTCTAATGTTGCTTATGTGAAAGCCTTTTTTCTGTGCCCGAATCTCTTCTGAATATACATGTTTTATATTAGCTTGCTGGGTTCCAAGCCAAATTGTGGAGACTTGTAACTACAGAATAAGGGTTTTATGGTATTGGTTTATATCATGCTGTCTTCTTTCAGAGGGCTTGTCAGCCTTTAGCTGTATGAATTCCTCATCCCAAACTCTGGAATGCTGTTCGAGATAGTGGAAATCGCAGCACGTCCTCAGCGTCTCCCTTCTCTTTCATCTTTTCAGAGCACCCTTATGGAGAGCATAGTCATGGACTTGCCTCAGGCGCTGGTTGTCCTGGGGCATAAACTAAGAAGGTTTTTCGGCTTGTAAGAAACTTTCTGGGATTGCAAGCCCTTTACATCAGATCACTTATCACTCTCTGGAGCCTCAAGTTTCTCAGTGGGGCTTTCGGTTAAGATTAAACAGGTCTACCGACTGTGTGACCTAGGGCAATTTAGTTAACCCACCTGTGAGGAAGTTTCCTCATTTGTAAAACTGGACTAATACTACTACCTACCTCACAGAGTTACCGGGATTACACAGAACATTTATTTAGCACAGTGTCTCGCCTAGGTAACCTCTCTTATAACGATCACATATATATATTTTTAAAAGACCAAGGTAGGTCTGAAGTCAATAACTAGCCCAGCAAGATAAAATTACATTGTGGAGCTTACATTTTTCAAATGAGTTGAGATTAGATTGTGTCCCTAAGGCATCTGCAGCTGTGGGCACAAGTTTAACCTGCTGGAGAAACCGGAAGTGACAGCACAGTATCCTTGCTGGTGTGGGCAGCGTCTGCCCCCCTGGTAGCCGCCCGTGCCTCGTGCCCAGTGACTTCTGTCCCGGAGGGGCAGATTCCCTCCTGGTGAGGCTCGGGCCCCCAGATACTGCCTGCAGTTCATGAACATGAGCATTTTTATCTATTTTTATTTTTTAATTATTTTTTTTTTTTCCAGTTACAGTTGACATTCAGTAGTATTTTATATTTGTTTCAGATGTACGGGAACATGAACGCTTAGAACATCGTGTGGTTTCTTTTAGATGAATTTCTTTTTGAAACCTTTTTTCTGTTTGAAGTCCTTGAAAGGTGGTTATCTTTTTTTTAAAGTAGCTTTTAATTTAATTTTTAAATTAGAATTATTTTCCCAGCTTTGTTGATACAATTAACCTGTAACATTATGTAACATTATGATGACTTGATACAGTTACGTTTCGAAATGATTACTACAGGGTTAGTTAACACCTCCATCACCTCACATATTTACCATTTCTTTTTTGTGGTGAGAACATTTAAGATCAAGTCTCTTAGCAGCTGTCAAGTATACAATAGAGTGTTGTTAATTATGGTCACCAGGCTGTGCACTAGACCCCCAGAATCTGTTCATCCTATATCTAAAATTTATACTCTTTGACTGACATCTCCCCGTTTCCTCCTTTAGCCCGTGGCAGCTACTGTTCTACTCTTTGTTTCTGTGAGTTCAGCTTTTTTAGATTCCATGTATAAGTGATATACAGTATTTTTCTTTCTCTGTCTGGCTTATTTCATTTAGCATAATGCCCTGAAGGTACATCCATATAGTCACAAATGGCACAATTTCCTTCTTTCTCATGGCTGAACAATATTCCTCTGTGTGTGTGTGTGTGTGTGTGTGTGTGTGTGTGTGACATCTTTATCCATGCAGCCATCAGTGGACACTTAGGTGGCTTCCAAGGCTTAGCAGCTGTGAACAATGCTACAATGAACATGGGAGTGCACATATCTCTCCAAGATAGTGATACTGTTTCCCCTGGATTTATATCCAGATGTAGAATTACTAGATTGTGTGTTCTATTTTTAATTTTTTGAGGAACCTCCATTTTGTTTTTCGTAGTGGCTGCACCAATTTACATTGCCACCAACAGTGCACCAGGGTTCCCTTTTCTCCACGTACTTGGCCAGCACTTCTTATCACATCTTTTTGATAATAGCCATTCTAACAGGTGTGAGGTGATCTCATTGTGGTTTTGATTTGCATTTCCGGAATTGTTTATGTCTTTTTCAGATGTTTCATTGTTAGTGTATAGAAAAGCAGTTGGTTTTGTATTCTGCAACTTTACTAAATTCACCAATTAGCTCTAATAGTTTTTTGATGAAGTAGCAGTAATGATTATTTTCCTTTAGAGACTGGGCTTTTGAACTAAGAAAGTTGTAGATTTGAAGTTCATAGTGTTTATGTGGTGATATAAAGGTGGGGCAAGTGGGACACATCTCAAAGAAGAATTTAGCAACAAATAATTGAATTATTTAGATAAAAATTCAGACGCTTCCCCCCAAAAGATGTTCATTGAACATTAGCTACCACCCTCTGTTATCTAATAAAAATGAGTAATTTGGCATAGGTGATTGACAGAATAAATTACACCACCATATGCCAGGATTTGATTTTCTTTTCCCAGAACTGACCAACTACATTAGTGGCTTTCTCTGCCAAGAACAAAATAAATATACTGGATTTTACAATAGCTAAATATTTTTCAGCTTAGAGGGTTGTTTGTTTGTTTTTTGTGTTTTTTTTTTTTTTGTCATTTCCTTTATTAGAAAACAAATTATTAAGTATCATATCAAACTGTGCAGTGATTCTGTTTTTTTATATATTGACTATTCTTCAAATAATAGGAAGTGTAATCTGTTATACCAGGAAATTGCACTTTTAGAAATTAAATCAAACTTGTGGAGTCTAGTCAAAAGCTAATGCAAGGAGGGAAGTAAATAAAACCTCACCTTTGAAACTTTGCTTTAGACTTCTTTTTGAATGGTTTTGAAAGTCAGTACTAATCTTTTCAGTCTAATTCAGTTTGTATATGAATTAGGTCTGTGTCTTGAGAAATTTTAGTGTCAAAGCAAGGAGGACATTAAACCAATGAGGCAGGATCTATTGGTTCATTATTTTGTAGCATTAAAGATTTAGAGTAGACCAGGACAATTTCTAACAGTGAGGGTTATTGAGAGAACTGGGAGGGGAGCCTTTAGAAAAGACAGATAATTATCTGCAAATCTGCCTGAGTGATATGAAATGGACTGTGTGATCTTTTCATTCTCTGATTAGAAGTTAAAAGTTCCACCTCTTTTTTCTTGATATTTGTCTTTTCTAGATCGTCAAAAGAGCGGGGAATAGTGAGGAATCACCAATGATCGGAGACAAAGTTTATGTCCATTACAACGGAAAATTGTCAAATGGGAAGAAGTTTGATTCCAGTCATGATCGAAAAGAACCATTTGTCTTTAGTCTTGGCAAAGGTAAGAGGGTATTTTTTCCCCCTCTTTCTTCTGCCTATCCCCCTCCCCCACTCCAGTTCCAGCCGTTATTTCTTAGTCTACTTGTGTAGGACACAGCTCCCCGGCCCATGCTCATATTATGAGCCTTGCACTTTCACTGGCTGAGGTAGTTGGTCGCCTGTCGTCGGTTGGCTGCTCACAGCAGCTCACAGCAGCCCACGACAACCTCCAGCTGCTCATAGCAGCCCAGCTCCAGGGAGAGCTGTTGTTCATAATCTTAGCTGTAGAGGGCGCAGCTCATTGGCCCATGTGGGAATCAAACCGGCGATCTCAGCGGTGTTAGGAGCATGGTGCTCCAACCACCTGAGCCACCGGGCTGGCCCCTGAGGGTATTTTTTGAGTTGTGTTTTACTTAGATTTATTGCTACTTATATAGGAGCTAGTGGATCCACTGCTTGCGAAAAGTAAAGAGATGTTAGAGCAGTAGTTCTCAAATCATGGTCCATGGATTCCTGGTGATCCTTGAGATCCTTTTAGGGGGTCCACTATGTCAAAATTATTTTCATGATGATGCTAAATGTCATTTATGTTTTTATTGTGCTGATGTTTGCACTGATGGTACAAAACCTGCAGTGGTCAAACCCTTGGTGTTTTATGTTTTCGCACAAATCTGGGCAGTGGCGCCAAACTATAGATAGTGATGTGTTCTTTATTGCCCTCATTTACTGTTTAAATAAGGAAGGGAAGCCAGTTTCAAGTAAGAGTGTCCTTGATATAGTGTAAAAAATATTAATTTCATTAAATCCTAATCCTTGATTTTCACCTTGTTTTGGTATTTTGTGACAGAAAGGGAAACACACATAACGCAGTAGGGTGGTTATCTCAAGGTAACCCACTTGTGCACTTGTTTTAGTTGAGAGCTGAACTAGCTGCTTTTTTTTTTCATGAAACACCATTTTTATGAGAGTGCAAAAAGTATGATTATTCAGATTTGATTATTCAGTATTTGGCAGATATTTTCTTGAAAATGAATGAAGTGAGCCTGTCACTTCAAGGAAAGCAACTGACAATATTTGATACCGTTGAGTTTTCAAGTGAAAATTACAGTTTTGGAAAGTTTGTGTCTGATACTTTGAGCTTGACAGCTTCCCAAAACTTAAAAGACTCCTGATGACATCAATGGGTATTAATAATGTATGTGACTTTAAAAATATTGTACAATGAAATCTCTTAACATCTGGAAGATCTGTGTAACTCACTGAAGCAGTATTTTCCCGATGACCACTGCAAGATACTATAAAGTTATGCACGAGTAAAAGACCAATGGATTATTAATGTAGTATAAAATGAAAGGTTCACTGATATGCTTTCAGGTTCTACATTGCAACTAACCTTTATGAAACTACCACTTGTCCAGTTTTGATGTAGTATCAGATGGTTATATTCATAATTATCTGCAAAGGCTTAGAGTATGCCTACCTTTTTCAACTATCCATCTTTGTGGGTTTGGGTTTTTTTCCATGTGCTTCAACCAGAATTGCAACAGATGAATGCAAAAGTAGGTATGGGAATCTAGTTGTCTTTTATTAAGTCAGACACATTTTACATTTGTAAAATTACAAAACAGTGCCACTCTCCTCACTAATTCTTTTTTGTTTTTGGAAAATGTAGTTATTTTTCACAAAAATAAATTATATTAACACAATGAGGTTATTTTTATTTTTAAATAAATTGGTATGTAACTTGTTATTTGTAATGTGGTAACTATCAATAGATATGTATCATATAAGCAAAAATTTGGAGTCCTCAATTTTTAAGATGTAAAGGGGTCCCGAGGAAAAAAGGTTAAGAGCCACTGTGTTCAAGTCTTAAATGTGAGTTTTGCTAATTTCTTTTCAAATGCTTTTAAATATCTTTAGTTAATATTCTAATTTTTTTAATCTTCTGAGAAGAATAATAGCCCATACATCAAATTGAACTTGAAGGGCCATGTGGCTTTTTGGAAATTCGTGGCTGAATTGCAATGTCTTTTTATTCTGATTTGCCACAGGTATGACAGACTTGTGGTGCGTTCCCAGAGTAAGTGTAGGAGGAAAAGGATAGTTGTCCTGTCCGCCGCCAGGGCTCAGTGCTTACTACTTACTACAGTTTCTTTCTTTTTCTGACTCTACAGCTAGTTGAATTGTTAACTAAGCAGTGATCTGGGAAAGCAAACAGCAAGTGAGGGACTACACTCTCTGCCTCTCTGCCACCCTGTCTGCTCTGGTACTCAGGCACTTTGTGTCGTGGTGACTTGCGCTCCTGTCCAGCTGTTCTCTCTCCAGGCTGTAGTGCTGGCTATGGCAGTGCGCCCTTCTCCTTTGGGCCCCTAGTGAGCTAATGGCTCACGTGAAATTAATCTTGTGTTCCAATAAGATAGCAATCAAAATCAAATAACGGATTCTTTCTCTTGATGTAGCAGATAATGATGACGGTTAAATTCGAATTGTTTTCATTTTTGTTGATTTAGGGATGTGAACCTGAAGGGCCACCAGCATGTCTGTGACATCGTTATTTAGTTTAGATTCAGAGTAAATGGTATTGTCAGACCTTTTTGTTCCCACTGCCCAAAGCTCTTACTCTACCATTTGATTTTCTGTCTTGAAGAAGTTGATAGATTTAAGATAACAAGGCTTCTCTCAGCAGTTATCTTTGCAAGTAGACTTAAGAATTGCTGAGAATTTATACTGCCACCTTCTCTACCCAGCTTTTCTCAGTAAAACACTCTATGGTGAATGAGTCTTTTCTTGTTTCCTCCAATTTTGAGTAGAGAGAAAAGAGGTAACTTTCAGTTAACATGGTACCAGGGACACACCTATCTAGAGAGCATGGTCACACGGGGAGAGCATCCAGCTGGGTGTTAGGCAGCCAGGGTTCCTCTCTTGGCTCTTTACTCTGATATGTTAACGTGAATGAGCCACCTAACCTGCCCTTCCCTGCTCCTATAAAAAGAAGGCTTCTGTAGGAGAGCTTTAAGATTAACCCTGAGTCTCTGATTCCACTCTTACTTTCTGTAACGAGTACAGGAACAAGAACTGCGAAAGACTAAAACCAGCACAATGACAGCAACTTTAGCGGCCCCCTTAAGATGACAATTAGAAATATGATAATAGAGCAGTATGCCTTTGGTAAAACTCTTATAACGTGTTGAGTTACCTATATAAAAGAAGCATTATGCTATAGCAGTGGCTACTTCATCAAAATGAAGAAAAATAATATAAATGGACTGTAGCATGCATATTATACATTGAACTCTCTTGATCCCTTATGTTGTACCGATTCTCCCAAGGGATTAAATAGAAATAGCTCAATGTAAAGTCACACTAATTTGGAGATTCTATTGTGACTGAAGTATTTTGTGTGTGTTCCAATAAAACTTTATTTACAAAAGCAGGTGACAGGCCAGCATATGTTGTAGCTTCCTGACCTCTGGTCTAGGAGATACCTGTTTATATTTATAGTACCTGTTACTTGAGAGTTTTGTAGAATTGGCCTGTTGAACTATTTGGACACTGTTTTTAATAGGAGATAGACTTTGACTTTCTAATTTATTCTATGGTTACTGGTGTATTTAAGTTTATTTACTCTTGTACCAATATTGATAATTCATATTTTTTTGAAGTTCAACCATATTATGTAAATTTCATATTTCTTGCTACCAGTTTTTACCTGGTGACTGCAGTATTTAAAACTGAATTATAACAGCTTATCTGCAAAAACATACTTGCAAAATCTTGCTGATCAGACAGAAATGGGTACTAAGTCCTGGAAATCCTTCAATGAAAGTACAGCAGAAGTGAATCAGATGTATTTTTAATTATCTGATACTTACTAGTGATTAACTTTACACTTAAGTATTTATCAATTTTTATATTTTGAAAGGAAAACTTTTTACAATTAAAATATTTATTTTATCTTTCTTGTTCTACTCCCATATGAAAAAGTATTTTGTCTGTATAATGCACTGTACATCTTTCATCCTATTTTAGTATGCTCATATTTCAGATGAAAACATACATTAAAAGTTAACATAGTCAGTAATTTTTATCAAGGGTTCTAAGAACATTCAGTGGGGAAAGGACAGTCTTTTCAACAAATGATGTTTTCCCAAACTAGATATTCACCAAAAAAAAATGAAATTGGACCCTTACTTTACACCATATACAAAAATTAACTCAAAGTTGGTCAAAGACCTAAACATAAAACCTAAAACTATATTTTTTTAGAAGAAAAGCTTCATGACATTGGATTTGGCAATGATTTTTTGGATATGACACCAAAAGCACAGGCAACAAAAATAGAAAATACGTAAATTGGATTATATCAAAGTTTACAAAAACTCCTGTGTAGCAAAGGATATAATAGGAAAAAGGCAACCTATGGAATGGGAGAAAATATTTGCAAATCATAGATCCAGAATACATAAAGAACTCGAATAATTCAACAGCTAACAACCTGATTATAAAATGGTCAATGGACTTAGACATTTCTCCAAAGAAGATACATAAATGGCCAACAAGCATATGAAAAGAGTCTCAATATCACCAATTATTAGGGAAATGCAAATCAAAACCACAATGACATATCACCTCACACTGATTGATCAGGATGACTACTATCAAAAGCCAAAACAAATGTTGATAAGGTTGTGGAGAAACTGAAATCCTTGTGCATTGTTAGTGGGAATGTAAAATGCTACAGGCACTATGGAAAACAGTATGGCAGTTCCTCAAAAAATTAAAAATAGAATTACCCTATGATCTAGCAGTTCTACTTCTGGGTACATATCCAAAATAACTGAAAGAGTCTCAAAGACGTATTTGTACACCATTGTTTATAGCAGCATTATTCATTATAGTCAAAAGGAGGAAGCAACCCAAGTGTTTATCTACAGGTAGATGGATAAACAAAATATCATATATACAAATGATGGAATATTATTCAGCCTTTATAAAGAGAGAAATTCTGACATGTGCAACACTGATAAACCTGGAGGACATTACACTAAGTGAAATAAGCCAGTCACTAAAAGACAAATACTGTATGATTCCTCTTACATCTAGAAGAATCTAGAGTAGACAGATTCATAGAAACAGAAAATAGAATGAAATTCTTACCAAGGGCTTGGGGCAGGAGGAAATGGGGAGTTGTTGTTTAATGGGTAGTTTTAGTGTTGCAACATGAAAAAGTTCTGAAGATTGGTTGCATAACGGTGTGAATATATAGAGGGTGCCAAAAAAATGTATACACATTTTAAGAAAGGAAAAAACTATTAAAATTGCAATACTCAGTATATACCAATAACAAAAGATAAATACAAGTCACGTTTGACTTCTGCAATCACAAGAGGTGCTCAAAGTGGTTGCCATCAGTGTCCAGACACTTCTGATTAAGGTGAACTACTGCTTGAGCAACGTTGACCAAAGTGTCCACTTGTATACATTCTTTTGGCACCCCCGGTATTTAACAATATTTAAGCTGTACACTTAAAACTGGTTGAGATGGTGAATTCTATGTTATATGTATTTTATCACAATTTTTAAAATTTTAAAACAAAGAAAAAGAATGTTCTAAAGCATGGGTGTCCAAACTTTTTTCAATGTTTTTCACCAAGGGCCATATACGGTAAAATACACAAACAGCCGGGCCACTCACTCGAGGTGAAGTATATATTGCCTCACCTGGTTTATTTAAGTAAACTAAATATATATTTGGAATTTGCTGCGGGACAATTAACAATGGATCATGGGCCGCAGTTGGCCTGCGGGCCGCAGTTTGGACACTCCTGTTCTAAAGTCACTGTAGTCTTTATTATAACTGAAAGTATTCAGTGATTAAATTAAAATGGTATATTTTAAAAATGTGTTGTATGATTTTTTAATAGACTATTTTTAGAGCAGTTCAGGATCACAGGAAAATTGAGTGGAAGGTACAGGATCATAGTCCCCCCTTTTGTTTATTTATTTTTCTCCCCCTTCTTCCGCCTCCCCCCACTACCACAACCACCACTCTGGTTCAAGCCAGTTGTTTCTCAGTCTAGTTGTGTAGGACACAGCGCTCTGGCCCATGCTGGTATTATGAGCCTTGCGCTCCGCCAGGCTGAGGCAGTCGGTCGCCTGTCGTCGATCAGCCGCTCACAGCAGCTCACGGCAGCTCTCGCCGGCTGCTGGCCACTCACGCTGGCCACCAGCCACTCATGGTGGCACATGTTAGACCCCAGCAGCCCGTGGCAGTCTGCAGCAGCCTGCAGCAGCTCACGCTGACCTCCTGCTGCTCACGCTGACCTCCGGCTACTCAGGGCAGCCCAGCTCCAGGGAGAGCCGTTGTTCACAATCTTAGCTGTAGAGGGCGCAGCTCACTGGCCCATGTGGGAATCGAACTGGCGACCTTGGCGTTAGGAGCACAGCGCTCCAACCGCCTGAGCCAATGGCTGGCCCCATAGTCCCCCCTTTTGAACATCACCCGCCAGAGCGGTACACTTGTTAGAACCTCTAAACACTGAACCTCTAAAATTTTATGTTTCAAAATGTACTATATGATTTTTCTAAATGAGAAAAAACTATGTAATACTCTGCAGAAAGAAAAAAGTATAGTACATTGCTTTTATACTGAGCTTTTTATACTTTTAAACTTTCTGAGTTGCATACAGTTAATATATATAAAAAGCATTAAAACTTATTTCAGATTTTGTTACAAATGGAATAGGACTCCTGAAATTGATAAAGTAAATTGTGTTTGAGCTAGTAAAATTGAAGTCCAGATCAAGTGTAAGAATAAATCCTTGGTGTATTATACCTATAGTTAAGATCCTAAAGATCAGGAGTCTTAAAAATGTTTATGCTTTGACCTAGTAATTCTACTTCTAGAAATTGACCTAAAGAAAGTGGTAGAAGCTTGCTTAACTTACTCCAGATTAACTGATGCTCTTCATTTATTGTGAATAAACTCAGTGATACAGCTGATTCCCTGTTCTGTGGGAACACTCTGCTTCAGCCAGTTGAGTGGGCCTCTAGCCGTAGACCACTAGGAACACAGCTGTAATTGAGCAAGTTGGGTTTATTACTCATTGTCTGTAGGGAGGGAGAATGTGCAAGGTGGGTGGGTGGGGGGGGTCTCCGCAAGAGTGTTCTTAAGGACTCACCGGATTTGGGCTTATATTAGGTGATTTGGGGGATGGTTAAGGAAGAGGGGCTTTGCTCTGGATTACATATTATTAGAATGTGGGTGATTCTTTGGATATCTTAAATCTTATCTAAGAGAGCTGACATGGAATGAGACTAAAGCTTTACCTGCTAGAGAAGTATTAATAGCAGTCACTCATATTCGCCAGGAGAGGGGGATGTTTGGTATTCTGTAGGTTGCACCGTGACCTTGTTTTTTTTGTCCATGTTTAGACAAAATTTTGAAGTGTTTCTTGTTTTGTCCCACTTTTCATGGTCTCAGAGTGACCTTGTCTGATGTTGATGTTTTGTGAGATTATGTCCAACAGGAGAATAGCATGGCCCAGCTGTGTGCCCCAGGCCAGCTTCAGATACCCTAAGTGCTGCTATGTCAAGCAGTTTCCAGACTTTGGGGGCTGCTTTTGCTTCCTCGGACTGTTGCTGAGAATCACTTGAAACCTGTTTATATCCATAGTACTTCTTATATAATTTCATTAGCGATCATATATAAAACATTGAAATTAGTACAAAAAGAGAGGCATTATTTCTATGAAAACTAAGTTGAACATTTTTGGGAAGATTTATTAAGGTGAATCGCTAAAAGCATTTTTAAATGGCTGCTGAATTAGGGGTGGGTACAAGGCGATACAGAGGCCATCAGAACACATTTCTACCAGAAGGATTCTGTATACTGATCGCTTTATAAGTGTCTTCTGGCTCTTACTCCACTTTAAAGAAACCCACATTGTAAATTGCAAATGAAGTATCGTTAAGTGTGGTTTATATAGTAAAGATGACGTGGAACTCCTGTCATTGGAGCCACATTCAGAGACAAGGCCTTGGGCTTCTAACGCAAGGTTAGTGAATTAATGTACTTTCATATGTTTTAAGTTAAAAAGTGTTTCGGGTATGCATATGTTCTTTTTTATGACACTTTACTTAAAGCTACATTTTAAATTAACTAACCATAGTCCTGACTGTGTCAGGTAGGAGGCTTTTACTATGCCAAAAATGTCATGTAAAAATTTAGATGCAAAATTGTTCACTGAAACTTTTATAATAGTAAAAAAAAAATACAAACAACCTCTATGTTCATTAATGGGAGTAACGAAATTATGGTATATCCAAAAGGTGGAATAGTATATACAGAGGGTGCAAAAAAATGTATACACATTTTAAGAAAGGAAAAACTGTATTAAAATAGTAATAATATATACCAATAACAAAAGATGAATACAAGTCATGTGTATACATTTTTTTGGCACCCTGGTAGTTATTAAAGTCATATTTTCAGGTATCTTTTTAACAAGAAAAATACTCATATAATGTGAAATATAAAGAGCAGGCTACAAAACCAAATAAACTACTGTGTTTCCCCGAAAATAAAACCTAGATGGGCCATCAGCTCTAATGCGTCTTTTGGAGCAAAAATTAATATAAGACCGGTCTTATTTTACTATAATATTAATTTTTGCTCCAAAAGACGCATTAGAGTTGATGGTCCGGCTAGGTCTTATTTTCGGGGAAACACGGTAGGATCAGAATTTTACGAATGTATATGTAAAAATTTACTATGCAAACAAAGTGTACATCTGTAATTTGAAGAAAATGAACCAAGAAATTCACAGTTTACCCTAGAAGCTGGGATTTCAAAAGTTTTTTAAATTGTATTCTCTATGCTTTTCTATACTTTCCAAGTGTTCTATAATGAGTGTGTGTGGGGTTTTTTTGTTTGTTTTTTTAATCCCAGTATTGGCAATTTTAGAAACATACCTGTGTCTGTATCTTTCTGGCTCTTTGCTCAGTGTGTTTCATTAGGTAAGAGAAGCTTTAATGTTCCCAAATGAGAAAAAAAGCAAAGGCATAGGCATGATTTATTTAGCTTGGGGCTCCTAAGGATTTAATTGACAGGCTGATGTTTCCAGCTTCTAAGGCCTAGCATACATACCCTCTGAATTAAGTTTTTGCTGGTTGTGCCAACTCTCATTCCAAGGCAAATGCCCCTTGTTTATACATTGTTTTAGTGTGTTTACCACACTGTGTTTAAAAAAAAAAAGAAGAAGAAACAGCATGTGTATCTTTCTTCTCCACTGGCCATTCTACATTGCATGTTCCTTGGAAGGAAGAAGGGAATGGCCACCTTTGTATACTTAATACCGAGACAGACCTTTACTCCTCAGTAATTGGCCTAAATGTCTTGAACAAATGTACAGTAGAACCTCCACAGTATAAAGATTTACTGAAGTCATGATGTATAAGGTATTTGTCTTAAAATACCAGAGTTGACAGTTTAAAAAAAATTCTTCTCAGTGGCCCACACAAAAACATAGCAGGCCTTGAAGAGCATCAGTAACAGGAAAGCAGCCTTTCAGCAGCAGACTTTCTGATTCTTCTGATGATTCTGGGCTGTTTTCACAGTAGAACCATGTGTGGGCATATGAATTGATGTAGTCATTTGGTAAGGACAGTGAGCAGTATCTGTCAGATTGAAAGTGCACATCAACTTTGTTCCAAATAAAGTTGCACGAAGTAGGCAAACATATATGGACAAATATCCTTATTAGAGCACTGTTGATAATGTTTCCCAATAGGAAAGTGATTGGAATAGTGTACAGTCATTGAGAATGAGGTAGATTTATTTACAGTGATGATAATGGCTGTCCTTTATTGAATACATATTATATGCCGGGCACTATGCCACGCATTTGACATATTCTATTTAATAGTTTTTATAAGAACTGTATGGCAGGTGCTGTTATTATGACAGGTACTAGTATCTATGATTTTGCAGATGAGGAAACTGAGGCACAGAAGTTAAGTTACATCACAAGGTCACACAGCTAGTAAGGAGCAGATCTGGTATTCGAATCCAGACAGTCTGGGGCTGCACTTTTAACCTCTAAAATGCATAGTCTCAAAAAAATAAAAAATAATGATACAATATTCTCCTTTCTACTGATGGAGATGGTCAAGATACAGATGGTCCTCAACTTACCATGGTTTGACTTATAATTTTTTCATGATGTACCAAAGCAATACACATTCAGTTGAAACTGGGGAGGCGAAGCTATGCCAGTCAGTAGGTTAGGTGTATTAAATGCATTTTCAACTTATATTTTCAACTTACAATGAGTTTATCGGGACGTAACCCCATCGTAAGTCGAGGAGCATCTGTTATATATTAAATACAAAAGCAGCTCAGAACGGAACGCACTCGTATAGTATGCTGTCATTTGTGTTTTACATGTTTTAAAAACCAGCAGCACACTGGAAGGATACAAAAGAAGCATAACAGTGGCTTCTTACAAGGAGGAAGTGGATGACCTTTCATCTTTCCCTTTATATCTTTCTCTCTTGTGTGTTTTAATATTAGGTGTTTATTACATACATTTTTAACTAAAATAAGTGTATCTAATATTTTGAAAATTTATAATACTGAAGACTAAGCTGAAGTCGAGTCTCAAATGCTTTATTCTTTATCGTTCCTACTTACATACCTTGGTGTAGGGTTCCCATCATTCTAATATCCTACCACCAGTTCAGTTCCAGGTAACAGCTCTCTCAGAATTCTCTTCCTCTGGGTTCATTGCTTACCTGATCCCACTTTGAATACATAAGTTTTTGATTAACATAACACCTTAATTTTGTATTTTATCCCTTTAAATTACCTGTATTTCCTATTGTTTCCCAAAGGATTTGAGACTGCTTATTTTAAAATATAAATATATAGGCTAATATTGTTCTGTAGTTGAACAGTAAAACTGACTTTTAGTTTCCTGGAAGTAGGGGGAAAAAAATTCTGATTTGACAAAAGAACACATTCCATTTTGCTTTTTTAAAAGTCTTTTTCTCATGCTAAATTTTGAGGAAAAAACTCTGTTTCGTGTGCTCTTTTATGCAGTTTATACTTTTCTGGTTGTTTCTTGTTTGCTTTTGTCTGTCCTAATAATAAGCCTCCTTAGGACAAATTCCGTTTTCTATACTATTTTTGTTTCATCTCTGCCTAGAAAATATTTACTTATTATTATGGTTAAAATGATAAATTAATCAACAACTGCAACACAGCCACATTCCAAAGATCATGTTACTGCCACTTTTCAAAGATTTAATCTTTGAGCAGTTGAGAAATTAATACTACTTTTCGTCTTCCTCAGCAGGGAATCTTCTCTGATAGCCCTCAAAAAAAATACCACAATTTATTTTTCAATGTGTAGCTTTCACTGAGTTCTTTTGTACCCCTTACTTCCTAGCTGAGTACGTAGTATAAAGAATTGGAAATTTGTCTGAACTTTTGTTTTATCTTTTTAAGTATGGCCTGTAGCTTTTGTTAAAAAAGAGATTAAGTCCAAAATGGAGTCGCTTGTGCTAAGTCCCACATCAGCAAACCAAGACTTCATATATAACATAATTGCAGTTTTAGCGTCTCAACTTTTCCTTTCTCTTAGGCCAAGTTATCAAGGCATGGGACATTGGAGTGGCTACTATGAAGAAAGGAGAGATGTGCCATTTACTGTGCAGACCAGAGTATGCGTATGGTGCGACTGGCAGTATCCCCAAAATTCCCTCAAATGCAACTCTCTTTTTTGAGGCAAGTATGTGTGTGATGTGGCCTTGTTAGCATCTGCTCTGCTATAGTGCTGGCTCTGAAGCAGCAGGCAGTGGAACAAGGAGCTAAGCTTGCTATTGAGAATCAGATCCAATTTATTTATTTTGGAGCTTGGCTTCTTGAATTGTTTCCCAAAAACCCAAGGGGTGTGTGCCAGTGCTTTCTTAGAAACGTGTCTCTGGCACAGAAAGGTCATATCCAAATAAACAAAAGACACCAGGCTCAGGAATAAAGGTTCTGGTCAGTGGTGTGAGTATGACATTAAAATTGACCAGAAGACAGGATGGAAATGTGGGAAATAAATGTTGAAATAATACCTACACCAAGTTGTAAAGTATTTTCATAGTATAAAGGTTTATAAATGTCACTTCATCATTAGAAGCAGTAGGTAATGATCATTTGTTATTCATCCTGTGTTGAATTACCATATTCGGCCAAACCTGATTTTAAAATTAAGGGGGGAAATGCCTAAAACAGCATAACTAGCTAAAACACACCCGTAGTTGGTTGTAGGCCTGCTTCATAGAATTTATTCTTACATTTTAAGAATGGAATTTCATGAATCTGGGGTGGCAAAGTGGTGGCCTCCCAAGTCAGACAGAATGGTTGGGGGCCTGCACGTTGTAGCGCTGGCTGGCTGTCTGCCCACCGGGCAGTTTTCCTAGTATTTCCTGTCTGTCTGTGCGCTGCAGCCCCACAGGATGTCGTCCCAGACATTGTCATCATGTGAAGGTTCTTTCCAGGTATTGAAAAGTGCAGTGTTCTTTTTTCCCTACTCTTCCAATAACTAAGAAGCACAGCTAAATATAAAACAGAGTTTTACTTTGTAAAATGAAAGGACAGTTGATTGTCCTTGCCTTTAAGTAAGTGAAATTGGTTTTGTTTGGTCTTTTCTCAGCCAAATCCCATTTTCCTTTCTAGATTGAGCTCCTTGATTTCAAAGGAGAGGATTTATTTGAAGATGGAGGCATTATCCGAAGAATCAAACAGAAAGGAGAAGGCTATTCAAACCCAAATGAAGGAGCGACAGTAGAAGGTAGGTATTGCTGTGAGAGGGAACTAGTCCTTAAAGATTGGGTTCCACTAATGTGGATGAAATGGAGATTTCTTTATTAAAATCTGTTTATAGAAATAAGTACATTGAATATATCTCAAGAATAGTTTTAAATTTGACATTTATTTAACAATGACTTCATTTAGTAAATACTCATTTGATACGTATGTGCCAGCTACTGTACCAGCTTCTGCAAACTCAAAAAAATGAAAGAAATGTTGTCCCATCCATCGAGGAATTCTTATTCTATGGACTCCTTGGTGTGCTAAGAACTGTATTAGTTGCCCTACCAGGAGGTGCCAAAAAAATGTATATACATTTTAAGAGATGTTATCTATGTATTACTTTTTGAAGTTGAATTACGTAGCAATGTGTAATATGACGTTTGCTCAAAAGATGGCATTAATCAAATGAACGCTAGCGTTATTCATTGTACTATAATTTTAATACAGTTTTTTCCTTTCTTAAAATGTGTATACATTTTTTTGGCATCCTCTGTACATTTATTCATTTCTCACAATAACCTTATGAGGTAAGATTTACTTTTCCCCAGGTGAGAAAAGTAAGTTTAGAGAAGGTATATAAATTGCCCAACACTACAGAATTATTAAACAGCAGTAGATTGGTAATACCCTTCAGGGCTCTCAAATCCATCTCACTGGCTGTCATCAAGATAAGAAAACAAATCATCATTTTAATTAGATCAAAATTGGATGGTAGTGTTCATTCTATTCTGTGTCAGGAGACCTGTGTCCTCGGTCTGCTTTGCCCTTTATTGAATGACCTGAGGCTATTCCATGTTTTCATCTGCTAAGTTGGGAGTAAGGAGACTGCTGAGGACGGGGATGACTGGTCCTCCTTCCTCCCCAGCACAGTGTGCTCACCACTGTCAGTTAATATTGTAATCAGCCCATTTCCCTGTATACAGTATGTGCTTCAGCACTAGACTCTTCTTCATCTTTGTTTCCAGCATCACCTACAGTGCCTTACACACAGTTGGTGTTCAGTAAACGCTTTCTGCATGGAAAGATGCTGAGCTTACTGAGCTGAAGTATTTAAAAAAATAGTTGTGAGAAAATAGAGGAATACTCTCATCCAAAAAAATAAAAAATAAAATCATTAAATAAGGATGGCAACATGCACTATTATAAAAGGCCTATTTTAAAATAATGAGTTCATTCAAAATAGTAAACTAGAATAGTTGATTTTCTTATCTTTAATGTTGTATATACTACTTTGAATCCATATTTCATTTCTATGAGTCTGGCAAATTTGTGTGTTTTTTTTTTAATTGGAAGCAGTTATAAATTGTATTACTGTAATATTGCAGTTGAAGTGTTTAGATAGTTATCATTTATGATAAGGTTTAGAATAAATAAAGAAGAGCTCAGATATATAATTGTTGAAGAAATACCTAGACCAGGAGTCAGGAGGTAGGATTCTGGCTTCAGCTGGCTCTAACTAGACTTCACCCCTCTACGTGTAACTTCCTTCCTATACAGTCATGCAGGCAGGGTAGACTTCTTGAGTTCTAAGGTCCTGCTAGCCCTAAACATTCCATGATAGAATTCTAAATGTTTGAGTGTTATAGGAACGATAGAAAATTATCTTCAGTATATTAACACCCACTTAAAAAAATTGTCTATCACATGTGTTTAAAACTTTAATTATGAAAAACTTCAAACATATACAAAAATAGAGGTTTTTTTCCTATGATACAGTGACTCCCCATGTTTCAACAATTTATGATACATACTTTAAAACTGGAGGTTTTTTGTTAACTAAAAACTAAAGGGAAAAACCTTTTCCCGATTACAGAAAATACCACAAAACTACCACCATAGAGTTAACTTTGGAGCAGGCTAAATTAAATCATGCTTTGGTAATCTTTTCAATGGGACTTTTTTTTTTTTTTTTTTTAACATTTTGTTTTGAAATAATTTTTGACTTACAGAAAAGTTGCGAAACTAGTACAGAGAATTCCCTTACATGCTTCACCCAACTTCCCCTAATGTTAACATCTTACCTAACCACAGTACATTTATCAAAATTAGTAAATCAACAACGATACAATACTATTAACTTTTCTACAGATCTTATTTGAATTTTACCAACTGCCACACTCATGTCCTTTTTCTGATCCACAATCAAATTCAGGATCCAACATTGTGTTTACTTGTCCTGTCTCCTTAGTCACATCCAGTCTATTACAGTTCATCAGTCTTTCTGTGTTTTCATGACTTTAACACTTCTGAAGACAACTGGCCAGTTATTTTGTAGCATATCCCTCAATTTGGTTTGGTATGATGTTTTCCCATGATTAGACTGAGGTTACACGTTTTCAGAAAATACCATAGCAGTGATGTTGTGCCCTTCTCAATTCATCATTATCAGGAGGCACACGATGTTGGTGTCAGCCAATTATGGGTGATGTTAACTTGGGTTATTTGGTTAAGATGGGGTCTGCCATGTTTCTCCACTGTAAGGTTACTATGTTTCCCTTTGTAATTACCAAGTATCTCATTGGGAGGGAAATACTAGGAAACTATGCAAGTATCTTCTTTTACATCACACCTTCACACATTGATTTTAGCATCCATGAATGATTTTTGCATACAACACTTATTACTGTGATAGTTACCTAATGGTGATTTTTTTTTTCCACTGTTCCTTCTACATTTAATTGGAATTCTACTGTAAAAAAGAGCTGCCTATTCTCCCGTTTATTTATTCAGTTGTTTATTTATATCAGCATGGACCCATGGATATTTATTCTGTAGGTTATTATATATTACTATTCGTATATTATTGCTCAAATTGTCCCAGAGTTGGCCATTGGAAGCTCTTCACCTTGGCTCTTGTGTCCTTTCAACATACCTTCATTGTATTTTAAGTAAGCACTTCCTTATTTTTGCTACTACAGGTGCTTTAGGCTCACTTTGTAATTTCCCTGCCCCAGGCCTAAAATCAAACCATTTTCCAAAGAGCTCTGATTCCTCTTATTGGAGAATGAATGGTATTTAGAAAGTAAGATCTGGAGGTGGCTGGATGGCTCAGTTGGTTAGAGCACATGCTCTTAGCAACAAGGTTGCCGGTTCAACTCCCGCATGGGATGGTGGGCTGCGCCCCCTGCAACTAGACTGAAAATGGCAACAGGACTTGGAGCTGAGCTATGCCCTGCACAACTAAAATTGAAGGGTAGCAACTTCACTTGGAGCTGATGGGTCCTGGGAAAAAGACACTGTTCCCCCTTCCCTAATAAAAAAAAGAAAAATGCTAAGTATACTCATGGCTCCGAATGTTATTGCTTCTAGAATCTCTTAGCAGAGAGAGGTAGGAAATATGTCAACCTCAGTTTGCATATACACACATCTATATGTATTTGTATATTAGTCTGTATATTATAGAGGATGCCAAAAAAATGTATACACATTATAAGAAAGGTAAAAACTGTGTTAAAATTGTAATACTCAATATATACCGATAACAAAAGATGAATACAAGTCACGTTACACATTTTTTTGGCACCTGGTATATTTTAAAAACTATGACTACATGTTTACACTTTCCATTCCAATCCAGCACCATAGCTTTGTTCTAGCCTTCTTCTCCCTGTGCTTATTTGAAACTGCTTTTTCCAACAGTGAGAAACTTGGCTCTCATCATTCATAAATTATAGTATATATAGAAAGTAGTTTCAGAATTGCCAACGCACACCCCTGTGAAAAACAAATTTCCAAAGTAGCAAATATTTGTGTATAGTTCCTTTTGTCATTAGCCTTATAGCATACTTTGAAAACACTGTTTTCCAACTTAGGTTAGTTGTTTTCTTCCTCATTCCCTTCAGTATGGTGATGTTACACATTTATAATACAGTTAGGTTCATTGGTTATGTTTGCATTCCATTTGGGGTTCTCTCCACACTCTGGTTGATTTTAATTATTCATTTGTTTTTTCGATATATGAAACATTACCATGAGATTCTAAACTACAGTCATCCCTCCGTATCTAAGGGGGACTGGTTCCAGGACACACCCAACTCTCCCAACCCCCCTTACCCCACGGATAACTAAAATCTGCTAATGCTCAAGTGCCTTATATAAAATGGTGTGTTTGCATACAACCTACTCACATCCTCCCATATACTTTAAATCATCTCTAGATTACTTATAATACCTAAGACAATGTAAATAGTAGTTATACTGTATTGTTTAGGGAATAATGACAAAAACAAAGTTTGTACATGTTCAGTACTGCCGAAATCATCATAGGCCTAACTACACGGTATGAGTCAGCAACAATGTAACTCCCCACCCATACTTTCAATTTACAATTGGTTGAATCTGCAGATGTGGAACCCACCGACACAGGAGGGCCAACTATAAATGAAAATGTATACTCAGAAGTTTTATCCCCTTCAACCCTACTAACCTGTTCCACTAACCCATTGTTTACTCCTGTAGCTAACTCATCTCATTAGTTTCTGATTTCTTGTATTTCTTTTGCAGAAATGAGCAGAGACATGTATTTTTTTCTTATATCCCCTTCCGTTTTGCATGAAGGATAACGTACTATGAATGGAATTTTTTTTAATGTATTTGAATAATCCTTTATATAATTTTATTTTCTGTTTTTAAATATATTACGAAAGAGCAATGACTAATCTTTTGTCTTTCATCTTGTTAGATTATACTTTCCTGGGAAATTTTAGAGTAAATGGTTAATTTTCTCCCAAAAGCCCTTTTTGGTTTTCTGAAACAAATCAATTTTATAAAAATTTCTTGTATTTTCATTTATCAAGGTTAAGGTGTCCTGTTTTTCCTTTTTGAAATAAGTTAGCTGTGAGTGGGAGGGGGACAGAAGGTTGACTTATAAGTGGTCTCTGTCAGAAACCGGGATCACATTGTTCTTTTTGAAGTCTTCTCAGACTTTACCAGCTCGCCCTTTTTTTGGAGCATCATCTATACACTTAGATTCAAAACCAGGTAGAAATACTAGAACTTAAATGCAATTCTACAGTGAAAGAGAACAATAGACAATGATCATTCATTCTAATATGTGGTTATAGATGCACAAGAGTTAGCGTTTCTGTCGCTTCTGCATAAAGATACAGTGAGTAGTCAGGGAAGGGGCCACTCCGGCTTTGGGAGCAACGGAGTCGGAACATATTTGGAACCTTGGTATTTTTATGATTATGCAAATTACTTAACCACTTGAGCATCTAGTTTTTTTATCTGTGAAATGGGAATAATAATTGTTTCCCCCACAGGCTGTTGTGACAGTTAAATGAAGAATGGTGCCTAGTACATGGTGAACATTTAATTTCTTTTTCCCACCCTCTATGTTATGTTTATTTCATTTGTTTTGCTTTCTTTAAATAGATTTAAGGAAGGAAATCCTTGACTCCTCTTTCTCTTATATCCTACATCCAATCCATCAGCACATCTTTTTGGTTTTACCAGGAGTAACCTAGAATCCATGATTAATTTGTCTTTGTACTTAATCCCAGTCTTCAAATTAATTATGGATCTTCTTAATAGTTATCTTACTTAAATCATATTTCTTCAGGATTTGTGCTTGTTTTTTGAAAAGTAAAGTTACAGACCGAATCAAATGGCTTTTACTAAGTAGTGATCTTTTGCTTTCTTTTAATAACTTCTTTGTTTCTATGTGGAAGAGAAAACTTAAATTTGTTTGACAGGATTTATTCTTTCTCAAAGAAATTTTGATTTTTACTGTCTCTGTCAGAATCCTAATGCTTGAAATCAATTTTTAGATTCCATTCCAGTGTAATTTTTCGTATGTCATCTTGTAATTTTTATTCAATGTCCTTTTTCCATTTAAAAGAAGTCATTGTGTTCTAAGGTAGTCTAATTGACATTATTATGATGACTGAGACTTTAGTCATCTACTTTAGTTTAATTGCCAGTAGTGGCTACGTTGTTACTTTTTAAGCTTTGCCTTCTTTGAAAATCCAATCTGACTGACAAAAGGCTCTAAATAGCCTCCAGCTCCTCTTAACCCCAACTCCGCATCTCTCACGTCTTCTGATTTGTTCCCTTAAGTGTTTAGAGTGCGCACATCAAAGTGCTGGCTGAATGTGGCTCTAGCTTCTCGCCACACAGTGTGCTTTCAGCTGCTTTTGCATGCCAAGAATGCAAACAATGGGCAGCATTTTCAGATGTGAAAATTTCAGCAGAGTGATCTGCAGGATTCAAATTGTTGGAGTACTCTTCCCTCTCACCTCCTTTCCCTCTCCAACTCTGACTAAAGTGAGAGATGGGAGCTGGGGGTGGAGAATGATCTCAGAAAAGAAGGAAAAATCCGTATTAGTGCTGGAAAACTAGGAGAATACAAGAAATGGATCTGAAATTATGAAGAATTTCTAGAATATGTAAAGTAGATGAAATTGGACGGATGGAAACTAGACTCAGAAACCCCAACCCAAAACAGGTGTAGAGAAGACCTCTGCAGAAGTACATACCGTTCTTCCCCACAAGCCCGGGCAGGACTCCAAGCTCACAGTGGGCTGGTGCAAGGGAGCCAAAGCAGGCTGTGGGGCAATCACCAGGGTGGTAAGAAGACGATGTGGCACAGCGGGGCCAGTAAACCTCCGGTGTAGTAGTTCTCAACTTTGGCTGAATTTAGAATTACCTGGGGAGCTTTTAAAACCCTGCTGCCCAGGCCTTAGCCCAGGCCAGTTAAATAAGAATCTCAAACCGCAAAGGATAGAACTCCTCAGGCGCAAGTATTTTTTTAAAACTCCCCCAGTTGATTCTAATTTGCAACCAGGGATTGAGAATTACGACTCCAGGGCCTGGCTGTGACTTTTGCTCCCAGGCTAATAACGCCAGTAAGGCCAGATTTCTGAAATAAAATAAGGATCTGCCTCAGAAGACTCCATATGTTAGGACTTGGACTAGAGAATGAGAACATAAAGTGTCTGAACTTTTAAAACAGATGTGAAGGGGGAGGAAGTGAACTAGCATAGCAGCTCTGCACAATAGTAAATGTGCCAGTGTTTTGCTCCTGAAGGGAAACTTTTGCAAGCATCACCAGTGGGAAAGGAAAGATGCCCCCAACTTTCCTGTGCATATCGTGCTCAGCACACAGTAAATGCTCGGTAAATATCTGTGGGGTCCTCACCCAGACATCTCTACAGTTAGCCACCCCTTCTGGGAAAAGGCCTACCGTGTACGCAACTGCTTAGAAATACTGTGCGAGGGAACGACAGGCATTTAATCTTGCTTAATCCTTCCTTTATAAATATGACCAAACAACAAAGAATCATCCGCAAATACCATGAAAAAGAAGCACCAAGGGAGACTAACAAGAAATAGAGAACTTTTAAAATACTAATTATCTTCAGAGATGTTTAGCAAGATATTAAATTCATAAATCAAACAGCCAGCTTCTCTAAAACAGGAAAGGGAGGATAAGAAGGTTTCTGGAAATTAAGAATATGACTATCAAAATTGGAACTCAGAGGAAGGGTTGAAAAGCAAAACGGACAGTCCCAGAATTCTGAATTGGTGATAGGAAGGGTAGTCAAGGATATCTCAGAACACAGAGCAAAAAAACAGAGGTGAGAGGTGAAAGAAAAATTAGAAGACGGAGATGCTAAATCAAGACTAGGCAGTGTGCATCTCATCAAACATGTAACAGAAGATTTCCTAGAGAAGACAGAAGAATCTTAAGGTTGAAAGGGCCAGTTGATGGTGGCATACAGGACTAAGGAGGGCTTTTCCACCTAGATATATCCTGGTGACATTTCTTAATTACATAGCTTAAAAGAAAATTTGGAACCCTTCCAGGAGGAGCAAGCTAAATGCAAAGGAATGAGAATTAGAATATCAGACTCCTTGTGCATGGCACTGAATATTGCAAGACAAGGCTTTGAACGCTGTGTCTAAGTAGGAGTATTTTGAACCTAGAATTCTATATTTGGTGAAATCATTGAAGTATGAGAAGAAAATTAACTTTTTGGAATGTGCAGACCCATGCCCTTTTTGAAAATAACACTATAGGATATACTAAAGCATCATAAAAAATAAAGCCAAGAAGTGAAGACTCAGGCATAAGAAACATTAGTTAGCAAAAAAGTAATTCCCAAAATATGACAGTGAAGTTGGATACATTTATCTTGAAAGAGCCTTGAAGTGGTAACACTTTAATGTTAAAAATAATAATAGTTTAACAGTCTGGAGCTAGATTCTGGGTCGTTTTAACACAATGCAGTACAGATGGGAAATGGAGAGGGGAGGCAAAATTGCCTAAAATGATTTTCTTATTCCAGGGGAGATTATGCTGATTGTTAACATTAATAAAGATATATATATATATATATATATATATATATATATATATATATATACCTTGAAATGATTTGTTTAACATGTAATATTAGGTACTAGTAAAAATAGCATGTAGAACTTCCAAACCCCCCCAGTGGGGAGGTAGAGGAACAAGGAAAATTTGGTCAATACAGTAAAAGTAATAAAGGAAAAATAAGAAAATATTATATAGAAAACCTAAAATAAGATGATAGGAAGAAAACAGATCATATCAGTGATAACAAAAAATATGGATGGAATAAAGTCACCTATTAAAGGCAAAAATTCTTGCAAAGTTAAAACAACAGCAAAACCTAGCTGTGTGCTCCTCATAAATAAAACACCACCAACAACAAACAATGGTACCAAAAATTGCAAATGGAAAGATTTCATATATGCCCATGTTGATATCTGATAGAGCTATGAGGGTTTTTTTTTAGTTTTGTTTTTCACATGTTTTTGAAGTGTTTATGAATGTCCTGGCAAATTTTGTCCAGTAAGAGAGCAAATTCTTGAAGTTGTTTTATTATATGTTTTCACAAAATAATGTAGTGTGGCACTTGGTCTAAAACGGACAGTGTTTATTCTTTCAAATATTTTGGATTTATATACCTCCTTCTAAAAAGGTATCTGTAAGTCTTATGGTAGAGTAAAATCTTAGTAGAAAATAGTCTTATTTGTTATTTTTTAAAAATCCAGCTAATGGATCATTTATTTTAGAATAGTATTAAGAAACAAAAGCTCCATATCAGTAAAGAATTTAAATAGCTCTTGGAATTTATTAAAAATAGGAGTACTGACTATTATCAAAAAGGAAAATTCCCATAATGAGTGAAAATTACTACCATTTACCTTAATGCCCTGTTTTCACATTAATCATTAAATAAATGTTTACTTTCTGGCCCTGAACTGTGTGTTGGGCACAGTGAGGTACAAAAGAAGCAAAAGACATCGCTTTTGCCTGTTTTTGAGTTTTATTCATACTTTTACAGTTGTCTCTGTGGAGCCATTAAGTGGTTTCTTATACCAAATTCTGAAACATGTTTTATCTGGTATAATTTACCACTAATTGCAGGAAAATAATCATAGCTAACATTTATTGAGTTCATCTCTGTGTATCCACATGTAACACAGTGTGAAAACATAGTAGCCATCCCGACATATGAATTGGCAAATGCCAGGTACTGACTGGGCTAGAAGCTTTAATCAGGACCTAATTTAATCTTCTCAACAATTCTGAGTTAGCTAATATTCTTTCCCCTGTTCTATAGATGAAGAAACTGAATTAGATAATGTAAATGATCTTGCCCAAAGCCACAATTGTTAAGTGGCAGACTGAGACTGGAATCCACATCTGACTACAGTGCTATCTATACCCGTGTAAAAAGAAAAGTGGTGAGGATTTGTGTTAGCCTGGAATTTATTGCTGTGTTAATGCTTCCTGTTTAGACTAAGATATATGTCATCTGCATAAATGTTATTCTATTCAAGTAGCCAGTTTCCATGCCTGCTCTTAGTTAGCATGTGTCCCTCAGTCCCATAAGCAATCTTACAGTGGTATTTGGTAATCTCGAATAGTACGAAATGCTGCAAAGGAGGGAGGGAGGGAGTTTGCCCCCAGTTTGACCACCATGCCTGATGGGAACCGTTTCTCTTCTAATCAGTGATTAACATGCTCTCCTGATTTTAGAAATCCATCTCTGCTTCCTCATTTGCCTTTTCAGGGGGTGATTAAGATCCCACTGTCTCTTGAATGCTCTCTATTAGGCAGGAGACACAGGCAGGGAGAAATTCATTTGGCACGAATTAGGCAGCAGAGAAAACCCTTGGCGAGTGGGAGTAACCTGTCAACCTGGTTTTCTCTGGCCAAATGACCGGTCTTGTCTAGTAGTAATGCTATTACAGCATTCCCATTCAGATCCCCATGACCCAGTAATTGTTTTGGGAATGAGTGCAAAGCTATCAGACACCAACTACTATAATTAGAAAAGGGAAAAACAGACACTTACCAGAGCTACGTCTTTAGGCTGGAGCATTTACAGCACTTTTTTTTAAGGTTATGGAGCCTCTGTCTCAGTTTTGCTTCCTAAAATACAAATTATACAGTTTTGGGGTTCTTGCATTCCAGTTTTTGTTACTGCAGTACACTCTTTCCTCCCCCCACCCGTTTTAATCGGAGTACAAATTGCTGTCAGCACATTGAGTTCATGTGCCAGCCACATTCAGAACAGGGTGTTCTGTGCTCTTCAAAACAAAATTGCTCTAGGGCAGTAAGAGAACAATAAGTCAGAGCTCCAGTTTAAGTGATGTTTTGCCGCAGACCAGGCTCACTTGATGTGGTTACACTCCGGTTGCGCAGCTAAGCTCGAGTAATTTGGTTTGGTTTGACTTCGCGGGGTTTGAAGGACCTCCCCCCCACTTTAAGTTACATAGACTTTAAGGGAAAATGTTGTCCCTTTTTAACTTGTGTATTTCTTTCTCTACCCAAAAAGCCCTAAGTAGAAGCATCCTGTATGTACTTTTATTCTCTTCGGGCACGTCATAGATCATCTACTTCCCGTAAATCATGCTGGTTGGAATTAGCAACAGATCTCCTGAGCCCTAGAGGCCGAGCTCCCAGTGAGTCATGATGGTTATTATTAAATATTTATTAAGTGAGTATTTGCATTAAGAGATGCAAGGTCAGAAGCAACCACAGGTCTTCCACAGCCAGAGCTGCCACGGTTTTCTTTGGTAGCAATTGATGAGACAATTAAAATAATAAAAACTGACTTTATAGGCACTAAGCATGGCTGCCTCTGTCACCATGAAAGGGGATTCCTACTGTGGAGGTTGGCACACGTTTCTGGGGCTCCAAGGTGTTTGAGTTCTTGTCAACAGCCCTGTAGAACTTGTCACACCAGTGTTCCAAGTTTAGAAGCCAGTTAATTGGCTATAGAGTTTGCTACAGGTAGATGTGAAGAATCAATGGGCTATATATTCCCTGAGGCTATGATACCTCCTCTTGTGCTGACATTCCAGATAGTATTAAAAGGTGGTGGTTTTATATTAACATATAAACTGGTGTGTGAGTGTGTGTGTGTGTGTGTACGCGTGTACACGTGTGCGCATGTGCGTGTGCACGTATCAGTTTATCAGTTTAAGATCTTAGGTATTGTAGGTAGTGTTTGTTCAGGTCCAACTTAGAAGAGTTAGGTTTACCGGGAAAAAAAGGTTATTAGTCCATATATAAGGTAGTAAGTATTTATAAGAGTTATTACAAATTTTTACCTTCCTATTAGGGGGCCACAAACATTGGTTCTATCATTTATTGTCTCTTAAAGAGACCAGCCGCAATGAATGGGTTTTTTTTCCTTTCTTAATTATGTCTTCCTTGTCATTTGACTTGAACATTTCTTTTTTTACTTGTTTGCTTTACCTTCCTAACATGCTTATTAGTAGCCAATTATTTTCTTTCTAATATGATGGGTTATCACATGTAGAGAATTTCTGAAATTATTTATATAATTGTGATATCAAGTATATGCAGCATGCCGAAAACCAGGCTAGGAAACTGACACAGGCAGGAATCCTTTGCAGTCTCTGGATTTCCTGTTTTGAAAACACATTTAAACTTGATCAACCAAAAACCACAGTGAATGTACTGATAGTTTCCTCCCCCACTAAATGTACTCTCCTTTAGGGAGGAAGATACTTCTAACAATAAACTTCAGACAAAAAGATTTGTCAACTAAGTTGTGAGTTACTAGGATAGTAAATTTCAGTACTTGAGGAATTCCACAGTAGACGGGCTGAAACTCACTTTGCTCACTCAGCAAATCTCTCTTCATGAAAACTGTGATCACATTAGTCTAAATTAAATTTCTTGGGCAGATTGAAAAATATTTAAGAATCCAGACTTTTCAGAACTCTCAACCCTTTAGAAACATCAGCTTTTACTCTGGTAAAAATACTTTAAGCTCCAGACTCCCTGCTGAGCCTCTCACGTATGTATATATTTGAGAATAATAAAGTTGAATTTATTTTGAAAATATTTTCCAGTTCAAAAGAACTTTCAATGTGCTGCAAGTTGATTTTTATTTTATCTAGAGCACTCCAGAAGTGAGTGTAATAGAATCATCAGCATTTATGAGTATGGGGCAAAGAGCAAAATTCCTATATGCCAGCTCCACCCTAAGAGCCAGTCCGGTTCTTGCCCTTGTTTGGAGGGTCTGACTCGAGGCAGGCCTTTTCTCGTTTGGCCCAAGCTTCTTACACTCCATCCTATGTCTGCAATGCGAACAAATCAGGATAGTACGAATCCTAGTAAATTAGAAAAGTGTAAATGTTCATGAGACACTGTGGCCCCTCGTGTCTACATAACTGCTGTTTACTCATCAAGGCTTCTCTCGTTTCTCAGGCCGTGGTGAAAGGTAACCTGATCAAATGATTAACTATAGGAATTAGCCTTGAAGCTGGTTTGGGCCTATATTGAGAATTATATTACTGGGTCATAGAATCATAGAATTTCAGAGCTTCATAGGAACCCTGAGATCAAGTAGGTCAAGAGTAGAGTAAGTTAGAACTGAATATGTATTTAGAAAATAGTCATTGTCTCATGGAACAAATGTAACAGAACGAGTGATTTTTACGCTCTCTAAAGCAACTTATTGATCTAAAATAGAGCAAACCGTCTTAGAAGAGCATTTTAGGAAATCATTACATTTGATCTAGGCCATTGTATTACAGAAGTAGGAATAAGGAATTTTCTTATGAGAGAAATTATTACATTGCTATTGTGCTGTCATACAAGCCACCCATATTTCTTTTTGAGTCAAAGATCTACATGGTAAGGAATGAATAATCCTCACTATTAAAAATAGTTGAAAGTTTCAGAGAATTATTTGTTTATCCTGGAAAAAAAAATCTAACCGATTAAGAAAAAATATAAATCTCTATGCGTTTTTCCTGTTTTGTCTTGAAACAACATAAAAGCCCCTTATCTAATATGAAATTGCCCCCGGAATAAGATGAGTCAGTTTGAGTGGAGTGGGGAATTAGACCCCAAGAAACTGACCCCTTCACCTAACATTTCTGAGGAGGTACTTAAGTAATTTGATTTGTGAGGTTATAGTAGACTATTGATGCCTCCACACTTGACATTTATTACTCCACTAAGGGACATAGCTACCGTGTTTCTCCAAAAATAAGACCTAGCCGGACAATCAGCTCTAATGCGTCTTTTGGAGCAAAAATTAATATAAGACCGGTGTTGTGTTGTGTTGTGTTGTGTTATGTTATGTTATGTTATGTTATGTTATGTTATGTTATGTTATGTTATGTTATGTTATGTTATGTTATGTTATGTTATAAAAACCCGGTCTTATAGTAAAATAAGACCGGGTCTTATATTAATTTTTGCTCCAAAACACACATTAGAGCTGATTGTCTGGCTAGGTCTTATTTTCGGGGAAACACGGTACGTTGGATGTTGCTTTTGGGTTTTCCTTTTTTATTCAGATGTATTTGTGAATGAGATTAAGACTCTTAAAGAAAAAGACGAGTGTCTGTATTCAGTTAACCTTTGTATATCATTGGGGAAATGGTCATTCAGTTGTTTTTCACCCAAGCATCTGAAGCCAAGATGCAGTTATAAATGTTTAAGCTTATATTTGATATTAAACTTATATTTTTATATGTGATATTAAATTTGTGACATTTTGATAATTATTAAATAATCTAGTATTTCTCGAACCCATGTTATAGGTGAGGAAACCTCTGTCATACAGTAGGTTTAAATCAAACCTATTTTTCCACTTTGTCTTATTAGCCAATATCTTATTGATACAGTTATCAGTGGTTATAAGTTTAAACTTAAAACAGAAAGAAATATGATTGCTCTTAAATTTTCAGACTGGGCGGACTAAACTTCAGCAGGACATACCATGTGTGTCTGTAGATGAAATGGGAAAGGGGAGGCATCACTTAGCCGCCCCCCAGTGAGCCAGTCCTAATCAGCACCTTTGGTGACTGACCTGTGTCCTCTCCCTTAGTCCACCTAGAAGGCCGCTGCGGTGAAAGGATGTTTGATTGCAGAGATGTGGTCTTCATCGTTGGTGAAGGAGAAGATCACGACATCCCAATCGGAATTGACAAAGCCCTGGAGAAAATGCAGCGGGAAGAGCAGTGTATTTTACGTCTTGACCCACGGTAAGCTGCATACCAGTTCAGTACACAGTGAAGTTGTCTGAAAAACCGGGATATGCTTGCTTTTTCAATCAACATTTTGGTATTTTCAGTGAAGTCAGTGCTAATAGTGGAAACAATCAAACTATGTTAGTCACGGAGTAAATTAATGGGCCTTATATCACCAACGCGTGTGAACCTGTTCACTTGATTGATGTGTGTTAAGGATGGGATTGACAGGCAAGTTTTGCTCTTTTGTTTATTTGTTTTGCTTGCTACGTTGCCAAGACAGGAAGCTATTGGCACTTCTCCTGTGATTCTCTTACCACCCCTTTCCTCTTCTCTAAATTAGGCAGGAGGCAGTAAAACCTGTGGGAGTTAGAAGTAGCAGCAGTATTTGGATGATTTATTACCATTTGAATTTGTGCCACCTGTTCTTATAGAGTCCCTGGGAAAAAAAAGTGTTCTTCCTGGATCTACAGGCAGCGGAGATGACTCATTTTTGCCTAAATTTTTCCCACCATAAGGATACCCATTAGCACTTGCACGCTCAGAACTATCAGACACTAACAGTCTCTCTTGTGAAAACACATTTGGTATTATTTTTAGATCTAAAATTATACCATGAATCCAATCCTTCTATCTTGAGAAATGGACCATTGAGAGAAACCAGGGTGTTTGATTCTGTTTGCATGTAAGTGCATCTGCTTCTCTTTGTGTCTGCTCCCTCTCTGCCTCTTTGGAGTTCAGTCAGTAGGATTTTCATGAACTACGCTTACCAGTAGGTAATATGGAGCCTTTTGTACAATTGCTTGCCTTTGTGTAGCCTCCGTAGTAATCAGTGGCGTATTTACCTCTGCCCTAACACTTGGGCCATAATCATATTTCTCAAGTGATGTCTTAAATATGCCCCCACCCACTTGAAAATCTTCCAAAATGCCCTATACTTTGAGCCCTTCAGAGCCTTCACTAGCGGCTCCTTTTATTTAATACCTTCCTTTTCTCTGTCATATTCCTTTTCCACTAATATTTTCCCACGTCAGTGTTTCATTTACATTTCCTCTGTATTTGTAGTTCACGCTTAGGTGAACCTGTTTCTCTCTATAAGGAATTTTTTTTAATCAAGCAATGCACAGAGAAGGCTGTCTGCTTTGGATAATAGATATTATCCAAAAATAGCTAATGATTTTTAATCTAGCATCCTAAAATTATAGTTCTAGCTTCATATGGAGAGTGGTATTTATGTCCAATGTATGTTTTCAGATTTAAGTTCCTTGAAGATAAGTTCTGTATACACTGATCATATAATAGTATATGAATGAATTTGTTGCATTTCAACCTAGCTTACAAGGCACTTGTAGGGCCAGATTCTCAAGTTTAATGGCAGAGAGAAACAGAAATTATCCTTATATTTATTAATGCACGTAGTTCCTTGCAAGTTTAAGTTGTTGTATCATTAGTGCTTAAACCCTGCTATGCTAATGATGCAACTTACTAGCTGTGTGGACTTGTGCAAGTCACTTAACTCTCCTAAACCTCAGTTTCCCCTTCTGTAAAATGGGGATAATAGTACCTACCTCATAAAGTTGTGGAGAACTCAGTGAGATAATGCATGTTGCGAGGCCTCTCGTGCTCTTCCATTTGACCCTCAGACCACAAGGAAGAGGAAACCCTGTGTAAACATGGTAGATTTTTTCAGTCATAAAAGTCGTCAATAAGTGTTCATAAATTTGTAGATATAAAAGTTTTTTCATATGTTTTATGGAAATAATTTAGCATAGTTAGAAAGGAACATATTATTTTTTCTTCAGATGTTAGTTAGTATGTTGAGGCGTTATGGAAGGTACATACTGTGCGGTAGGAGACTACCCACACATGTACGGCGCATGTATGTATCCCCCATGTATGTAGAACACGCCAACACCAGGCACGTGTGAGTGCCTGCAAGGGATTCCTTGTCTTCCCCAGACTCCTGCTTCCTGTGCAGCATTGTACCTGAGTGCTGTTGTAAATATGCTCTGTGCGACTCCTAGTGTCACCTGTATTTCCTTCTCCAAAAGATGTCCAGGTCATACCTTCTTTTTGATTCTGATAGACTCCTTGGCAGGATGTTTTCATAATAAGAAATTCATAAAACACTTCCAAAGAACCCATTTTCTTTCTTCTTATCAGGACAGTATCTTATATATTGTTTTAAATACTATGACTGATGACTCTTTTTCGTTTTAGGTAAAGTGTGGCTAGTTTTGACTTTTTCTTTTTCCTCCCTTTCCTTATGTTTCTGTTCTGCATCAACCCCAAACCAAAACATAGGCTGCCAAGCTAATTAGTAGGCAGTGTGGGTCAAAAACGAAACCATCTTCTGGGACACAGAGTCTGGATTTAAATCCTGGCTCTACACTGCCTCTTTGTGTGACTCTCAGGAAGCACTTCTCTCTGAGCCTCAGTTTCTTCATCTATAAAAAGGGAACAGTTGGTAAGAACTTAGGGTACCCATGCTTCTTGTATGCACATAAAGGCTTGCTGGTCTAGTAATAGTCATTATGTGTATCTCTACTCTCTGCAGACAACTGTTAATTCAGGAGCATGAGCACTGGGTTCCTCCTGTTACTGTAGCCTAGCTTCTCTTTGGGTTAAGTCCTGGAATTCAGCGGTGGCATTCTATCTTTCGGTCAGATGAATCTGTGTGCCCTGGGTCCTTCCTTGCCCAGACTGATAGAACGTAAGTCAGACAACTTTCTGTATCATGTGGAAGTCAGGTTAGGTGCTCCCAAAACAGTTTGGTGTGACCTTTCCTCTCCCAGGATGATGTGTTCCACATACATCTCCACAGAATCTCTTCGTGTGAACCCAGGAGAGATTGTAGAAATAATATCCTTCTTCAGTCTCCTTTAATCCCGTTGATAATAACCAGGACAATTTGGTGCCTCCCTTGACCCAACCCCCCACGTCGCACCCCCAGCCTTGGGACCCGTGTTTGTGAGTTCCACCGAGGCAGCTTTTCTCAGCACTGGTGACACCTCGGGCCAGACATTTCTTGGTTGTGGGCATTGTAGGATACTCAGCAGTGTCCCTGGCCTATTCCCACCAGATGCCTGTGGCAGCCACATAGCTGTGACAAACCCATCTCCAGACATTGCCAAATGTCTCTGGGGGTGGGGGGATTAAAATCACCCCTGTTGAGAGCCACTGGTGTAAGGCAAGTGCCAGACCATCTGCTGGAGTCGCGCCTGTTTAGCACAGGGCTCCAAACATAACGTGCTGCCAGTAAACACGTGCCCAGCAAGGCCTCACCTTCCTACCTAGTTCCCAGCAGTTAAGGAATGTTCTTTATTTACCAGATGGCAGAAACAAAATAAGTGATGTATAGGTCTAAGAGCTCAAAGTAGAAAACTCGTCACCACTTCCTAAAATTGGCCACTGGTAATTATGTCCTCTCTTGTTCCTTTGCTGAAGATACCCTTTGCCCTGCTATTAAAACCACCACACCCCATTCCTACCAGTTCTCATTGTATCTCTTTGCCTCACTCTGGCTCCAGCTTCCATTTTCTTGTGTAACAGTGGAGGTGAGTAAGCATTTTCTTCCTGAAATATTCAGGCAAGGGGTAAAGAAAGTGATGCAAGCAGCAGCATATAAATGCTCCCACTCTGGTCCTTTTGCCCCTGAGAAAATTCAAGGTATTAGCATTGACCTGGTTTGGCATCTTTCATCTCCTGAAAATTTGGGTTTACTCAATGTTTTTGCAGTCTCCTTCCATTTATTAAAGAGTAGTTTGGCTTGAAACAGATGAGAACAGAATCTATCCCAGTGAACATTTTCCTAATATGCTGGGCATTGTCCTAAATGCTGGAAAACCATTGAACTAGACAGACCTCTGCCAGAACTTCCATTCTGTTCCCCTTCCATGCTGGTAGACGTGGACTTCTTGAATGCCTTGGATTTGTTAAAGATCTGAAGGGATCCGAAAAAACAAATTTCTATATCCTCATGCTTTTATTCAGTCCGTTTTGGCTAGAAGGTAGAGCATTTTACAGTTGGACAGCCACAGAACTATGAGGGTGTTTCTCTCGGTGAGCTGTTAGAGCTTGCTAGCGCTGTTCTTTTTGATTATGTGTGTATGTTATATCATTTGTACTTTTTAGTGTACTTTTATAAAGTCTTAGAGAAATACTGTGACAATGTATTTTTTTCCCTATGTGTGAGCTTTCCCTTTATCCATCTGACTGGAAGTGGTACTGTTAGGAGTGGTACTATTTAAAGCTGAAAGCTTATTAAAACATCCCTCTAACGAACAGCTCTGTCGCGACTGCAGTGCCCAACTCCTCTGCCCTCCTATTGATAAAGCTTCGGGGAGGAGTTCTCATAGCCAAATAATGGCTATTTTGTAAGAAGAACTAGATATAAAATCAAGCAGAGAAAAAGGCAGTGACATTTAAAATCACAGTAAGCAAGCTGCCCCAAGGAGCACAGGTGTTGCATTACATGTGAATGTGAAGGAGAAAAGAAAACTAAACCTAGCCTGGTTTCATAGAAAACCACAGCAGCGATACTTGGTATATATCTTCTGATTAATATCTGGTTTATCTTCAGGGTCTCTGACGTGTGTAGTCTTGCAAATGATAGCTGTCTAATGTGATGCTGCAAAGTACCAAAGGAAGTGCCTGGAAATACACCCATTCTTTTAAAGTTTCATGTCTTTACTCTCCATTTCAGATATGGTTTTGGAGAGGCAGGGAAGCCTAAATTTGGCATTGAACCTAATGCTGAGCTTATATATGAAGTTACACTTAAGAGCTTCGAAAAGGTGAGAAAATACGAACTCCTCTGAAATCATGGTCGATTTCCTCTCCATCCACTTCCTGTAAATTATAAAACATATTATTAGGTGGTGTAGGTAGACGGTATTTATTTGTATGTTCTTTTCATGATCAAGTTTGTCTTTTGTCTCTGACACTGCAGCTAGATAGAACATGGGACAACTGGTACAGCAGAGCTGCTATACAACTATACACAACTAAGGAGCTCAGTGTTCCTATGTGTCAGCCTTTTTTTTTTTTTTTTTTTTTTTTTTTTTTTTTAATTTTTTGGGTAGAATCCAAGACTTGTTCCCTTATTTGTTCCTAGACTTGTTCTTTTTGTACTTTTTTTTCTGGGTTGAAGACAAAAAGGTTCACATTCTGCCAAGCAGCTCCTTGGGGGAGTGGGACGGTTTTCCAGTGCTGAACGGATTGTACCATTCTCAGGAGTGGTGAAGAGGCCTTCATGGAGCTCCAAGTTATTATCCAAACTGCAAAGCTTCAAGGGCCACCAGGCTCTGTAACAAGGAACACAAGAGACAAACCTGCTAACCCCAGGCCTTTTCTTTTCATGCCTTTCCAAATAGAAAAAAAAGAGAGTTCATCAATTGCCTTGAGTTCCAGAAACGACGTACCTCTCTGAGTATTTTCCACCTCAGGCCTGCCTCTGGAGGCTCCCCGCAGCAGCCTCAGTGGGCAGACACAAAGCATATGCCTGCGCAAGGTCTTCTCTCGTGTCAGCTAAGTCCTCTCGGCACCGCTAGAGCCCCCCTTCCCCAGAATCCTCAAGAACTGCATTTTGTATTCCTTTTTTTATTCCTGCACTGTTACCTCCATGTTCTGTGCATTAGGCCTTGGACTGGAATCGTGATTGCTTATATTTCATTAGACTCTGAAAGGAAATCATTGTCCTGTAGGCCTGTAACTTGGAGCTAAGACAGTCGGGGAAAGACTGCTGTAGGATTGTCCCCCAGTAGTGGTGTTCCTGGTCAGACCCTGCACACTTCATGTTCCCCAAAATGAACATATACGCTTGTCATGACCACCGCCCGTTGTCAGGTAATTTCTTCTGACGGCCTGCTAATTCAGCGCTGATTCTCCAAAGCTGTCTTCATGGCACCAGGTGGTTTTTATTGTTCGAGAGAGAGGATAATCTTTAGCACATGGTTATTTAGACCTTTGACTTTCCTACTCCAGTTTCAGTAAAGTCACACGCAGCTTCTTCCTGTCGAGGCCCAGTGGACGTGGCTTAATTTAGGCGCGTTCTCCCTGGTATGCCACAGTGAGCCTGTGCTGTCGTCACCCCAGGAGTACATTCCATGGGGCGCAGCTTGCCTTATTTGAAACCACGTGAAGGTGTGTGATTTGGAGGCAACATGATTTCATTCTCTGCCTTGTCGTATTAAGAACATTTTTATACTCTATAAAGACTGAACCTACTATAAAAATATGCAAAGGGCCTTTGTTACTAGATTTTTAAATAACAGCTAAATTGTTAGGAAGCAACATGGGGTTGCCAGAAAGACTGGTACCTCTCATTATTCACTTTGGGGGTGGTGTGCTGTGCCACCAGGAATACACCACTTTTGAATAGAGAGAATTTTACAGTTACCACTTAAGCTTCATAATTCCTACGCAGTAAATAGCTCTGACATAGCCATTGTCATTTTCCCTGTATTGACTCTTCATGATTGTTCTAAATCCAGCTGTTCATAATGAAACTTCAGTTGTCTCTGGATTTGTACCTTTAATGGGGGAGAATAATAATACACATAATCCAGATTAGCAGAGGATCATAAAATCATTTATTTATGGTTCTGAAATGATGTTTTTGCATCAGCTTTATTCTCCCAATTATGTTTTACTTGAAATTCCCCAAGTATACATCTGCAGGTTGATACAGATTGGAGGCTTTAGTGTATCTGGTTGTTTCAGAGTGGAAGAAAACTACATGACTTGGAATTTTAAAAATTCTTGTGAGTATACAACTGTGACTTGACTCTAATAGTGTTCCCATTTTAGAGTTGAAAAACTGAGGCTTGGAGAAACAGCTTGCTGAAGTTATACTAGTTCAGTGGTGGAGTTTGCAGGAAGGAAATAAGGGACTCGCATTCATTGTGTGGCCTCCCCTTATAATTCTGAAGATATGCTCTTCAACAGTGTTCAGCAGTTCATGTTCCTCAGTAGATTTTTGCCTGTTCCTCCCTCTTGAGCAACATCGGTCACGCTGCAGCTTGGTCATTGGGAAGTGCCTGGCAGCGAATTGGCAGCGACACACAATTTTAAATCCAGTGTATTTCGAGGTGTGGGTTTCCTCTAGAAGTAGCTACTTGTTGTTCTTCTGGGCGTCAGCAGATGCTTTTTCCTTCTCTGTTCATCTAACCATTGTCACAAATTTATACAACAGGCCAAAGAATCCTGGGAGATGGACACCAAAGAAAAACTGGAGCAGGCTGCCATTGTCAAAGAGAAGGGAACTGTGTACTTCAAGGTATGTGAGTCCTTGTGCAGTCCTTTCCATCTCAAGGAATTTACTCACATGTCAGATAATTGTGCTGATAGTCCCTACTCTGAGTTTTACCAATACCCTTCTGGGTAAAAGTAAGCCTGAATTTTTACAAGTCTGTCATTTTCAGTATAAGAAATGGTGAGACATAATGAATTAACGTGACAAAAGAATACGTATGCCTCTTTTACAGTCTTCTCTAGATTGTAACCTCCCCTTATGGCAAACCAGGTCTGGCTTGCCCAGCTACTACTGTCACTCAAGGCCCAAAGCATCTTGCTTTGGTACATGGTTAGCACTCAGTAAGTGTTTGTGGAATGAAACAAAGAATAAATAGAATATTTGTTAGCAAATAATAGACTTCATAGGGGGTAAGTTTCACATTGATTTCCTTTCCATTGTCTTGGTGAAGTCACTGAGGCACATGACAAAAGGAAAGAGAATCTGCACACATTTCAAAAACAACTGACAGGAGGTGAGTGTTAATTTCTTCTAAGGGCCACGATGATCCCACCACACTTGCTTCTGTGAGGACTCTTCAGAAATTCCCGAATGAAGCTTGTCATTGATTGCTTCTCGAAAACCCTTTCTTGTAACATCTAGGAATGTGTTATTTCCTCACTTAGGTCTTAAACCCCTAGAGAGAAGAAGAAATAAACAGCCCTTTATTCAATTCGAATCAGAATGCTCTCCCCGTTGCTTCCCCACCCCAAATATGTACCTTCTCCCTGTCAAGCACAAAGGCTTACCAAGGAAGAGAGAGAAAGAATGGAGTTTTGTCCAGGTTTCTTTCTTTTTTTTCCCTTGCCGCTGCAATCCATGGACAAAATTTAGACGATGTTTTCAACAGGTCTTTATGGAGCTTCTGCTATAAGATAAGCTATTGTTTTGACAACCTTGTCTGGAGGGAGGGGAGGCTATGTTCACCGATATGAAACAACAAGAGAATTATGTAAGACTGTTTAATCAACACAAAATTAACAGAGGGCACAGTGTGTATGGTTATTGTTTTTCAAACTTGGAGAGAAGATCCATCATTGGGTCATGAAATCAATTTAGTGGATGTGTATATTGCATTATTTAGTAAGGATAAATTTTGTTTCATAAATTTTTTGTTCACTTGTGTGTGAGTGGGTACTCAGTCATAATTTAAAACATTTTTTTTTAAAGGATTTTATTGGGGAAGGGGAACAGGACTTTTATTGGGGAACAGTGTGTACTTCCAGGACTTTTTTTTTTTCCCCCAAGTCAAGTTGTTGTCTTTTCAATCTTAGTAGTGGAGGGTGCCGTTCAGCTTCAAGTTGTTGTCCTTTCAGTCTTAGTTGTGGAGGGCGCAGCTCAGCTCAAGGCGCCGTGTTCAATTTTAGTTGCAGGGGGAACTGCCCACCATCCCTTGCGGGAGTCTAGGAATCGAACTGGCAACCTTTGTGGTTGAGAGGATGCGCTCCAACCAACTGAGCCATTCGGGAGCTCAGCGGCAGCTCAGCTCAAGGTGCCGTGTTCAATCTTAGTTGCAGGGGGCAGAGCCCACCATCCCTTGCGGGACTCGAGGAATTGAACTGGCAGCCTTGTGGTTGAGAGCCCACTGGCCCATGTGGGAATCGAACTGGCAGCCTTCGGAGTTAGGAGCATGGAGCTCTAACCGCCTGAGCCACCGGGCCGGCCCTAAAACATTTTTGACTGTGGGTTACGGTTAAACAAATTTGAAGTCCATTGGCTTAGGTAATAAATATTTATATTTATTTCTAACTATTTATTATATATACCAAAATAATGTATGGATCACCGATAAGCATTGGGGATAAGCATTGGTGGAATGAGTTCTGAATTGGGAACTGGGAAAATTGGATTTTATGGCTCCAAATGATTTAAAGTCATGTAAGGTCCAAAGCGGTTATTTTTTCATGTGAAGAAGAAATGTGAGGGAGTTAGATTAGATGATCCCCAAGTTTTTTCCAGCCTTAAAATCCTGTGAGTTTCTAAACTCTCAAGAGCAAGTTTGATTTTTTTTTTTTAATTCAATTTGGGTTTATTGGAGACTTCAAAACTATTCAAGTAAGATTCCAAATAGATTATTTGTAGACCGAAATACGCAGTACACTGGTATGAAAATAAAATTTTCTGTAAAATCCATGGATTGGTGTTTCCTATATACCTGGGGTTCATAAAAGTCTTAAATGTATTTTTCATATTTCCCAAAACTTTGAAATAGAATGTTAACAGTTTGTAGGGGGCAGGGGGTGGGGTTAACGCTTTTGGCACTTACCTAAAGTAATATCAACTCAGGGTAGTAGAACAGCTCTACACTGCAGAAGCTCTAATTGGTTGCTGATGACTCAGAACTTTGAGGAACATTATTGGTAATGAAATGTTGCAAAGCCACATGTCTTATAGCTGTGTCCTGAATGTGTGCATGTGTGTGTACGCGTGCTTTGTGATCAGTAGCAGAAAGCAGTGCTTACGTACCAGTATCTGTACAATTACTTTATTGCTTCTTAGCATCACACCTGCAGTAGTGATTTGTGTATTCCTTAATATCATGAACCGTCTTAAAATTACTTACTTTGAATAAAATCTGGATCGGCAGTCACACATATGGAACATATTATTTTAAACATGTAATTTGATAGACAAAATCTTTCAAAACGTTAGTCTATTGGGGCAAAATTAACAAAAGGTTCAAAACCACTGACCTAAGACTTTTCTCCCACAATGTCTCTGAACATTTGTACTACTGAAACCTTCCCTGGAGTACCTTCATATTCATAGGTAAAAGATCCAGCAGTGTCCTAGTTTTTAGCTGTAAGGATAAAAAAATGGTCAGTAGATAGTTTCCTGTACACATTCCCTTTTAAAATTTCAGGGCAGGTTCATTGCCACACCGCCTCCTGGGCCTGGTCTCTCCAGGGCGTTTGACTTGGCACATGGTAGGTACCCATGCAGAGTCCAGATGTGTGGGTGAGAGCAGGAGATGGAGCAATAAAAACCTGCATTCCATGCCAGGTATACGTTGGAACCCCATTTTTATTGACCTGTTGGTTTGGTTTACACTTACGTGGGTAAATCTCCCCCCTTGGTAGAGTTGAATTGTGCTCAGCTTTTAAATGGGAATGATTTTGCTGCTTAGATTGTCAGCTCCTAGTATCGACCTCTGAGCACTGAAGAAGGATAGGAGAGGACTCTTCATTTGGCTCTCAAGCTAGTTATTAAGCATAGGTAACATGATCTTACGGCAGACTTCGTGCAAGCCAGTGAAACAGGCTTGATTTTTCTCTCCCCACCTGGCTGGCAGCGTTGGGCAGGACGGAGCGTTCCCGTCACACCTAGTCGGTGTTTGCTTTCTACGACTCGACACTGCGGGGTTCTTGCGCCCCCTTGTGCTCTTTTGGGAAAAGGCATTTCCAAAGCGAGCTAGGACCCGTTTCAACCACCGAACCCTTCTCAGACAAACCAGGCTTTGCTGTTTTGACCACCCTTGCTGAACCAAGAAACCAGTGCTGGGATTGGAAACAAGTCATTTATGATTAGGATTTAGCTTAAAAAAAAGGAAAACTCATAAGAAGAGTCAACCCTGCCTTTTTTTTTCTTCTTTTAGTACAGGATTTCTCAACCACAGCACCGTTGACATTTGGGGCTGTATAATACGTTTTGGTGTGAGGCTTTTATGTGCATTGTAGGATGTTTAGCAGCATTCCTTGCCTCCACCCATTAGATGCAAGTAGCACATATACCCTCTTCAGTTGTGACAACTAAAAAACATCTTTCAAAATAGCCAAATGTCCCAGGGGTGGGCAGAGGCACAAAATCACCCCCAGTTGAGAACTCCTGTGTAGCACAGCAAAAGCAGAAATACCACAGAATACCTTTGCTCATTGGAAGTTGAGATTGAAATGAAATTATGTATGATATTGTGGGGACAGAGCCAGGAATGCAGTTTCCAGGCTCTCGGCCTCACGTGGAAAGGTGCTTACTCGGGTAATAAATGGCCATCAACTGTGATTGGATGGCAATCAGCTGTGGCTAGTTGGCCGTCAGCTGTAACCAGTGAGCCATTGGCCACTAATATAACTGCTGTGGCTACGCTAGCAGCAAATGGGGGCTAGCAAGAAGATGGTGGCTGAGCTAGCAAGAGCGGATTGCAGCTAGCAAGTGAGGTTGGTTGGCAGAGAGAAGTGGACGGCAGGTTGCAGATAGTGTGGCTCCTGCTTCCTGTGTCTCCAGCTCAGCCACCAGTGAGAATATAGTGATATGACTTCCCTATCTATGGCTCCATGGGTGTTCCTTTTTGGCCTCACCATATCCTGCGTTCTTGTGTGGGGAGACCCCTCATGACACCCTGCATGACAATATATATGAGAGCTTTCAAGAAATAAAAAATGCTGTATAAATGTAAAAGGACTTTGAAGTCTGTTACTTTTTTTTTTTTTTAGAAACCATAGTCTTGTACCATTCTGATTATTCAGAACCTACTGAAGTGATAACGATCTGGGTCTTTGTCCCCCTGCTCTTTCTTTTCCCTGTAACAACATATTAGGCGAGAGTGGGAAAGGTAATAGGAACATTAAAGATGGAGGAGGAGGAGGAGGAAAAAGGAGGAAGAAACCAGGCATAACAGGAAAAATGCCTTTCCTTCTTACTTAATCTAAATGAAATGACACCTTTCATTTCTACCTCACCTCCATTTTTACCCCCAATGATAGAAAAAGTTTTGAGCCCATATTTATTGTGCTTTGACTTTAATGTTTACTCAGCAAACCTTCATTGAAGGTCTCTTTGTGCTAAACCCTGGATCTTCCTAAAAGGCGTAGTACGTGCTTTCTGTCCTCAAAGAGCTCGAAATCCAGCAAGAGACAAGTGAGACAGAAACTGGTGAGGACTTATTTTATTTATTTATTTATTTTTGTAGTGCCCAAAAAGGAAGTAGTGGGCCTATGGCTATGACCAAATGTCAGTATTGTCTTAGTTACCTTGGGCTGCCAAATAAAATACCATAAACGGGGTGACTTAAACAGCAGGAATTGAGTTCTCACAGTTCTGGAGATTAGAAGTCCAAGGTCAAGGTGCCGGCAGGGACACTGTCTTCGAGAGCCCTCTCCGTGGCTCTCCGATGGCTACCTTCTTGCTGTGTCCTCACAGGACTTTCCTTAGGTGTTTGCAGAAGGGAGAGAGAGGAAATAAGTTCTCGGTGTCTCTTACAAGGGAACTAATTCCATCATGAGGGCCCCACCCAAACCCAGTCACCTTCCAAAGGCCCCGTCACCAAGCACCTCACCTTGGGGGTAGGGTTCCAACATAGGAATCCGGGGTGGGGAACAACACAGTTCAGTCCCTAGCAAGTACAGTATTTCCCTAAGAATTTCAGCATTTATCATGAAAGAGCCTGGTTTCATGTTCGTACAGATAACCTGTATCACAAATTCCTGAGGCAGAGAGAAGAACAGACTTTGATTTTGGTACCCTTCTTCATGACACCTCAGAATCCTTTTGTACTGCCATCTTAGAGCAGAACCAAGGAGCTCTGTGTCTCCCCTTTCCTAAACAAGTCACTTGTGAAGAGGGATGTTCAAGGGGGGGTGTAGCTTTGCCCTCATTCAGACCCCAGCCCCCCGCTTGGAACTGATCTACCCCATCCTCATCACCAAAACCGGTATCAGGGCTTCCTTTCACAAGTGAGCTCATTTCTCATGCCAACCCCGTAAGTCCTTCAGAATAGGACAGCCGCACACGCCTGCTCTATGATGCTTCTCACGCAGTTATTGGGTGAGGTTTGGAGTGTGTGTGGGGAGGCGAGATGTAGGCACTGCTCTGACTGCGGTAAATCCTGGTGACATGATCGTAACACTGTTCATTGGTGAGACATTGGATTTAATGTCCTAAAGGGTCCCAGTGCTGCCATCTGCTAGGATGCGTCATGTTTTCAAGCTCGTAGTCATCTCCTGCAGAAGAGATCCCTCACTTCTACCCCATTTTATTTGTGTATTTACCAGCTATCCTTCTTTCATTCATCCTAAAATGGCAGTAAAAACATGGTCTCAGTCCCATAGCTTGTTGTATAGAGCATGTATATAATTCATGTAAATTAATTACACAATTGTTATTCACGATATGTTAGAATTCTAGTCAGGTAAGAGCAAAATTATGATTAAGAGAAAGATTTATCTCATGTTAACTTACACCTATGTGATTTATATTTCGTTGTTTTGTTTTTCCCCTTTTTCCACCTCCCCCCCACTCTGGTTCCAGCCGTTGTTTCTCAGTCTAGTTGTGTAGGACACAGCTCCCTGTCTCATGCTGGTATTATGAGCTTTGCGCTCCCCCCGGCTGAGGCAGTCGGTAGCTGGTCGTTGGCTGGCTGCTCACAGCAGCTCACGGCACCTCTCGCTGGCTACTGGCTGCTCATGGCTGCACACGGTAGCCCACGGCAGCACACGGTAGCCCACAGTGGCTCACACCAACCTCCATCTGCTCACGGCGGCTCACGGCAGCCCAACTCCAGGGAGAGCCGTTGCTCACAATCCTAGCTGTAGAGGTCACAGCCCACTGGCCCTGGTGGGGATCGAACCGGCGACCTTGACGTTAGGAGCACGGCGCTCCAACCACCTGAGCCACCAGGCCGGCCCTGATTTATGTTTTATAGTTAGTTATGTTGGATGCTGCTTGTCGACTATGTATATTCCCATTGTTGACAGCATGTTTTTGTAAGTAGGGTCCTATTGGGACACAGCCACCTCCATTTATTTATAGAGTGTTTGTAGCTGCTTCTGCACCACCAATGACTTGTAGCAGAGCTTGTTTGGCTTGCAAAGCCTTAAATACTTATTATCTGCCCCTTTCCGGAAAGTTTGCCAAGCCCTGGTTTAGGTAACTACGATTTGCTGTGTTTGGGACTGCACTTGCCAGAACGTGTCTGCTGTGCGGTGCTGGTCGTCAGGAGAAAAGGGAAGAGTCACTTCCCCTCATACACACGTGGGACGTAGTCTGAAACTACTCACCAACCTTTGGAAAGTCTGCAGATATTAGCACCAAATAATGTAACCCCAAAAATGCACTCCTGCTGGAAGAACTGCCCTTCTGAGAGGTATGGGTGGCAAGTGCTGGAGAACACAGGGCAGCACACAAGGCACTGTCCTGACCCGCCCAGGGGTCCCTGGGACTTCAGCAAGAATGGAAAAGGTGCCTGGATGCCACTTCCTAAGAACAGAAAGAAATTGTGGCATTCAGGGTTGACAGGAGGAGGATGTTCCGTTTTGAGGGTTTGTTTTTCTCAGGGAGGCCTGAGCTTAGGCTTTGTATCCCTCCAGAGCCAGTGCCACAAGTGATGAAGGGCTTTCTCTCCTAGGGAGGCAAGTACCTGCAGGCGGTGATTCAGTACGGGAAGATAGTATCCTGGTTGGAGATGGAATACGGCTTATCAGAAAAGGAATCCAAAGCCTCGGAATCGTTCCTGCTCGCTGCGTTCCTGAACCTGGCCATGTGCTACCTGAAACTCAGAGAATACGGCAAGGCGGTGGAGTGCTGCGACAAGGTGGGGTGTCTGCGCATGCGTGGGCGTGGGGGTGGGGGTGGGACTCCACTTACTCCTCATCCCTCCCCCCCTTATACTTGGTCTTCCTTTGCTTCCTCAGCCAGGGTTCGGAGGGTTGTTCATTTGTCTTTATTTATTTTGGGGGCGGATTATTTGTTTCTCAGTATGAATTGGGAAATTCAGAAAGATTTTGATTACAGACTATTCTGATACCTGGATTATTTATCCAAATATATTATGAATAAAAGTTTTGATAAAATTAAACAATTTTCATCCATTACCTCCCTTAAATTTATAGCATTTCATATCAGAGTAAACATACAACTCAGGTTCAATTTAATAAGATTTAATAACTTAAGCCTTTCAGGACTTTACTATAACTGACTGTAACTGCTCATATAGAGGTTACATACGAGTCACTTTTTCTTACGATCATAATTATTCACTGACTAAAAATACACATAAGTAATTGGAAGACCAACAAAGCATCAGCAGCCCTCTTCTATTTTACATCTGTATTGTTAAAGCTGTTATTGGTCTTTTCGTACCCGGGTGCTCCGTGACAGTGTTTATCAGATGTGTGATTCTGATGTTTTTGTACACAAACTGATGCTGATACTATGTCAGGCATTTGGTCTGACATAGTATTGTGAACAGTGTATATTATACTGTGGGTACTGTGGGTAAAAGCTAATTATTGGATGTATCTTAAAGATAAACAGAAAGGGATAAGAAAAACAAACAACTATTTCCTACATTCTTTCTAAGATTTATTTTGAATTTTAAGATTGAATTTTGTGGATCAATGTGTTCCTTATCTTGTTATACTAAATTTTTACCTAAGAAAAACATGTTAGTTTAGTACATTTTTTTGTAATTACAAACTTTGGCTTCTTTATTTTTTATTATAGAAGTAGTATAAAGTTATTAAAAATTAAAACATTATAGAAACAATCAAGAAAGTAAAAGTCCATTCATAAAATTCCCATTGACTCTCTCCCAGGATCATAGTCATTCATCTCACACACATTCCTTCTGTTTTTTTCCACACATTGAGTTACATAGATGTGTAAATTTTTAAAAATGAAAATGTTTAGATTTAGATACATAGTTTTATAAAACAAAGACATCTTTCTGCGCCTTATATAATTCTTCATTGTTTTAAAAATCTGTTTAGTATCCATTGTATATACCTATCATCGTTTATTTAATCAATCCCCTTTAGTATATTTCTAGGTTTTTGATATTACCAATTACATAGTGTCTCTGAGCATAATTGTAGGATTATTTCTATAGGATAAATTCCTAGAACTGGAAATACTGGGTCAACAGACGATTATTTTAATACATTAACATTTTAAATTTTAATACATTATATATTGTCTTTAAATATTTTCAGTGTTTTTTTCTCAATATTATTGGCAAAAAAAAATTTTATTTTTATTTTTATTTTTATTTCTTGGTTACTAATGTTTTCGTTACTTATTAGCCATTTGTATTTCTTCTGTAAATTGCCTGTTCACATCCTTCTACTGCATTATTTATCTGTTTTCAATTGATTGAAACAGCCTGTACATTATCACTATTAACTCTTTGACAATAGAGAACCTGTTTTCCTTATTTGTTTGTCGTTTACCCGTCACTTTGTCCACGGTATCTTTTCCTGTAGAGAAAGTTTCAGTATTTAAGTAGTCACATTTTTGTCTTTTGTCTTTTCCTTTCTAGTTAGAATAAGTCTTCTGTACCATCAGATTATGAAAATAATCCCACTGGGTACTTGCCAACCCAACTCCAACTAGGTTTACTTTTTATATAGTAATAAAAAAAATAAGCCTTTATGGGGTTTTTTTTGCACGTAAATATACTTGGTTTAGAATTTCTTTTTGTGTTTATGATATGAGGTAAGAATTAACTCTGTTTTTACATACATACATATGAATCTGTTTCAGAATGCTTTGTTCTGTTCCACTGACCAGTTTGCCCATGGACTAGTAACCAAACTGTTTTAATTTCAGTAGTTTAATAGTATATCTTTTTCTCTGATAGGTCAAGTACCCTCTCTTCATTTTTGGTTTCTAAAATTTTCTCAGCCATTCTTGGGTGTTTGTTCCTTCCATCAAAATGGACTTCTCAAGAGACTCCTCCCAAATCCCTTTGGGATCTTTATAGAAATTGCATTAAATACAGAAATTAACTGGGGTAGCTAGTTGTATTTTGATCAGTAGTATATTATAACCTTGAACCTATCTTTTCAATACACTTTCTTTAATTCCCTTGGCCAGAGAGCTTTGGTAAGTTATGTAAATACTGAGTTTCTTTAAAATTCCCACAAATTACGTTCATTCTTTCTAAAATACATACCCTCTGTTCTAGGCTCTTGGACTTGACAGTACCAACGAGAAGGGCTTGTACAGGAGGGGCGAAGCCCAGCTGCTCATGAACGAGTTTGAGTCAGCCAAGGGCGACTTTGAGAAAGTGTTGGAAGTAAATCCCCAGAATAAGGCTGCAAGACTGCAGATCTCCATGTGCCAGAAAAAGGCGAAGGAGCACAACGAGCGGGACCGCAGAATATACGCCAACATGTTCAAGAAGTTTGCAGAGCAGGATGCAAAGGTGTGTGTGGGACTCACTGCCTTCAGGTAGATCAAGAAGTGACCTTACCCCTGGATTTTTGTTCTAAGAAGGGCAAGCACGGGACACAGGACAGGTAGACAAGCCGAGAGGCACAAGAGCAGAGAAAACAGCTTCCAATCTGATCTGAGGCAGGTTTGCATCCAGAGGTAGAATAGGGCTGCTGACAGGTCCGTGCAAGAGATGAGAAAAATTAATTCCCTAGATAGATGCTGAAGCTCTTCTTATTAAAAAACCAGACACATCAGGTTTCTTCCAGACAGTACTTCTGTACTGAGGAAAGGGGCTGTGGTGGGGAAGCCCCACCATCTTGCCCTTTCCTTTGAGGTTCAGGAGCCAGCTGCAGTGTGATAGGAGAGGTCAGCCCCCCCACAGCACAGCTGTACTCTGCTCCTGAGCACATCGTCCCCCACTCCCCAGCCCTCTCGTCTGTGGATTTGGTTATTAAACCTTGGCAGGCTGGTCGTTTTAAGCGAAGGCAAGGAGAAGCTCCCGCCCCAGCTCTGACTTACCCAGTCAGGCACCCAGAATAAAGTCATTGTACCACCTCTCTCTCGTGTTAGACCTGACCGACAGTCTGGAGGAGCCAGGAACTAATTGAACATTTCACTTATTCCTTCCTCAGGAAGAGGCCAGTAAAGCACTGGGCAAGAAGACTTTAGGAGGGGTCACCAATAAGAAAGAAACAGGAAGTCGAGCAACAGAAGGAGAGAAAGCTGAAGGCCATGTATGACACCACGCAAAGGAGGGAAGAGTCCTAATGAACTCGGCCCCTCCTCCGTGGGCTTCACCCAACTCAGGACTAAACAGTGTTTAATGTCAAGTTTGTTATAGTCTATGTGATTATGGAAGCAAATGGCAAAACCAGTAGCTTCCCCAAAAACCACACTCTGCTGCTGCCCAGTACTGTCATGGAGGGGTGGTGTGCGACCACTCCACGTGGAACAGAAGTGACCGTTGGTGTGGCCAGATGAAACCAACAGCTTAAGTCCAGCTCATTTCAGTTCATGTCAACTTGCAATATCCAATTCAGGGGCCCTTGAGATAATCCTGACAATTTGGGGCTGTCTGTTAGATTTTATATTTGATTGAATTTTAGTAGCACTTCAGAAACCTCAAAATAAATGCTTAATGAATTTCTCCTTTCCTACAGCTGGATGGGGGAAAGGAGGAGGAGATTTTGTTTTTTAAATAACTGACGTGCTATGAATGCAACTTGTCCTAGTTTTAACCAGGAGTCCCCACAGCGGGGGTCTGGTACCCCCAGCTCCGCAGCAGTGTCTCAGACTTGAAAGCCAGAACGTCAGAGGCGGCTTGCTTGCTGACTTTGCCAAAGTCCCTCCTGAGTGAGAGTGGGTTTCTGCCACACCCAGTCTGTCCCTAATAAGAAATTCTGTCATTCCTACAACACTTCCGCAATGACAGTGAGCAGAGGGTGTTCTGGATTAGCTGTCTGTCCCTGTTTTGGATGAAATTGTGAGATGCTGAAATGTGAAAAGAGCAACCAGGATTGTGCTTTTTTCCCTTCCTCTCTTCCTTTGAGGAAATAATGTTGAGTACAGCACTGCCTGCTGGCATTGCAATTGTTCAGTTTTGTATTTCTATTCTAACCCTTGCTATTAAGAATGTAAGACTTGTTCTTATGATATCTCTGACCTGGAGGGGGTTTATTTACATATCTATTTAGGATCCCTGCAGCTTTTTTTGTTGTCTTTTTAAAATTACTGGCTCATAAACATTTGTATACTGGTTTATGGAACTTTATTTACACTCCTCGCTCATGAAAAAAAATCTTTTTACTATTAACTGGCTGGATTTTTTAAAACAAAATCTGTGGGGTTGAAACACAGTAATTGCTCTTCTAAACCGAGGGTTTTCCTTGCAGTTTTGACTCATAGTAGTTTTCCTTTCCTGTGCTGATAGCTTCGTCCTGGTGTGAGTTGTGAAAAAGAACTGAAAGCAGCCTCCCGTGCAGGTACATCTAGCCTGAAATCGCGAGTACTTGGGCATTGAATTAGGGCAAGTCTTAAATATGTACATGTAGTGGAATTTTAGTCCTTACGGGTAAACGAGATCGAGCATGGCTTTCTATTTCCGCAGCCTAAGAAACACTCTTGGGAATGCATTTGGCACCCCAAAGAAACATTCACCTCAACCTGGAACATCTCACTTTTGTTTAAAACCCTAAAGAACACTGGCAATTATGTTTTAGATTAGCTTCAATTTTTATGGTGGTTTTAACAAAACACTTTTATTCTTAGCTTAGTACCCATGTTAAAGCCTAAAAATAGTCGTTTCCTTTTATGCCAGTTTTCTCCATGGAACAGATGGAATTAAATTGTGAGTTTCTCCATTAATGATTATAATTTCTCATTTATGCTTTTTTCCCCCACGAGGTATTTCTTTAAAAAGCCCCAATCTCACCTAGGAAATAAGCGAATATGCAAAATCAACTTTTGCTTTTCCTAACTGTTAGTATTTGTAGCTCTGTTGATGAGAGCATGACTCCAGTGAGCCCAATAGTGAGATTTGGTCCTTAAAAGTCCAGTTAGCCTTTTGCAGGTAACAAACAAAAAAACTATTCCCAAAATAGATGATCTTAGTGACCTACCTCCCAAGTGTGTGTTACGTGTCCTGGAGGCAAAAGTGTGTGGAGGAGAGAGAGGGAAAACGGTGTGTGAGTGGTTCTGAGCAAACTGTTATGAGGTGCCCATCACCACACGGAAAAAAGAAACTTCACATATTCTTGTATCAAATTCAGTAATATTAAACAATGTGTCTAGAAATCAGCGTCTTTTAGACTGCATATGGACTGGTGAGGCAGCATATGATGAATTAAAAACAAATTGTGGTTTTTTTTTTGCGGTTTTTTTTTTTTTTAATCATTCAGATGCACTTTTTTGGTGTTCCTTAAATAAATTCAAAAACGTGATTTCCCATTGTTCTTGGTTTTGCTTAGTCTTCAAAAAAGGTTGTTTTGGTTAGAAAACTATAGTGGAGCCCAAGTTGAAATGAGACATGAGAAAATTGGCAAGGACATAGCCACAGCAATCAGACAAGAAAAATAAAAGTAATCTAAATAGGAAAGGAAGAAGTAAAAACTGTCATTATTTGCAGATGACATGATAATATAGAGAAAGAACCCTAAAGATTCCACCAAAATACTATTAGAACTGATGAATGAAGTCAAGTAGCAAGACACAAAATTTATGTTCAGAAATTGGTTGCATTTTTATACACCAATAATGAATTATCAAAAAGAAATTAAGAAAACAATCCCATTTACAATTGCATCAAAAAGAAAAAAAAACGAAACAAACCAACCTAGGAGTAAACTTAATCAAGGAGGTGAAAGACCTGTACTTGGAAAACTATAAGACACTGAAGAAAGAAATCGAAGAAGGTAACAAATAAATGGAAACATACCATGCTCATGGGTAGGAGAATTAACATCATTAAAATGTCCCTACTACACAAAGCAATCTGTTGATTCAGTGCAATTTCTATCAAAATACCAATGGCATTTTTCACAGAACTAGAACAAATAGAATTTATATAGAACCACAAAAGACACTGAATAGCGACAGCAAACTTGAGAACAAAGTTAGAGGTATCAAACTATACTACAAGCCTACAGTCATCAAAACAGCATGGTATTAGCATGAAAACAAACAGATCAATGGAACAGAATAGAGAGGCCAGAAATAAGTCCATGCCTATAGGGTTATTTAATCTATAACAAAGGAGACAAGAATATGCGGTAAAGACAGTATATTCAGTAAATGGTGTTGGGAAAACTGGATAGACACATGCAAAAAAAAAAAAAAAAATGAAACCACGCCACCTTCTTACACCATATACAAGAATAAACTCAAAATTGATTAAAGACTTAAATGTAAGACCTTCAAAACCATAAAACTCCTAAGAAGAAAACGGGTAGTAAACTCTGACATTGCACTTAATATTTTTACTGATCTCATCAGGCAAGGGAAACAAAAGAAAAAATGGGACTACATCACTAAAAAGTTTATGCACAGCAAAGGTCACCACCAACAAAACAAAAAGCAATGAATGGGAGAAGATATTTGCCAATGATAATGTCTGATAAGGGGTTAATATCCAAAATTTATAAAGAACTCATACAACTCAACAACAACAAACAAAAAAAAATGGGCAGAGGACATGAACAGACATTTCTCCAAAGAGGACAAACAGATGGCCAATAGACATGAAAATATGCTCAACATCACTAATTATCAGACATGCAAATAAAAACCACAATGAGACATAACCTCACACCTGTTTTGGAGAAGATGTGGGGAAAACAGAACCCTCCTGCACTGTTGGTGGGACTGTAAATGAGTACAGCCACTATGGAAAACGAGGTTCCTCAAAAAATTAAAAATAGAACTACCTATGACCCAGCAATTCTATTCTAAGTATTTAAACAAAGAAATTGAAAACGCTAATTTGAAAAGATATATGTACCCCTATGTTCCCTGCAGCACCATTCACAGTAGCCAAGATACGGAAGCAACCCAGTGTCCATCAGTAGACGACTAAATAAAGAAGATGCGGTACATATGCGATAGAATGTAACTCAGCCATAAAAATAAAAAATGAAATCTTCCCATTTGTGACAACACGGATGGACCTAGAGGGTATTATGCTAAGTGAAATAAGTCAGAGAAAGACAAATACCATATGATTTCACTTATATGTGGAACCTAAAGAACAAAAACAGAAACAGACTCAGATACAGAGAACAAACTGATGGTTGCCAGAGGGGAGGGAGGTTGGGGGCCTGGAGAAAATGGGGAAGGGATTAAGAAGTACAAATTGGTAGTTACGAAAGAGTCACAGCGTGTAAAGTACAGCATAGGAAATATAGTCAGTAATGTTATAAGAACTGTATAACACCAGGTGGGCACTAGACTAATCCGGGGATCACTGCATAAATTATATAAATGTTTAACCACTATGCTGTACACCTGAAACTAATAATATTGAATATCAACTGTAACTGAAAAAAAAATGAAAAAACTGGCAAGGACAGTATCGACCAGCTCCTTGCTCTAATGCACAACTTGAAATCAACATTGGGCCACAGGCAATGGAATGATGCATCTTTGTTCAAATGAAACAAATAATCAGAAAAACAAGAGGATTTTGGTTTTTTTTAATTAACCAGTGGGTATTCCACCATTTTAAGTGACTGTAAGGTAGGTTTAATTTGGGAAGTGAAGAGATTTAATTGTGCCCTTAAAGAAATACATAAAATAATAAGTAGGCCTATGCCAGGTGATGCTGTATTAACATGCCTTTCTTAAGTGGCATATTTCATCAGAAAGTCATGGTTACATCTTCTGAAGGCTCACGGAGATGGTGTCGTGGATGGTGAGTCCTGATTCACGCTGCAGAAGAAAGGTGGCAGGGGGCGGGGCAGCGGCACACCTTTCCCCGGCAGTATCACAGAGACCTTCAGGCAGGTAGATGCAGGCTCCAGCCAACTTTTATTCCCTCTGAATTCCTTGCTTCATCTCCTCACCCTTTGCTGAAATTATTTGGTAATGAGATAATCCCCTTTATTTGCACATTTTTCCCAAGCAAATCATGATTAGGGATCTTGAGGTGAGCCAGGGAAAGTTTCCTGGCTGTAAATTTGTGATCTGGGTAATTCGAGGCAGCCTGCATCTGCAAAGTGTGAAAAGTATCAGTGAAGAGCTTTTCCGTACGTTGGCTTTTCTAGCAACACTAACATTGGTGACAAACGCACTGAATGAATTGAGTCAAAATCCAAAAACTAGCGTATATTATTTTTATCACTGGCAGCTTATGTGTTTGAATAGCATTGACTGACAAAACTGTACATAAAAGGACATTCCCTAATGGCTTGAAAATGCTTAGGGGGACCCACGGTGCTTGCTTTCAGGTTTTTCTCTCCTGTGTCTGACATGTCTTAGGGTGGTAGGGAAAGGATATAGAGAAGGCAAAATAATTTTGATGCTATATTTTGCATAATTTATCTCAACCTATAATTGCAAATAATCTATGCATGACCTTAATACATGGCAAAAAGGAGACATCATTGAATGTAACTCCCAAGAAGACTGGCAGCATCCTGTTGGAGCTAACCACTACTATAGATGGGACAACTGGAGTATAGTCCATAATGCAGGGATTCTCCGAGGACCTGAGAAAATCAAGAATGAGGAAGACCCAGAATGGTGAAGTGGCCGGCCCATGGTCATCCAGGTCGCCTGATGCCCTTACACAATTCCAGAATAGGTCTTTTTCTAGTCTGAAGCATGATTCTCCTGGCATATGGAATAAGATGTTAGTAGTTACTTTTAAAATCCTTAAACATTTGGTAGAACTGAAATGTCATAGACTCATACATAGGTCTTATATCCTACTTTGGAGTAAAAATAACGTGGGAAATTTACCAGTATGTAAAGGACAGACATGTTTCGCTTTTTAAAGCATGTTCCAGGTTGAGTTAAGGAATCTCGGTGTTTGGGTTCTTGTTTTTTTCAGATCCTGTTCTCTAGATCCTGGTTGGAGCAAGAAAAGGCAAAAGGTTTTCTTCTGAACTCTGCTCATTTTGTACAGACACTTAAATATCCATACTTGAAGGGACCCTACCTTTTTAACATAAACAAGGGCGAGTAGTAAAATCTTTAGGCATCAACAAGGGTAGGATGTGAGCTGCTCAGATCAGTGCGTAGGAAAAGCTGTCCTGTAGCCACAGGCGAAAGCTGGTCATGCTACTATTTATTGAGTGCTTACTATGTGCCAGGCACTGAAGCCCTCTTTCCACTCACCTGCCTAATATAAAAAGAATGTGGCTGCTGCATTGTTTCCACTTTCCAAATCTTACACAAGATCATGTGGTTCTTACCAAACTGAAACTATGCAAGGAAGGAATTCTTGGGCACTTATTTCAAACTTGGCTTAGTTGACACGTTACAAACACACCAAGTGTCTAAGCCTTTCTTGAGGTATTAAATATTTCTGACCAGGATCAAGAAGGTATTTTCATAAAATACCTTCTTGCTGTAAGTATTACGATTTGGCTTTAAAGTTATCTCCTTAAAAATTTCTGACCAAGGAGATAAGCTGTGAAGAACAGTAGCTAATGATTAGTATTTGGGGAATCAGTGACTAATTCTAATTACTCTACCAGTGATTTGATGTCTGCTCACAACCGTGTTTCCACATTGAGAACTGGTCTTTTCAGTCAAAAACTTAAACCGACATGTATACTCTCACCCTCTACAGATACCAAAGTCTTCCTAAAGATGACACCAGCCTAAACATAGTACGCATATGACCCCCACTGAGGGGTCCAGGAACTCATTCATTCCTTTTACTCATCACCATCTCAGCACCTAGTGCACCATCCCAATCTAGTACATAATAGATGCTCAATAAATTGATTTCCTGTCCTTTCTCATATGGCAGCCTTGCATCTCTATCTCAGTGGTCCTTTATTCATGTTCCTTGTCTTGAGATATGGAAGCCAGAACCACATGGTTTTCTGGCAATTCCTACAACCTCATTTTAGCCTTGAATACCTTGAGGTGGTGAGCCAGCGGCAGACTTCAGCAAGGCATAACTGCAAAATGGGTCTATGGTCTTCAGGCCACATTGATCTTAAATCTATTCCCAGTCACACTGATAACTCAGAGTTCATAAGCCTTAACAGATCAAATGTGAAGTGGAGGAAGATTCTGGGAAGATGACAGAGTAGGAAGCACCAGGAATCTGTCTCCCCACCTAGACAACAATTGCACTGGCAGAATCTGTCTGATGTAAAGATTTTGGAACTCTGGAGTCTGTTGAGGCCTGGCAACTTCCAGGGTAGGTGGGGATAGTAAATTGAAGTCAATTTCAGCTCTTAGCACAATAGCAGTTACCCTCCCATGATCTCCAGCCATAAGGCAGCAGCTCAAGTTTTCTGGAGCACATGGAGCACAGAGTAGCTGGGATGGGGGGAAAAAAGACTGTCCCTGAACATTGGGGTCAGTGCACTGATTGCTGCTTCTGATCACTGATGTGCAGACAAAGAGGTGGGCAGCCATTGTCTCACCTCTTCCCATTGTTGCAAATCCCTCCCCCTCTGGCTGAAGTGACTTCCAGGGGGGATTTAAAGGACCAGCAACCTTTTTGCCCCCTCTTAATTTTTCGCATTTTCCCCTTTCAGAGGCTAGACATTAAAGGCTAGGACATTAAAAAACAAGTGCATATACAGAGAAAATTAGAAAGTGACACTTGCCAAGGAAAGGCTCACAAAAGACCTGAAAAAACATTAAATTTACACTTCAGACTAATCCTCAGCACAGAGACAGCCTACAACAATCAAAAAATCAAAAACAAAAACAGTAACAAAAACCACCAAACCCTTGGAAAGGGGAGAAAATAATTTCTAGAGTTAATACATTATTAGATTCAAATGGCCAGTTTTCAACAATAAAAAAATCACAAGGCATACAAAGAAACAGGAAAGCATGGCCCATTCAAAGGGAAAAAATCAACAGAATCTGTCATGAGAAAATTAATGGCAAATGTATTAAATAAAGACTTTAAAACAATCATCTTCAGGATGCTCAAAGAACTAAAGGAAGATAAGGAGGAATCAAGAAAACTATGTGTGAACAAAACAGAAATATTGATAGAGAGGAAACCTAAAAAGAAATCCTGGAGCTGAAAAGCACAGTAACTGAAATGAAAATTTCACTAGATGGGTTCAAGAGCTGATATGAGTGGGCAGAAGGAAGAATCAGTGAACTTTAAGAAAGGACAATGGAAATTATCAAGGCTGAGGAAGAGAAAGAAAAAAAGATTGAAGAAAAGCGAACAGAGCCTAAGGAATCTGTGGGTCACCATCAAGTGGGCCAACATACACATCATGGAAGTCCCAGGAGGAGAAGCCAGAGAGAAAAAGAATATTAGAAGAAATAATGGCTGAAAACTTCCTAAATTTGATCAAACACATGAACATAAACATCCAAGAAGCTCAACAAATTCCAAGTAAGATGAACTTAAAAGAGACCCATACCTAGACACATTGTAATCATATTTTCAAAAGACAAAGAGGGAATCTTGAAAACAGCAAGAGAGAGGTGATTTCTCATCAGAAAATTTGAAGGCCTGAAGACAATGGGCCAATAAAGTCAAAGTTTTCAAACTTTGAGGAAAAAAAAAAAGAGTCCTCTATTCAGCAAAACTCTTTCAAAAGTGAGGGAGAAATTCATATATTCCCAGATAAACAAAAGCTGAGGAAGTTCCTAACCATTAAGACCTGCCCTGCAAGAAATACTCAAGGGAGTCTTGCCAGGTGAAATGAAAAGACACTAGACAGTACCTTGAAGCCATATGGAGAAATAAATATCTCACTAAAGGTAAATAAATGGGTAGTAATAAAAGATAGTATTATTATAACAATTGTTTGTAACAATACTTTTTGTTTCCTACATGATTGAAAGAAAAAACATTTATTAATGTAAAAGTTTTTGTTACTGTAACTTTGGTTTGTAACTCCCAAGTCTTGTTTTCTACACACTTTGGGAGACTAATACACTTATAAGAATGATTATATATTTGGGCACACAATGTATAAAGTGATTTTATGACATCAAAAACCAAAAGGGTGTGGACAGAGAGCTGTAAAGGAGCAGTTTTTGGTATGTTATTGAAGTTAAGCTAGTATAAATTCAACTTAGAATATTATAACTTTGTGTTAAATGTAATCCCCAGGGAAACCGAAAAGAAAATAGCTATAGAATATACACAAAAGGAAATAAGAAATTTAAACATTTCACTATAAAAAGTCAACTAAACACAAAAGAAGAAATGAATGCAGGAAATGAGGGACAAAAACTGGATGCTTATAGGGCATATAGAAAACCAACAACACAATGACAGAAGTAAGTCTTCCTTGTCAGAAATTACTTTAAATGTAAATGGATTAAACTCTCTAATCAAAAGATGGAGACCCGCAGAATGAATGACAACAAATCAATTATATGCTGCCTACAAGAGACTCACTTGAGATCCAAAGACACAAGTTGAAAGTGAAAAGATGGAAAAATAAATTACATGTAATTAGTAATCATAAGAAAACAGGAGTGGCTATCCTAATACCGTATTTCCCTGAAAATAAGACCTAACTGGAAAATAAGCCCTAGCATGAGTTTTCAGGATTCTCATAATATAAGAATACCCCAAAAATAAGCCCCAGTTAAGATCGTCAGCCAGATGGACGTATTTAGTACGTCGGTTCCAACAAACAATGGACGTATTGAATTATAACAATATATAATTAAATATAAATAATATTGACATTAATACTTAAAATAAGTGATAAAATAAATTATAATTAAGTATTTGTAAATACCCAAGTGGGCGCCTTTGGACGAGAGGTAAACGTCTATGTAAACAGATGAACTACAGACTTATTGCTGAATGACCAATCCAAGTACAGACTCAACGCACCAATAACGTGAGCACTTGATAACGAATGTACGTGGTTGTGTCTAATATGAATTTTCATAGTTCAATACGTCGTGCGTTGTAAAGGAAGTACTTAATGCATTCATGTGAAATAAAGAAACGTTTTCTGAATTTTGGTGCCTGCAATATTCCATCGCTTTTGTGTGGACCATCATTCTTAACTGTCATCATTTTTGTTGCCACTCCTGTCTCATATATCTTCAAATAACATTTGACTTAATGGTAGATTTAAACCCCCAGACAAGTGGAGTGCAAAAAGAAAGAGCTATTCCATCGAATACAAGAAAGGAATTGTGGAGGACCCCTGGGGCAAAAATCTTACGGCTTTCTGCAGAGAAGAAGTTGGATCTTTGAATGGTCCGAAAATGGCGAGCAGAGCACGATAACCTCAGTCAACAGGTGAACGAGGGAAATACTAAGAAGCACAAGTGTGGATCAGACCGGCAACCATTATTTCCTGAGCTGGAAGACATCATCTGTGAATGGATTGCTGACAGGAGAGCAAAGGCTTTGCTTGTGTGCAGAGCTGATAGTCAAGCCTTTGCCCTTGCAATGGCAGCACAGTTAGAAATATCTCCAGAAGAATTCAAAGCATCACAACACTGGCTGGATGGCTTCCTTCAGCAATATGAACTGTCTCTAAGATCAACAACACTGTTCAAGCTGGAAGATACTGAAGTTATTAAATGTGTACTTGCATTTAAGTCCTTTGTTGATGGCATCAACTTTTCTAAGTATCAGCTTTCCAACATGACTGCTGTGGACGAAACTGCAGTGTTTATGGGCCAAAGATCTCAAACGACAATTGATCAGAGGGGTGCCTCGTCAATCTGCATTCCCTCCACTGGTTACGAAAGGGCACGTGTTACCTGTATTTTGGCAATTTGTCTGGATGGAAAGAAAGCCCCACCGCTAATCATCACTAAGGGCAAGAAAGATAAGGTTGAACGTCTTTCCGGCATTTAGGTTCTTGAAACTGAAAAAGCCTGTGGTGCACACAGCAGTTATAAGGAAGTGGGTTGATTTAATGCTGCCACTTGTTTTGCAAGGTGGCCAAAGAGGTCTGCTAGTCTGGGTTTCAGCCAGCACTTACCGTGCTAAAGACATGAAGAACTTCCTTGCAGAGAGAAGAATAGATGAAATAATGATTCCCACAGGAATGACTGCCTATCTCCAGACTCTTGATACTGCAATAAACAAGCCATTCAATGACCACTTGCTCATGGAAATCAATGACTACATTGAAAATAGAATGGAGAGAAATCAGGGTGGAAACTTTGTGAAGCCTAGCCTGCAAGAGGTCGTGACTTGGGTGAAGAATTCATGGGATAAAATCACTGACAGCTGTGTTGCCAATGCACTACGAGCAGGCTGCATGGACAAGAAGTGCTCGTTTAAGGAGAGCTCTATTGCTGGGCATGAGAGATTGAGGCCAATGGTTCTACAGGAAATGGAGTCACAAGAAATTCAAGGCGGAATTCGGGGTTTGGAGATTTATGATGATATTCCAGAAGATGACATGACTGTACTTGAATAAATGTAGATCTTTGTACATGAATAAATGAATAAATGTAGATTGTTGTACATGAAAAAATAAGATATCCCCTGAAAATAAGCCCTAATAAGTCTTTTGGGGCAAAAATTAATATAAGACCTGGTCTTTTTTTCAGGGAAATGTGGTATCAGACAAAATAGACGTTAAATCAAAACAGGCTGCAAGAAAAAGAAGGACATTATATATTAATAAAAGTTTCAATGCAGCAAGAAGACATAACAATTATAACACTTAGGCACCTAAGGACAGACCATCAAAATATATGAAGCAAAAATGGACAGAATTGAAAGGAGAAATAGACAATTTTACAATAACAGTTGGAGAATTTGATACCCCACTCACAAGAATGGATAGAACAACCAGACAAAAGATAAATAAGGAAACAGGACTTAAACAACACAATAAACCATTTGATCTAACAGATATTTACAGAACACCACCCGAAAACAGCATGATATACATTCTTCTTGAGTGCACATGGGACATTTTCCAAGATAGACCATAAATTAGGCCAAAAATTAAGTCTCAATAGATTTTAAAAAGGTAAGTGTCAGAGTATCTTCTTTGACCAAAACAAGATGAATTAGAAATCAATAACATAAAACTGGAAAATTAAAAAATTGTGAAATTTAAGCAAGCAACCCATGGATCAAAGAAGAAATCATAAGGGAAACTAGAAATACTTAAAGATAAATGAAAATGAAAATAACATACCAAAACTTATGAGATGCTGTAAAAGTGGTACTAAATGGGAAATATATAGCTATAAATGAATATATTAAAAAACAAAAAAGATCTCAAATCAACACCCTAACTTTATAATTTAATGAATGAGAAAAAGAACAAAATAAACCCTGGTAGCAGAAAAGAAGGAAATAATAAAGATGAGAATACAGATAAATGAAATAGAAATAGAAGAACAATACATAAAATCAATGAAACCAAAAGTTGGTTCTTTGAAAAGATAAACAAAATTGACATAATTTTAGCTACATAGACTTGAAAACAAAACAACAATAAAAGAGAAGATTGACATTACTAAAATCAGAAGTACAAGTAGGGACATTACTACCAATTCTACAGAAATACAAAGAATCATAAGAAACCACTATACACAATTGCACGCCAAAAAATTGGATAACCTAGAAGAAATGGAAAGATTCCTAAAACATACAACCTACCAAGACTGAATCAGGAAGAAATAGAAAATTTGAACAGACCAATTAATAGTAAGGAGATTGAATCAGAAATAATAATTGAGAAAATCTAATGAAGAAAAGCCCAGGAACAAATGACTTCACTGGTAAATTTTAACAAGCATTTAAGAAGAATTAATGCCCATCCTTCTCAAACTCTTCCAAAAAAACTAAGAGGAGGGAACACTGCCAAACTTTATGAGGCCAGCATTACCCTGATACCAAAGCCAGACAAGGACACTACAAGAAAACTACAGGCCCTAGATGAATGTAGATCCAAAAATTCTCAATAAAAAGCTAGAAAGCCAAATTCAACAGCACATTAAAAGTATCATTCAGCACGATCAAATGAGATTTAATCCAGGGATGCAAGGATGGTTCAACATACACAAATCAAACAACAGTGTGGTACTGGTATAAAAATAGATACATGTACCAATGGAACAGAATTGAGAGCCTAGAAATAAAGCCAGGTATATACAGCAAACTAATACTTGACAAGGGAACCAAGAATATTCAATGGAGAAGAAACAGTCTCTTCAATAAATGGTGCTGGGAAAATTAGATATTCATATGTAAGAGAATGACATTAGACCCCTATCTCACACCACTCACAAAAACTAATTCAAAATGGATTAAAGATTTAAATGTAAGAACAGAAACCATAGGACTCATAGAAGAAAACATAGGAAAAAGCTCATTGACATGGGTCTTGGCGATGATTTTTTGGGATTTGACATCTAAACCACAAACAACAAAATCAAAAATAAACAAGCAGGACTACATTAATTTTTTTTTAAACTTATTGGGGTGACAATTGTTAGTAAAATTACATAGATTTCAGGTGTACAATTCTGTATTACATCATCTATAAATCCCATTGTGTGTTCACCACCCAGAGTCAGTTCTCCTTCCATCACCATATATTTGATCCCCCTTACCGTCATCTCCCACCCCCCACCCCCCTTACCCTCTGGTAACCACTAAACTATTGTCTGTGTCTATGAGTTGCTGTTTCTCATTTGTTTGTCTTGTTCTTTTGTCTTGTTTCTCATTTGTTTGTTTATATATCACATATCAGTGAAATCACATGGTTCGCTGCTTTTTCTGTCTGACTTATTTCGCTCAGCGTTACACTCTCAAGATCCATCCTTGTTGTCACAAATGTTCCTATATCATCTTTTCTTACCACCGAATAGTATTCCATTGTGTATATATACCACAACTTCTTTATCCATTCACCTATCGAAGGACATTTTGGTTGTTTCCATGCTTGGCCACCGTAAACAAAGCTGCAATGAACATTGGAGCACACGTGTCTTTATGTATAAATGTTTTCAGATTTTTTGGGTAGACACCCAGGAGAGGGATTGCTGGGTCATATGGTAATTCTATTCATAATTTTTTGAGGAACCTCCACACTGCCTTCAGGACTACATTAAATTAAAATGCTTTTGCACAGCAAAAGAAATGATCAACAAAATGAAAAGACAACCTATGGAATGGGGGGAAATATTTGCGAATCACATAGTGAATAAGGATTAATATAAACAATACATAACTCATACAATTCAATAGCAAAAAAAAGAACCCCAAACAACCTGATTTAAAAATGGACAGATGATCCGAATAGATATTTGTCCAAAGAAGACATCCAGATGGCCAACATGAAAAGGTGCTCAACATCATTAATCATCAGGGAAATGCAAATTAAAACCACAACGAAATATCACCTCACACCTGTTTGAATGGCTATTATCAAAAAGACAAGAGATAATGACTGTTGGTGATGACATTGAGAAAAGGGAACCCTGTACACTGTTGGTAGGACTGTAAACTGGTGCAGCCACTACGGAAAAAATACAGAAGTTGCCTAAAAGTTAAAAATAGAACTATCATATGATGCAGCAATACCACTTCTGGGAATATATCCAAAGGAAATGCAAATACTATGTCAAAGAGACATCTGCATCCCCATGTTTATATATAGCAGTATTATTTACAATAGCCAAGACATGGAAACAATCTAAGTGTCCATCGGTGGATGGGTCGGTGGACGAATGGACGGACAGATGGAGGAAGAAGTAGTGGCATATATACACATACATACATATATATATAATTCAGCCATAAAAAAAAGAAGGAAATCCTACCATTTGTGATAACCTGGATGTACCTTGAGGGCATTATGCTAAGTGAAATAAGTCAGACAGAGGAAGACAAATACTGTATGATCACTTATATATGGAATCTTTGGGGGGGTGGGCGGAACCTCATAGAAAAAGAGATCAGATTTGTTACCAGAAGTGGGGTTGGGGGAATTTGATGAAAGTGGTCAAAAAGTACAAACTTCCAATTATAAGATAAACAGTACTGGGGATATAATATACAACATGGTAATTACAGTTAACACTGCTGTATAATATATTTGGAAGTTGTTAAAAGAGTAGATCCTAAGAGTTCTCATCACAATGAAACAAACTTTTTTAAAATTTTTTTTGTATCTATATGATATGATGGATGTTAAGTAAACTTACTGTGGTGATCGTTTCACAGTATGTGAAACCCAAGTCATGCTGTACACCTTAAACTTACACAGTATTACACATTTCAATAACATAGGAAAATAAGAAAAAAAGACATTATCCACAGAGTAAAAAGACAACCCACAGGATGGGAAACAATATTTGTAAATCATATATCTGAGGAGAGCTTAATATTCAGAATATATAAAGCACTCCTAAAACTCAACAGCAAACAACTGATTCAAAAATGGGCAAAGAACTTGAACAAACATTTGTCCAGAGATGATACATAATGTCTAAGAAACACATGAAAAGATGCTCAGCATCACTAATCATTAGGGAAATGTAAATCAAAACTACAATGAGACATCACCTCACACCCATTAGGATGGCTATTAATAAAAAAAAACACCACAAGTGTTGGCAAGAATATGGAGAAACTGGACCCCTGTGCACTGTTGGTGGGAATGTAAATGGTACAGCTTCTGAAGAAAATGTTGTGGCATTTCCTCAAAAAATTAAAAGTAGAATTACCATATGATCCAGCAATTCTGCTTCTGAGTATCTACCCAAATGACTTGAAAGCAGGATTTGAAGAGATATTTGTACATCCGTGTTCACAATAGCTAACAGGGGGAAGCAATCCAAGTGTCCATCAACTGATGAAAGGATAAGCAACATGTGGTCTATCCACACGATGGAATATTATTCAGCCTTAAAAAGGAAGGAAATTCTGCAATGTTACATGGATGGACCTTGAGGACATTGTGTTAAGTGAAATAAGCCAATCACAAAAAGACAAATACTTTATCAGCCAAGACTTCATCAGTCTGAGGAACCCAAAGACCAAGTGGAAAGAGCATGGGATTAGGTCCAGTTCTGCGCTGACAGGAAGTGATTTTGGTCAACTCACTTCCTCCCTCTTGAAACTCAGTTTCCTCACCTGTGAAATAATATTTAACTAGTAAATATTAACTAATAAACTACTATTTATTTAACTTTTACATTTTTAATTGTGGTAAAACAAAAAAATACATGGAAATTTACCATAGTAACCATTTCCAAGTGTACAGTTCAGTATTGTTAAGTATATTCACATTGTTGTGCAACAAATCTCCAAGTTTTTCATCTTGCAAAACTGAAACTCTATGCGCATTAACTAAGAACTTCCGGTTCTCCCCCTTTCTCAGCCCCTGGCAACCACCATTCCACTTTCTGTTTCTATAAATTTGACTGCTTCAGATACCTCATCTAAGTGGAATCGTCCAGCTTATTTCACCTAGCAAAATGCTCTCAATGTTATTCCCTGTTGTAGCATGTGTCAGAATTTCCCTCCTTTGGACACTTGGATTGCTTTCACCTTCGGGCTATTGTAAATAATGCTGCTATGAACACGGGTGTGCAAATATCTCTTTGAGATCTGCTTTAGTTCTTTTGGATATATACCCAGAAGTGGGATTGCTGGATCAGATGGTAGTTTCTATTTTTAATTTTTTTCCTTTAATTATTTTATGAATTTCAATTTTTGCCTCTGCTTAGGAGAGGTGAGTTGTCCTTTGGACGGAGTCCATCTACACCTGCCCTAGACTCTTCTATTGCTAGGTTTTTGCCCAAGATTAGGTTGGCAGTGTGCCCCAAACTCCCAGCCTAGCAAGTCCTTTGGGAAAAGAGAGACTCTTTCCCAGTAATACTAGCAAAAGTCTCAGGCCTGAACCTCATTGGTCTGTCTTGGGTCAGGTGACCATCCCTGAACCAGTCAATGAGACCAGGGAGATATGGCTCTGATTGACCAGCCGTGGCCTGTGGCCACCCATATAGTTACGGATGGATTAAGCTCACCCCAATCACTTGGATCAAAAGATGGAAAGGGGGCTTCCCCCAGGAAAAGCCAGGCTGTTCCCAAGAGAAGGGAGCTGGGATGCTAGGTAAGGATGTAACAACAGGCTGCTACAACAAGTTTTCCTCCAAATTCCAGATTCAGGACTCTTCAAGGCGGGGCTGCCAGCGTCCCTTGCCCTGTGGTGTCTATTTCTCATTTTATCCTCACACAAGCCCTGCGAGATCAGCGCTGCTCGAGGTAAGGGCACTGCGCTTCAGAGACATGAAGTACCGCCCTATCTTTAATTTTTTGAGGAACCTCCATGCTGTTTTCCACAGAGGTTGTTCTATTTTACATTCCTACCAACAGTGCACAAGGGTTCCAATTTCTCCACAACTTGCCAACACTTATTTTCTGGGTGTTTTTAATTTTATTTTATTAGTAGCCACCCTAATGGGTGTGCGGTGGTATGTCAGTGTGGTTTTGACTTGCATTTCCCTAGTGATTAGTGATGCTGAGCCTCTTCTCATGTGCTTGTTGGCCTTTTGTGTATCATCTCTGGAAAAATGTGCGCTCAAGTCTTTTGTCCATTGTCTTTTTATGTAGGTTATTTGATTTTTGCTGTCGAATAATAATAGCTAATATCTATTAAGCTCATGTTATAGTCCAGAAACTATGCTTAGGACAAAACTCAAACAGGTAATAACCCTGGCAGGCTAACAATTTGGTGCCATTTTCAAACCCATAGTCTTTAAATATTTGCTAACCATTTATTTGCAAGGGGGGCTGGAGGCAGGGACAGAGAAAAATGAATTTCCTGTTATTAACAATTATGTACGAATGCAGCATTATTCACAATAGCCAAGACCTGGAAACAACCTAAGTATCCATCAATGGAGGAATGAGTAAAGAAGATGCAACACACACACACACACAGACTGAGTCAGAGAAATATCGTGTGATATCATTCATATCTGGAATCTAAAAGAACCAAATTCACAGAAACAGAGATTAGAATGGTGGTTACCAGGGGCTGAGGGCCCGGGGAATTAGGGAGATGTTGTTAAAGAGTGAAGACTTGCAACTAGAAGATAAAACAGTCCTGGAGATCGAATGCAGTGATTGTAGTCAACACTGTCAGAGTTACTAACAGACCAGATCTTGAATGTCCTCACCACACAAAAGAAATGGTCATTATGTGACATGAGAGAATTATCTAACGCTATGGTGGTAATCAGATTGCAGTGCATAAGTGCATCAAATCAATACATTGTACACTTTAAACTTATACCATGTTATATGTATTGCAATTTTAAAAAGTTATATACAGAAACATTCACTAATTCACTTCTACTGGCTACAGAGTCAATGCCTGAACAAAAGGGATTTTTTAATCTACAATCTTTCCAAATTTTCTGAGATTCTTGTTTTCTCTCCAGTTTTTGTCTCTGATCTTCCAAACCAGATAACTTCTTGGGAGGCATTTTAAAGGACTCAGAATTTTGATAATGAGATGAATCACTCCTTCCCAGTAAATACTACCAGGCCAAGCATTACTCAGTCTCACAATCTCAGCCGAGTACCCCTGCCAACTTTCAGCTGATGGAGACGTAGACTGCTCACAAGTGTTGGAAAACACAAGATATGTGGGTGATTGCAAGCACAGCTTTCCACTTCCTCTTGTGGGTGCAGAATCAATTTGCATTTCAACAATTATATAAGGAGACATCTGCAGAGACCTGAGTTGCCTGACACATACTTTTGATTTATTGAAGTGATTTTTGTAATTAGGAATTATTTGCAACATACAGACAAGGGTAGAAAATAATGATATCCCTGTACCCACCACCAAGCATAAACAGATGTTAACATTTTTGCCATCTTTGTTTTAGAGGTCTCATTTTACAAAATAAAAATGTTCCAAGTCCAACTGAAGTCCTACGTCGTTCCCCCCCCCCCCCTCAGAAGTACCTATTATCCTGGAGTTAGTGCATATCATTCCCATGAATGATTTTGTACTTCTCTTAACTGTGTTTATCTGCAGACAATCTAGCCTGTTGCTTTGGATGTTTGTAAGTTTTGTTTAAACGACGCTATGTGGCCATTTGTCATTCTTTTGGCTGCTCAGTGTCTGAGGCCCCTTTCCAGGAGGAAGAAGAGTCCCCTCTAGCATAAAAACTAAAAGGCCAGTTGCCCATCCTCCCAGCCCGCCTGGCATCTGGGGACAGGCACGTGACGTAGGCTCAGCCGAAGGGCTGGGCTCCACCACAGCTACAGGTTTAGTCCTGGGTCTTGGTTCTTCGGCTCCCCTGTAACTTAGCCAATATCCTCCCAATGAATCCTTTTCGGTTTAAGTCAGAAGGATTTTCTGTTGCTTATGGTTAAGAACCTGGTTGAAAATGATACTTTTGCAACTCGTTTTTTTCAATTGACATTGTTTTTAGATTCAAATGAATATATGTCATTGAAGGGGAGCAGAATATGTCACTCAAAAAGATGCCACTTTGGCATTTTCAGTATTTTGAATTAAATAAAGGTACTTGAGAGACAGCTGGTGCAAGGAGGACACTCTGACCCTCCCTTGCCTCTCTGAACACAGGAGCTAAACCTCCCATGTGAAAGGTGCCCTCCCTGTACCAGGACGATAAACGGCACTCTTATTACAATAACATAAATAATAAAATGAGCACTTTCTTCCCTCCTCGCAAAAATTACCGAGGAGCAACGTGGGAAATGAGGGACAGAAAGATGAAGTCCACTTCCAATGAACCTAGGAGCCCCCTGAAATCCTGAGCTACATACAGCCGAGGTGGGACTGCCAAAAGCAGCAGCAATCAAGAGTTAAAGGGTGACAGCAGAGGGTGCCCAGTGGCTCAGATAATAGTAACAACAACACAACAGCAGTAGCAAATACTTACATCGCATTTACAGTGAAGCCGAGGCTCAGAAAGATTAAGTGACTGCCCAGGTCAGCCAGTTAGGAGGTGGCAGAGGTGGGATTCAAACCTAAGCATCTGGCTCCAGAGTCTGAGCTCTTCATCCCACTGTCCTAGGCAGCCTCTTGTTTCTCTCTCTCTCTCTCTCTCTCTCTCTCTCTCTCTCTCTCTCTCTCTCTCTCTCACACACACGCACACACATGAGAAGCAGCAAAATACATGTCTGGAGAGTGAGGAGCACACCCTCCTGTATAAAAACAAAATCTCTTGTTTGCAGCAAGTAGAACAGATCACGGGCTAGTAGCAGGAACATCCTGGATCTGCTTTGGTCCTACAGGAGAAGGGCTGTTTGAGGCAAGCCACCAGAGGTGGGTTAAAGATGGCTACAATTTCTTTGCCACCCCTCCCACAGGGTGGAGTCTACTTCCCCTCCTTTGAATCGGCAGGCTCTCTGACATGTTTTGATCAATAGACTGTATCAGTAGTGATGATGCTGTGAGACTTTCATGGCTGGTCTTTAAGAGGTCTGCCACTTTCACTTTCACTGCTCGAAACACTCCTTCTTGGAGCCCAGTGGCCATGCTGTAAGGAAGCCCAAGTTGCCACGAGAAAAGGCCCATATTCAAGAGAACTACAGTCACACCAACCACCAGCCATGTGAGCAGAGCATCTTGAAAGTGACGGCCCGAGTTGAGCTTCTGGGTGATTACAAACCCAGACATGACCATGTGAAATATAGTTGAGTCCTACCTAAAAATACAGACATTTGAGTAAATAAATAGTTTCTGCTGTTTTAAGTCAATGTTTTTGGGTGCTTTACAATGCAACTATATATATAAAACTTTTGGTTTCACTGATTTTTCTCTATTGTTCTTCGATTCTCTATTTTATTTATTTCCACTCTGTTTATTATTTCATTCTTCCTGCTTGTTTTGGATGAGTTTGATCTTCTTTTACTAGTTTGCTAAGGTGGAACGTTAAGTTCTGGATTTGAAATCTTCCTTCTCCTTCTCCTTCCCCTTCTCCTTCCCCTTCTCCTTCCCCTTCCCCTTCCCCTTCCCCTCCCCCTTCCCCTCCCCCTCCCCCTCCCCCTCCCCCTCCCCCTCCTCCTTCTCCTCCTCCTCCTCCTTCTCCTTTAAGGAGGGTGCAGCTCACAGTGGCCCATGTGGGGATCAAACCAGCAACCTTGGTGTTATCAGCACCACGCTCTAACCAACTGGGCTAACTGGCCACCACTCTTCTTTTAATATAGGTGTTTACAGTTATAAATTTCCCTCTCAACATTGTGTTCACTGCATTTCATATGCTTTGGTATGTTGTATTTTTGTTTTCATTCATCTCAAAGTATTTTCTAATTTTCGTGGTGATTTCTTCTTTGACCCATTGGTTATTTTGTTTAATTTCCACCTATTTGTGTGTTTTCCAAATTTCCTTCTGTTATTAATTTCTAATTTCATTCACTGTGGTCAGAACACACTTTGTATGATTTCACCTTCAAATTCAGTGAAGCTCGTTTTATGACCTACCATATGATCAGTCCTGGAGAATGTTCCATGTACATTTGAGAATAATGTGTATTCTGCTATTGTTGGATGGTTTGTTTGATAGAGGTCTTTTAGATCAAATAGTTTTACATTTTTGCTCAAGTCTTCTATTTCCTTGTTGCTCTTCTGTCTAGTTGTTCTATCCATTATTTAGAGTGGGGCACTAAAGTCTCCAACTATTATTGTTACATCATCTACTTCTTTCAATTCTATCAGTTTTTCTTTACGTGTTTTGAGGCTCTAGAACATATATAATTATTATGTTTTCTTGATGGATTAACCCATTTTATCATTATAAAGTAACTGTGTCTCAAGTAATAATTTTTGTCTTAAAGTCTATTTTGGCTAATGCTAGTATAGTACTCCAGTGCTCTTTTGGTTGTGGTTTGCATGCTATATCTTTTTCTCCATGCTTTTGTTTTCAACTTATTTGTTTCTGAATTTAAAGGTGTATCTCTTGGAGATAACATACAGTTAGAACATGTCTTTTAATTCATTCTGCCAATCTCTGTCTTTTAATTGGATTGTTTAATCCATTTACATTTAATGTAATTACTAATAAGGTGAGCTTTATATTTTGCTATTTGTTTCCTGTATGTTTTATTTTTTTAATAATTTTTTATTTTTCAATTACAGTTGACATACCATATATATTAGTTTCAGGTGTACAACATAGTAATTAAACATTTAAATAACTTACAAAGTGATCACTACAATAAATATAGTACCCATCTGACACCACACATATTTATTACAACATTGTTGACTACATTCTTTATGCTATATTTTACATCCCCATGACTATTTTGTAACAACCAATTTGTTCCACTTAATCCCTTCCCTGCTTCACCCATCCCCTAAACCCCTCCCATTTGGCAACCATCCCTGTATCTATGAGTTTCTTTCTGTTTTGTTTGTTCATTTATTTTGTTCTTTATATTCCATATAAGTGAAATCATAAGGCATTTGTCTTTTTCTGACTTACTCCACTCCACCCTAGGGTCCATCCATGTTCTTCCAGATGGCAAGATTTGACTCTTTTTTGTTCCAACTTATACATAATTTGTTATTATATTTTGTTCGGGATTACAAGCCACCAGGAGGTCAACAACACAACAACAAGCATAAAATAGAGGGAAAAGGGGCCAAGCTGCTGAATGTTACCAGCTTGTCTGTTGGGTAAATGGCTCCAGGCCTTTGGAGAATCTGGAGCAGCACAATGAAACCAAACAGAGGTCCTTTGGTCTGCAGAGTAGACATCACCCTCCTGCAGGAGGACAAAGTTGAGGAAGTGGGAAGGTTCCATTTTTTTTTAAATGTCTGAGTAATATTCCATTCTATGTATGTACCACCTCTTCTTTATCCTTTGAGGGACACCCAGGCTGCCTCCATATCTTGGCTGTTGTAAATAATTCTGCAATGAACATATAGATGTACATGTTCCTTTGAAATAGTGTTTTGGGTTTTTTTCAGATAAATACCATGAATTGGGACTACTAGGTCCTTCGTTGTCTCTTTCTAGCCTTTGTTTTAAAGTCTATTTTGTCTGGTGTAAGTATTACTACCTGAGCTTTTTTTCATTTCCATTTTCATGAAATATCTTTTTCCATCCCTTACTTTCAATCTGTGTGTATCTTTCAATCTGAAGTGAGTCTCTTGTAGGCAGCATATGTAAGGGTTTTCTTTTCTTATCCATTCAGCCACCCTGTGTCTTTTGATTGGAGCATTTCATCCATTTACATTGAAAGTAATTGTTGATAGATATGTAGTTATTGCCATTTTATTACCCATATTTTTATCTTTCCTCTTCTTCTTTTTCTTAAAAAAGTCCTTCTAAAATTTATTATACTGAATTGGTTGTGATGAACTCCTTTAGCTTTTTCTTGTCTGGGAAGCTCTTTCTCTGTCCTTGATGATAAACGATAGCTTTGCTGGGTAGAGTAGTCTTGGTTGTAGGTCTTTGCCGTTCACCAATTTGAATATTTCGTGCCAAGCCCCTCTGGCCTGCAAAGTTTCTGTTGAAAAATCAGCTGACAGTCTTATGGATGCTCTGCCTTTCTCTTGCTGCTTTTAAGGTTTTTCTGTTTGTCTTTAACCTTTGGCATTTAATTATGATGTGTCTTGGTGTTTTGTTTGGGTTCATCTTGTTTGGGACTCTCTGGGCTTCCTTGGCTTGTATGTCTATTTCCTTTGCCAGATTAGGGAAGTTTTCTGACATTATTTCTTCAAATAGGTTTTCGATTCCTTGCTCTCTCTCTTCTCCTTCTGGTACCCCTATGATGCGAATGTTGGTACACTTGATATTGTCCCAGAGGCCCCATAAACTATCGTCACTTTTTTGGATTCTTTTATCTCTTTGCTGTTCTGATGTTTTCTGATACCATATCTTCTAAATCACTGATTCAATTCTCTGCTTCATCTAATCTACTGTTGATTCCCTCTAATGTATCCCTTATTTCAGTTATTGTATTATTCATTTCTGACTGGTTCTTTTTTATGTTTTCTATCTCCATTTTTATGTTTCCTATCTCTTTCTCGAAGTTCTCCGTTAGATCACTGAGCATCCTTATAATCAGTGTTTTGAACTCTGCATCTCGTAGACTGCTTGTCTCCATTTTGTTTAGTTCTTTTCCTGGAGCTTTGTTCTGTTCTTTCATTTGGGGTGCTTCTTTGTCTCCCCATTGTGGTGCCCCCTGTGTTTGTTTCTATATATTAGGTAGAGATGCCATGTCTCCTGATCTTGGTAGAGTGTCCTTATGTAATAGTGTGTTATGGGGCCCATTGGTTCAGTGGCGCAGTCTCCCTGATTACCTGAGCTGGGTGCTCCAGGTTTGTCCCTTGTGTGGGTTGTGTGTGTCCTCATGTTGTAGTTGAGCCTTAGTCGCTGTTTGCTCATCAATGAGAGGGATTGACCCTCAGGCTGATTGGTTGTGAGGACTGGCCATGACTGCAGTGGAGGAGTTGACCCTATGGAGCAGGATTTGCTTTAACAGGGCTCTGATGCCCGCTCAGTCCATCTTTTGGATATGTCATCCTCAGAGACAGCCAGATGATTCTCCATCTTGGTCCAAAGCTGGCCACCAGGCATGCCAGCCCCAGGGCTTCCTGGGAGGGGCCTCACTGCAGGCCAAGTTCAGTTGCAGCCTGTGCCCTGCCCACAGCCACCTGGAATGAGCTGAAAAGATGTCTGCCACCTGCACTGGGCTTGGAGGTGCCTGGGAGAGGCAAAGCCTTCGAACTGAGGCTGGCTGCCTGTAGTGCTGGGCTTGGGGTGACTTAGCAAGAGGTATAGGGCATACTGAGGCCAGATGCTGCTTGTTTGAGGTTTGTGAATCTTTGAGAGATTTTTAGGAAAATCCGCAGCATGAGCCAGGACAGGTCGTTTGTATGGAAAAGCCACTGGAAGTAGCTTGGTAGTGCCCACAAGTTGGGTGGGGCAGCATCTCAAGGAATCACCAAGGCAAGGTGAAGTGTTAACCATGTTAATGGAGACTCAGATATGGAGGATGCATCTGTCTGCGCACTGGGAAGCAGGGAGGGCTTAACAAAGAAACAACAGTTTCTGCCAGCAATTCTGTCTGGGAGAAAGCTCACCCTACAGCCAGACAACTCAGTTTGTCCCCATATGTCCCTGGCATACTTCATGCAGCTGCTCCAACGCTGGTGCTCAGAGTGAGTGAGTCCATCAGCAAGTAAGTCTGTGCACAGGCCCTTTAAGTGGAGCACCTGGGATTCCAGCCGCCCTCCATCTCACTCAGCCATCATCTCAGCCAGAAGTTGTGGTGACTTCTCTTCCCAGCAGTGGAACCCTGGGCTGGGGAGCCTGGTGTGGGGCTGGAACCCCTCACTTCTCAGGGGGAACTTCCACAACCAAGACATCCCTCCTAATTTTTAACCACCACACAAGGGTGTGCAACTAGTCCGTTCCATGTCTCTGCCCCTCCTACCTGGCTTCTCTGTATGTCCTTAGTTGCAGGACTTCTGCTCAACTAGACTTCAGGTAATGTTCAATGATGGTTGTTCTGTAGTTTAGTTGTAATTTTGATGTGGTCATGAGAGGAGGCAACCACATCATTTAACTACTCCACCATCTTTACTGGAAATCCTGTTTTCTGCCTGACTTTTTTGTTTCTCTCTTTCTCCATTACTATCTATTTTGTATTAAATAGGTATTTTCTACTATAACATTTTAATTCATATATATATATATATATATATATATATATATATATATATAAATTAGTTATTTAGTGGTTGTCATGAGGATTACAATTAACATCTTCACTTATATATAACTAATATAGTTCAGATTAATACCAACTTAATTTCAATAGTATACAAAATTTGATCCTATATAGCTCTATTCCCTCCCCCTTCCATTGTGCTGTTTTGCCATACAAATTACATCATTATACACTGTGTGCCCATCAACACAAATATATAATTAATGCTTTATGAAGTTAATTTTAAAACCTATAAAGAAAAAAAGAGCTATGAACAAGAATATATATTGCTGTCTTTTATGTTTACCTATCTAATTTTACCAGTTTTATTTATTTCTTCATGCAGATTTTGAGTTACTATTTAGTGTCCTTTTATTTCAGCTAAAGAACCATTTTTAGTAAATCTTGTAAGACAGGTCTGCTAGTGATAAATTCTCTGTTTTGGTTTATCTGGGAATCTCTTCATTTCTTCTTTATTTTTGAAGGATAGTTTTGTTAAACATAAAATTTTCAGTTGTCAGGGATTTTTTTTTTCAGCATTTTGAATATGTCATCCCTCTGCCTTCAGTCCTCCATAGTTTCTAACGAGAAATTATCTGTCAATCTCATTGAGGATCCCCGCATATGATGAGTCGCTTCTCTCCTGCTAATTTCAAAATTCTCTCTTTGGCTTTGAGTTTCAACAGTTTCATTATGATGTATCTAGGCGTGAATATCTTTGAGTTTATCCAGCTTCAATAAAAGATTAATGTTATTCGTCAAATTTGGGGAGTTTTTGCTCATTATTTCTTCAAATATTCTTTGTGTCCCTCTCTCTCCTCTCTCCTTCTGTGACTCTGATTCTATGTAATATGCTGGTATTCTTAATGATGTGCTACAAATCTCTCAGGCTTTGTTCATTCCTCTTTCTGTTCCTCACACTGGAAAATCTCAATTGAACTATCTTCAAGTTTGCTGATTCTTTCTTTTGCCTACTCAAATATGTTCTTGAGCCCTTCTAGTGACTTTTTCATTTCAATTATACTTGTCAACTCCAGAATTTCTATTTGGCTCTCTATTATAATTTGTATCTTTGTTTATATTCTCTATTTAGTGAGACATTGTTCTCAGGCTTTCACTTGGTCCTTTTTTTTTTCCAGTTTTTTTAAGTTCATGTTTTTAAAATTGAGGTATAATTAACATATAACATTATATTAGTTTCAGGTGTACAACATGATAATTTGATGTCTGTATATACAGTTGTCCCCTGAACAACATGGGTTTGAGATGTGTAGGTCCACTTATATGCAGATTTTTAATTTTTTTCCTTAAATGTGACAACTCTGGAAATCAGGTTATCCCCCTCCCTGTAGTTTGTTACAATTGCTGTTTGCTGTTGTTGCTGTTGTTTGTTTAGTGGCAATTCTGAACTAATTATGTGAAGTCTATATTCTTGTTGTGTGTGGCCATTGAAGTTTCTTCTTGATTAGCCTAGCGGTCAGCTAATGAGTTCACAGAACTTTCTTTTTTTTTCCCTTTTTTTTTTTAAGGAGGGCACAGCTCACAGTCGCCCATGTGAGGATCGAACCAGCAACCCTGGTGCTACCAGCACCACGCTCTAACCAACTGAGCTAACTGGCCGCCCTCACAGAAATTTTCTTAATCTCTTGGAATCAATAAGCCTCTCATGGTCTTTGCCAAGATATATGTGAACAAGAGTTATATATAACCCAAGGGGCTCTGGGTTCGTGTTGGGACATATGCCTTCAACAATCAGCCTGGCAGCTGACGACTCTGCCTTAGCTGTTGATCCCTCCTTGCATGGGGCCTCAAGGTCAGTTAGAGGTAAGAATTTAGGAACTTCTCATGTCTTTCCTTAGCATGCATATAGCTCTGGGCATGCTCACCACCCTGCACATGCATGTGGCCTTCTAGATTACCAGAAATATGTCAGAGCTTTTCAAGACACATAAGGACACCTCATCTGCCATCTTTTCCTTTTAAGATTTATACATAGTCTATCATGTGTTCCAACTGCTATCCACTGCCTCAGGAAGCCACAAAGTTAAAAAATTGCCTTTAATTGGTTTTCATGAAACATCCCCATCCCCACCTGCACCAGGAAAAGGCTTTATGTGAACTCTGAAATGGGTGAAATACAGATATTCTTACAAGTAGGGTCTTCCAGGGAGCTACTACACAGGTCAAATAATGATAATCCTGTGAGAATGAGGCTGTAAAGAAACTCCAGCCCCATTCTTCTCCCTTCAGTGGTCATCATGCTGCTGTCTTTCACTGTGAGTGCAGTTGGTTTTCAGAGCTACTGTAGAGTGAAAGAGCATGGGATGGCACTAGGGGTAAGTTAAAACACTGAAAATTTCAGAAGGTTATGGGAATATGGCAGGGTAGGATGCACCAGTAATAGATCTCACTATATACACAAAAATTGCACTGCTAAAATTTATCTGATGTAACTATTTTTGAACTCTGGAATCTGTTGAAGGCTAGAAACTTCCAGGGGAAGCCATGAATGGTAAGCTACAGTTAATTTCAATTTCAGCTCTTATCACAGTAGCAGCTACCCATCTCCCACCCCAACCATGTGGAGGAAGCAAGTTTTCCTGGAGTAGCTACATATAGCCTGTGGGAGCTACAGTGGGCAAAAAGGACTCTATCCTCCAAATATTAAGTATCTGCATTGTGATTGCTGATTGCTTCTTCTGATCACAGAGATGCAAACAAAGAGGCAGGCAGCCTTTTTTATTGCACAACCCCCAATTGCACAACCTCCACCTCTAGATCAAGTGACGCCAAGAGGGCCAGTACACTTCACCCCTTCTTTTTTCACTTTTTCTCCTTTTGAGATCCAGATAGTAAAGACTAGCACATTCAAAAACAAATGCATACATCAGAAAGTTTAGAAAGCTACTGCACATGCCCAGGGAAAGACTCAGAAAACACGTGAAAGACATGAACTTTACACCCCAGGCTGGTCCACAGCACACAAACAGGCTACAACAAATACAAAAAAACATCAAACCTTCTTGATGGGGGACATAAAGATTCCCAAAGTTAATACCACAGTATTTGACTCAAATGGCCAGTGTCCAACAAAATCTCACAGGCATGTAGAAACAGGCAAGTAGGGTCCATTCAAAGGGGGGGAAATAATTAAACAATATCTTTCCCTGTAAAAAATCTAGTGGCATATATCTCAAAGTTTTAAAACAACTGTCTTAAAGTTACTCAAAGAACAAAAGAAACCTGTGGATAAAGTCAAGACAATTACCTGTGAACAAACTGGAAATATCCATAAAGAGATTTTTTTTTAAAAAATTTAAACTAAAAAAACACCAAAAAGAAATTCTAGAGCTAAAAGGAACAATAACTGAAATTTTAAAATTCACTAGATGGATTCAAAGGCAGACATAAGTAGGGAGAAGGAAGAATCAGCAAACTTCAAGATAAGACAATGAAAATTGTTGAGGCTGAGAAACAGAAAGAAAAAAGATTAAAGAAAAGTGAAGAGAGCCTACGGGATCTTTGGGGCACCATTAAGTGACCCAACATATACATCGTGAGAGTCCAGAAAAAGAAGAGAGACACAGGAAGAGAGATAATATTTGAAGAAATAATAGCTGAAAACTTTACAAGTTTGATGGACAACATGAATATAAACATCGAAGAAGTCCAAGTTAGATGAACTCAGAGACATCCACCCCAAGACACATTATAATCATATTTTCAAGCCAAAGACAAAGAGAAAATCTTGAAAGCAGCAAGAGAGAAGCGAATCATACATGAGATCCTCAAGAGGATTATGAGCAGAGAGCAGATTTCTCATCAGAAGTTGTGAGGGTAGGGGAAAGTGGGCCAATATACTTTGTGTCAAATGGGAAAAACTGTCAACCTAGAATCCTGTATCTAGCCAAATTATCCTCCAAAAGTGAGGGAGAAGTCAAGACATTCCCAGGTAAACAAAAGTTGAAGGAGTTGGGACCACTAGACCTGCCCTGCAAGAAGTGCTGAAAGAAGTCCTATCGGGTGAAATAACAGGACACAAGAGTGTACCTCAAAGCCATGTAGAGATATAAAGATCTCAATAAATGTGACTTTATGGGCAATCATAAAAGTCAGTATTATTGTAAAAATGGTTGCTAATTGTACTTTTTGTTTTTTACATGATTTAAGAAAATAATACGTTTAAAGAGAAAAATAATTACTAATGTAAAAGTTAGTATGATTGTAACCTTTGTTTGTGACTCCAAATCTTATTTTCTACATCATTTGTGAGAGTAATGTATTTTAAAGAATTGTCAGTTTGTATTTTGGGTCATACAATATATAAAGAAATATATTTTTTAAAGATTTTATTGGGGAAGGGGAACAGGACTTTATTGGGGAACAGTGTGTACTTCCAGGACTTTTTTCCAAGTCAAGTTGTTGTCCTTTCAGTCTTAGTTGTGGAGTGCACAGTTCAGCTCCAGATCCAGTTGCCATTGCTAATTGCAGGGGGCGCAGCCCACCATCCCTTGCGGGAGTTGAACCAGCAACCTTGTGGTTGAGAGGACGTGCTCCAACCAACTGAGCCATCCGGGAGCTCAGCAGCAGCTCAGCTCAAGTTGCCGTGTTCAATCTTAGTGGCAGGGGGCAGAGCCTACCATCCCTTGTGGGACTCGAGGAATTGAACTGGCAACCTTGTGGTTGAGAGCCCACTGGCCCATGTGGGAATCGAACCAGCAGCCTTTGGAGTTAAGACCATGGAGCTCTAACCACCTGAGTCATCAAGCCGGCCCAATATATAAAGAAATTTTGTGACATCAACAACGAAAAGGGGGTGGGGACACAGCTGCAAATAGTTTTTGTATGTTGTTGAAGTTGGGTTGTTATAAATGCAAATTAAAATGTTATAACTTTAGGATAGTATATGTAATTGCCATGGTAACCAAAAAAAATAGTTGTAAAATACATACCAAATGATAGTAAGAAGGAATTTAAACATTTCACTACAAAAACAATCAACTAAACACAAACGTATACAGGAATGAAGGAAATAAGGGACCAAAAAAATGTCATAGGGCATACAGAAAACAATTATAGAAGTATGTCCCTCCTCATCCATAATTGCTTTAAATGTAAATAGATTAAAATTTCCAATCAAAAGAAAGAGATTAACAAATAGATAAATACACAGATCTACTATATACTATCTACAAGAAACTCAATTAAAATCAAAAGATATAAACAGGTTGAAAGTGAAAGAATGGAAAAATATATTCCATGCAAATAGTAACCAAAAGAAAGCAGGAGTAGCTACCCTAATATTAGACAATATAGACACTAAATCAAAAAAAGTTTACAAGAGACAAAGGAGGACATTATACAATAATAAAAGGCTCAATATAGTTAGGAGATATAAACATTTATGTACCTAATGAAATAAAATATATGAAACAAAGCCAGACAGAATTGAAAGGAGAAATGGACACATCTACAGTAATAGTTGGAGACTTCATTACTCAACTCATAAGAATGAACAGAAGATAATTAAAGAAATAGGAGACTTAGAATAATCAACTGATTAAATCTAACAAACATATACAGAACACTCTACTCAACAACAGCATAAACATTCTCCTCAAGTGCACATGAGACCTTTTTCAAGATAGACCAAATGTTAGGTCACAAATTAAGTCTCAATAGATTTTAAAAGCTAGATATCATACAAAGTATTTTCTAAAACCACAACAGGATGAAGTTGGAAATCAGTAACATAGAGAAAACTGAAAAATTCATAATATTTGAGGAAATTAAACAACAAACTATTAAACAACCCAGGGATCAAAGAAAAAAAACCACAAGGAAAACTAGAAAATACTTAGAGAGGAATGAAAATGAAATCACAATATACCAAAATTTATGGTACAAGGTCTGACAATTAGTTTCATGAACTCATCCTAGAAAAAAATGCTACATACCTCTTTGTGGAATATCACTATGGTCACCTTCAAAGTACTCCCCATGGGAAGCTATGCACCAAGGCCAGTGCCTAGTACACCCTTCAAAGCAATTTTGGAACTCTTTTTCTGGAATGACCATCAGAGTTGTTGTCGTATTACCCTTGATGTCCTGAATGTCATCAAAATGTCTTCCATTCAATATTTCCTTTACCTTCAGGTAAAGAAAGAAGTCATTGGGGGTCAGATAAGGTGAGTAGGGAGGGTGTTCCAATACAGTGATTTGTTTACTGGCTAAAAACTCCCTCACAAACAGTGCCATGGGAGCTGGTGCATAGTCGTGGTACAAGAGCTCCTTCGGGACCATTTTTGCACGCACCTGTCTCATGCCAAGATTTTCAGTTAAGATTTTCCTGTTTCTCTGTTGATGTTTACTTGGTTTGCTCTGCTTCTAACAGTCAGTCGACAATTTTGATGCACAATTCAATGAATTTTTGCAATGTTTTCATCAGTTCTGCTTGTTACTGGCCGCCCTGACCTCTCTTCATCAGTGATGCGTTCTCTCCCCTCAGAAAAATGTTTAATCCATTTGTATACTGCCATTTTCTTCATGGCATTATCCCCATGAACTTGGAATAACATCTCCCTGATTTCACTTCTACCCTTGCCAAGTTTAACAAGAAATTGAATGTTTGTTCGTTGCTCTAATTCAAGCTCAGACATTCTCGTGATGGCACACAAAACCACTCAAAAACAATAATGAACTCCACTCAGCAAGACACCGCCACACGTCAACATGAACACAGCTGTGAGACACTGATATATCAAGGTTATGAAACCTTACCGAGCTGTTTGTACAGTGCTGCTAATGTAAGCACACGGTGGCAAGTTCGCAAACTTAATTGTCAGACCTTGTACATGGTGAAAGCAGTGCTAAAGGAAAAATTTATAGCTATAAATGCTTTACATTAAAAAAAAAAAAAAAAAAAAAAAAAGATTTTGGTGGCCAGATGGCTCAGGTGGTTAGAGCATGAGCTCTTAATAACAAGGTTGCTGGTTCAATACCCACATGGGATGGTGGCCTGAGCCCTGTGCAACTAAGATTAAAAACAGTGACTGGACTTGGGACTGAGTTACATCCTCCACAACTAGATTGAAGGACAATGACTTGGAGCTGATGGGCCCTGGAAAAACAAACTGTTCCCCAATATTTCCCAATTTTTTTAAAAATTAATAAATAAATAAATTTTTAAAAAGATCTCAAATCAACAACCTAATTTTATGACTTAGGAACTACGAGGTCTGACAATTAAGTTTGCAAACTTGTTGCAACACTATTGCTAATCTTTTTTTGATATCAGAGGGATTATTCATTACGAATTTGTACCAACTGGACAAACAATTAACCAAGTTTACTATTTGGAAATGCTGAAAAGGTTACATGAAAAAGTTAGAAGACCTGAACTTTTCGCCAACAATTCATGACTCTTGCATCATGACAATGCACCAGCTCACACAGCACTGTCTGTGAGGGAGTTTTTAGCCAGTAAACAAATAACTGTATTGAAACACCCTCCCTGTTCACCTGATCTGGCCCCCAGTGACTTCTTTCTTTACCCGAAGATAAAGGAAATACTGAAAGGAAGACATTTTGATCACATTCAGGACATCAAGGGTAATATGATGACAGCTCTGATGGCCATTCCAGAAAAAGAGTTCTAGAATTGAAGGGTGGACTAGACGCTGGCATTGGTGCATAGTTTCCCAAGGGGAGTACTTCAAAGGTGACTGTTATGATATTTAGCAATGAGGTGTGTAGACTTTTTCTAGGATGAGTTCATGAACTTAATTGTCTGACCTCCGTACTCAGTGGTGAAAACTAAAAGCTCTTCCTCTAGATCAGGAACAAGACAAGGATATCCACTCTCAACACTGTTATTCAACATAGAACTGGAAGTCCTTGCCAGAGCAATTAAGCAAGAAAAAGAAATAAAAGGCAACCAAATCAGAAAAGAAGTAAAACTCACTATTTACAGATGACATGATGTTATATACAGGAAGTCCTAGGAGTACAATTCACTACGGCAACACAGGAAGATCCTGAACTCGCCTCCTCCCATGGACACACCAAATCTATGGCTATATATGGAATAATTTTCTCTGACAAAAAATTGGCTAAGCAACTCTTATACAATGGGCAAGTGAGAGAGACCACATCAAGGCATGTAGGAGAAGCTGAGACACTCTTATCATAAACCCCACCCAGGGCGCAGCAACCCACAATTGGACAGGAACTCAAAACCTGGAGCTTCTCCCTGAGGAGTAAAGGGTTTGAAATGCATATCAGGTACCACCCCAACTTTTAAAACCTGCACTTGAGAGATGAGCCCCCAAAACATCTTAACTTTGAAAATCAACAAGGCTCGTGTCCATGAGACCCGCAAGGCTGTAGTGAACTAAGAAACTGCTCCTAAAGGGCTCATGCACTCAGATTCACCCACCCCAGGGTCCTGAGAAAAGGCAGCTAATTGAGAGGTGCCAAGACTTTATGTGAAAGAGGCTCGTTTGCTGGTCTTGGGATATCAGCCTGAGGGGCAGGCATCTGGTTTGGTACATATCTAGGGGGGTGCTGGGGTGCTGTCTAGGGATGGAGGCTGGCAACGCCATCTTTATGCTTCCCCTCTGCCTTGCTCCAGCTGGCAGACGCCATCCTCACACTCTCCCTCTGCCACATCTCAGAGGGCTAGTGTCCCCCAAAGGGAAACTTTTAAACATGACAGTGCCCTAGTTTTATATCTGGTGCCCTGGATTTTTCAGCTCCTGTACAGGGGATGCCCCTTAATCACCTGGCTCTGGAAGTTGGGGCTCTTGTGTTTTGGGGTCCCACGGGATCGTAACAAGTGTGGAGATAGTTCTTGGTAGGCCACAACAGCAGACTGAAACACCTCCCCAGCCTTTCTGTGAAACAGGCCTATTAGCTTGTCCTAGAGCTTTGGCCATAGGGGCAGGCTTCATGTTTTGCACACATTTCAGGGCCTAGAGAACTGCTCTGAGAATCTAGGCCAGGGGATGCCATCTTTGCACAGTGGTATCTCCCAGAAAGGAGCCTATACACTTACCTGGAGTCCCAATTTTTGCAACTGCTTCCCAGGGGACACCTATGGATTTCCTGGCTCTAGTGGCTAACAGGGCTTACACGTGTGGTCCCACAGACTGTCTATATATATACACACACACACACATATATATATATATATATACACACACACACACACACACACACACATATATATATATATATGTGTGTGTGTGTGTATATATATGTACCTATATGTATGTGTGTATGTATATATGTATATGTATGTATATACATATATGTGTGTGTATATACACACACACACACACACACACTAGAAGCTGCTACCTAAGGGTCTGGCATCCAGTCAGCCTGAATCTAGGTTCTGACTGAGATCATTCCATTTGGGACACTGACAAATCTTGGCACACCCTCAAATACTAGCAACTATTAAAAATAAAATAGGTTGCTTGGAAGCTCACAAAGGTTTGAGAGACAATGGAGAGCTAGGGCAGGGTTGAATGATAAGGTTCCTGTCCCACACAAGGCCACTCCTTTAAGACTAGGAGAGGTCGGGGAGGTCCAAGATAGTGGCGGTGTGGGAAAGCACTGAACTCCCTCCCTCCCAAGAGCACACTGGATATACATCTATATAAAGAGCAGTTACTCCTGAGAGACAATGGAGAAATGAATGAACAGCTTCTGAACAACAAATGAGAGAAAGAGCGAGTACAGAAGGCTGGAAAACCACAGGCGCTCTCCTGGTGGTGTGGGGACTCTCTAAGATCAGGGTGCTAGGGAATGCCATTGTGTACACCCCACACCACCTTGGGAGGGTGGGGAGGAGCTCTGTACGGGAGCCTTTGCCTACTCACAGGCGAGCACGGCGCTTTGCAGCCTCACTGCCTGGAACGCATTCCAGGTCTGAACAAAGGAAGCAAGAAGGATCAACAGTGCGTCACCACGTGTACCTGGCCTCCCTGCCCACGCTGCTCCAGCCCAGCCAGCCAGCACCCTCGGTGCCATAAGCACCTGTCTGGCTCCAACCAGCCTGCCAAAACTACCCGACACATGCAGCTTACATAGAGGTTGCTTCTACACAAGACTACTTTTTGTACAACAAACAATGGAGAGAGACCATAGAGAGAAAGCTGCGGTCATGGGAGCTCTCCAGGAACTGTGGCAATTTTCCAGGGTCAGAGGCGCGCCACTGCTATGTACCCCTCCACCTCAATAGCTCTATCCAGACACTCTGGCCTGCCAGCGAAGTTGCCATACCACGTTTCCAGAGATATCACCTGTACCCATTTTGGCGCTGAACAAAGGGAACAAACAGGATCAACAGGGCAAGCCTCTAAGCACCTGGCCTATCTGCCCAGAACCACTCCAGTTCTGTGGGCCAGGCCGCCAGACACCACAGGCTTCCACTAAGCTCCAACTGGCCTGCTGAAACCACCCAGCACTCACAGCCTACATAAAGGTTGCTACTAAACCAACTACTTTTGAAGACTGGGAGAGATAGCCATACTGTCTAATTCATATAAACAAACATAGAAAGTAAAAAAAAATAAAAAATAAAAAAAATGAAAAGACAGAATATCTCTCAAATGAAGGAACAAGAAAAATCCCCAGGAGTTGCAAGTTTGTGAACACAGAGCTATTAGACTGCAAGAGTGGAGCAAGGCCTAAATCAAAGAAACTTGTTTCTTCAAGTTCTTCTGGCAGCGATCCTAACAATGAGGTTGACAAACAGTTAAAGAGGGAAAAGCAAGTTACTCCAGAAAGACCTGTAAAGAAGCAAAAGATTGGAGAAACTTCAAGAGGCCTTTCATCTTTTAAGCAGAGATGATAACATGTTTCAGATTGGGAAAATGAGGTACGTCAGCATTCAAGACTTTAAAGGGAAAGTCCTAATTAATATTAGAGAATATTGGATGGATCCAGAAGGTGAAGTGAAACGAGGAAGAACAGGTTATTTCTTCAAATTCTGAGCAATGGAGCCAGCTGAAGGAACAGATTTCTGATATTGACAATGCAGTAAGAAAACTAAAATCAGAGCCATATAAAACCTGTACTGTCCTAGTTGTTTTAATCTGTCTTTTTACATTGGCTTTTGTTTTCTAAGTGTTGTTTTCAAAGCTATTGTATATTTGGATTGCAGAACAATTTGTAAGAAGAATACTTTTTTAAAATGTGCATTATTAAAAATGTTCTGAGTGAAGAAAAAGAAAAAGAAAAATCCCAGAATAAAACCCTAAAGAAATGGAGATAAGTAATTTGCCTGAAAAAGAATTCAAAGGAATGGTCATAAAGATGCTCACCAAACTTGAGAGTGGAATAGAGGGACTTGGGGAGAACTTCAATAAAGAGTTAGAAAGTATAACAAAGAACAAAGCAGACCTGAAAAACAAAATAACTGAAATTAAAAATACATTAGAAAGACTCAAGAACAGATTAGTTAATACAGAAGAATGGGTCAGCAACCGGAAAGACAGACTAGTGGAAATCAACCAATCAGAACAGCAAAAGGAAAAAGAATTTTAAAATGAGGATAGTTTAAGGGACCTCTGGAAAAACATCAAGTGAGAAAACATTCACATTATAGAGATTCCAGATGGAGAAAAAGAGAGAAAGGAAACTTTATTTGAAGAAATCATTGCTGAAAATGTTCCTAATCTGGAAAGAAAGATATCTAGATCCAGGAAGCACAGAGAGTTCCAAACAAGATGAACACAAAAGATATTGTAATTAAAAACACAAAGTCATATTGTAATTAAAACGGCAAAATGTAAAGGAAAAGAGACAATTTTGAAGGCAGCAAGAATAGAAAACTAGATACATTCAAAGGAAACCCCATAGGGCTATCAGTTAATTTATCAGCAGCAACCACAGGCCAGAGGGAGTGGCAGGGCATCTTTAAAGTGTTCAAAGAAAGAAACCTACAGCCTAAAATGATTTACCAGCAAGGTTATCATTCAGAACTGAAGGAGAGATAAAGAGCATCCTGGATAAGCAAAAACTGAAAGATTTCATCATCATTAAACCAGTTTCACAAAAATGTTAAAGGGCTCTCTTTAAGCAGAAAAGAAAAGGCCATAACCATAAGAAATATGAGAAAGGAAAATATCTCACTAATAAGTATAGCAAATCAGACACTTAAAAAGCTACCACAAAGGTCAAAAGACAAAAGTACCAAACTCAACTGAAATGACAATAAGTAGTTAGGAGATGTGCAAAACAAAATGTCTAAAATATGACATCGAAAACATAAAGCATAGAAGGGAGGTAAAACTGTAGGTCCTTTCAGACTATATTCAAACTTTAATATCTATCAGATAAAAAATAGACTGCTATATATACAGAATGATATACACAAACCTCGTGGTAACCAAAAACCTACAAGATACATAAAGAATAAAGGAACACAAAGAAAATCAGCAAACCACAGGGAAGAGATCAAGAGAAGAAAGGAACAGATAAAAACAACCAAAAACAATGAACAAAATGGCAATAAGTACATATTTATCAATAATTACTTTAGGGGCCGGCCCGGTGGCTCAGGCTGTTAGAGCTCCATGCTCCTAACTCCAAAGGCTGCCGGTTCGATTCCCACATGGGCCAGTGGGCTCTCAACCACAAGGTTGCCAGTTCAATTCCTCGAGTCCCGCAAGGGATGGTGGGCAGCGCCCCTTGCAACTAAAATTGAACACGGCACCTTGAGCTGAGCTGCTGCTGAGCTCCCGAATGGCTCAGTTGGTTGGAGCACATCCTCTCAACCACAAGGTTGCCAGTTCGACTCCCGCAAGGGATGGTGGGCTGCGCCCCCTGCAACTAGCAATGGCAACTGGACTTGGAGCTGAGCTGAGCCCTCCACAACTAAGACTGAAAGGACAACAACTTGAAGCTGAACAGAACCCTCCACAACTAAGATTGAAAGGACAACTTGACTTGGAAAAAGTCCTGAAAGTGCACACTGTTCCCCAATAAAAAGTCCTGTTCCCCTTCCCCAATAAAATATTAAAAAAAAAAAAAATGAAAAAAAATAATAATAATTACTTTAAATGTAAATGTATTAAACACTCCAATAAAAAGACACCGGTGTCTGAATGGATTAAAAAACATGATCCATCTATATGCTGCTTACAAGAGATTCACTTCAAATCAAAAGACACATACAGACTGAACCTGCAGGGAAGGAAAAAGATATTCCATGCAAATAGAAACAAAAAGAAAGCTGGAGTAGCAATACTCATATTAGACAAAATAGACTTTAAAACAAAGAACGTAAAAAAAAAAAGACAAATAAGTACATTACATAATTATACAGGGGTCAATCCAAGAAGAGAATATAACAATCATAAATACTGACACAACCAACATAGGAGCGCATAAGTATATAAAGCAACTATTAATGGACATAAAGGAAGAAAATCACAGTAAAACAACAGTAATAGGGGCTTTTAGTACCCCATTCACATCAATGGGTAGATTATCTAGATAGAAAGTTAATAAGGAAATGATGGCCTTAAATGTCATATTAGGTCATATCAACTTAATACATATTTACAGAACATTTCACCCAAAAACTGCATAATAAACTATTTTTCAAGTGCACGTGCAACATTTCCCAGGATAAATTACATATTAAGCCAAAAAAACAAGTTTCAATAAGTTAAAGAAAATTGAAACCATGTCAAGCATCTTTTTCAACCACAATGGAATGAAACTGAAAATCAAATACAGGAAAAAAACAGAAAAAACACAGATATACGGAGACTAAACAACATGCTACTAAATAACCAATGGTTCAAAGAGGAAATCAAAAAATTACCTTGAGACAAATGAAAATAAAAACACGGGGCCGGCCCGGTGGCTCAGGCGGTTAGAGCTCCGTGCTCCTAACTCCGAAGGCTGCCAGTTCGATTCCCACATGGGCCAGTGGGCTCTCAACCAGGTTGCCAGTTCAATTCCTCGAGTCCCGCAAGGGATGGTGGGCAGCGCCCCCTGCAACTAAAATTGAACACGGCACCTTGAGCTGAGCTGCCGCTGAGCTCCCGGATGGCTCAGTTGGTTGGAGCGCGTCCTCTCAACCACACGGTTGCCGGTTCGACTCCCGCAAGGGATGGTGGGCTGTGCCCCCTGCAACTAGCAACGGCAACTGGACCTGGAGCTGAGCTGCGCCCTCCACAACTAAGACTGAAAGGACAACAACTTGAAGCTGAACAGAACCCCCTACAACTAAGATTGAAAGGACAACAATTTGACCATTGTTCCCCCAATAAAAAAAAACAAAAAAAAACAAACACAATTTTTCAAAATTTATGAGATGCTTCAAAAGCAGTTTTAAGAGGGAAGTTCATAGCTATAGAGGCCTACTTCAAGAAACAATAAAAATCTGATATAAACAATCTAATTTTACACTTAAAGGAACTAGCAAAAGAAGAACAAACAAAATCCAAAGTAAACAGAAGGAAGGAAATAATTAAGATCAAGTGGCAATAAACAGAATTTAAAAAAATAGAAAACGTCAATAAAACTAAACTGGTTCTTTGAAAAGAAACAAAAGTGACAAAGTGTTAGCTAAATTAATCAAGAAAAAAAGAGAGAGCATAAATAAATAAAATCATAAATGACAGAGAAGTAACCACTGACATCACAGAAATACAAAGAATCATAAAAGAACACTATGAACAACTATATGCCAACAAATTTGACAATGTAGAAGAAATGGATACATTTCTAGAAACACATAAACATCCAAGATTGAACCAGGAAGAAACAGAAAATCTAAACAGACTCATTACTAGCCATGAATTTGAAAGCAGTAAACAAAAACTCCCAACAAATAAAAATCCAGGCCTAGGCAGCTTCACAGGTAAATTCTACCAAACATTTAAAGAAGAATTAATACCTATCCTTCTTAAACTGTTTCAAAAAATCAAAGATGAAGAAATGCTTCCCAACTCCTTCTATGAAGCCAGTATTACCCTGATACAAAAACCAGACAAAGACATCACACACACACAAAAAAAAATTAAAAATTAAACAAAATAAAATTACAGGACAATATCCTTGATGAACATAGATGCAAAAATTCTCAGCAAAATAATTAAGAAACCAGATTCAACAACACATAAAAGGATTATACACTAAGACCAAGTGAGATTTATTCCAGGGACACAAGGATGGTTCAACTTCTGTAAATCAGTAAGCATGATACATCGCATTAACAAAATGAAAGATAAAAACCATATGATCATCTCAATAGATACAGGAAAAGCATTTGACAAAATTCAACATCCTTTTATGATAAAAACTCTCAACGAAGTGGGTATAGAAGGAACATACTTCAACATAATAAAGGCTATGTATGACTAACCTACAGCCAATATCCTACTCAATGATGAAAAGCTGAAAGCTTTTCCCCTAAGATCAGAAACAAGACAAGGATGTCCATATCACCACTTCTATTCAACATAGTATTGGAAGTCCTAGATGCAGCAATCACACAAGAGAAAGAAATAAAAGGCATCCAAATAAAAAAGTAAAATTTGCACTATTTGCAGATGACATGATACTATACATAGAAAACCCTAAAGCCTCCTCCAAAAACTATTAGAACTAATAAATTAATTCAATAAACTAGGAGGATGCAAAATAAACATAAAGAAATCTTGTGTTTCTATACACCAATAATGAACAATCAGAAGAAGAAATTAAGAAAACAATCCCATTTACAATTGTATCAAAAAGTGTAAAATACCTAAGAATAAATTTAACCAAAAAAGTGAAAGACCTGTACTCTGAAAATTGTAAGACATCGTAGAAAGAAATTTAAGAGGATACAAATAAACGGAAGGATGTACCATGCTCATGGATTGGAAGGTTTGCTATTGTTAAAATGTCCTCATTACCTAAAGCAATATACAAATTCAATGCAATCCCTATTAAAACACCAATGGCATTTTTCTCAGAACTAGGACAACTAATCCTAAAATTTATATTGAACCACAAAAGACCACACATAACCAAAGAAACAGTGATAAAATAAATAAATAAATAAATAAATAAATAAATAAATAAATAAATAAGTAAAGTGGAAGTTATCATGTTCCCTGACTTCGAACTATACTACAAAACTACAATAATCAAAACAGTAGGGTACTGGCATAAAAACAGATATATAGATCAATGAAATAGAATGAAAGCCCAGAAATAAATTCTTACTTATATAATTAATCTACAGCAAAGGAGGCAAGCACATACAATGGGGTAAAGACAGTCTATTCAATATGTGGTGCCGGGAAAACTGGACAGCTACATGCAAAAAAATAAAACTGGACCACTTTCTTACACATATACAAAATAAAGTCAAATGGATTAAGGACTTAAATGTAAAATCTAAAACAATAAAACTCCTAGAAGAAAACATAGGCAGTAAACTGTTTGACACCGCTGTTAGTAACTTTTTTTTGGATATGTCTCTTTAGGCAAGAACAACAAAAGAAAAAAGTAAACAAATGGGGCTACGTCAAGCTAAAACATTTTTGCACAGTGAAGGAAATGATTAACAGAATGAAAAACTAAGCAACCTACTAAATGGAAGATAGTCACAAGTGATACACCTGATAAGGGGTTAATATTCAACATATATAAGGAACTCATACAACTTAACACCAAAAAGGCAAACAATCCAATTTACAAATGGGCAGAAGCCCTGAATAGACATTTCTCCAAAGAGGATATGCTGGTGGCCAATGGACATATGAAAAGAAGAGATCAACATCACTAACTCCTAGGGAAATGCAAATCAAAAGCACAGTGAGGTATCACCTCACACCTGTCAGAATGGCTATCATCCAAAAAACCAACAAATAGAGGTGGCATCAGCAATCATAGCAGTGAATAGACTCCATTGTTTCTCCCCTTAAATTTCCAAGTCATACAAAACAAAACAGTGGAGCTGATAGCCATGCCTGGCAGGAGGTGGGAGTCACAATTACTAAGAACATGCCTCCTCTCCTCCACATGTCCTAGCAGAGCCTCATAAAGCCAAAAACACAACAGGAAAAAGAAGTCGCTCTAGTTGCAGAGCTAGTTCTCCACCACCTGCCACATTCCCCCACCACAGTGGTGGTGCCCCATAACCAAGTGAGTACATGGCACATTCCTTAACTGAAGCAACACCACTCTACCGCTGGCCCCAGAGGCACAAATAGTACAGAAAACAAAAACTTGCACTATAGCACCATCTACTGGAAAACAAAAGAAAGTACTCTATGTATCAACCTGCTGAATAGTCGAGAACAAAAACAGTATCTACATAAGAAAAGAGATCACTGCTTCATATGTGCAGACAGAGAAACAATCCATCAATATCATGAACAATCACGGTAACTTGGGAGCACAAAAAGAAAATAAAAAGTCTCCAGAAACCAAACATAAAGTCGTGAAAAAATGTAATGTAAATGACAGAGAATTCAAAATTGCAGTTATGAAGAAACTTGATGATATACAAGAAAATTCATAAAGACAGTTCAGTGAACTCAACAATAAAATTAATGAACAAAAGGAGCACTTTATTAAAGAGACTGAAACTATAGAAAAGAACCAAACAGAAATTCAGAAGCTGAAAAACTCAATAAATGAGATGAGGGATGCATTAGACAGCACTAGAAATAGAGCAGACCAGATGGAAGAGAGAATTAGCGAACTCAAAGATAGAAACCTAGAAATGACCCATGAGGAAGAAAAGAGAACTAAGAGTTTAAAAAGTAAAAGAACTCTACAAGAACTATCTGACTACATAAGAAAGAGCAACCTGAGGACCATAGGTATACCAAAAGGAGAGGAGAGGAGGAAAAAAAAAAAAGAGCCAACTCTTCTAAATAATAATTAATGACAAATTCCCAAGCCTATGGAAAGAGATGGACATTAGAATAGAAAAAGCTAACAGAACACCTAATTATATCAATGTAAAAAGAACTTCTCCAAGACATACTTTATTCAAACTGTCAAAAATTAATGACAAAGAAAGAATTCTCAAGACAGCCATGAAAAAAGAGACAGTAACAAAGGAAACCCTGTTAGATTATCACCAGATTTCTCAGTAGAAACATTATAAGACAGGAGAAAGTGGAAAGACATATTCAAAATATTAACAGAAAGGAACTATCCGCCAAGGATAATATATCCAGCAAAGTTACCCTTTAGACATGAAGGATAAATAAAGACTTTGCGAGACAAACCAAAGCTGAGAGAATTTGCCACCACAAGATTTGCATTACAAGAAATGTTGAAAGGAGCTCTTTCTACTGGAAACAAAAAGATCAAAAGAAAAAAAACAGACAAAAATTTAAGTAAGATAACTAATAGACAGACAGACAGAGGAAGCTGCAAATCTACTTCAGAATAAGTTATTAAACACTTCATATTAACATAAAGATTAAAGGGGGAGGGCATTAAAGTTTAAAGGGCATTAAAAGTAAGGATGACTATAGAAATTTGGTAATTAATACACAACATAAAAAGGGATAATTTGTGACAAGAAAATCATAAAAGTGGAAGAGGAAAAGGACTGACTAGGTACAGGTGAATGAAGATAAGATAAGAAGCAATCAGAAGAAAAAGGACTACTGCAAGCATGAGACATTTTAAACAAACTTAATGCCACAAAACACAAATCCAGAGCTGAAACACAAAACATTTGAAAAAAAGAAATGGAGGGAAAAAATCATAGAAAACCACCAAACTAAAATAGCAGAGGGATATCACAAGGGAAAAGAAATAGTGGAGATACAGAGCAACCATAAAACAAGATAAAATGGCTGTAATACGTCCTCATATATCAATAATCACCTGAAATAGAAATTGACTGGCCCCACTAATCAAAAGGCACCAAGTAGCAGGATGGATTAAAAAGCAAGACCCAACTATATGTTGCCTGCAGGAGACTCATCTTAGCTCCAAAGACAAACATAGGCTCAACGTGAAGTAGTGGAACATTACACTCTAAGCAAATAGCATCAGGAGAAAATTGGGTTTTATATCAGACAAAATAGGTTTCAAGATTAAAAAAGGTAACAAGAGACAAAGTTGGACAATTTATAATGATAAAGGGGATAATTCATCCAGAAGACGTAACACTTAACACTACATGTACCCAACAAGAGAGCACCAAAAAATATAAAGCAATTACTAACAGACCTAAAGGGAAAAACTGACAAAAATACAATTATAATCAGGGTCCTGAATACTTCATTGACAGCAATGGATAGATTCAAACATAAAGTCAACAAGGGAATATTGGCATAAATAACACATTAGAACAAATGGACTTAATCCCTATTTTTAAAACTTTCATCCCAAAGCAACAGAATACACTTTTTTTTTTTTTCAAGTACACATGGCCCAAGGATAGACTGTATGTTGAGGCACAAAATTAGTCTCAATAAATTTAAGAACATTGAAATCATACCAAATGCATTTTCTGACCAACAGTATGAAATTGAAAATTGACTACAAGAACAAAGCTGGAAAAACCACAAATGAGTGCAATTAAACAACATGTTACTGAATAATTATTGGGTCAAAAAAGAAATGAAAGAAGAGATTAAAAAAACACAGAGACAAATGAAAATGAAAATGACATACCAAAAATTGGGGGATGTAGCAACAGCGGTACTAAGAGGGAAGTTTAAAACATTACAGGCCTACCCCAAGAAACAGGAAAAATCTCAAATAAACATTCTAACATTACACCTTAAAGAACTAGAAAAAGAAAACCAAATGAAGCCCAAAGTCAATAGAAAGAAGGAAATAAAAATTAGAGTGGAAATAAATGAAGTAGAGAAAAAAAGACAACAGAAAAAATAGTAAAACAAAGAACTGGATCTTCAATAAGACAAAATTGACAAACCTTTGACTAGACTCACTAAGGAAAAAAGAGAAAAGACTCAAGTAAATGAAATCAGAAATAAAAGAGAAGTTACCACAGACACCACAGAAATACAAGAATACTATGAAAGGCTATATGCCATCAAATTAAAAAACCTGGAAGAAATGGACAAATTCTTAGAAATATATAACCTTCCTAGACTGAACCATGAAAAATTGGAAAACCTAAATAGGCTGAACACTACTAAGGAAATTGAAACAGCAATAAAAATCCTCCCCAAAAAACAAAAGTCCAGGACCAGATGGCTTCACTGGTGAATTCTACCAAGCACTCAAAGATTTCATATCAATCTTTGTAACCTCTTCCAAAAAAATTGAAGAAGAGGAAATACTTGGGCCGGCCCGGTGGCTCAGGCGGTTGCAGCTCCATGCTCCTAATGCTGAAGGCTGCCTGTTCGATTCCCACATAGGCCAGGGGGTTCTCAAGGAAAGGGATGCCGGTTTGATTCCTCATCTCCCGCAATGGACGATGGGCTCCGCCCCTTTCAACCAACAACAGCAACTGTACTAGAGGTGAGCTGCGCCCTCCACAACTACGACTGAAAGGACAACAACTTGACTTGGAAAAAATCCTGGAAGTACACACTGTTCCCCAATAAAGTCCTGTTCCGCTTCCCCAATAAAATCTTTAAGAAAAAAAAAAAAAAGAAATACTTCCTAACTTATTTTACAAGGCCAACATTACCCTGATACTAAAACCAGGCAAGATCAACACAAAAAAAGAAAATTGCAGGCCAATATCTCTGATAAACGCAAATGCAAAAATCCTAAAACGATATTAGCACATCAAATACAATACATTAAAAGGATCATACATCATGATTGGGTGTGTGGGGTTCATTCCAGGATGCAAGGATGGTTCCATATCCACAAATCAATTAATGTGAGACACCACATTAACAAAATAAAAAATAAAAACCATATGATCATATCAATAGATGTACAAAAAAGCATTTGATAAAATACAACATCCATGTATGATTAAAACAGTCCATGAATATAGAAGGAAAGTACTTCAGCATAATAAAGGCCATATATGACAAAACCTCAGCTAACATCATACTCAATGGTGAAAATCTGAAAGCTTTTCCTCTAAGATCAGGAAAAAGATAAAGATGCTCACCGTAGCCACTGTTATTCAATATATGACTGAAAGTCCTATCTAGAGCAATTAGTCAAAAAAGAAAAGGGCATCAAAATTGTGAACGAAGAAGAAATTGTCACTATTTGCAGATGACGTGATTCTGTATACAGAAAACCCTAAGACTCCACCAAAAGACGATTTGAAACAATGAACAAATACAAAATAGTTGCAGGATACAAAAATCAATATACAAAAATCCATTGTTCCTATATACTAACAACAAAATATCAGAAAGAAAAACAAAGAAAACAATTCCATTTACAATTGCAGCAAAAAGGGTGAAATACCTAGGAATAAACTTAACAAAGGAGGTGAAGGACCTGTTCACTAAAAACTACAGACATTATTGAAAGAAATTGAAGAAGACAAAAAGATATGAAAAGATATTCCATGTTCATGGATTGGAAAAATTAATCTTGTTTAAATGAAAATATTACCTAAAGTAATGTACAGATTTTACACAATCCCCATCAAAATCCCATTGACATTTTCCACAGAAATTGAACAAAAAAATCTTCAAATTTGTATGGGACCACTAAAACCCATTATAACTAAAGCAATCCTGAGAAAAAATAACAAAATTAAAGGTATTACACTCCCTGACTTCAAACTATACTACAAAGCTACAATAATCAAAACAGTATGGTATTGGCAGAAAATCAGACATACAGACCAATGGAACAGAATTGAGAGCCAAGAAATAAACCCAGACATATATGGGTAACTAGTTTTTGACAAAAGAGACAAAAACATACAATAGAGAAAGTCTCTTCAAAACATGATGTTGGGAATACTGGAAAGCTACATGCAAAATAATGAAACTAGACTGCTATCTCACACCATACACAAAAATTAATTCAAAATGGATTAAGGAGTTGAATGTAAGACCTGAAACAATAAAGTACATGGAAGAAAACCTATGCATTAAACTTTTGGACCTTGGACTCAGAGGGGTTTTTGTGAACTTGAACCCAAAGGCAGGGGAAGTAAAAGAAAAATTAAATGAATGGGATTACCTAAAACTAAAAAGCTTCTGCATAGTAAAAGAAACCACCAACAAAACAAAAAGGCAACCAACAAAATGAGAGAAAATGTTTGCAAATGATACCTCCAATAAGGGGTTAATATTTAAAGAACTCATACAACTCAAAAATTTAATTTAAAAATGGGCAACCTGAATAGACAATTTTCCAAGAAAGACATACAGAAGACCAACAGATATATAAAAAGATGCTCAACATCACTAGTTATAAGGGAAACGCAAATCAAACCCATAATGAGATACCACCTCTCACCTATTATAATGGCTATTACAAAAAGACAATAAATAATGTGTTGGAGAGGATGTGGAGGAAAGGGAACCCTTGCACATTACTGGTGGGAATGTAAATTGGTACAGCCACTATGGAAAACAGTAGGGAGCTTCCTCAAAATAAATAAATAAATAAATAAATAAATAAATAAATAAATAAATAAGAAAAGAGCTACCATATGACCCCGCAATCCTTCTTCAGAATATCTACCCCCAAAAATTGAAAACACTTACTTATAACGATCTTTGTAACCCTATGTTCATTGCAGCATTATTCACAATAGCCAAGACATGGAAACAAGTGTCCTCTGGGGGATGATTGGATAAGGAAAATGTGGTACGTATATACAATGGAATACTACTCAGCTATTTGTGACAACATGAGAGGATCTTGAGAGTGTTATCCTAAGGGAAATAAGTCAGATGGAAAAGGACAAAAACCATGTGATATCAATTATATGTGGGATATAAACAAAAACAACAAATGAGCAAACAAAACAAACAAACATAAAAACAAACTCATAGATATGGACAACAGAATGGTGGTCACCAGAGGGGAAGGAGGGTGGGAGGAGGACAAAGAGGGTAACGGTGGTCAAATACAAGGTGACAAAAGGAGACTAGACTTCAAGTGGTGAGCACACAATAGAGCACACAGATGTCGTATTATAAAGTTATTACCCCCAAGAAATTTAATTTTAAAAAATAAATAAAATTATGTTTTAAAAATCACAAGTGCAAATAAGTGCTGCCTAGGATGTGGAGAAAAGGGAATACTTGTGCAATCTTTGTGGGATTGTAAATTGATGCAGCCATTATGAAAAATAGTATGAAATTTCCTCAAAAAATTAAAAATAGAGCTACCATATGACCCAGCATTTCTACTTCTGCATATTTATCCAAAGAATTAAAAAGCATTAATTTGAAAATATATATGTATTCCTATGTTCATTGCAGTATTATTTATAGTAGCCAAGATATGGCAGCAACCTAGGTGTCCACCAATAGATGAATAAAGGTGTGTGTACACACACACACAATAGAATATTAGTCAGCAATAAAATGAATGAAATCTTGCCATTTGTGAAAACATGAATGGATCTAGAGGTCATTATGGTAGGTGAAATAAGTCAGACAGAAAGACAAATAGTGAATAATTTCACTTATATGTGGAATCTAAAAAAACAAAACAAAACAAGTGAATAAGCAAAACAGAAACAGACCCATAGATATAGAGAACAAACTAATGGTTGCCAAAAGAGAGGAGAATGTGGGATGGGTGGAAATAAATAAATAAATACATACATAAATAAATTGTGTTTGACCCTTGAAAGAAAAAAAAAAAAGAAAGACTGGGAGAGATGGTTGTTTCACTTAATGTATAGAAACCAACACAGAGAGTCAAGCAAAATAAAGAGACAGAGGAATATGTCCAAATGAAAGAAAAAGATAAAACCTCAGAAAATAAATTTTAATCAATGGGTACAAGTAATTTACCTGATAAAGAATTGAAAACAATGGTCATAAAAGTGTTCACTGAACTCAGGAGAAGAATGGATGAACAGAGTGAGAACTTCAATAAAGAGATAGAAAATAAAATAAATACCAAATAGAAGTCACAGAGATGAAGAGTACGGTAACAGAACTGAAAAATACCCTAGAAGGGTTCAGCAGCAGCTAAATTAAGCAAAAGGACAGGGCAGTGGCAATCACTCAGTCAGAGCAGGAAAAATCAAAAGAATGAGAAAAAGTATAGATAGCTTAATAAACTTATGAGACAATATCAAGCAGACCAACATTTTGCATTATAGGGGTCCCAAAAGGAGTAAAGAGAGAGAAAGGAATAAAAAACTTATTTGAAGAAATAATGGCTGAAAACTTCCCTAACCTGGGAAAAGACACAGACCTCTAGATCCAGGAAGTCCATAAAGTACCAAATAAGATAAATGCAAAGAAATGCAAACTAAGATATATCATAATTAGTGTCAAAAGCTAAAAACAAGACAATTTTAAAACACCACGAGACAACTTGTTATGTACAAGGGAACCCCCTTAAGACTATCAGCACATTTTTCAGTAGAAACTGCAGGCCAGAAGGGACTGACACAATATATTCAAAGTGCTGGAAGAAAAAACTTTCAACCAAGAGTACTTCACTTGGCACAGTGATCATTCAGAATCGAAAGAGTGGAGTTTTCCAGATAAGAAAAAGCTAAAGGAGTTCATCACCACTAAACTGAGCTTAGAAGAAATGTGAAAGGGACTTTTGTAAGCTGAAAAGTGGGCACTAAATAGTAACAAGAAAACATATTAAAGACATATTAAAGTAGTAATCCTACTGATAAAGGTAAATATATAGAAGTTAGTATGATGGTTAAAAGAAAAGTAGCAAAAATAACTAACTACATTAGTTAAGGGATACACCAGATTAAAAAATGTAAAATGTGACATCAAAAATATAAAATATAGGGAGAGTAAAAATGTAGAGTGTTATGTAGAATGCATTCAAACTTAAGTTGTTATCAACTTAAAAATAGACTTATAATTTTCTAGCATCATGGTAACCACAAAGCAAACACCATACTGGATACACACAAGATAAAGAGAAAGGAATCTAAGCATACCACTAAAGAAAGTCATCAAAGCATAAAGGAAGAGAGCAAGAGAAAAAGAGAGGAACTACAAATAAGCCAGTAAACAACAAACTGGCAATAAGTATCTATTTATTAATAATCACTTTAAATGTAAATGGACTACATTCTCCAATCAAAAGATCACTCTAACGGGGCTGGCCCAGTGGCTCAGGTGGTTGGAGCTCCGTGCTCCTTAATGCCGAAGGCTGCTGGTTGGATTCTCACATGGGCCAGTGGGCTCTCAACCATAGGGTTGCCAGTTCAATTTCTTGTCTCCCGCAAGGAATGGTGGGCTGTGCCCCCTGCAACTAACAATGGCAATTGGACCTGGAGTTGGGCTGCACCCTGGACAACTGAGATTGAAAGGACAGCAACTTGACTTGGAAGGGGTCCCAGAAGTACACACTGTTCCCCAATGGAGTCCTGTTCCCCTTCCCCAATAAAATCTTTAAAAAAAAAAAAAAAAAAAAAAAAAGATCACTCTAACAGAGTGACTGAAAAAAAAAAGATCCATTTATATGCTTCCCAAAAGAGACTCACTTCAGATGTAAGAACACACACAAATTGAAAGTGAACAGTTATGCAAATGAAAACCAAAAGAAAGCTGGAGTAGCTATACTTCTATCAAACAAAATAGACTTTAAAACAAAGACCATAATAAGAGACAAAGAAGGAAGGGCATTACAGAATGATAAAGGGGTTAATTCAACAAAGGAATTTGTAAATAGGAGTACCTAAATATGTAAAGCAAATAGTAAACAGACCTAACAGGAGAAATAGACAGCAATATAATAACAGTAGAGGACTTTAATGCCCTACTTTCACTGATGGATAGATCATCCAGACAGAAAATCAGTAAGGAAACTGGCTTTAAACAACACATTAGACCTAAGAGACTTAAGAGATATACACAGAAAATTCCACATTAAGAGATATATACAGAAAAACAACACATTCTTCTTCAGTGTACGTGGAACATTCTATAGGATAGATCATGTCAGGCCAAAAACATGTCTTAAAAAATTTAAGAAGACTGAAATTATATCAAGCATCTTTTCTGACCATAATGATATGAAACTAGAAATCAATTATAAGAAAAAAACTGAAAAATTAACAAATCTGTGGAGATTAAAAAGCATGCCACTGAGGAACCAATGGGTCAAAGAATCAAAAGATAAATAAAAAAAATACCTTAAGACCAATGGAAATACAACATACCAAAACTTATGGGATGCAGCAAAAGCAGTTCTAAGAGTGAGTGATAAGCAGTTCATAGTGATAAATGTCTACATCAAGAAACAAGTGAATCTCAATTATTGGGAGATTCAAGATGGCGGATTAGGTAAATGCCGTGCCTGCTGCATCCCAGGCTCACACAAAAACTGCAAATAAATTATAGGACAATCAACCTTAAGAATCATCTGAAGACTAGCTGAACAGAACCTCTATAACTAAGGACATAAAGAAGAGGCCACATCGAGACTGGTAGGAGGGGTGGAGGTGTGAAAAAGGTTGACCCAAACCCAGAGAGAGGGTGAACACTGGGAGGGTCACCTCGTTGTCAGAGGTGCCCCTGAGGAGTGAGGGGGTCCCCAGCCCCATACCAGGCTACCCAGCCCAGGAGCCCTGAGCTGGGGAGAGGAGTTTCTATGGCATCTGGCAGTGAAAATCAGCAAGGACGTTGTCTGCCCTTCCCAGTGGGATGGAAGGCAGCTGTAAACCCAGATGCCCTCTTGTAGAGCTGGCACATGGACTTGCTCTCTTGCGAGCACTCACCTGGTCTCTGGCAGAGGGGGTGGCATCTCGGAAGGCCCAGGGACATGCGGGAAAGGACTGAACTGAGTGTCTTTGGTGCAGGAACTGGAGAGACGGGAGCCATGTTGACCCTGTGTGAAGCCTGCACACGTGTGGCTTACAGGGGACACCATCTTTTCAGGATTAAGCCCTCCCCCAAAGGGCCAAGTCTGGGATTGCACTGGTCTGGTGGAATCCGCACATATGCACTGCCTTGGTAATGCCGTGGGTCCCTGCCCTCAGTACAACTGGTGCTACATTGCCCTGGAAACTTTTGACTGCTGGGCTGCAGACCCCGCCCCACAGGCTGGGGATTATTGAAAGCAGAGGGCCTCTGGCAGCTCAGAAGCATTTGCTGGAGGGTGTTAAGCCAAGACCTGTGCTGCAGCATAGACAGGCAGTAGTTTGGGGGGCTTGAGATGGGTGGTGGCTGGCTGTACTGTTCTTGGGGCATTTTTGTGGGGTCGCCCTGGGCCCAGCACCAGTGCAGAAGCTGAGACTGCTCCGAATTTGTAGAAATCACTGACCACACCCCTTAGCTCCCTGGCACCCTGCCCCATCCACCTAGAGCTGCATTGCCAGGGGCACTCTGGGCAGCTGGTTGGCCAGCCCCACCCCCATAAGCTGCAGTGGAGGTTTTTACAGCAGCAATCTGCAGTGGCCCTTGGAGATTTGGGTGGTGGATAATGACCCAAAAACTGTACCACAGCCACTTGGGAGCAGCTCTCGGGAATTTGTGAGCCTGAGGTGGTGGCGGGCTGCAGTGGGCTAGGTGGTCACAGGCTGGGCACTGGCATAAGAATGAATCTGCATTAATATTGTAAAAACCACCGGTCACATCTCATGACTCCTTTGATCTCCACCCCACCCAGCAAGTGCAGCATCGCTGAGGGCACTCTCAACACCAGGTCATCCAGCCCAGCATGCCCCAATATTCCCCAACACAAAAAAAAAAAGAAAGGAATTTATTACCACCAAGCCAGCATTGCAGGAAATGTTAAAAGGACTTCTTTAAGCAAAAGAAAGGAGAAAATAAACTAAGTAACAAAGACCAAGAATACAAATAATAAAATGGCAATAACTATGTATCTGTCAATAATCACTTTAAATGTAAATGGATTAAATGCTCCAATCAAAAGACATAGGGTGGCTGACTGAATAAGAAAACAAGACCCATGTACATGCTGTCTACAAGAGACGCACCTCAGATCAAAAGACACACATAGACTGAAAATAAAGGGATGGAAAAAGATATTTCATGCAAACGGAAAGAAGAAAAAAGCTGGGGTAGCAATACTTACATTGGACAAAATAGACTTTAAAATGAAGACTATAATAAAAGACAAAGAAGGACATTATCATTATATAATAAAAAAGGGATCAATCCAACAAGACATAACCCTAGTAAATATCTATGCACCCAACATAGGAACACCAAATATATAAAACAAATATTGAACGACATAAAGGAAGAAATCAACAGTAACACCATCATAGCAGGGGACTTTAACACCCCATTGACACCAATTGACAAATCCTCCAGAAAGAAAATCACATGGAAACAGCAGCCTTAAATGACACATTAGACCAGATAAATTTAATTGATATTTTTAGAGCATTTCACCCCAAAACAGCAGAATATACATTCTTTTCAAGTGCACATTGAACATTTTCCAAGATAGACCATGTTAGGTCACAAAACAATTCTCAATAAATTTAAGAAGATTGAAATCATGTCAAGTGTTTTCTCTGACCACAATGGTCTGAAACTAGAAATCAATTACAAGAAAAAAACTGAAAAACACAAACTCATGGAGACTGAATAACATGCTACTAAATAATGAATGGGTCAACAATGAGATCAAGGAAGAAATCAAAAGTTACCTAAAACAAATGAAAATGAAAACACAATAACCCAAAATCTATGGGACACAGCGAAAGCAGTCCTAAGAGGGAAATTTATAACAATGCAGGACTAACTAAAAAAAACAAGAAAAATCTCAAATCAACAGTTTATTTTTACACCTAAGGGAACTGGAAAAAAGAAAAGCAAAATAAGCCCAAAGTGATTACAAGGAATGAAAAAATAAAGATCAGAGCAGAAATAAAAGATACAGAGACCAAAAAAAGAAAAAGTTACCAAAGATCAATAAAACCAAGAGCTGGTTTTTTGAAAAGATAAACAAAGTTGACAAACCTTTAACCAGACTCATCAAGAAAAAAAGAGAAAGGACCCAAATGAAATCAGAAATGAAAAAGGAGAAATGATCACAGACACCAGAGAAATGCAAAAGATTTTAAGAAAATACTATAAGCAACTATATGCCAACAAATTAGACAACTGGGAAGAAATGGACAAATTCCTAGAAACATACAGTCTCCCAAGGCTGAATCCAGAAGAAACAGAAAATCTGAACAGACTGATTACTACCAACAAAATTGAGTCAGTAATCAACAAGCTCCCAACAAACGAAAGTTTTGGACCAGATGGCTTCACAGATGAATTTTACCAACCATTCAAAAAAGAATTAACACCTATTTTCCTCAAACTCTTCCAAAAAATCCAGGAGGAGGGAAGGCTCCCAAGCTCCTTTTATGAGGCCACCATTACCGTGATCCCAAAATCAGATAAAGACATTACAAAAAAAGAAAACTATAGGCCAATATCCCTAATGAACATAGATGCAAAAATTCTTAACAAAATACTAGCAAACCGAATTCAGCAATACATTAAAAAGATCATACACAATGATCAAGTGGGATTCATTCCTAGTATGCAAAATTGGTTCAATATCCTAAAATCAACTAATGTAATACATCACATAAACAAAATGAAAAATAAAAATCCGATGGTTATATCAATAGATGCAGAAAAAGCATTTGACAAAATCTAGCAGCCGTTTATGATAAAATCTCTCGGCAAAGTGGGAATAGAGGTAACATACCTCAACATAATAAAGGCCATCTATGAATAACCCACAGCTAACACCATACTCAGTGGGGAAAAGCTATAAACATTCCCCTTAACTTATTTACTGTGTTAACTGATTTCAAGTTTGTTCTCCAAAATGTGTCAAAAATCCACAGGAAAAATTACAGTGTTTATATTTTAAGTAAATACAATTAAGGTGCTACATTTTATTAAAATAAATGATTACTTTAAAGTATAAAAATTTCCTACTGTTATTCACGCTTGAAAAACACAAAAATACAGCAAAACGTACATCTGCTTTCCTAAACTTCCCTTCTGAGCTCATGGGGTAAAGTTGAATGCCACAGTCAGTGGAATGGAAATATCATTCGACTATAGACGAACATTGTAGCAAAAATGTTAAGATAAGGAAAACAACAAAGAGACCCACTTTTATTCAACATAGTACTGAAAGTTCTAGCCGCAGCAATCAGACAAAAAAAAAAAAAAAGAAATAAATAAAAGGCACCCAAATTGGAAAGAAGTAAAATTGTCACTATTTGCAGATGACATGATACTATATAAAGAGAACACCAAAGATTCCACACAAAAAACTATTAGAACTGATAATTGAATTTAGTAAAGTAGCAGGATACAAAATTAACTTTCAGAAATTTGATGCATTTTTATACACCAATAATGAAGTATCAGAAAGAGAAATTAAGGAAACAATCTCATTTACAATTGCATTAAAAAAAACTTAAGAATAAGTTTAACCAAAGAAGTAAAAGATCTGTACTCAAAAAATTATAAAACATTGAAGAGAGAAATTAAAGAAGATACAAATAAATGGAAACATATACCATACTCATGAATAGAAAGCATTAATATAGTTAAAATGTCCTTCCCACCCAAAGCAATCTATAGATTCAACACAATCCCTATCAAAATATCACTGATATTTTTCACAAAACTAGAACAAATAATTCTAAAATTTATTTGGAACCATAAAAGAACCCAAATAGCCACGGCAATCCTGAGAAATAAGAACAAAGCAGGAGGTATCATGTTACCTGGTATCAAATTACACTACAAGGCTATAATAATCAAAACAGCATGGTACTGGCATAAAAACAGACACATGGATCAATGGAACAGAATAGACAGCCCGGAAATAAATCCATGCCTATATGGTCATTTAATCTATGACAAAGGAATCAAGAATTTATATTGGGGTAAAGACAGTCTATTTAATAAATGGTGCTGGGAAAATTGGGCGGATACATTAAAAAAATAAAACCAGGCCACCTTCTTACACCATATACAAGAATAAACTCAAAATGGATTAAAGACTTAAATGTAAGACCCGAAATCATAAAACTCCTAGAAGACAATATAGGAAGTAAACTTTCAAACATTACCCTTAGTGATATTTTTACTGATATATCCCATTGGGCAAGGGAAGCAAAAGAAAAAATAAACAAATGGGACTACATCAAACCAAAAATTTTTTTCACAGCAAAGGAAACTATCAACAAAACAAAAAGACAACCAAGATATAGACATAACCTGAATGGGAGAAGATATTTGCCAGTTATACATCTGATAAGGGGTTAATACCCAAAATTTATTTTAAAAAAAACTCATACAACTCAACACCAAAAAGAAAAAAGAAAAAAACAATTAAAAAATGGGCAGAGGACATGATGAAACATTTTTCTAAAGAGGACATGCAGATGGCCAATAGACATAAAAAAATGCTCAGTGTCACCAATCATTAGAAAAATGCAAATAAAAACCACAATGAGATACTAACTCACTCTTGTCAGAATGGCTATCATCAATAAATCAACAAACAACAAGTGTTGGCATGGATGTGGAGAAAAGGGAATACTTGTGCACTGTTGCTAGGATTGCAAATTGGTGCAGCCACTATGGAAAACAGTATGGAGATTCCTCAAAAAATTAAAAATAAAACTACCTTATGACCCATCAATCCCACTCCTGGATATTTATCCATGAAACCCAAAACACTAATTCAAAAAATATATATGCACCCCTATGCTTATGGCAGTGCTGTTTACAATAGCCAAGATAGCTCTTTCCCTTTCGGTGGGCCACTGAAGATCTTGGTGTCGCCATGGGCCACCGCCCTGCCCGATGTTACCGTTATTGTAAGAACAAGCCGTATCCAAAGTCTGCTTTCTGTCAAGGTGTCCCTGATGCCAAGATCCGCATCTTTGACCTGGGGCGGAAGAAGGCAAAAGGGGATGAGTTCCCACTCTGTGGCCACAGGGTGTCAGATGAATATGAACAGCTCTCTTCCGAAGCTCTGGAGGCTGCCCGTATTTGTGCCAACAAGTACACGGTGAAAAGCTGTGGCAAAGATGGCTTTCACATCCGAGTTCGGCTCCACCCCTTCCACGTCATCCGCATCAACAAGATGTCGTCCTGTGTTGGGGCTGACAGACTCCAGACAGGTATGCGGGGTGCCTTTGGAAAGCCCCAGGGCACAGTGGCCAGGGTCCATGATGGCCCAGTCATCATGTCCATCCGCACCAGCTGCAGAACAAGGAGCATGTGATTGAGGCTCTACGCAGGGCCAAGTTCAAGTTTCCTGGCCGCCAGAAGGTCCACATCTCCAAGAAGTGGGGCTTTACTAAGTTTAATGCGGACGAGTTTGAAGACATGATGGCTGAAAAGCGGCTCATCCCAGATGCCTGTGGGGTCAAATACATCCCTAATCATGGCCCCCTGGACAAATGGCGGCCCCTACACTCCTGAGTCTTGGCAGTGCCTCCTCTTTACACCCACCAATAAAAACTACTTCCTGTCAAAAACAAACAAACAAAAAAAAACAATAGCCAAGATATAGACACAACCAAAATGCCTATCAATAAACAATTAGATTAAAATATTGTGGCACATTTATACAATGGAGTATTACTCTGCATAAAAAAGAATGAAATCTTACCATTTGCAACAACATGAATAGACCTAGAGAATATTATGCTAAGTGAAGTAAGCAAGACTGAGAAAGACAAATACCATATGGTCTCACTTATATGTGGAATCTAAAGAACAGAATAAGAGCAAACAAAACAGAAATAGACAGAGATACAGAGAAAAAACTGATGGCTGCTAGATGGGAGATGGGTTGGGATATGGGGAAGAAGGTGAAGGGATTAGAAAGTACAAATTGGTAGTCACAAAATAATCATGGGGATGTGAAATACAATATGGGGAATACAATTAATAATGTTGTACAGATTATGTAGGGTGCCAGGTGGATACTGTACTTATCAGGGGGATCATTTCATAGATTGTGTAGATGCCTGACCACTGCGCTGTACACCAGAATCTGAAGTAGAATAATATTGAATGTCAACTCTAAGTACCAGGGGTGCCAAAAAATGTATACACACTTTAAGAAAGGAAAACACTGTATTAAATTATAATACCAACAACACAAGATGAATACAAGTCATGTGTATATATATTCATATTCACAGGATGTAAAGTACAGCATAGGGAATACAGTCAATGGTATAGTAACAGCTATATACGAAGTCAGACAATTAAGTTTGCGAACTTATTGCAACGATGTTGCTAACCTTTTTTGATATCAGAGGTATTATTCATTATGAATTTGCACCAACTGGACAAACAGTTAACCAAGTTTATTATTTGGAAGTGCTGAAAAGGCTGCATGAAAAAATTAGACTATCTGAATTTTTCACCAACAATTCATGGCTCTTGCATCACGACAATGCACCAGCTCACACGGCACTGTCTGTGAGGGAGTTTTTAGCCAGTAAACAAATAACTGTATTGGAACACCCTCCCTACTCACCTGATCTCCCCCAATGACTTCTTTGTTTACCGGAAGATTAAGGAAATATTGAAAGGAAGACATTCTGATAACAGTCAGGACATCAAGGTTAATATGACAACAGCTCTGATGGCCATTCCAGAAAAAGAGTTCCAAAATTGCTTTGAAGGGTGGATTAGGCGCTGACATTGGTGCATAGCTTCCCAAGGGGAGTACTTCGAAGGTGACCGTAGTGATGTTCAGCCATGAGGTATGTAGCACTTTTTCTAGGATGAGTTCGTGAACTTAATTGTCTGACCTCGTATCATGTCAGAGGGGAAGTAGACTGGAGGGGGGTTATCACTTTGTGAGGGGTATAAATATCTAATCACTATGTTGTTTTGTACACCTGAAACTAATTTTTAAAAAATATTTAAAAATAAACAAGTAAATCTCAAATAAAACCCTAACTTTACACCTCAAGTAATTTAAAAAGAACATAGAAAGCCCAAAGTTAGTAGAAGAAAAGAAATAACAAAGATCAGAGCAGAATTAAAGGAAATAGAGACTAAAAAAGGCAATGGAAAATATCAATAAAACTAAAAGATAGTTCTTCAAAAAAGATGAACAAAATAGGTAAACTTTTATCTAGACTCATCAAGATAAAAAAGAGCGAGAGAGGACTCAAACATATAAAATTAGAAACGAAAGTTGAGACATTACAGTTGATACCACAGAAATACAAAGGATCATAAGGGACTACTTTGAAAAATTATATGCCAACAAATTGGCAACCTAGAAGAAATGGACAATTCCTACAAACATAAAACCTACCAAGACTGAATCAGGAAGAAATAGAAAATCTGAATGGACCTCTTCGTAGTAAGGAGATTGAATCCAGTAATAAAAAATCTCCCAGCAAACAAAAGTTTAGGACTAGTCTTCACTGGTGAATTGTATCAAACATTCAAAGAATAATTATGACCTAATTATTCCAAAAAATAAAAGAGGGAACACTCCCAAACTCATTTTATGAGGCTAACATTACCCTGATACCAAAACCAGACAAGTATACCAAAACAAAACAAAAATACAGGCAGGCCTATACACGTGATGAACATAGATGCAAAAATCCTCCATAAAATACTAGCAAACTGAATTCAACCATACATTAAAAGGATCATACACCATTGTCAAGTGGGAATTATTCAAGGAGTGCAAGGATAGTTCAACATCCACAAATGAATCAATGTGATATATCATTTAAAGAAAGTGAAGGACTGGGGCCGGCCCGGTCGCTCAGGTGGTTGGAGCTCCGTGCTCCTAACTCCAAAGGCTGCAGGTTCAATTCCCACTTGGGCCAGTGGGCTCTCAATCACAAGGTTGCCAGTTTGATTCCTCGAGTCCTGCAAGGGATGGTGGGCAGCGCCCCCTGCAACTAAAGATTGAACATGGCATCCTGAGCTGAGCTGCCACTGAGCTCCCAGATGGTTCAGTTGATTGGAACATGTCCTCTCAACCACAAGGTTGCCGGTTTGACTCCCACAAGGGATGGTGGGCTGCACCCCCTACAACTAGCAACGGCAACTGGACCTGGAACTGAGCTGCACCCTCCACAACTAAGACTGAAAGGACAACAACTTGAAGCTGAACGGCATCCTCCAAAACTAAGGCACCCTCCACAACTAAGATTGAAAGGACAACAACTTGACTTGGAAAAAAAAAGTCCTTGAATTACACACTGTTCCCCAATAAAGTCCTGTTCCCTTTCCCCAATAAAATCTAAAAAATAAATAAATAAATAAAAAAGAAAGTGAAGGATAAAAATCATATGATTATCTTAATAGATGCAGAAAACATATTTGACAAAATTAACCATCCATTTATGACAAAAACTCAACAAATTGTGTATAGAGGGAACATACCTCAACATATTAAGGCCACATATGATAAGCCCACAACTAATATCATACTTAATGGTAAAAGCTGAAAAGTTTTTCCTCTAAGAACAGGAACAAGACAGGAGTCCCACTCTCGCCACTTTGATTCAACATAATATTAGAAGTCCTAGACAGGGTAATTACTCAAGAAAATAAAAGGCATCCAAATTGGAAAGGAAGAAGTGAAAATGCTACTTTGCAGACAACATAATCTTCTATTTAGAAAACCCTAAAGACACCATCAAAGTCTTTAGAACTAATAAACAATTTCAGTAAAGCTACAGAATACAAAATCAATATACAAAAATCTGTTGCATCTCTATACACTAATAACAAGCTATCAGAAAGAGAAATTAAGAAAACAATCCCATTTATAATTGCATCAAAAAGAATAAAATACCAAGGAACAGAATTTAACCAAGGAGGTGAAATACTTGTACACTGAAAACTATAAGGTGTTGATGAACAAAATTGAAGAAGACACAAATAAAAAGATATTCCACGTTCACAGGATCAAAGAATTAATATTTTTTAAATGTCCATACTACTCAAAGCAATCTACAAAATCAATGCAAGCCTTACTAAAGTCAAATGGCATTATTCATAGAGATAGGACAAACAATCCTAAAATTTGTATCGACCCACATAAGACCCCAAAGCAATCTGGAGAAAAATAGCAAAGCTGGAGCCATCATGCTCCATTATTTCAAACTTTATTACAAAGCTATACCAAAAAAGTATGATATTGGCAAAAATATAGACACACAAATCAATGGAACAGAATAGAGAGCCCAGATATAAATCCATGCATACGTGGTCAATTAATTTATGACAAAGGTGCCAGAATATACAATGGAGAAAACAGTCTCTTCAATAAACGGTGTTGGGAAAACTTCACAGCCACATTCAAAAGAATGAAACTCAACCACTACCTGACAACATACACAAAAATCAACTAACAAAATCATACACAAAATGGGAGCAAAGTCTTGAACATAAGACATGAAACCATAAAACTCCTAGAAGAAAAATTTGAGGGAAACCTCCTTCACATTTGTCTTGGCAGTAGTTTTTTTTGGATTTGAAACCAAAAGCAAAGGCAATAAAAGAAAAACAAGTGGAAGTACATCAAACCAAAAAGCTCTGCACAGGAAAAGAAACCAACAAAATTCAAAGTCAACCTCCTGAACTGGAGAAAATATTTGCAAATCATATATCTGATAAGGAGTTAATATCCAAGATATATAAAAACTCAGATACACTCATTACAAAAAAAATCTGATTTAAAATGGGAAGAGAGCTGGATAGACATTTTTTCTGAAGACAACATACAGATGTGCAACAGGTACATGAAAAGTTGCGCAGTATCACTAATAATTGGGGAAATGCAAGTCAAAACCACAATGAGATACCACCTCATACCCGTTAGAATGGTTATTATAAAAAAGACAAGAGATAATAAATTTTAGCAAGATATGGAGAAAAGGGAACCCTGTACACTGTTGGTGGGACTGTAAATTAGTGCAGACACTACAGAAACATAGTATGGTGGTTCTCAAAAAATTAAAAATAGAACTAAAATATGATCCGGCAATTCCACTTCTGGGTATGTACCCAAAGGAGATGAAATCACTTACCTCAAATAGATATCTGCACCCCGTGTTCTTCGCAGCATTACAGTATTCCACCCTTATCTGCGGTTTCACTTTCCGTAGTTTCAGTTATCCACAGTCAACTGGGTCCAAACATAGTAAATACAAAATTCCAGAAATAAACAATTCATAAGTTTTAAATTGCACACCATTCTGAGTAGCATGATGAAATCTTGTGCCATCCCACTCTGTCCTGCCTGGGACATCAATTATCCCTTTGTCCAATGTGTCCCCGCTGTGTACACTACATACATGTTAGTCACTTAGTAGCATCTGGGTTATCAGATCCACTGTTGTGGTATTGCAGTGCTTGTGGGAAAGCAATCCTTATTTTACTTAATAATGGCCTCAAAGCACAACCGTAGATTAAACTTTACCATAGGTATGTAGGTATAAGAAAAAAGATAGTGTATATAGGGCTAAGCACTATCCAGTTTCAGGCATCCACTGGGGGTCTTCAAACGTATCCTTCGCAGATAAGGGGGGGCTACTCTATTTACAATAACCAAGATGGAGAAGCAACTTAAGTGTCCACTGACAGATGACTGTATAAAGAAAATGTGGTAAAAAGTACAGAATAGGGAATACAGTCGATAATATTGTAATAGCTATGCATGGTGTCAGATGGGTACTAGACTTAGAATGATCACTTCATAAGTTATATAAATGTCTAATCATTATGTGTACACCTGAAACTAATATCATATTGCACGTCAACTATAATTTAAAAATTACCACAAAAAAATTTTAATGTGTTGTGTGTATATATATGGATTATAGAGATATATACATACACACACAATGGAATATTATTCAGCCATAAAAAGAATAAAATCTAGCCATTTATAACAACATGGATGGAGCTTGAGGACATTATACTAAGTGGAATAAGTCAGACAAAAAAAGACAAATACTTTATTGTAGAATCAAACAAACAAACAAAAAAACCTTCATAGATAGAGAACAGATTGGTGGCTGCCAAAGGTGGGAGGATGGGGATGGGTGAAGGTGGTCAATATATACAAACTTCCAGTTATAAGACAAATAAGTCCGGGACATTAATGTATAGTATACTGACTATAGTTAACAGTACTATATATTTGAAAGCCACTAAGTATAAATCTCAAAGCTTCTCATTACAAGAAAAAACTTTGTAGCTATGTGTGGTGATGGATGTCAAGTAAACTTACTATGGTAATGACTTTAAAATATATACGTATATCAAGTCATTATGTTGTACACCTAAAGCAAATACAATGTTATATGTTAATTATATCTCAATTAAAAAAAACACACAAGACTCCTGAGAAAGAAAAGTCCTGAACCTGAAGTCTTCACCGGTAATTTCTACAAACATTTAAACAGCATCTAATACCAATCCTTCTCAAACCTTCCCAAAAAATTTGAAAAGGGAACACTTCCTCATTCTCTGAGGTCAGTATGACTCTGATATCAAAGCTAGAAAAAGACACCACAAGACAAGAAAATTACATTGCATCCTCATGATTTGGCCCGATGAGCCTATTCTCGTGGCATCATGATGGTGTACCAATGAGAGGCTGGATTCAGCTACATCCGATACTCACAGATCTATGTAAAAGCAGTGAGAGATGCACTAAAAGCAGAATTCAAAGCAAATGCCAAGAAGACTTCTGGCAGCAGCATGAAAATTGTAAAAGTGAAAAAGGAACAGTCTACCCTGACTAAAGCAGCAAATGCTACAATTTCAAGGTGAAGATGTGTGGGCACATGTTATGGCAGAGTGAAAACGATCTCACTTCATAAGGAAAAAGAAATACCTGTCTTGTTCATAGCTAGACAATGCCAATAAATTGAAGTATGGTAGAAAGGAAGGAAGGAAGGAAGGAAGGAAGGAAGGAAGGAAGGAAGGAAGGAAGGAAGGAAGGAAGGAAGGAAGGAGAAAGAAAGGAGGGAGGGAGGGAGGGAGGGAGGGAGGGAGGGAGGGAGGGAGGGAGGGAGGGAAGGAGGGAAGGAAGGGAATTCTTGGTGAAAAGTTCAGGTCATTTAACTTTTTCACACAACCTTTTCAGCACTTCCAAATAGTAAACTTGGTTAACTGTTTGTCCAGTTGATACAAATTCATAATAAATAATCCCTGATATCAAAAAAGGTTAGCAGCATCATTGCAACAAGTTCACTAATTGTCGTGAATTAATGGTTAAATGATTTTTGACAAAGCATGCCAACACCATATAATGGGCAAAGGACAGTCTTTTCAACAAATGATGCTGCAGAAACTGGATATCCACGTGCAGAAGAATGAATTAGACACTTACCTAACTCTATATACAAAAATTAACTAGAAGTGGATCAAGGACTTAAGTGTAAAGACTGAAATAATAAAACTCTTAGAAGAAAACGTAGAACAAAACCTTCACAACATTGGATTTGGCATTGATTTCTTGGATATGACACTAAAGGGACAGGTAACAAAGGAAAAACAGACAAATTAGACTTCATGGAAAATTTAAAATTTTGTACATCAAAAGACACTATTCACAGAATGGGAGAAAATATTTGCACATCACATATCTGATAAGGGATTTTAATATCCAGAATTTATAGAGAATTTCTAAAACTCAACAACAACAACAACAAAATAACCAGATTCAAAAATGGGCAAAGAACTTGAATAGACATTTCCCCAAAGAAGGTAAACAAAAAGCAAGTAAGCACATAAAAAATGCCCAATATCACTAGTCATTAGGAAAATGCAAATCAAAACCACAATGAGACACTACCTCGCACCCATTATGATGACTACGACCAAAAAAAAAAAAAATTTAAAAGAAGTGTTGGCAAAGATGTAGATAAACTGAACCCTTGTGCCCTGTTGGTGGGAATGTAAAATGGTACAGCTACTGTGGAAAACAGTACGTTGGTTCCTCAAGAAATTAAAAATAGAACTACCATATCATCCACCAATCCCACTTCTAGGTATATGCCCCAAAGAATTGGAAACAGGATCTCAACAAGATATTTGTACACTTATGTTCATAGCAACATTATTTACAATAACTAAAACATGGAAGCAACTAAGAGTCCATTGACTGATGAAGGGATAAGCAAAATGTGGTATATACATACAATGGAATATTATTCAACCTTAAAAATGAAGTAAATTCTGCAATATGCTACAACATGGATGAACCTTGAGGAAAGTATGCTAAGTAAAATAAACCAGTCACAAAAAGACAAATACTGGATGATTCCATTTATATGAGTTATCTCAAGTAGTCAAAATCATAATGACAGAAATTGTAATGATGGTTGCCAGGGGCTGAGGGGAGAAGATTGCGGAGTCGTTGTTTAATAGGTATAGAGTGTTTCAGTTCTACAAGTTGAAAAGAGCTATGGGGATAAATGTTATTGATGGCTGTACAACAGTGTGAATGTATTTAATACCACTGAACTACACTTAAAAATGGTTAAGATGGTACATTTTAGGCTATGTGTATTTTACAACAATAAAACCAAACTAACAAAAACACCAAAAATCTCACTGTTCTTACTGAGATTCAGCCATTTTTCTCACATAAACACTTCCTGAATTGCTGCAAGCCTTTGGTTAATTTCTAGAGTTTGGAAAAGTTAATTTTGACCATTTTGCCAGTTTTCTCATTGCTTTTACGGAGCAGAGAATTTTTGGAGATGCTGTCGTGCAGGGACTCATCTCCCACTCCCCGCACGAGAACACAGAATACGGTGAGGCCACGAAGGAACAACAACGGAGCCACATATAGGGGAGTCAGACCACTATATTCCCGATGGCGGCTGGTCGAGACACAAAAGCAAACATTTGCCTGCAACCCAGTCTCGCTGGAGGCCAGGCGAGACACAGGAAGTAGGATCCACACGATCCCCAACCCGCCATCCACGCTTGCTAACCCCACTTGCTAGCTGCAATCCGCCATCTGCTTCTCTGCCAACCAACCAACCCCCTAGTGTAGCCATGGCAGTTATATTAGTGGCTAATGGCTAACTGGAAATAGCTGATGGCCACCAGCCACAGCAGATGGCCATCTAATAACTGAGCCAGCACCCTTCCACGTGAGGCCGAGAGCCTGGAAACTGCTCTCTGGGGCTCTGTTCCCACAGATGCATACTCTGCTGTTTTTGCCAATATCCATGGCTTTGCATTGTGAATATCGCTGTGGCTGCTTCTACTGGCTGGGGGAAAGCAAAGGCTATAACAACCCCAGTCAATTAGGAAAATTCTTGCTGTTCTGGAAAAAGGCCCCAGCTCTTACTTGACTTGAAAAGCTCACCTCTGTCAAAGATGAAAAATCAAAGAGGAACTGATGGAAGACGTACGCAAAGATACTAGAAGTAAAAAGGAGGAAAGAAGCAAGATAAACAAGAAAACTGAAGAACACTTACTAGAAAATCATTACCAATGGGCAGGTGAAAAATTCTATCAGATATTTCATCTTAAAAAGAAAAACAAAAAGCTCTTCCGTAAAACCAAAGCACAAGGACAGGACTAAAAGGACGTGTGAGAATGGCAAGGCAACAAAAGGAGCAAGGCGTGAGCTGGCAAAACCCAGGAAACAAGGGAAAGAAAAAAGAAATTAAAGCAGCACAGAAACGAAGGTGAAATTGAAAGAATCACAGGGAACAAACAGAGGCTGCAAAAACACAGAAGGGAGTTTGGAGGACCGGATGTGAAATGTGAGCAAAATAAAATGGCTTACAAAGAAATGACATACGTGACAAATGGGCAGGAGAGTCAATATATACATGATTGGCGTCCGCAAATCCAAAGAATGTATTTAAAGACAGAACCCTGAAATTGCTACCGGCAATAAGGGAATACATGATTAGACATTCTGAATGGCCATGTCCCAGTAAAAGTGGGTATAAACGTCCCACACTTCCAAATGCTAGTAAAGTTACTGAACTTCAAAGATAAGGAAAGAATCCTTTGAACCAACAGGCGAACAGATGAAGTCACCAATGAGAAGAATGTGGCTGGGCCGACACATCCCTACACCTGTATTCAAAGCTGGAGGACAGCAGAGCCAGCAAGGCCCCAAAATCCTGCAAGAAGCAGACGTACCCAAAGATATTTACACCCCGCCCAAACATTTTTTTGAACATGCAAAACTCAAGTGATTTTGTTCTCTTAAGACCCTTCTGAGAAAAATACTCAAAGGAAAATTCAGCCATCCAAGAGGGAAAGGCAAAACAGAAGTTCTGGTGTAGCAGATCTCCTAGGAGGACCCAACTGAGGACTCCTGCATTTGTGCTCAATGACCTACTTGTCTATTTGATACCCCAGAAGGATCATTTTAACACCCCTTCTCTATAGACAAAATTATTGTCAATAATTGTGTTCTAATCGGTAATAAGCATTTTTGAGATTCATCTTCAGTTTTAAAACAATTAACACTTAAGAAGAACTTCAAATTTTAAAAATATTCAATCGAAGAAAATCGTTTATGTATGAATTAAAATTTGTGCTGCCCCCCCAAAAAAAAATTGCACCTTGCTGTTTACACTCGATTTTGCTGTTTTAAATTTACAAAAAAAAAAAAAAATCTTTAAGTGATCATACAGAATGACAGAATTGAAATGATTCCAGTTCTGTTTCATCATTTTTACAACCACTTGCCATCATTGTTAATTTCATATTCACCAATTAAATGCAGGAATAGGTAGTAAAGCTGGAGCAGGAGACACAAAATGCACCTGAAGTGAGCTTGAGGGATTCCAAACCTTTAGGGACCCGTTTTGCATATGTACCGTGTAGCTGAGTTTATGTGTGTGATGGGTCGGGGGAAGCTTCCTACTATGCAAATTGGGAGTTTTCCAAATTGGCTCCCATGCAGACTATAAAGGATAAATAATAAAAATAGCTAGTGTAAAGCATACAGAGTTGTTTCTCTAATTGAAATTCAACAATGACCAAAGCAATTGTAACGAGATTTGGAGGGGGAGGGGGAAGGAGCATTTAATCCCTATCGTTGTTTAGGATTGCCAGTGCAAGGTTTTACAATAAAAAGCCGACATTGTTTTTAAATTCTCTATATCTTTTATTGTTTTTAAACAATAAAAGAGATTGTTTAAAAGATATTACAATTAAAAGATATTGTTTTATATCTTTTATTGTTTTTATTGTTTTATTGTTTTTAAATTCTCTATATCTTTTAACTTTTTCAACTTTGCAATGATATAGAAAGAAGTCACAGGTAGAAGAGGTCATTAAACAGGGAAAACAATCTATATTATATATTCGAGCTAGACAGCCCATCACAAGGTAAAATTACAACAACAAATCTGTACAGACCATGGACCCCTGTTGTCAGCACCGAGGGCCGACATGCCCAGTGCCCAGCCCAGCCCAGCACTGGGACCTCCCCCATCCTCAAGCCTCCTGACCCTACAACTCCCCTGTTCCAAATCCACAGCCCAGATGGAGACGGTGAGGTGAGAGAGTAGTCATACTTGGAGGCAATAACCTCTGGGTCAAGTACAGACAGAAACAGACATACCTTGTGAGGACAGAGCCAGGAGTGCAGTTTCCAGGCTCTCAGCCTCATGTGGAAAAGTGCTGGCTCAGGTAGTAAATGGCCATCAACTGTGATTGGATGGCCATCAGCTGTGGCTAGTTGGCCATCAGCTGTAACCAGTGAGCCATTGGCTACTAATGTAACTGCCATGGCTACGCTAGCAGAAAATGGGGGCTAGCAAGAAGGTGGTGGCTGACCTAGCAAGCGCGGATTGCAATTAGCACGGCAGATTGCAGCTAGCAAGTGAGGTTGGTTGGCAGAGAGAAGAGGATGGCGGGTTGCGGACAGTGTGGCTCCTGCTTCCTGTGTCTCCAACCCAGCCGCCAGTGGGACTATAGTGGTATGATTCCCCTATCTATGGCTCCGTGGGTGTTCCTTTTTGGCCTCACCATGTCCTGCGTTCTTATGTGGGGAGCGGGACTAGAGATGCCACATGACGCCCTGCACGACATACCTGCAGTAAAGAAAGGTGTCCCGCTGACCACCCCTGAGATCCATGCAGGAGTAAGCAATGAAATGCAGAAAACACTGGAACTGAAGACAATGGTCAGTGAGGATGTGAGGATCATGGCCGAGCACAGAAATGGCAAGACACTGTCAGGAGGCAGAACAGGACCTTGAATAGATGAGCCTGAAGAGACTCCACCTGTTAGAAGAGGCCTATAGTTTGATTACCTGTAAGCAGAAGGACAAGAATGCTTCAGAATTTGGCAAAGAAACAACACAGGAGACCTCGTCAGCCTGACAGCCCAGGAGAGTGCAGTTGTTTGCGATCCAGAACCCCTGCTTTTCACAGGGCACCTACTAGCATGTAGTTAGGCCTTACTGGGAATTAGTGCATTTGCATTTCCTTCCCGGGAACTTTCTTTTCCATAAAGAAAAGAAGAGGGCCGGCCAGGTGGCTCAGGTGGTTGGAGCTCTGTGTTCCTAACTCCGAAGGCTGACGGTTCAATTCCCACATAGGCCAGTGGGCTCTCAACCACAAGGTTGCTGGTTCAACAACTCGAGTCCCACAAGGGATGGTGGGCTCTGCCCCTGCAACTAAGATTGAACACAGCACCTTGAGCTGAGCTGCCGCTGAGCTGCCGGATGGCTCTGTTGGTTGGAGCGCGTCCTCTCAACCACAAGATTGCCGGTTCGACTCCCGCAAGGGATGGTGGGCTGCGCCCCCTGCAATTAACAACGGCAACTGGACCTGGAGCTGAGCTGCGCCCTCCACAACTAAGACTGAAAGGACAACAACTTGAAGTTGAACAGCACCCTCCACAACTAAGATTAAAAGGACAACAACTTGACTTGGAAAAAAAGTCCTGTAAGTACACACTGTGTCATGCGGGGGACCCTGCTCGCTGCGCCATTTGTCATGCAGGAAGGCCTGCGGGGTCTCAGCTCCCGCTCCCCACACAAGAATGCAGGATATGGTGAGGCCAAAAAGGAACACCCATGGAGCCATAGGTAGGGGAGTCATACCACTTTATTCTCTCTGGCGGCACTATACTCTCACTGGAGGCTGGATCCACACTGTCCGCAAACCACCATCCACACTTGCCAGCCCAGCCGCCATCTTCTTGCTAGCCCCATTCTTCCTTCTCTTCTCCTCTCTCCTCCTCGTAGCCACAGCAGTTATATTAGTGGCCAATGGCTCACTGGTTACAGCTGCCGGCCAACTAGCCACAGCTGATGGCCATGCAATCACAGTTGGCCATTTACTACCTGAGCCAGCACCTGTCTATGTGAGGCCGAGAGCCTGGAAACTACTCTCTGGGGCTCCGCCCCCACACTCCACCCCTACAGGCTCTCGCCTCACAATCTACGCGACAAGCGTCTTCCGCGAGGGGACCTGTGCGAGGAGCCTGGGGGTGAATGCAATATCCTGGACACAGCCAGGCTCTCTGGGCACAGCCAGGGTTTCTCAGGGCACCACCAGTGCTTCTGGGCACGGCCAGACTTCCTGGACTTCTTAGGGTACCACCTGTCTTCCCGGACACAGCCAGGGTTTCTCAGGGCACCACCAGTACTCCTGGGCACAGCCAGACTTCCTGGACTTCTTAGGGTACCACCAGTTTCCCCGGGCACAGCTAGGATTTCTCAGGGCACCACCAGTACTCCTGGGCACAGCTAGACTTCCTGGACTTCTTAGGGTACCACCTGTCTTCCCGGACACAGCCAGGGTTTCTCAGGGCACCACCAGTACTCCTGGGCACTACCAGACTTCCTGGACTTCTTAGGGTACCACCTGTCTTCCCGGACACAGCCAGGGTTTCTCAGGGCACCACCAGTACTCCTGGGCACAGCCAGACTTCCTGGACTTCTTAGGGTACCACCTGTCTTCCCGGACACAGCCAGGGTTTCTCAGGGCACCACCAGTACTCCTGGGCACTGCCAGACTTCCTGGACTTCTTAGGGTACCACCTGTCTTCCCGGACACAGCCAGGGTTTCTCAGGGCACCACCAGTACTCCTGGGCACAGCCAGACTTCCTGGACTCAGCCAGGGCTCTCAGGGCACTGCCACTCTCTCTGGGAACAGCCCGACTTCCTGGGCACAGCCAGGGTATCTTCAGGGCTCAGCCAGACCTCTCAGCGCACTGCCACTCTCTCTGTGCCTCTCAGGGTACCCTGCTGGAACAACAGCGACTCACAATCAAGGTGCTTACATATTCTCAATGGCGGCCAGTCAAGACAAAAGCAAATATCCCCCAGTTCCACTAACAACAGTTCCCAAACAAACAGTCAAGCGGTCCATTAAATTAGGGATGGAAGGCAATTCCCCATAGTCCATAGTCATTCGCCAGGACTGTCCTGGGGGTGAGGGACGACCTTGACCTCACCCTCATCTCCCACGGAGGACTCAGCAAGCGTTACCTCCTGGGACTGTAAGTCCTGCATCCGGGCTGCCTGAGCAGGAACTTCCCCGGCCCACAGGGCTGCAACGACCTTTGCTTTCTCCGGCCTGTGCTGGTTGGGGAACCGTCCACATCTTTCCACCCCTCCACGGGGCTCCATCTCTGCAGCAGCTGCATGGCTTTTCCTGTGCTGGTGGGAGAACCGTCCACGTCCTCCCACCCCTCCACGGGGGTCCAGCTCTCCGGCAGCTGCTCCTCCTGGTCTTCCTGAGACTGAGTGTTCATACACACAAACTGCTCCACTGTCCTTTGGAGAGCTTTGGCTGGCACCATATCCTGCCGACTACGCCATGTGTCGTGCGGGGGACCCTGCTCGCTGCGCCATTTGTCATGCAGGAAGGCCTGCGGGGTCTCAGCTCCCGCTCCCCACACAAGAATGCAGGATATGGTGAGGCCAAAAAGGAACACCCATGGAGCCATAGGTAGGGGAGTCATACCACTTTATTCTCTCTGGCGGCACTATACTCTCACTGGAGGCTGGATCCACACTGTCCGCAAACCACCATCCACACTTGCCAGCCCAGCCGCCATCTTCTTGCTAGCCCCATTCTTCCTTCTCTTCTCCTCTCTCCTCCTCATAGCCACAGCAGTTATATTAGTGGCCAATGGCTCACTGGTTACAGCTGCCGGCCAACTAGCCACAGCTGATGGCCATGCAATCACAGTTGGCCATTTACTACCTGAGCCAGCACCTGTCTATGTGAGGCCGAGAGCCTGGAAACTACTCTCTGGGGCTCCGCCCCCACACACTGTTACCCAATAAAGTTCTGTTCCCCTTACCCAATAAAGTTCTGTTCCCCGTACCCAATAAAAAAATCTTGGAAAAAAAAAGAAGATATCAAGTGACTGAACAACAGGCTCTGCAGAAATCTTTTTTAGTGGTAAAACAAGTTATTTAAAAGATGTCAATGTGTGAACACTATGATAGATTTTGAAGAAACCAATGAACAAAAGCAGAACATACCTGAAGAGGTGTCCGGGCTTTCAAATGCAATCTTCTAGAAAGCTTGAGGACCTGGATCAAATGCAAGGGGGAAGTCTTCCTGTTATTTGGAGGAACTGAAGGAGGAAAGAATGTAAAGGAGATGTGGAAAGCTTGTAACAAGGAATTTAGTAAAACTTTAGGAAGGAAAAGAAAAGCCCTTAATGAACAAAACCAAGGAGAGAGAAGGTGAAATCTGAGTGAAATCAAATTCAAGAAAAGACTTAAGAAGACTTAAGAAGAGCACGGAGCAGTTACCACAGGAAGCAAAAAATGAGCAAGCAGCATTCCAAATCTTCCAACAGCTTCAGAAAACCCTACAAGAGCTCTCCCGACTGACTGGGCCACACACTGCAATCCCCTGGGAAGCTTTAAAACCACGGAGGCTGGGCCCCACTTCCAGAGAGCCTCATTTAATTGGTCTCAGGTGTGGCCTGATGGTTGGGATTTTTCAAAGCTCCCCAGGTGATTCTGATGGGCAGCCAGGATTGACAACCAGAAGCTCTCACTTCCAAAAAAAATGAAAGAAATTCAAGTTTTGAAAAATTGCATTATGCAGCTGACAATGACCAGATGACACCACTTTTTAAAGTTGGAGAAGGCCATGAACAAAACTCTGGTTTAAAAAAATATTGTATTTGAACTGGAAAAACTCAAATGTCTGTCAACAGCAGAATGGATAACCAAACTGTGGTATCCATACACGGAATGATCTGATACAGGCACTAAGGATAAATCTCAAAAAAGTCAGACATAAAAGAGTGCATTCTATATAAGTCTAATTGTGTGAAGTTCAAGAACAGGCAAAATTCATCTGTGGTGACAGAAATCAGAACAGCAGTTTCCTCTGGGCTGTAGAGGTGGGAATTGACTGGAAAGAGCTACACATAGAATGTTCTCTACCTTGTTTTGAGTGGTGGTTACACAGGTGTAAAAAACTGTCAAAATTCATCAAACAGAGCACTTAATTTCAGAGCATTTTATTGTGTGTAAATTGTACTTGATTTTTTTTAAAAAAAGGCTGTACTTGTAAAAGAGACCATTTCTAATCTAAACTGAGTGATGAGGTATAAACTCATCAAGAGCTTATAAGACAAGAGCTCCATTCTGCACAGTGATGATGAAAATCAAATGCAGAACCTTGTGGCAGAAAGCAAACCTGAGCTGCCACGTCAGCGGAGAAGGGAGCTCTGCAGATGATTCCAGAGAGTGAATGGAAGGAAGGCAGATCTCAGCTTCAGGGGAAGCAAAACCTCCTAAGCAGAGAATTCAAGAACAAGAAGGCGATTGTAGGAAGGAAAGACAGACATCAGTCTAACAAAACCTAAATCACTCTTCATGATCAGAAAGTCAATGAGAATACGTGCTCTTCTGTTGCTGCCAGAAGAGATTTTGCTGGAGAGAAGAAGCACGCTGCCAGCCTACGACAGAAATTAATGTAAGTAAAACTAAAGACAGCAATGCTTCAAATACTAGTGACTATAAAACCAATTCTGGAAAGACAGGATCATAAAATCCTACTTCAGAGAAGTTCTCTAAGCTAGAGGTCAGCAAACTTTTTCTGTAATGGGCCAGATAGTAAATATCTTAGGCTGTGCAGGCCATAGGGTCTCTGTTGCAAATACCCCCGTATACTCAACACTGTCATTATAGCATGAAAGCAGCTATAGACAATGCATAAACAGGTGGTGTTTATATAAAAAGGGTGGTGCCTATATTCCAATAAAAGTCTATCTACAAAAACAAAGCTCATAGACAATAGAAATTTCTTTGTGTGTTATGTAACAGTAGTGAGCAGGTGAACAGCCTTCTTCCATGCAGTTATTCAGGTACCAAGGAAGGCTATTGGAGAAAACTGAGGCTCGGTGGCAAAACAAGCGGCAGAGTGGGGACTAGACTTTAGGCAGCCTGGTGTTTGGCCCAGAACCCAGAACTCAGCCATGCTGAGCCCAAACACCACGCTGCTTATGTCCATTCTAGTTTCATAATTTTTGTATATCTTGACCTTGCATTGTGAGGATCAGTCATCTTTATCAAAGCAAGTACAGTGGCACCTCGGTTTTCGAACGTAATCCACGAGTTCTGAAACGTTCAAAAACAGCCTACAGCTAGGCCTCAGATCTTGCACTGGGCAGAAGCCGTGTGACATGTTCAACTTCTGAGTCATGTTAAAAAAATGAAGCATTTACTTCCGGGTTTACGGCGTTCATAAACCAAAATGTTCATCAATGGAGACGTTCGAAACCCAAAGTACCACTGTATAGTGCTGGGTATGTTAATTTGGTGTGCAGAATATTTAAAATAAGATTGAATGAATGAATGAATGAATGAATGAATGAATGAATGAATGAATGAATGAATGATGACTACTATAATGTGACTTTAGTTTCTTCCTTCTCATTGTGGGGGGAGGGGGAAATTTTCCCCCTTCCGTACGCTAGTTCTTTTGGCTGATTGAATAATCAGATCAACATGAGTCAGGTTAACAGGAGAAAATCTAATCTCGTGTGCACGGGAACCCGACATACATGAGAAATTCATAGACAGAAAGGTTAAAATGAGATGTATGTGACGTCCCGAGCTAAGGAATGAGGAAGGCACCTGAGGCTTTAGAAGGGAAGAGGGTCATTCGTGTATCCAGAAGAAGAGCAGATGCTCAGTAATTAGATGTTTGCCTGCCATAGGTCAAGCAAAGATTGTCTCTGGTAATACCTCTTTTAATGGGTAAGGCGCCTACTTTAAATTTTTCTAGGTAATTAAGAGGAGGAACAGAAGTTTCTCTTGAGCCCACAAGGTCTCAATTACCTTTAGCTCAAAATAATCTGCATACCACATGTGCACATCTTAGGGCGACTCATTCTGAACCCCTACAGCATTTTACATTTACTTAGAGCTGTCATTTACTGTAAACCCCCTCAAATTCTTTTAGGTAGTAGGTGGGTTATAATACGAAATAAATCAGAGGGTTGAAAATGAGGGGCGCCAACGGAACCTAATCAGACAGGACACTGACCTGTCTGGTTAAGCCACTGGGAGGTGACACCAGAACAATTTTCCTCGGGAAAGTCATCTCCCATGTCATTGTGTGGTTCTGTGTTTTGCCCTCTTCCTTCTTGCTTTTAAAAGCCTTGCTATGGCTCTTTGTACTTTATACTCCCAAGAACAATTTGATCCAATCCAGTATTCAAGAATTCATTTCCTGTGGCTGCTATAACAAATCGCAATAAACTTGATGGCTTAAAACAACAGAAACTTGCTCCTTTACAGTTCTGGGGCGATAGAGGAGAATCTGTTCCATGCCTCTTCCAGCTTCCAGTGGCTGCCCTCAATCCTTGGCTTATAGCTGTATCACTCCAATCTAACAGGCCAGCATCTTAAACTCTCCCTTCACTCCATCTTCACATCACCTTTTTTGTCTCTATCGAATCTTCCTTTGCATCCCTCTTATAAGGATACATATGCTTGCATTTAGAGCCCACCGATAATCTTGGATAATCTCCTCTGTTCAAAATCCTGAACTTAATCACATCTGCAAAGACTTTATATATATTATATATATATATATATATATATATATATATATATGGAAATATTCACAGGTTCCATAGATTAGAACATGGATATGTTATAGAACACATTGATTTATTCAATATTTGGTACTCAACCATTTACTGAATATTTGTATGGGTCCTCATTCAGTCTTGTGGGTATACAAACATTTGTAAAACAAGGTCCTTGATTTCTGATTGTAATACAGTAAAGTTGATATTTACCCACCCACCCCAGTCTAGAAATTATCTGTGTCAGTCAGGGTCTAATCAAGAAAATTGATACCACACTATTTATTTTAATAGCGAGAATGTAAAAATAGGACATTGGTTAAACAGGGGCTGGAAGACAAAAAGCAAAAATGGGACACTGAGGTCACACGGAGATATGTGCTCCTCAGGAAGCAACTAGTGCCAGGAAGGGGGGCCTCTAGGAGGTGAGTTTTGGACCTGAGGAAGGGTGGTATTCAGCTGCTGCTACTACCTCACCAGCTCAGAAGAGGGGCCCCCAAAACTGGGGTTCAGATCTCCATGGAGGGGAGATGCTGTGTCACTGGTGGGAGTATCTCAAGGTGCTGTGGAGACCCTGGAGCTGGGATTCCCCAAACAAGCTGGAGGCTGAAGCCAGCTGTTGCAGCCTGGGTGATGTGTCCATTGCTGATGCAACGCTGATAAGGCCCAGCAAGTGCACAGGACAAGTTTCAGCTCTGGGGGCGGCTGGTTGGCTCAGTTGGTTAGAGCGTGGTGCTAATAACACCAACGTTGCCAGTTTGATCCCGGCATGGGCCACTGTGAACTGCGCCCACGTTAAAAAAAAAAAAAAAAGTTTCAGCTCTGGGCCGCCATCTCCCTCTAGCGACCCCTGCTGGCAGAAGCTCAGAGGACGCCAAACGACGGGAGGAACGCACCACTTCCAGCTCCAACATGTCAGAACAGAATACAGAAGAGTAGAGTAAGAGCTGAAAATACAGAAGGGTAGAGTAAGAGCTGAAAATACAGAAGGGTAGAGTAAGAGCTGAAAATACAGAAGGGTAGAGTAAGAGCTGAAAATACAGAAGGGTAGAGTAAGAGCCAATAACAGTTGACACAATCCACCCCTCTACCTATATTTGAACTTATGCATAACAACAAAATATTATGCTTCTGACAAGATAGATGCAACTATCCTTCAAACCAATGAAGACACTCTCATCCTTTCCCCAAAAGGGGATACACGAAGTCCCTACAGCCATCTCTAAATGGCGTTAATTACTTCTAGATTCAATCACAGCTCTAGATGAATATTCTGTATCTAGAGACTAAATTGTAATGTTAACCACCAATAATAATCCTTATATAAAATCAAGGGCAATTGAAGAGAGAGAAATACAGTTGTCCCTCAGTATCCGTGAGGGATTGGTTCCAGGACCCCTCTGATATGCTCAAGTCCTTTATATAAAATGGTATATTTGCATATAGCATACGCACATCCTCCCATATACTTTAAATCATTTCTAGATTACCTAGCACAATGTAAATGCTATGGAAATAGTTGTTATACTGTATTGTTTAGAATGACAAAAAAAGTCTGTACATATTCAGTGCAGACACAACCATTGTAGGCCTAACTACACAGTTAGGTCAGCAACAGTGTAACTTTTTTCAAACACAGTCATGGGCCCCTTAACCACAGGTTTACCTTCTGAGAAATGAGTTGTTAGGAGATTTCGTCATTGTGCAAACATCATAGAGTGTCGTCACCTAAGAACATCCAAACCTGTGGAAAATTTTTATAAGCATTTATTAGAGTTTAGTGGAGCCAAAAAGAGGATGCACCCGGAAGCAAGATCTCAACAGACTGAGAAAAATGATTCCCAGGCAGTTTGCAGAGTTTTTTTGTACTTTTGGAATTAAGGAGGGAACAGTAAATGTTCACATAAGAACATCCAAACCTGCAGCGAATTCTTATGAGTTTATTTGAGCCAAAACTGATGACAGTTGCCAGGAAGCAAGAGCTCAACTGCTCTGGAGAATGAGTTTTGCAGTTTCTTTTATGCATTTGAAATGAATGAGGGAACATAAGGAAGATGACATGAAGGTGGGAGAAGGCAAGGCAGGGATGGGATTACAGGGTAGTTAACAAGATTATGCACTTTCTTGGGTGGTTATTTCAAAGGTGTGTTAACATAGACGCACAAAAAAGTGGACACGGCTTGCTTAAGGAGCCGGTAAACCTTTTACTAAAGGAGGTACATGCCTGCGATGTGACTACCCACACTGACCTGCCAACTTAGGAATTTATGATAAGGTCACCCTATGACCTTATTACTCTTGGATAAACTTATTACAGTGCCCCTTTCATCCTCAGTGTACTTACAAAAACCTAGATGTCATAGCCTACTACATCCCTAGGCTACATATGATATAGTCTAACGCTTTGCAGGGGAGGAAAAATAATTTTCTCTACCTTTCTGGGTTCTTGGCTCAGACATCCTTGTAATAAAAGCCAGATTAACAAGAGGAAAACAAGAAAATGTTTAATAACATGTATGCCTCCTGTATACATGGGATACACCTAAGAAAACCGTTTCTCACCCAAATGGCTGAAAGCACCACCTTAAATACCATCTTCAGCTAAGAAACAAAAGATATTGGGGCTCAGGGGAATCAGTTATGGGAGAAGACCAAGAAAAGCACAGTAAACAAGGGCAAGGTTGTTATTTATGCAAATTTAAGTTGTTGTCTTCTGCATTGATAAGAGTTTCTAGAGATGAGGTCATCTCCCTATTCCTGGCACAGCCAGGGAGATGCCCGCCCATACAAATGGAGACCTCTCTTACAAATGTAAGTGTTTTTTACACAGGGCAACTTCTACTTGGTTTTCAGAGCTTCTGCCATGTCTGCGGTTTCTTAAAATTAACCAGCCTGAAATAATCCTATACCAAAGAAAAAGAGTTTGGGGTGACAAATTCTGTTCCCCTACAGCTCCTAGGTTACAAACCTGTACAGCATGTTGCTGTACTGAATAGTGTAGGCAATTGTAACAATGTATTTGTATAATGTCTTGCTCTGCAACTTTACCACGGCTGCCACTGTCAGTAGATGATAGGAATTTTTCAGCTCCAGTATAATCTTACGGGACCACCATCATATATGCGGTCCATTGTTGACTAAAACCGTATTACGCAGTACATGATGTAAGTGTACCGTGGGACGTTCACGAACTTAATTGTCCAACCTCGTATTTTCAATCAGTGGTTGGTTGAGTCCATGAATGCAGAACCTGGGGATAAGAAGGGCCAACTGTGTATCTCTTGCGTGTGTGTGTGTGTGTGTGTGCGCGCGTGTGTGTGTTTGTTATGGGTAGAGTTGTGCCTCCAAAAAAAATAGGTTTATGTCCCAATCCCAAATACCTTAGAATGTGACCTCATTTAGAAATAGGGTCTTTGTAATTGTAATCAAATTAAGATGAGGTCATTATGATGTGCCCTAAACTAATATGACTGATGTTCATATAAGAAGAAAAAAACTATCATGTGAATACACGACACACAGAGAACGCCGTGTTCAGACAGAAGCAAGATTAGAGCAACGCGTCTACAAGCCAAGGGACACCAAGGACGGCTGGGAACCACCAGGAGCTGAAAGAAGCAGAAGCAGGAAAGGACTTTTCCCTAGAGCCTTTGGAGAGAGCATGATCCTCCCCACACATTGATTTCAGATTTTCATCTCCTGAACTGTGAGAGAATAAATTCTGTTGCTTTTTAAGCCACCCATCCTTTGGCTTTGTTACTAGGAAACTAATTGTGTGTGTGTGTGTGTGTGTGTGTGTGTGTGTGTGTGTGTGTACACAACAAGCAAGAAAGAAAATGTACCTAGCTAGTACATTCTTGTTTTTGTAACTCACTAGAAGACGGTAGTTGATGTCAATAACTGTTTATAACTTCTTTCTTCCATTCCCCATCCCATGTTCCCTTTGCTTTCAGCTAGCACCTCAGCTGGTCGAATTCTTTATTTGATAGGGATAACCCTTTGTTTAATTCCTGAAGGATATGAATTCTCAGTGGTCCTGCCTTTTGTTGGTTGGTATTGCTTCCCATTCGCTTTTACTTTGGAATGTAAAAGTACTAAGAGGCACCCCAGAGGACATCCCAGATTCTAGATATAGTTCTGACTTCATTGTGTAACAGTAACCCTATTTCTCCTGGATTATCAGTTTTGATCATTTCGGCAAGTAGAGTAATCCCTTCCTTTGCCTGTTGGTCCAGTGACATGAGGGGCCCCAAACGTTCAGGTGGCAGTCTCAGCTTCCAGATCAATAAAATCAATGCTGTGTCCCATGGTGGCAGCATTCCTCCATTGGGAATCATGACCTTCAAACCAGCAGAGCTCAGACTTGCAGGAACAGGAAGCAAAAATGCTATGAATAGACCATTAGATGTAATTGTGAGAGGACCTACTTACCCAGATCTGTGTAGTGTGGGTCCTTCTCCAAAGCAGTTCTTCCTGTAAGATGAACCCCCATATTTCAGGACATTGTTTACCTTATGATTTGGTGGGTCAGATAATACCCAGTACCTAATGGGCCCCTCAGATCACATGGTCACTGGATGTCCCGTGGCCAAACATTCAGTCTCTGCCAGGGCCTAGGAGCACGCCTGGGGCTAAATCAAAAGGGAGTGGTTTTCTGCAGAAGAGGATGTGGGATGGCTCCAAAAGCTTATCTGTGTGCTGTGACTCTTTGTCAGGGCTCCCCAATGGCTCTTATTTGCCCTAGATACGTGGACTCTTATTGAACCCGTTGGATCAGAAGGCCCAAGCGGTGGGGCCATTTGCATAGCAGCCCCTCTACGGACCCTGCTCAAAACTCAGTAAATGGACCAGGGCTGCACACTCACGTGTGATGCTCGTGCCTCCTGCATTCAGTCCCCAGGGCTGCTGGAACAGACTACCAAGAAACACAGGAGGCTTCCAACAACAGACATGTATTTTCTCACAGTTCTAGAGGCTGGAAGTCCGAAATCAAAGTGTCGCAGGGCCATGGTCTCTCCAAGGGCCTGGGGGGAGAATCTGTCCCATGCCTCTCTCCTGGCTTCTGGGGTTCTCAGCAGTCTGTGGTATTCCTTGGCTTGTAGACACATCGCTCTGATCTCTGCCTGTGCCACAGCCTTGTGCGGCTGTGTCCTTATGTGAGATTTTCCTCTTCCTATAGGAACACCAGTCATATTAGATTAGGGCCCACCCTACTCACCTCGTTTGAACTGGATCAATCTGCACAGACTGATTTCTACATGAGGTCACTTTCTAAGGCATTGGGGGTTAGAATATCAACACATCTTTTTGGGAAACACAATTCAAACCATTACACCCCCCGAAATTCAAAAAGACCTACAAAGCATTTTTAGTACAAGGCACAACATTCACACTTTAAGGAAATAATTCAATTTGCTCCATCCAAACCACTGGATCCCAGAAATTTTGTTGAGATGGCAAGTCCCTACATTTTTATGAACTGTCTGCCACCCTCAGGCCTGCTTGGGCCTTAGTTAGGAACCTGAAGTCCTGGCTGCGACCTGCTCATTAGGTCCCATTAGAACATCATCAGCAAAGTGACGTCCTGAGACAGTAGAATGATGACAATCTCTGCAGACTAGCTTAAGAGAGAACAGGAGACGTAGCCTTGAGGCAAGACGCAAGGGTATACTGTTGGGCATACTAGGTTATATTAAACTGCTCTTGCTAATACTTGCAAGTTGTCCCACAGAAAAAAATCACTTGCCGGGTCAATATACCAGAGGGACCAAAGGCTATGCTGATTTGCTGCAATAAAGATATCTCGTCTGGAGCAGATTATGGTTACAGTGAATTACAGAAATTCTCAAAAGCCATCTGCCACTTGCAGAAGTCAAAGAGGTGAGACAAAGGGGTGTCTTGGGGGGACTATCCCTGCAGTTTCCCCGTGCCGGCAGCATCACGTTCCGTTACCATCGGATAAGAGGGGGATCCCTGGGATCCCTCTTTGCGGTCCTTCACACCTTAATAACCTGTATTCAGTGGTTCCCAGACCCAGTGTGAGGGTTCTGCTACTGGCCAAGTATTCATTCAGGAACACGGGAAATAACTACAGGATGGCTCACTGTGATTTAGACTTTAGCCAAAATCCCATTTATCACCTGACCACCATAAGCCCCTACTGGCTTTTTTGATTCCCAAGAATTAATAACGAATCAAGCCACTATCTGGTAATCTCCAAAAGTTCTGAGAATGTCCCTTTCCTGAGTTACCCTAGTAAATGGAGGCAGGGCCCTTTAAGGAAAGCATGGGAGAAGATTTATGTTGCATGCTTATGGGATTTTGCAAGATCCTATCTCAAGGGGACCCTGGCCTCTGAGCTACAAACTGCCATAGGTCCAGCAACTGGGTGGGAGACTGTCACTATTATTGTGGGGACGAATTCAGGTTTCTGGCCACCAGACCTATCGTGTTTCCACTTTATAGATCAGGAAATATTTTGATAGGCTGCCCATCTATTTTATTCCTAGGGACACCATAATCAATTTGCCACTCTCAAAACCTGTGCAGGTCAAAACATTCTGATCACCATTCACTGATGCCCGTCATGTCTCTGGTGACAAAGTGCTGACACTTGGCCTCGGCTGTTCCAGGACTCCAGCTTTCCTGTGGGAATATGGGAGCCTACTCAGGGATGGGTCTCACCCCACTGCTCCTCCCCTGTGGGAACAGCCAACATAGAACACTGGTACTCCCCTCGCTGCCGTATTTCTAATGCCCTTGTGTTGGGTATGTCCTCTGGGACTTCTTAGGGGATGCAGTGACGAGGGGATGTGCAGGTCCCGTGTGACAAATCCACTTCACATTTCTCCCTTCCTATGCTTTTGGATTCCTTCTTCTACATAATTCCAGGGAAGGGCTAGCATCTCAAATTAACTAAATGGAGGCCATCAGTTAGTCCAAGTTTTAGTCAATCAACCAAGCAAACTGCTACTTCCTCTCCCAGATGCACAAGCTAACATCCTGTTGTAGTTTGCAAAATAAAATAGCCACAAATCTCTCCCCTCTCTTTATGTACACCCCTTAGCAATGTGACTTTACTGCAACTCCCAGCAAGAAGTGAGGTCGATTTCTCCACTCCCTTAATCCCAGTTAGCCTTCTGGCATGCTGTGACCAACAGAATATGTTAGACCTGATTTTGTGGGTGTTCTGAGGCCAGGTCCCCAGAAGCCTTGCAGCTTCCACTCTCCCTCTCTTGTTGCCCAGGGACTGTCAGGGTAAGAAGCTTGGGCTGACCTCCTGGAGGGCAGAGGCCATGTGGAGAGACAGTCTCAACTGACGGCCAGTACCAACAAGCCAGCTCTCTTAGGTCATTCATCCAGCCCCGGCCGAGCCGCCAGGTGACTGCCACCACATGAATGACCCCAGGGGAAACCAGCACAAGAATCACCCAGTTGAGCTGAGCCAAATCTCCGACCCACAGAATCATGAAACAGATGTTGTTTTATGCCAGTTACACAGCAGTAGATAACTGGGGCACACATCCCATCCAGGGTCTCTGGTAAGTGATTTCATATCGATGAATCCAGTACTACTACTCATATAAGAGAAAGGCCATCTCTGAGGAAGCCAGGAGACAGCTAAAAGCACAACTACAAAAGGGGAGAAGGGGGTGCCCAAAGCAATGAAGGTAAAGAAACAGTGGGGAGACAAGTAGAGAGAGGGTGCCTACAGCTCAAGTTCCCAAGGTGAGAGGCCTGTCGTTGGTAACGGCAAAGCATGGAAAGCGTGCCGAGGCTGGGTTGGAGGGCAAGGTCACAAGTTGAAAAAAGTCAGGGGACTGAGAGACCAGAGCTGGTGTGGGTTCCCCTCCCTCCAACAGGACGGGAGGGAAGGAATATCTATGTAGACACTAAACATGTCAAGAATTATGGCTGGAGTGGTGTTAGAGAGGAAGGCAGTGAGTCAGGGGCTAAACTCTTCAAGGAATGAGAAGGAGTGACCAGGGGTCAGTAGACATCTGCAACAATAGTACCATTAAACAGCATGAGATTTAAAGCCGGGAGTTTGGGGAGAAGAAGGAAGAGTCATGTTCTGGAAATGGAGCAAGGAAGTCACCAACCCCACTTCTTAGCCCAGTGGCAGAAGGAGCGAGGGAGAGACTACAACCCCCATTGGAGCTAGGAGGAGAGGAAGCAGTGTCCTCAAAGAGGCAGTTTTCCAGAAGAGCTGATGGTGAAGGAACTGTTCATAGAAAACAAATCCTAGGGCGCTGCCCATGCCTGAGTTCAAGGGGGCGTTTCAGTGGTTAGAGGGTGGGAAACCGGATGAGCGGTTGAGCGAAGGAAAGAAGGGCCAGATGGGGATTAGATTCCGGGAGAAGGCTGACCGGTAAACAGGGATAAAGTGTGTAATGAGATTAGTCCTGGTGTCTGTCGCAGAGCAGTGGTTGGGCTGAGTGGCTGGCAAGGCTGTCAGGGAGAAAACAGCAGGGTGCAGAGAAGTGTATATAGACATACAGCACAGAAACAATCCTGTACGTGCAGGAAGGGGGGTGTCTTGCCAGGTGTAAGCAGCAACCTAGGCCACCCACCCTGACCAAGGACGTGAGGACGATGGACTTTTCCAGAACTCCGACTCCTGCCAACACCTTTCCAAGCATGGCCAAGAAAATGATTTTTAAAAGTCAGTGAAACAGAAGAGAGCACTAGAACAAATCCCAATCTAGATTGGACTTAATATATAACCATGGTGGAATTTCAATTGGATGAGAAAAACATGGTATTTTATTAATAAGTGATGTAGACTCAACTATTTTATTAATAAGTGATGTGGCTCTCTCACCACAAAGAAAATGAGGTCCTACCTCTTGACATAGCCAAATAAAAATAAATTTCAGATGGTTTAAACAGATAAATGTAAACAATACTCAGAATATATAAAGCATATATTCTGAAAGACCTTTTAAACCGTACCAGAAAGCCAGAAGCTATAAGAGAAAGGTAGTACATTTAGTTACATGAAAATTATAAATTGTTTATGGCAAAAGATACCTTCACCAAAGTCAAAAGGGAATTAATAGAATAAGAAACCATTTAAAATCCATGTGAGAGACAAGTTAATATCGATATTATACAAAGAGCCCCTACAAACTGATAAGACAAATAATTCATTGGAAAAAAGGAAAAGAATAGAAAGAGTTCACAGAAGAGCAAATCCAAATGTCTGATAAGCATATGAAAAGATATTTAGTCTTACTAGTTGTCAGGGAAATGTAAATTAAAGTAATAGTGTGCTATCACTTAATACTCACAGATCAACAACAAAAAAACACACACACACAAATGATACCTACTATTTGTAGGGATATGGGGGAAATTGTTCTATTCTCATTCATTACTGGTGAAAATGTGTTTCATGACAGATTTTCTGGAAAACAATCTGTAAATAAATATTAAAATTGAAATATATACACCCTTTAACCCAGCAAGTCACACCCAGAAATCAACCCCCTTAAAAATAAAAGCAACAGCACATAAGGATGGATATGTACAAGAATATTTATTGTAGCATTAGTCAATGTGTAGCATTTCACACATTAATGTGAAAACAAAACTAGACCAAACTGATAAACAAGGAATGCTCCTTAATGGCTCAATTAATGACTAAGTGGTGGTGCATCCATGCTGCACAGCCATTAAAAAAGGTGCATTAGAGCTGTACTACTTGATATGAAGGGTTAAGTTAAATAAGCAAAAAGAAGACATGTGATATATAACACGGTCACATTTTTATATAAAAACAGTAACAAAAATAATCCTATACGTGTTCCAGTGGTTTTATGTGTGATTCTCTTAACAAGTAGGAAATCTGGAAGGCCCCACATCAGACGGTTAACATTGGTTTTCTGAGGAAGAAAAGTCAAAATGAATAAATAAGTAAAAATTTTAAAAGGAAAAAAGGCGTCTACAATAATAACCATTTTTACTAACTTTTTGTAAACTAACACGTGTGTATAAATGCAGAGAGGCAAATGAAGGAACAAGTGCCAACATTATGATGGTGGATGTTCTCAGGGTAGGGGCATTTCAGGCAATTTTAATTTTCTTTCTTTTTCTTTTCGGTATGCTTAAATTTTTACAGTGATCAACATTTTTTTCATCACGGGAAAAAATAGTTGTGTGAGGGGGGAGTATGATCAGCAGAACTCGGTATGGGATTGGCACTGTGGGAGAGGAAGGAAGTGGAGTCAAGGAAACCCCTCCGGCACCCTCCATCCCAGGTACCCGCCATCTCCTCTCCGAGCCTGTGAGCCTGTTCCTGTCAATCACTCATCATAGTCAGTTAGTAGCTTGTTAGAGAGGTCGGGTGCCAGGAAAGTGTGATGTCATGGGCACCTGGGGAGAGAGTCAGTAAACAGAGGGATTGACAAGAGCCTCAAATGCTGCAGAGAAGGCAGGTAGGACAAAGACTGGAACTGTCTCCACAGTTTAGTGGCACTGAAGTCCAAAGACCTTGAGTGGAGCAGCTGGAGCAGCATACAGGCATCAGCGGTCATCTTGCAGAGGCTGAAGGAACATGAGGGAACCCAGAGGAGAGCCTGCCTGGTAGACCAAAAGAGTGCAGGGTAGGAAAGAATGGCTTGAATTAGATATTCACTTAAAAATGTGTGAGGCGCTACATGGTTTTCCAAATTTATTGAAAGAAGTACGCAAGCGTAAAATGTTGAGATCAGGGGTGTAGACAACCCCTTCTGAAAGTGGCTATAAATGGGAGAAGAAAAAGATGGCGGGACCTAGAGAGGAATAGGGGGTTTACTCTAAGATAGAGAGCTGAGCCTGTTCATAGGCTTACGGGACTGGGCCAGTGGGGGCGGGAGGGGGCTGAATGGGCTTGAAAAGAGATAACAAGTGGAGCCCCAGAGAGGCCCATGTTCCCAGGCCTGGCTGCACATCAGACTCGCTCGGGCAGCTTTCTCAAAATTCCCATCTGGGCCCACCCCAGAACTACTCACTCAGACTTTCCAAAGGTTGAGCCAAAGAATCTGGACTTTAAATAAGCCCTTGATAGCATTAAAATATACAGCGATTATCTAGAAATAAATCTAACAAAAGATGTGCAAAAAGCATAGAGAAAAAAATGTTTAACTGAATAAATGTATGTGTGTGAGTATACACATGATACACACACACACACACACTATATATATATATATATATATATATATATATATATATATATATACCATGTTCAAAGATTGGAAGATAAGCTTCCAGTTACAGGATTAACAAATTCTGAGGATCTAATGTACAGTGTGATGATTATAGCTTGTAATACTATATTAGATACTTGAAAGTTGCTAAGACAGTAGATGTTAAATGTTCTTACTACAAAAGAAATGGTAATTATATGACAAGATGGAGGTACTAATGCTGTGGTGGTCATCATTTTGTAATACATAAGTGTATCAAATCAACAGTTGTACATCTTAAATTTACACAGTGTTATATGTCAATTATATCTCAATAAAGCTGGAAAAAAATAATGACTTTAGGTCCCCCCATTCTATATCTCCTCTTAACATGTGCATCTTTTCAAAAAAAAAAATAATAAAAGGATTAGAAGACTCAATGTTGAACAATTTATTGATGTATAGATTCAACGCAATCAAATCAAAATCCTCTTAGGGTGTTTGTTTGTTTGTTTGTTTGTTTTGTCTGGAGAATGTGACAGCTTGATTCTAAAATACATATGGAAATGAACACCAAAAATAGCTTCCTAAAAAGTATAATATGGGAATATTGCTCTACTGGATATTAAAACTTTTTATAAAAGTACAGTGATTAGGAGTGACATTTATGCAAGGAGAGACAGGCTGAGGAAAAGACTAGAAACTGGACACTTGGGTTGTGATTTGTGTGGCACTAAAGAGCACAGGGAAAGATGAGCCTTTTCAGTAAACAAATCAAGTAAGGGGAAAAAAAACAAAAACTTGACCCTTACCTCACACCATAAACAAATAAACCCCAGGTGGGTTGTCATCATATGGAGGGCAGAACAAAAAAGATTATAAAAGATAATAGAAAGTGAAAGAAAAGATTTAGGATGAAAACCTCAGGGTGGTAACAGATTTCCTTTCATGACACAAAAGCACCAACCTTAAATGAAAAGTATCTGACAAATTCGGTTTCATTAAGATGAATAAATACTTTTCTTCTGCTGGGTCAGCTATGACAGCCGTGAAGACCCTGAATCCCAAGGCAGAGGTGGCTGAGTCTGGGCAGCATTGGCGGTCAACATCAGCATGGCCCAGGGCGGCTGCAGGACGCGCTCAGGACCAACCTGGGGCTTAAGGGCATCATGAAGATGCTTGTTTCTGGTGCTGGAGACATCGAGCTTACTACAGATGACAATATACTGCTTCATGAAATGCAAATTCTACACCCAACAACCTCCTTCATAGCCAAAGTAGCGACCACCCAGGATGACATCATCGGTAACACTTCCAATGTCCTAATCATTGGAGAACAGCTGAAACAGGTGGATCTCTACATTTCTGAAGGGCTTCATCTCAGAATAGAAACAGAAGGATCTGAAGCTACAATGGAAAAGGCACTTTAGTTTTTGAAACAAGTCAAAGTAAGCTAAGAGTTGGGCAGGGAAACACTCACAGACAGGGTCAGAGCAACTCTACTAAAGTTCATGCTGAACTTGTTCAGGTCTTAACAGAGGTTGTCACTGACGCTATTTTGGCTGTTAAAAAAACAAGATGAACCTATTGACCTCTTCATGGTTGAGATCATGGAGATGAAACACAAATCTGAAACAGATCTGAGCTTAATCAGAGACCTTGTTTTGGACCACGGGGCACAGCATCGTAATATGAAAAAAAGAATAGAAGATGCATACATCCTCACATGTAGTGTGTCACTGGAATATGAAAAACACAAGTGAATTCTGGGTTGTTTTTTTTACAAGAGTGCTGAAGAGAGGGAGAAACTAGTAAGCGGTGAAAGAAAATTCATTGAAGATGGAGTTAAAAAGATAATAGAACTGAAAAAGAAAGTCTGTGGTGACTCAAAGGATTTGTTGTTTTTAATCAAAAGGGAATTGACCCATTTTCCTTAGATGCTCTTGCAAAAGAAGGCATAACAGCTCTGCGCAGAACTAAAACGAGAAATAAGGAAAGGCTGACTCTTGCTTGTAGGGGGGTAGTTCTAAATTCTTTCGATGACCTAAATCCTGATTGTTTGGGACATGCAGGACTCATCTATGAGTATACACTGGGAGAAGAGACGTTCATCTTTACTGAGAAATGGAACAACCCTCATTCTGTCATATCGGTCAAAGGACCAAATAACACACCCTCACTCAAATCCAAGATGCAACAAGTGATGGCTTGAGGGCTGTTAAAAATGGCTGTTGATGGCGGCTGTGTAGTTCCAGGTGCTGATGCGGTAAAACTGGCGATGGCAGAAGCCCTGATTAAATACAAGCTCAGTGCAAAGGGCAGGACCCAACTTGGAGATCAAGCATTTGCTGATGCATCGCTCATTGTTCCCAAGGTTCTCGCTCTGAATTCTGGCTTTGACCTTCAGGAAACACTAAAGTTCAAGCAGAACATTCAAATTCAGGTCAACTTGTGGGTGTGGACTTGAACCCAGGCGAGCCAATAGCAGCAGTAAAAGCAGGTACGAAACACCTATTGTGTAAAGAAACAGCTTCTTCAGTCCCGCGCTGTGATCGCCACCAACATTCTCCTGGTCAGTGAGATCATGCGAGCTGGAATGTCTTCTCTAAAAGGCTGAACTCAAGCTTCCCTTGTAGCATCTGAATCATGAAGACTCTATAGAGTGACCCTACAAATACAGCTATGGAAGTTTTGTCCAAGTTTCAAGTGATTTTCCAAGGAGTTTTCTTTTCCCATATGAAAAAAAAAAAAAGGAGAGAACACTGGCACCGATTCAAATTCCAAAGTCTGAAGTTATAACTACCGTATTTTTTTTAATTGCACTCAGTGTACACACATAAAGCAGGCCATTTTCACCCAAAGAACAGGATGTTTTGTTTTAGTTTCAGTGATAAAAATACATGTTAGAAAAGCATGTTATCTACCTTATTAAATATTCCTTGAAAAACCAATAAAAAAGATTAATAAATAATCCCATTTACACAACATTCTAAACCAGGCAAAACGAGCAGTGTTTAGGGAAGCACACTCAGGCTGACAAGGATCGAGGCACAAAGGACCTGACTGCCACAGAAGTCAGGGCACTCACCCCTGTGACAGAGAGGAAGGGCTGACAGTCTTCCATTTCTTGACCTTGGCGAGATAACATGGGAAGTGGCTTTATAATGGTGCACTACCTTGTACATTTATGTTGCGTGCGGTTTTCTGTGTCTGTGTTACCTTTCACAAAAAGGCTTTAAGGAAAATCTCCCTACGCAGTTCTGATCAGCACCACATTTAGGGGCCCCTGATTGAGTCAGGTCTGTTTCGGGTAATAGAATCCAACCCTATCTCACAGATCCCAGAGAGCGATTCACATATCTGAAAAATCCAGGGTCGTTTCAGAAATGGCTGGTTCCAGACACTCCAACAAGACTATTAGGACGCTCCCCTCCTTGCACAGCTTTTCTCAATATCCCGTAGGCTTTCAAACCCAGGGTGGCCCCCAGCAAGGCCAGGCTATGTCCTTCCACCTGAACAACCTGGGCAGAAAGAGCATGTCCCCTTCTCTGGAGTCTCAGCAATAGTCCTAGATGGGCTCTCCTTGGACTGACCATCCCTGACCACGGCTGTGGCCAGGGAGTTCTGACATACAATTGCCTAGTTACTCCTACCCCAGGCGTGGGAGAGGGTAGAGCCAGCCGCAGCTGAATTATATTATCCATATGGGAGAAAAAATAAATTTTCCTTGAAGGAAAAAGTAGGTGTCATTAGCAAGAGAAAAGGGAAAGGGTGCTTGGGCAGAAGAATTGGGATCCATGGGCTAGAAGTTCGCAATGGGGTCAAAGGAGAGGTGTGGTGGAGGCAAGTGGGTAAGGGGTGGGGGGAGGAGACTGTCAACAGAGAGTGGGACGTGTGAGGTGTAATTTCAGAGGTGGAGCAGTTTCGGGTGATGACAGGGTCCAGGGTGCGGCTGTGGCGGTGGGTGGCAGGGCTGACAAAGAGCCAAGACACCGGGGTGTTGGACGCTGCAGTCTGTGCCCAGATTCATTAATAAGGGAGGAACCCTAATAAAGCTCAGTCATATGTGATTTGGTCTCAGAATGGTATCTGACACAAGAACTACAACCCAGTAGCCTAAAGCAATTAACCAGCAATTTTGTTCTTTAATCACACTGCTCATAGGACTTTGAAGGGATTCATATACATAGTTCACAGCCACACGAATTAAAACCCCGTTTCCTCTCTCTCTCCTCACACCCTGAAGCTCCTCGGTGCTGCTCATTTCAATCTCCATCTCCCACCAAACAAAAGCAAACGCTTCTCCTCCATACCTAGCTCAACTTAGCCACTTTCCCACGTGAAAGCATCGGTCTTTTAGGAAGGGAAGAGAGATGGAGGAGAAATTGTACTGACAATTACAGGACCCTTTGGTGGACCAAGGGGTGGGGGGGAAGTCTGTGCCCAGCCCCTCACTGACGATGTTTGTCCTATCACAGAGAGAGTGACCTAGGAATTACATACAGCCACTGGGAGGGCCAGTGGGGGGTGCAGCAAAATGAACAGGAATTTTTACACATGTGGTCCCCACCTCCATCCCTCTACCTTGACAGCTTCCATTTGAGAACCTAGAATTCATGTCATGCTGAATAAGTAGGAACAATCAAGGCAGAAACTCAAGCAGAAGCCACTTTCTCCTGTCAATAACAGGCATAGTAGTTTTATTTATTTACTTTAACAATAAACATGGATTTGTTTTATTTAATGTCATAAATTGGGAATTAACATATTGGGGAAAATTATTCTAAGGCTGTCAATGAAATTGGTAAATTCTGGACTTTCCACGTTAGATCTAATAAATTTTAATCAAAATTTACGTAATAATGAAGTACCATCACTCACCGGTTAAATAGAAAAAAAAGTGAAATAATAAAACCTAAATTTGGTGAAGTTATTGGGGAAAAAGTATATCCACACATGATTAGTACAATCCTTTTCAAGCAGAGAGGTGATTTGACAATAATCATCAAATTCCATATACAATTTATTCCCCAAATCATTCAAAAGATGAAGAAAATCATACATTCTCACTCTTCACCACTATAACCCTCCATAGCTGGGCACAGATTATCTCATCTTCCCCACTCCAATTTTTTGTGTGTGGTAAAATACACATAACATAAAATTAACCATCTTAACCATTTTAAGTATACAGTTAAGTGGTATTAAGTACATTCACATGGTTGTGCAATCATCACCACCATCCGTCTCCAGAACTCTTCATCTGGCATAACTGAAACTCTGTACCAATTGAACAGTAAGTCCGCATTTCCCCTCCCCTCAGCCCCTGGCAACCCCTTTTATTTTTGTATCTGTGAATTTGACCTCTCTAGTACCCTCATATAAATGGAATCATACAGTATTTGTCTTTTTGTGATGAGCTGATTTCACTTAGCATAATGTCCTCAAGTTTCATCCATGTTGTAGCATTTGTCAAAGTCCCTTCCTTTTTAAGACAATAATATTCCATTGTACGTGTACACCACATTTTGTTCCATGTATCCCTGAATGGACACTTGGGTTGCTTGCACCTTTTCGCTATTGTGAATAATGCTGCTACAAACATGGGTGTGCAAATATCTCTTCAAGATCCTGCTTTTAATTGTTTCGGGTTTATACTCAGAAGTGGAATTGCTGGATCAAATGGACTGTGTCATCTTTTGGTGGTCTGGCTTCTGGATTAGAGAGTATTAGGAATTTGGAGAGGATTAGCTGTGTGACCTGGGACAGGTCACTTTTCCTCTCTGAGAGCAGATCCATGTTTCCAGACAGGGACTCTTGTTAACCACACGTGTTCCCAGGCCCCTTTTACTGGAAGATTCTAACTCAGTGCCTGGCCTAGGGCCCAGGAATTTGGAATATTTTTTTAAAGAGCCTCAGGTGATTTTTATCATCAAACAGGTTTAGGAATCACAGGACAGGAGGATTTCCAACGGCCCTTGCGGCTCTGACCTTCTATGACCTCTGTGGTTAAGAGATTAATCTGGAGTCACACTGACTGGGTTCTGTTTCTAGTTGCCAGTTACCAACACCGCTTGAATTTCTTCGCTCCCTGAAGGAGGATAATGGTGCTTATCACAGGACTGTTAATGAAAGAAAATAAGGCTTTAGCATATACTACCTAGCACTGAGAAAAGAAGGAAAGGAAAGGGAAAGGGAAAGGGAAAAGGAAAAGAAAAAAGTCCTCTAATATCTTTGTTATTCCCCGCCATCCTTCAGCCTGGCCGGGGCCCTCCCCGAGTAGGTGGGTTCCTATCGCCACCTGGTGGTGAGGCTAAGTCAGTGCACTCACACTGCCATTTCCCCCTTCCCCCAACCCACTCTGCCCCAACTCCCACCCCCCAGGCCCCGACACCGCCCGGTCCCAAGTTCACCGCATTCAGAAGCCTCAAGGCCCTCGGTGTAGGCGGAAGCCCCAGGTCGGAGGGCGGGTATCTGAGGGTCCCAGCAGCCCGGAAAGCCCATTCCACAGTCTCATCCCAGTCATAGTGAGTGGTTGGCAATGCTCTGCCTCCCTGGGTGGTCCTGAGCAGGCCTGATCCTGCCTGCGACCCGGGCCTGGTCTGCACTGCCCCCTCCCTACTAATAATGATGGAGTTAAGTGCCAGTTCTATGCTAGGGGCCTTACAGGCATCGTCTCATTACGCCCTCACAACTGCTGCATAAGGTAGAGGGGACTTAGGCCTTTTCCACAGATGACGCAATTGAGGCTCAGAGAAGTTAAGTGACTGGCACAAAGACACACAGCTTGCAATGATAGAGCTGCATCTCAAACCCAGGTGGATCTTAACTCTCAGCTATTTCTACTAAGCCACAAGGCCTCTAAACTAGTGGTTCCTCACCTTGGCTGGATACTGAATTCACCTGGGGAGACTTAAAGACTAATGCCTGGGTTAGTTGGTCTGGAGTGCAGCTTGAGCACTGGGGCTTTTTTTTGTAAAGCTCAGGTAAGTATTCTAGTGGGTTGTTCTAAACTCACCTATTCTGTTTTCTGTACCTTGGGGCTCTGCTCTCCGCTCAGGGGCTAATGGCAAACTTCCGATAGCAATCTGCACTGAGATATTTGCTCCCCGGGGCTCATGGGTGCACTGGAGCTCCAGAGTGCCAGTGGGACAGCCTCCAGCCTGGAGCAAGAGACCTGGCCCTACTGCGCCTGGGATGGTAGAGGGTGTGCCCTGGAGCGAGGCCCTCAGATGTGGGACCCCCAGTTCTGCTGAGTACTGGCTGTGTGGCCTTGGGCAAGTGACTGCACCTCTCTATGAAGTTGCCTGTATGTAAAGCATGTATGAGGCTAGCTTCCATCGCATAAAACGGTGGTATTAAAGGAACTAATTCAGATAAGGCACTTAGTATGATACCTGGAACCCAGCAATGTCTCAATAAATGTTATAATTACTGCTAGTATTATTATTGCTGACTGACAATAGCTCCCCACGTGGACTACTCTCCAATTAATTAGGAGTAGCAGAATCGCTCTTTCCCTTTTTAGAACTGCCATTCTCCCAATGGGCGGGGCTGTCAATCACAGAGGCCTGCCCAGAGGCCAGCACAGAGAGCTGGCCAGAGTACCCCCATTCTCTTGGCCTAAACAGACTAATCCAGGACTCCAGTGACTCCAGTGGAGGCGGCAGTCAGGACCCCCTTGGGGGAACTGAGGTGATCAGGGAACCATCAGAGGCCACTTTTCCCACCAACGCAGAGGAAAGCAGAGAGGGTGAGACAGAGACTTGAGGACACCTTTAAAAGCCCTGGGTACAGCTGTGCCTGAGGTGAGAATGCTCCTAGCGGGTCCAGTTAAAGGGCGAATCAGTTCCCTTCTGAGCTTAAGCTAGTTTACAGTGGACTTGGGTTACCTGCCATCAGCAGAGTCCTGCCTGGCTTTAGGTCAGATTCAGAATCCCTGCTCACCTCCAGGGCCGTGGGGGATTTAGCTGAGATGACGTCCAGTGAGTGGCTTTTTATGTGGAGGTTGGGTTCTGAAAACAACTCTCAAGTCACATTAATCGCCCATAAGTGAAAATCGCACATAGGAAAACTGCCCTTGACAATCCCTCATAGATTAAAGAGGATTAGAGAGCCATTATTAGCGAACGTGAAGAGGGTCTTGGGCCAAGGGTATTCCAGAGTGTGTTTACTGTTCTTGCAACTTATGCATAAATTTGAAATTGTTTGAAAACAAAAAGTAAAAATAAGAAAGAACCTCATAAATTGTCTGTCAAGATGTATACCCCCGCTGCATTCCTGCTCCACACTGGACACACACAGACTCTGATTGAGTAGCAGGGGCCGTGCTCCACCATGGGTGGAACAGTCCATATTGCTTCTCTTGAGCGCCAGGTGGAGAGGCAGGCGTTGAAGGGCCCATTTGTGCCAGAAATCCATATCTTTAGACACTAGAAACGCTAGCCTCACATTTTGTGGGACCAAGATAGAATAAGGGAAAGGCAGGGTCTCCACTCCCAGTTCACAGCAGTTCTCTCTGTCTCTCTGTGTGTCTCTCTCTCCTCATTCAGTTATTCAGCACAGGCCCTGGCCAAGCCCTGGAGAGATGGCTGTGAACAGGATGGACATAGTCCCCGGCCTCATGGAGCTTGCCATCCACGGCCATCCACGGCAACTGTGAGATGGCCTCATTATTCAGAGAAGTGTGGGAACTACCCACGGGTGAAGCAGTACCAATCTTTTCTTGAGGGCCTCCTCGAGACAGTGCTGCGTGGGTCTCTCATACTTGAGTGGGCATCAGAATCCCCAAAGGTGTGCTGGAATGCTGATTGCTGGGCCCACCCCGGAGCTCCCGATGGTCAGTGGTGAAGTCTGGGAAGTTGCACTGCTAACACGTTCCCAGGTGTTACTGATGTTGCTGGTCTGGGGACCCCACTTTGAGAACCACTGTTTTACCAAGAACGATGGAAAGAGTGAGATTTTCAGGCCCCACCGAAGGCTCTGATCACCCCAGGAGCCATTAAAACTCCTACCCCCTAAACCCCACTGTATATTAATTAACTCGGAGTTTCTGGGAAGAAAAGCATCAGCATTTTTAAAAAGCCCCCTGAGTGATTTTAATGCACAGCCATGGTTGGGCACCATGGCCCCAAACGAACCCACACCCAGACTGTACTTCAGTTTTAGCCAGGTTTGCCTTTAGCGTGGCCCAGAGCTCTAAGGATATCCGCCGCTCCCAGTTGCAGCCCCTTAGGCCAGCCCTGTGCTGGACCATCAGCAAACTTTGTTACCAATCTTCTCACAGTCCTGCAAGGTCTCTATCATCATCCCATTTTATAGATGGGGAAGGTGAGGGCTTATGTATACCCAGGGAAGAGAGCCACAGAGCGGGAATTCAAACTTAGTACTGCCCACTACTCCCTTCTCCCCCACCCTGCTTTTCCTCAGTGTTTCCTAGGGACACATGGCATTTGAGGCAGGACCACCCTCCAGTTTCCCTGCCTTACAGGACATCTAGCTCCTCCCTCTAAACGTCATGAGCAACGCTCCAGTCATTGTGACAACTCAAAACAGCCCACACATTTCTAAAAGCTGCTGCATCAAACACTAATCCTAGTATAAAGCATATCCCAGAGCCCTTAAATGTCCCCTCCTGAGTCTGCCAGATGCCTGCTATTGCACTATTCCTATTTCTGACTGGAAATTCAACTCTGGCATAAACTTCAGCCCCAAACCTCTCCGCAACCCAACTCTATCCATAATCAGGTCCTGAATTGCTTGTTAAACCTAATACCAACCTCACAAACTTCCTAAAACCTGACTTCCAGACCCACCATGTTTCCCCAAAAATAAGACCTAGTGGACCATCAGCTCTAATGCGGCTTTTGGAGCAAAAATTAATATAAGACCTGGTATTATATTATATTATATTATACCCAGTAATATTATATTATATTATATTATACCCAGTCTTATAGTAAAATAAGACTGGGTCTTATATTAATTTTTGCTCCAAAAGAGCTGAAGGTCATTAGAGCTGATGGTCCGGCTAGGTCTTATTTTCAGGGAAACACGGTAGTCTTTCCAATGCCATCATTGATCCAAGTCTTCAGCATTTACCTCTGAACTGCCCGTACTCATCTCAACTCTCTCCTTCCTGTTTTTAATTTATTCTCCACAGCCTTTCTGAATGTACAGTTCCCATCAGCTCGCATCCTGTTCAGCAACTTTCAAAGGCTTCTTAGCACCCACCAATGCCCATGAGCATTGAAGGCCATCTGCAGTGTGACCCAAACATAACTCTCCAGTTGTAGCCATTAGCATTAGGTTTGACGACATGTGACAGAAAAATCTCCATGTCACAGTGACTTGAACAAGATGGGTTTGTTGTCTTTTCTCTCTTTGTTTCTTTGTCTCAAATCAAGGCTCCTAGCTGGTTGCTCCACAGACACAGCTCACATTCCCAAGGTTACCTCATGGTCCAAGGCGGCTGCTGGAGCTCCAGCCATTAGGTCCTCTTGCCAGCCAGCAGGAAGGAAAAAGTAACCAAGCAGGGTGCACCCCTCCTGTAAACGACCCTTCCCAGAAGTGGCACACACGCTTCCACTTACATCCCAATAGTCAGAATTTGGCCACATGACCACATGGCTGTAAGAAAGCTGGTAAATGTGTTTTTCTTGGTGTCCATATGCTAAGCTACAAATGAGGGGTTTTATAAATGAGGAAGAGGAGACATACTGGAGGAAAAGCTGATGCTTCCAGACCCTTCCCCTTCCCTCCCTACCCCTAAGAAGGACCTTAGTGCTGAATCGCATCATCAGGCTAAGCCGTTCTTTGAAGACTGGCTCCTGCTCACTGCTCCTCAGGGTGTCCCTGTGCTAATTCTCAGCGATTTCCACACTCCCTTCTAATGCCCAGCCTCTCTGCTCCTGCGCCTCCTTCCCCCTATGACCTTGTCCTCCACCTTCCTTGTGCTACTAGATTTTATCATCTCTTTGTCATTACTGACCCCCTCACCCAGAATTTCCATTTCATCCCTCCCACTCTCTAACCAGGCTCACTCCCTCTCACTCCCCAATGCCCACCACCTTTCAGCCTCACCAGAAACTACATCTACTGAATGATCTGCCACCTTTTCCCTGTCCCTTTAGCGTACAAATATGTTATTTCTGCCAACTGAAAAACAAAAGCATCCCTCTTGAATCTACTTCCCCTTCTAGCCACCTCCCCATGTCTCTGTTCCAGCGGGTCCTCTTCAGTTCCTCTCCACCTGTTCTCTCTTAAACCCAGGCTTTCACTGTCACCACCCCACTCCTCCAAAACCGCCCTTGTCTACTCATATGCCACGAGCAACCTCCAGGGTATGAAAGCCAGTGACCCGTTTCCTGTTTACCTGTCTTGGCCCATCCTATCAGGCGTCCGTACATACTGCTGCCCTGGGACAGCCCTGGTTCATGTCTGTTGCTCTGGTGTGATTATGACTGTTGTTCTCACAGCTGTCTGGGCTTGGACAACCAATTACACTGCCACCCTCTCAGCAGTGCCTGAGGCCGGTCCTTGCTCACTCCCTCCTCCCACACTCCGGGCTTCCCCTCCCTGGCTCTTTCTTCTCAGGCTCCTTTGCTGGTCCCTCCTCATCTCCTGGGACCTCCTCATATTGAGCCCCACCCCCTTCAGCCCTGCGGGGAGGGCAGAGGGGGCCCAACTTCAATTGCTCCCACGGCCATCTCAGCCAGGTGTTTGACTTTAACTACTATATATAAGCTGATGACTCCTAACTTTATACCTCTAGCCCAAATTTACGTCCAGCTGCCCATGTGACATCACACATGGGTGCCCAACTGGCACTTTAAATAAACGTCCAACACTAGACTCCTGACCTTCCTGCACACCTGACTCCGCAGTCCTTCTCATCCCAGCTATGGAATCTCTGTCCCTCCAGCTGCTCCAGCCAACGCCTGGGTGTCACCTTGACCCCTCATGCTCCATACCCAATGTGCCAGGGTGGCCTGTCGTGTCCACCACCTTCTCACCCAGCCACTGCCTGGAGGACTGCAACAGCCCCCTCACTGGCCTCCTTGCCCTCCTAAATCTGCTCTCCACACAAAAGCCAGTGGTCTTGTTAAAACTTGCTCAAGACCCTTCAGCGTCCCCCAGTTCTCACCAAGTAGAACCCAGCATTACCTTAACCCCTTGCTTCCCAGCCCCCATCACACCTCTAGTACCTCTCTGACCTTGTCTCCCCCTCACTCACTCTGTTCTAGCCTTACTATTCCTCAAACGTGGCTGAGCACAATCCTACCTCAGGGCCTTTGCACTTGCTGTTCCATCTGCATGAAAGCTCTTCTCCCAGATGTTGATGTGGCTCACCCTTCATCTCCTCAGATCTTTACTCAAATGTCACCTTCTCAGTGAGACCTTCCCTGATCACTGTATTTTAACTTGCAACCCTTTCTCCCCTCATACTGTCACTCTTTTTCCTCTTATCCTGCTTTTATTTTCTGCACAGTACGTATCACCTTTTAACATCATGCCCGATAGTTTAGAATGTCAGCATTACAAGGGTATGGTTTTTAGTCCATTTTGTTCACTGCTATACATTGAGTGCCTAGAACAGTGCCTGGCACACAGTAGGGCTTGATGAATAATTATCAAATGAGCCCTCATTCTATGCGACAACAGCCCTGTCATCCATTCCTCTGGCTCCAGCCCTCATCCATCTTTTGTGTCAATCAATCCCTTTCTCTGAAGGGTCTCCTGCCCGTGGTCTGGGCAGAACGTATCTGGCCTCCTGTGTCTGCAGCATCATGGCTTCAGGAGGCAGTGAGCGGCCTGTGCCTGGAGGTGTGTAAGCGGAGGCCGGGACTGTGTATACCAGGGTAGCTGGAGGCCACACTACAGCACCTATAGGGAGCCTTCTAGCTCAGATTCACACTGGTTCTGTGAAAAGCCATGAAGTCCCCCAATAGCATCAATTGTCACATTCTACTTTCTAGAGGAGACAAGTCCCCGTGTTTCATTCTCTATGCTCCTACCAGCCAACCCTCATCTCCCAGGCTATGAGCTCTAAGAGGGTTAAAACTGGGTTCAAATCCCACTTGCAGGTCCTGAAGCCAGCACCCAGCAGCCACCAACGCTTCATTTAACAAGCCATTGAGAAGTCACCTCCTTGGGCCACGTGGTGCTGCTCCCAGGCTCTGGGCTCAGACGGCTGGCCTGAATCCTGCTCATTCACTGCCCATCTGTGAGATCCTGGACAGTGACTTAACCTTTCTGAGCTTCTTTTTCCTTTTCCGGGAAGCAAAGATGAGACCAGGACACTGGCATCGCAAGTCAAGTTCATTGAGAGAACATGTTATGCCCAAACCTACTTCCTTTTCGAATAGTCTGCTGGGGTCTACGGGACAGTAACAGAACTTTGATAGATGAAAGAAGCCCCGAACAACCTTGACAAAATAAAGCAACAGAAACCAGCCGTTTCTGAGCTCAGGCCTATTTCTATTTTGCAAGAGCCTGAACACACATCTTCAGGTTGCAGAGTTCCCAGCTTCCTGATAAGCACACATAAATGGATCGTTTTGCGATGCAAATTTATTATTTTGCCAGATCAATAAATTGGAGTTCAGGGCAAGAGGCTCTGAGCAAGGGGGAAAGCCTGCCCAAGGCCGCTCAGCTGGGGCGTGGTGAAGCAAGACACTGGCTCTGTCTCTGGGCAGAATCTTCAGCTTTTAATCACTGCTTCAGACTTTGGAGAAAGTCCTTTCTTTTCACCTTTGCACCAGAGAGGCTGAGCCCAGGAGACCTGGATTTCAATTGCTTAGGGACTCGGGCCTCAGTTTCCTTACCTGTGAAATGAAGGTAAAGGGACATGCAGCTAACATTGATAGGACACTTGTTCTGTGCCAGGCACCGTGCTAAGCACTGTACATGTATCAAGCCATTTAATTCTCACAACAGCTTCCTCAGAGTCAGGTACAATTATTGTCACCATTTTACTGGCTAGAAAATGGGGGCATAGAGAGGTGAAGTAATGTGCCCACCTGCCTTTCAAAGATTCCATAGGGACTCGAGCTAACACAAGTAAATATCAAGCACATAGTAGGTTTTTGGTCAATGGTATAGCTCCACCCCGCACTAGCTGTGTGACCTTGGGCAAGTTACTTAACTTCTCTGAGCTGCTGACAAGCAAGGGTACTGTGAGGATGAATTGAAAGCATTGGGCACAGTGCCTGGTATATGGGAGGAGTCATTATTTATCAGCATCATCGTCCTTGGTGATAGCAAATCTTTGTCTTCTGAAAGTGGATTTCATTTTAGAAAACAGCTAAAATTCATATGGAATTGAATGTGGTGACTAATGTCAGTTGATTACGCTGAGATACGTCATTTTTAGAGCCAAACAATTATAGAGCCTCAAGCCTGGTTTTCTCTGTAGAAAGTCCTGGTGTACTGGTGTCATATCAGAAAGTGCTAGAGGTTATCTGTGTTCCTGCTCTGAATCTTACCCTAAACTGACCCTCATTTTACCCCAAATCTTGATGCTCCATCTTAAATCCATCCCTGACCCAAATCTGATCATTTATACTGTCTCTAAGTTCCCCCCACATACTCACCATTCTAGCCCCACCCAAACCCAGAAAGTTTCTTTGCATTCTTTTCTGAGTTCCACTTAGCTACTTTCAGTTCTGTCATGATATGAATTCATACTAATACTCAAAGAATTGTTTACAAATGTAATTTGCATTCAAAGTGTACAAAATTTGGATACATTCTCCTCATAAGTAACTAAATAAATGTTGAAAGATTTTTTTAATTAAAATTATTGTTTTTTAAAAAATTATTTTTCACGTTTTCAAAAGTGACTTTTCTTCTCATATACCAGGGGTGCTAAAAAAATGTATACATATGACTTGTATTTATTTTTTTGTTATCGGTATATGTTGAGTATTACAATTTTAACAGTTTTTTCCTTTCTTAAAATGTGTATACATGTTTTTGGCACCCTCTATATTCGAAATTATGTATTAAAATTCAAAGACAAATGTAGTTTATAATTAATGAATATCAGAAAAATTAACCAAATTTAAATGGTTTGGGAAATTTTGATCCCATCTTAGTAAATATTTTTAGAACTATTCCCAAAATAACATCCAATGTCTTACTAGTTGTCAATACGAAGACCTGCTACCATGGTTCACATGTTATGTCCTAACTTACATGTGTACAAATTTAACAGTCATATGAATTGTTGAATATGGTAAAGTGTTCCTCAGCGGCCAAGTGCAACTGTTATGAATACTGTGCTAATTCACGAAAACCTTCCAAACATGAGAGGAAGCAAGAATGTCACGCAAGTGTCTATCAACACCCATGCAACCTGAGAGGAAAGATCTGAGAAATGAATTTGTCTTTCCTCTTACTTAAGAGTTTTTGCTGTTCAAATCCTCCCCACACTCCAAAGCCGTGTCCACGTCTGATGTTGGCCGCAGCTCAGCCCGTACATGTCTGGCGGTCCAGGGCAGACGCCTCTGGTTTGGAGAACAGTGTGCAGGAGATGTGCAGAAGTGTTCCCTGGGGCCTGAGCAGTGTTAGAATGCCACCTCTGAGGTAACAGTCTGCGGGGGCAGCGCTGAGGCCCAGGTGCCCTGTGGTTCTCGCTTATGTGTTTGTTTGGAGTTTCAGATCCTCAGGACCCCTCTGAAGTGAGGGTCTTAGGCAGGGCAACTCTCGTCCTGGTCCAGGGGCTGGTACTGCTCCATTGTGCCAAGTTCTTTGCTGCCTGGAAACATTTTGCATAAGCTGTGCCTTATGTGTGGAATTCTTTCTCCCTTTTTGAAATCTTTCAGGTCTCAATTTAAAAATTCCCCCCTCATGCTTGCTTCAGCCACACATATACTAAAATTGGAATCATACAAAGAAGATTAGCATGACCCCTATGCAAGGATGACACGCAAATTCGTGAAGCGTTCCATATTTTTCCACAGGCTCCTGGGACTCCTTCCTCAAGATCTGGAGCTAATAGCCCCAACCCCAACTGGGTCTGGCCAGGAGGGGCCCTGCCATGCCCACACCACAGGCCGGGAGCTTTGGGGCTGGGGGCATACAAGCCTCCCTCCCCGGGCCACGGGGCCTTAGGTCCCTGCTCTCCTACCCAGGTTGTTTTCTCCCGGGAGCCCCCACTATGGAGATAAAGATGGGAATAGAATAGGGGAAGAGGAGGAGCAGAAAGCCCTCATCCTTTTGCTGCCCTGGGTCAGGGCCTCTTCCCCCTGGAGGTCCAGAGGCAGGAGGTAGAAACTCCAGGGGCTCAATTTTTAAAAACTGGTTTAATTTTCATTTTTATTGTATTTTCAGTTTTTCCATAAAGGAACCAATTCCAATTCTATAAAAAAGATAAATAAATAAAAATAAAAATGCTCCTCTCAGACAGCCTTTTCTGTCTGTAAGTCCAGACCGGATCCCACCTGCTATTCTCATGGAATCCAGTTCTTTTCCTTCTTGGCATTTATTACAATTAATAATAATGAGATTATTATAACTAATTGTGTATTTATGTCTTTACTATCTTTCTCACAAGAATGTAAACTCCATGAGGTCAGGAACTATATCCTTTTGTCTATCACTGAATGATCAGTGCTTGGCACGTAGTCATTGCCCAGGAAATATTTGTTGAGCAACTTTCAGCCTTGAGTTTCCTCACCTTTAATAACAATGTGTTCATGTCTGCCTCATAAATATTATTGTGAGGGTGGAGAGGGAATGGGAGCAAGCGGCCCGACACACAGTAGGAGGTCAATAAATGTTGTTGTTGTTGTTATTATTATTATTATTATACATTCAGAGGCAACTGAGGACTGAGGAATCTTGGAGGCAGGAACTTGAGAGCTACTTAGAGTTGGCCAGGTTTTGTCAAATCATGAGGGCATTCCAAGAGGGAACAGCTTGAGCAAAGTCATAGAGGACAAAAAGCATAAAAGCAGTACATAAACCTATATGGCTGAAGAGCAGGGTTTGAGACATCCCTGTAGTTAGAATGGCAGCTTGGGGCCAGATCAGGGAGAGCCTTGAAAGCCAACCCAGCACATTGAAACCTGAACCTTAGGCAGTAGGGAGCCAGTGAATGTTTCTGAGCAAAGGTGTCAACTAAAGAAGTAGCATTTGGAAAGATTAATTATGACAAATCTGGGTCAAGTGGACCAAGGAAGTGAAGAAAGACAAAAAGACTGACCCTTTCATTCAATCCCCATCTCTACCTTGCAACGCACGAAATAAGCAAAGGTTAGGGGCAAAAGCTCTGACAGCAGACAGGCCTGGATTCAAGCCCTGGCTCAGGAACTTTATGATCTGGCTGACACTGAGCAAGTCAGTTCACTTCACTGAGCCTCAGTTTCTCCACCTATAAAATGGAGATAATCTGTACCTTACCTATCCCACTGGACTCTTGTGAGAATCAAATGAAGTGAAGAATGTGCTCATTAATTTACTCAGTCAAAACAGGAACCCCAGTCATGAATCAAGCTGTGTTGTAAATGCTGGGGAGACAGAAATTAAGTGGAAGTGCTCTGAAAAGGGGCACGTAATTGCCAATTATGGAGCGCTCACTGTATGCAGTTTTCCGTCTGTCATCTCATGCAATCTGCACAGTACGCCTTCCAATCGGTACTGTTATCAAAACCATTTTATAGATGGACACATGGAGGCCCAGAGAGGCTAAGTCATCCAGGAATGTTCAGCTCTTAAGTAGCAGAGTGCAGGGCTTGGGCTCAGGGGTGAGATGACAGACCTTTGAACATATCTGGCTATTTCCAACCTCCAGGTTTTTATCTCTCTGTCCCCTTTCCAGAGAGCCCTTTTTTCGTTGCCTGTGGAATTCCTACTCATCTTTCAAGTTTTAGATCAGGCTTCAGGAAGCCTCTAGGCAGTTCCAAACCTCCCCCATGATAGTAATCACACCAACACTATATCCCTGGTCTCTAAAGTTTAAAAAGCCATGTCCCCTATAAGTAAAAAGTATTTTAGTGTACACCTACAATATAAGCACCTTTCTTTATAAAATATATACGCATTCTTCTGTCAATCCATATATATTAAATATTAGTAAATTCTAGTTCTTTTTAATAAAAAATAAGTGTTTTTTAATGAAAAATATTAGATCAGATCTAATATTTTCTTCCCACACCCCCCCTTTGACCACTGACAGTTACAAATGGGTACCTCTAATTCCAAGCCTGGTGGTGGGGGGGAGGGGGACTGGTATAGTGACGCTGTCCTTCAGGCTGCTGGGGGCCTGAGAACTTGGGGATTCAGCCTCTTTCCTCCTAGACTGGGCCAAGTGGGGGCGGAGGTCGCAGGCCTGAGCACCCTCACAGCGCGGCCAGGCCCCCACGTTCTTGAGCCAGCCGGTGGGGGCGGGGGGAGTTGAGCCCGGATTAGCTGGGGCAAGCAGCAAGCCTCCGAGAGCTGCAGGTTGGCCACAGAAGGGGTGTGACGGGCGAATGCACCATGCCGCTGCAGGACGACATCCTCCGGGAAGTGTGGGCCTCGGACAGGTCGGGAAGTCCCCCCCCCCCCGCCCCCGCCCCCGACTCCCTGAACCCTGGGGAACCCAGATGGAGGGGGTGGGAGGGGCAGGAAAACGGGTGGGAGACGGATTGATTCCTTTGCTACCCTCAGCGGGCATGAGGAGGAAGGCAGGAGCCCAGAGGTCCAGCGGCGCCCAAAGCAGGTATGTCACCCTTGCTCGGAAACGAGGCAGAAAGATCCCCCACTGTAAACCCACGCAAGGGAGGAGATTTGGGAGGGGAGGCTCTCCTCAGCAACGTCTGGGGGACGCTTCCCTGGAGTTTTTTTTGTTTTTTTGTTTTTTGGAGTAAACGGGTGTTTGGGGGCAGGGGGTGTCCAGGGGAGGAATCTGGGTTTGGGGACATTGGAGGTGGCCATGATGCATGGGAGGGAATCACCCTTCCTCATCCCACGAAGGAGGCTGCAGTTCTCCTCCGGATAATCCGCGGTTATTTCTGGCGGCTCAAGGGATTAGACGGTGACAGGTAGCCATCCGAGGTCCCCTTTCCTTCTTCTTCCTCTTGACCCCCCAACTCTGCAGCAATCCGCCAGGGGACAGAAGTTGAAGAAGAAAAGGACGGAAGCCCCTGAGTCCCCCTGCCCTGCGGGATCCAAGCCCCGGAGACCTGGAGGCTCGCGGGGGGCCGAGGCCGGGGGCGCCCCCCAGGGTGAGGGACGAGGGAGGGAGGAACCGAGGGCGGGCGAGGGTGATGCTGATTTCTGGAGCCCTCCTTGGGGAGCAGGATGAGGGGGACGGAAGGGGGGAGCGCGGCAGGGGCAGAGGTGCGGTGCGGGGTGTGGAGGGATGAACGAAAGCCGGGGTAGGGGTGTCGAAGGTGGAAACAGAGCCCAGGGGAGCCCCCAGAGTGAGGAGTCGGAGGGGTCGCGTCCGAGGCTTGGAGGGCCGTGGGAGGAGGGGCCCGGGCGCTGCGTGACCGGCGCCTCTGCGCTCAGTCCGGCGGAGGGGGAGGCCGCGGGAGGACCCCGCCCCGGAGCCGGCCCGAGCCGGGGCGCCGCGGACCGTCTACACCAAGTTCCTCAGGGATCCGGAAGCCAAGAAGCGCTACCCCCGGGAAACTTTTCTGGTAGCCAGGGCCCCAGGAGCGGAGGACGGTGAGCGGGACAGAGGGAAGGGCGGGTGCCGGGTGGGTTGGAGAGGAGGGAAGGGGCTGGACCGGAATAGCAGACACAGTGGCAGAAAACTGGAAAAAACAGCCTCCACGTCTCTGACTTTGTCTTTGAGCCAAAAAGACCTTTATTCTCTTGTTCTTTCCCCCATTTTCTGGGTGGAGAAACTGAGGCACAGAGAGGTTGAGAGTTTTGCCTTAAACTGCAGCTAGGGGGCAGAGGTAACCCAGATGGGACTGGGTCAAGGTCAGAAACAGACAAACAAGGACAGCGAGAAACAGAACAGGTGCAATGAGAGCAGCAGAGAAGGGAAAACTGGGAGACACGCAGGAGAATGTGGGAGGAGGTAAGGTTCCCGGAGAGAGGAAGGGCCTGGTGAGAAGAACATTTTCCCAGAACACGATTGCCAACCCCCCAGCTTTCTCCCAACTCCAGCGTACTCGCCCGTGTAGACCTACGAAAGACTTTGGGGTCACCCCATTTCTCTGAGAGAGGTTGCTGGAACTCCTTTCCACCTCCTGTTCCTGTTTCAGAAAGGAAGCCTCCTACCCTTGGCACTCACTCACCTCTTCCCAGCAATGTGGAGGGGCTGGGCTCCCCCAAAGAATGGGACCCACCTCAGCCCCCCTAAGGAGTTTCTACTTACAGAGGAGGAGGACGAGGAAGAGGAGGATCACGAAGAGGAAGAAGAAGAGGAGGTGGAAGAAAAGGAAGAGAAAATCCCTTTGCCTCCCCAAAAGCCCCCTAATCAGGAGCCCTCTGCAGACATCAAGGAGAGGAGAGCCAAGGCTCAGGGTCCCAAAGGTGGGTGTTAAGCGTACAGAGAGAGCACACAGACAGGGGAAAGCAGCCCTGCCCTTGAGGGACTCGGGGTCTCACTGATACACAGGAGTGGGGACATCCAAGTTACCCAGTGCCTGGACCTGAGAGTTTCTTCCTCTGGTGGTTTCTTCCCACGATGGTCCTTAAGGACATAGATTAATATGTGTTCCCCCCATCACACCATCCCCCCTGCCCCTGCTCTGTGAGCCAGGGAAGGCAGAGAATTTGGGTTTTCTTTGTGATTTCTGTTTAGTGGTTGTTGTTGTTGTTTTTTAACTTGATTATGAATTATTGTTATACTTTTTATAAAAGTATCAAAGTGATTACAGTAAAAATCAATCAATCAATGAATATATGCCGTAGTGACTCTCTGGCCTGGGCACTTCTCCCTACAGTTGCCACAGTCAGGTGTAAATGTGGACAGGCAGCTAGTACCTGGGGCGTCTGCAGGAGCAAGACTGCATGTCTGTAACACTGGCCAGGGGAGGTTTTCTGCAGGAGTTGGGAGCTGGAAGCTGGGATTCACAGGCTCAGTTCATTCATTCATTCATTCATTCATTCATTCATTCAGGAACTGCTTATTACACTCCCGCTGTTTATCTAGCCCTTTCTGTACTCAGGGTTAGAAAAGAGCCGAGCAGAGGGCAGACTCTGGGCCCTGGTCAGGCCTTCTGCCTCCCTGGGGGCTGAAGGAATGATGAGTGGGTTGGAAGGTGGCCTTCAGCCCCAACAGGCTTTTCTTTGTCTGACCCCCACCCTCCATTTCCAGGGAACCTGGGAAGCCCTGTCCCCCCGCTGAAACCTCAGCGCATTAAGAAGAAGGAAGTGCCAGCTGGGGAAGGGACCAAGATGAGAAAGACAAAGAAGAAAGGTGAGACTGGTCTCTGGAGGAACAGGGTATTCTGAGTGTGGTGGGGTTGTGACCTCTTCGCATCACACACACAGGGTCTGGGGAAGCTGGCGAGGACCCCTCAGTGAGCCCGGCCAGAGGGCAGAAGAAGATCCCAGCAGCCATGTTTCTGGTTAGGAAAGATGGCCCAGCTGATAAAGCTCCAAAGAAGAAAGGTGCGTGGCAGTGGCCTCTCATGCCATGACATTGAGAGGCAGTCCTGGGAGTGGAGAGCTGAGGCACAGTGCAGTACCCTAAGGAGCGGGGGTTCTAGAGTCAGAGGACTCAGGGGCATCTTGACCACCATTTTAATAGCTGTGTGGCCTCAGGCAGGTGTCTTAGCCTTTCTGAGGCTCTGATAATGGTAATATGGGGTTACTCTCTTGTGGTTGTGGGAAGGGTTCACGTGAGACATGGGTGTTAGAAGCACTTTACAAACCATGAAGTACTCCACTAGGGTAAGGGGTTAGCGGGCTTGTATCTGCTCCGTTCCCCAGGCACTCCCAAAGGCTCAGAAGAGGAGAGGAAGAAGGAAGAGGAGGAGGAGGAAGAAGTGGCTGCTGTGGTGACCAAGAACAGCAATCAGAAGGGCAAAGCAAAAGGAAAAGGCAAAAAGGTTGGGTCTCAGAGGGGAGGGAGGCTGAGGTCCCTTTGGGGGGCAGTGGCAGCGGTCTGGGCTGAGGGGACTAGAGTGTGGGACCTTATGTGCTGGGGCCATGGAGTCACGTGGGGTTAGAATCTTCTCTCCCCCTGTAGTGACAGGATATGAGGGCAAAGGGCACCAGACCTGTGAGAACAGAAGAGGCAGTTATGGGTCACTAGATTGGGCTGGCCACAAAGGGGCCTTCCGTCATCTGGTCTTGAAGCCCTCCCCCCTGCAGCCTAACCATCAGACACAGCCAGAGATGCCCCCACATGAAGAGACACACATTTTCTGTTCCAGGGAGGTGGAGCACACAGGCTGACAGGCACATGTGTACACACACTTGGGCACACCAACTGACAGATAGCCAGCTGTACGAGTTGTTAAAATATTTCCATCCTGCTGCTCTGAGCTCCCCAAGTGTTTTCTGCTACACCCCCCCCACCCAGCAACTAAAGGGTTAACACTGGCTACCAGGGGCCTCCAGGACCCTCCTCCAGGCCTATCAGTGTCCATTCTGTCTGGACAGTCTCCAGGGGCAAAGCAAGTTATTAAATATTTTGAATATTGCTCTTACAAACTTAGGCACCAACACACACAAACTCAAGCAGGAAAGAGAGATTTAATTGGAGAGAGAAAGTGATGCAAGTCTTTGAGAAACTGGTTTCCACAAGTGGAGAGATCACCATGAGGGCAGGGCCTGGTCTTCGCTATGTGGGTTTGTTAGCTTGTTCAGGAGTGGTGAGGTCTTGGGAGGCTGATTCCCATTAGCCAAGGTCGCCAGATACTGACGTATAAATTGAAAGGCCAGTTTATTATCTCCCAGGAGGACTGTAACTGCAGTACAGTCTTCAATACAGTAGACCCTTCACATTCCCAGCTGTAGAAAAGTTTGAATAAGCACTGGCTTGCTCCAGATCACATTCCAAACATAGTCTTGTGTTGCACAAGCTTTTCTGGAGCAGCCTAGAGTGGAGGAGATGCTCACTTGCCTGCAGGCTAAGGGCTCACTCCCTGACCCCAGCCTCATCTCACACACAGTACCGACCGGCCTCAGCCACAATGGCCAACCACAGCACGTCAGGGCATCCCAGGGGCTCACTGGGAGCATTTAATCCTCCAGTGCACACACCCAGGCTGGCGGTCTCTTCTCTCCTCTGTTGGGACAATTGGGATTAGAATCTTGGCTCCCCCTCTTGTGAGGGATAGAACATGAGGGCAAAGAACACCCAGTTTGTGACAGCAGAAGGGACAGTGTGGGTCAACAGGCCAGGCCACCCTAGGACCTGATGCAACCAAATTATTAGTTTTTCCATGAGCAAAATTAGCTTATTTATTCACTCATTATATTACCTATGTGTTATCGTATAACAAACCACCCCAAAATTTAGTGTCTTAAAACAATAAACATTTTGGTGAACACACAATGTGATATATAATGATGTATTACAGAATTGTACACTTGAAACCTATGTAATTTTACTAACGATTGTCACCCCAATAAATGTTAATAATATAATACAAAAAGGATATAACTCAGGAGCAGCCAGATGCCATTCTTCCAGAATCTCCATGTGTTCACCAACAGAGAAGCTCTCCAACATAATAATAATAATAATAAACATTTGTTTTCTTAGTTTATGAGTCAGAAATCTAGGAGTGGCTTAGCAGGGTAGTTCTGGCTCAGGGTTTCACGTGATATTGCAGTCAAGATGTCATCTGGGTCTGTAGTTATTCTGAAAACTTGACTAGACATGGAAGATCCACTTCTCAAATGGTTCTCTGTTATCGTTGCTGGCTGTAGGCCTCTCCATAGGGCTGCTTGAGTGTTCGTATGACATGGCAGCCAACTTCCCTCTCAAGCCCAAGAAAGAGACCAAGGAGAAGCCACAGTACCTTTTAGGACTTCGCCTTTGAAGTAACCACCCCCATCACTTCTGCCATATTCTATTGGTCACAAAGACCAACCCTGATTCAGTGTGGGAGGGGACTACATATGGGTGTCCATACCAGGAGGCAGGGACCATTGGGGGCCATCTTGGTGGTTGGCTACTACATTGCGTATATACTATACATATATGCTCATGATCATAGTGGAAGCTAACACTTCCACGATGCTATGTGCTCAGAACACAGCAATCAATACCTTCAGCCTCACTTCAGTTCACCCCTGAGAGTGTACCCACATGAAGGAAGGTCTTTCTAAAGGCTCTGGATCTAACAGAAGACTGGGCAGCATTAAATCCCAGTTCCACCTCTTACTAACTGTGTGGACTTGGGCAAGTTCCTTAACCTCTCTGAGCCTCAGCTTCTTCATCTGAAAAAGGAGACAGTTACCTCAGTGGATATTGATAAGAGGATTAAATGAGTTAGTCATCGGAAAGTACTTAGAACTCTACCTAGCACATTAGTAGACTTTATATGAGTGTTTGTTAAATGTACATATAAATTAAGTAAGGTCTGTTCTAGGGATCCAGCCCTCAGCCTATCTACTTCTCAGATGGAAAAACTGAGTCAGGGCACAAATGTGACAGACAGACACAGGTAGAACCAGGATTTGAACCCAGGTGTCTGGCTCGAGAGCCTGAGCTCTTAACTACAAGCTAAATGAAATAATAATTAAGGGCAGGGCTCCCCAGGGCTTCCTAACAGCCTGCTGAGCTGTTGGGGAAGTGTGAGGGACCCGCCACACCCCAGCTGGCCTCTGTTTTCTCCCCACCCAGAAAGCGGTGAGTTGTCCTGCCTGCCCTGCCTATGTCCCAGCACTGGGGACCTGCTAAGGGCAGGGGAGCTAGTGCTCTGGGGCTGATGCACCCTCTGCCCCACCCAGAAGGAGGAACGGGCCCTGTCCCCACCCGTGGAAGTGGACGAACCTCGGGAGTTCGTGCTTCGGCCTGCCCCCCAGGGCCGGACAGTGCGCTGCCGGTTAACCCGGGACAAGAAGGGTATGGATCGGGGCCTGTATCCCTCCTACTTCCTGCACTTGGACACGGAGAAAAAGGTGGGTGGGGAGAGATGGAGGGAGAGGGAGGAGGAAGGAGGGTGGACGCTCCAGGACCCAGGCTGAGGGAAGGTCTAGGGCCAAGACGTGGGGCGGAGCTGCAAGGCAAACCGGCTTCCCGGTCCCCTCACCCACCTCCTGGTGCCAGCCCGATTCTCTTCCCATCCTCTCACCTGTCTCCACCTCTCCCCAGGTGTTCCTCTTGGCTGGCAGGAAACGGAAACGGAGCAAGACAGCCAATTACCTCATCTCCAGTGACCCTACCAATCTGTCCCGAGGAGGGGAGAATTTCATCGGGAAGCTGAGGTGCGGCTGGGAGGCTCGGGGCAGCAAGAGGGCCATGGCCGTTCTTCTCTGTCCCCCTGTGCCTGCAGCGTGCCCGCCACACTGGACACTGGCCCAGGGCCTCTCATGCTTTGTACAGATCACTTAAGGATCTTATTAAAATGGTTCGGTGGCTCTGGGGTGGGGAGTGGGGGTAGATTCTACACTTCTAACAACCACCCCGGTGATGCCACACTGCTAGTCCAGGGACCTCACTTGCAGTAGAGCATAAACTCCACAAGGGCCACTCCTGTCTTGTTCATGGTTGAATTCCTAGCACCTGGTACATACATATTGGCTACTCAATAAATAATTAGTAAGTGAATGAATGAACAAATATTTTGCACCTACCCTGTGCTATGTTTTCCCGTATATCTCATATAATCCTCACCACAAATCTGAGAGGTGGGGAGTAGACCCCAGAGTCAAGCCTTATTTCTTTTATGTATGTATTTAACAAACACATACAAATAAGGTCTATCTATGTGTCAGGCATAGTTCTAAGTAACTTCCAATATTAACACATTTAATCCTGTTATCAACCAAATTAGGTAAACACTGCTCTTATGCCCATTTTGCAGATGGGGGTGTTAAGGCTCAGACCGGTTAGGTAACTTCTCTAAGGTCACATAGTAAGAGGTGGAGCTGAGATTTGATCGCAGCTCTGTCTCCTAGATCCATCTTTTTAAAAGGCCTTCTGGGGGAAAGCCTGGGGCAGGGGACATGAATTCTCTGTCCTAAGACATGCTTGATCAAAGAGCTCTCAAAACTGCTTGGCTGGGAGTAAGGGTCTCGGAGTAGGGACATGGAATCCCCTCAGCCCCACCCCCAGCTGTACCCTCCTTGCAGGTCCAACCTCCTAGGAAACCGCTTTACCGTCTTTGACAATGGGCAGAACCCGCACCGTGGAGGAGGCAGCGCTGATGTGGGGAGCCTCCGGCAGGAGCTGGCAGCTGTGATCTATGTGAGACTCCACCTGTTCCCGGTGGCAGGCCCCGCCCCTTTCAGAGGCCGGTCTAATGCGCATCTGTCTCCCAGGAAACCAACGTGCTGGGCTTCCGAGGTCCCCGGCGCTTGACAGTCATCATTCCCGGCATGAATGCGGACAACGACAGGGTCCCCATCCGGCCCCGAAATGTGAGCCCTGCACCTCCCTGACCCCTCCCCCTGAGGGTCCTGCTCCCTACGTGACCCACTGCGGGGGAGCTGGGGGAGGGAGGCTCAGTTTACCCTACCCCAACCTCCAGCGCACACTCCACCCTCCAGTGTAAATTAATTCTGGCAACTTTGTAATGAATTAGGAGTTTTTATAATTGAATTCACTGAAACAAGCACAATGGGTTCTTTTTTTTTTAAATTTTACATCAAATTATCCCTTGATATATCCATCCATTCAACACACATGTATTGAATGCCAAGTATTATTCTAGGCACCTGGAAGACATCAGCGGGCAAAACAAAGATCTGCCCTCATGAACTGGCATTCTAGGGGAGAAAGACAGTAGAGAGTACTTGTGAGAAATAAGTAAATTATGCAGCATGTTAGAAGATGGTAAGTGCTATGAAACAAAAGAAAAAGTTGAATGGGGAAGAAAGGGGTGTGTGTGTGTGTATGTGTAGATTTCAATATTAAATACAGTGTTCAGAGTTAGCCTCATTGAGAAGGTGGAACTTGAGCAAAGTCTTGAAAGAGGTGAGGGAGCAAGCCTGCAGATATCTTGGGAAAGATCATCCAGGCAGAGGGAAGAGCCGATGCAAAGGCCCTGCCTGAGGCAGGAGGGTGCTTCGTGGGTTTGCGGAACAGCAGGTAGCCAGCGTGGCTGCAGGGAGATGAGATGAGAAGGGGGAGCGTGAGGGGCAGATAGGACCTGTATAACTGGTTTTTACTCTGAGAGGAACAGGAAGCCAGAGGAGGGTTCTTAGCAAATGAGTGACATGATTTGACTTATATTTAAAAAGCAAAGGTTGTTTTTGTTATTGTTGTACGTGTGTAGTGTAGGGCAAGATGGAGAGCTGTCCCGCAGAGTCAGTCTTCCTTCAGAGTCAGTCTTGCGTCCTGCTCCTTAGCACTGTGGGTCGGTTGAGCCCAGCACTTCAGAGACGGGCAGCCTGGCATGTCCCATACTCACAGTGATGTCACTTTACTCTTTTACAATGAAAACTAACACCCTATCCGCTGATCACACATCCTTGCCTGCTGGAAAGTCACACCATAATCAGAGGCCCAGCCCGCCCGTGGGGCATCAGCCATGGGAGACTCCGGTCTTAAGGAGCCTGTGGATCCCACACTTACTCCTTCCATGCTTGGAATAAACACACATATCCTCCAGTAGCAGGGCCTCCTGTGTGTTTGGGCTCGGTAAGAACTACCAGTGCAGCTTTGGGTCTCTCTTCATCATCTCAGTTCATTCATTTTACAATCATTTGTTAAACCAGGCACTGGAGATCCAAAATCAACACAACAGGTACCATCAAAACAATATCTGATATTTATTGAGCATTTACTCTGTGCCAGGAACTGATCTAAATAACACTTCATGCGCTATTAACTTATGTAATCCTCACAACACCCTGTTATGAGGGAAACTGAGGCACAGAGATGTTACTAAAATATGGTGCCTGCCCTTAGAGTATTCAATTCTATTACAATGCAGTGGTAGAAATGGTAAGAGCAAGGTGTTATGGAAGCTCGGAGCTAACATATGTAAATCAGACCTGGGGTCAGGAAGGCTTCTTGGAGGACATGACCTTGAGTGGACTCACTCTCAGCCATGAATGTGAACAGGTGGCAAGGAAACTCAGGAAAGAAATATCTCAAGAGCATCCTCATACAGACACCGCTTCTTCCAGAAACTCTCTTTCAGGACGTTTTATTTTAACCACTATTTGCCTAGTCATCTCTCCAAGTTCAACTGTGAGCTCCTTGTAGGTCCTAGAATGTCTGGTTCATCCTTGTAATCAGATGCCAACATGTAACCATTCCAAAGACCCCGTGGGTACCAGTGGCACAGAGCACTCACTGTGTGTCGGAGGCTACTTTCCGTTTTCCAACCCCCCACTTTGGCATCCCACAGTGAAGCCCCATTCTCACAGTGCACACCCCATCCATGAGGACACCACAGAGACCAAGCATGCGCTCAAGCACACCCTCAATGGACGCTGACATTCAGGCTGCTCAAGGGCACACAAAGGTCCCACAGCCCCTTCCCCAGACTGACAGTCTGAGATATGTCAGCCACCCCTAACTGTCCTCTCCCTGATACTCCCCCCGGCACCCCAGGCCAGCGATGGGCTGCTGGTGCGCTGGCAGAACAAGACGCTGGAGAGCCTCATTGAGCTGCACAACAAGCCCCCTGTGTGGAACGAAGACAGTGGCTCCTATACCCTCAACTTCCAAGGCCGAGTCACCCAGGCCTCAGTCAAGAACTTCCAGATAGTCCACGCCGATGACCGTGAGTATCTAAGGGCCCAGACCAGGCTGTTCCCACCACCTCCAGGACCCCGACCTCAGGCCTTTCCCCACCATCTTTCTCCCGCTCTGACACACATGCACACTGGCCTGGACCTGTCCTTTATCCCTGAAGCCAGAATATCTAAGAAAGTTACTCCTTCCTCTGGGGATGTTGACACTGCGCTCTCAGGAGCCTCAGATATTCCAAGCAGGTGTCTTGGGGCTCATTATTCCAGGCCCTCATTCTAGCATCGACCAGAGCCCTGTGGTAGATACTGGGATATTCTGGGTAAGAGTGTGTTGAAGGGAGAGTTAAGCTACTGGAGTTCGAAAACCACTGACAGCCTGGCCCCTCTGTGGTCAAAGAGGGTGCTGAGCCTCAAGGCAGTCCCTTACCCAGAGTCTCTCAGCTCCTCCTGGCACTTACACTAGCCCTCAAAATGTACTTCACAAAAACTTACACAGTACTTTCTATGTGCCAGGCACTGTTCTCAGACTTTACAGATATCGAATCATTAAGTCATTTCAACAACCCTGTGAAGAAGATACTGTTGTTGTCCCTATTTGGCACAGAGAGGTCAAGTGACTTGCCCAAGGTCATACAGCAAGTAAGAGGTAGAGCCGGAATTAGAACCCAGGTAGTCTGGCTCCAGTGCCTCAGCTCCTGACCCCTTCAAGATGGCTACCTTTTAAGAGTAGGGAATATTAATCAAGCATTTCTGAGTGCTTACTCTATTGCTTTCTCTCAAGTGAGGTCAAAGGCCTGCCCTTAGGGAGTTAGGGAAACAACCTGTACCAAGAACATAATTAACTAAAAATGTCCCTGTTACAAGCCTGGGGGAGAGGTCTGCACTAGGGTAAGGAAGCCTGGGCATGGAAAGATATCTCCCAAGGGACTCCAGGTTCCCAAGGTCAGCTAACACTGAGCAAGTTCTTGATCTCCCACTCCATCCTAGGGATGTACCCCTTAGTGTCACCCATCCCCAGACCTTGGATAACTGCTCTCTAGATCACATCTGGTAGAGCCTGGTCTGCTGAGGTTGGGGGTATTTTTTAGCAACTTCCTGTCCCTATGGATGTTGGGGGAGGTGTTGGGATAGGGGCTGAATGAGCACTGGATGAGGAAGGGAACCAGGGGGCTAGTCAAGGGATTGGGCCTGATGGTCTACAATGAGACTTGGAGTGGGTTGGGGAGGGGGATGGAAAGATGAAGGAATGGGGTCAGAAGACAACAGAGACGTTGGAAAGGGAGGAATCTAGGCTTGGGGAAGTTTGACAGGTTCCTATATTTAAGTAGCAGTTGCATGCATAGCCCTGGGCAGCAGAAGATAAGGCAGGGTCCCTGTCCTCAGGGGCTTCCAGTCGGATGGATGGTAAAGCTGCAGGTGGGGCAGGTTGGGAGAGATATGAAGGGTATGGATGGGTGGAGGGTGAATAACTGAGAAGGTGGCTCGGTATTGGGGCCCCAATGCAAGGGAGTGGACGTTGGACTTCCCCCAAAGTTGAGGCCATTGATTGCCAAGACGGGCACCCAGATCTCGAGCCGCCCCCACCCTTGTCTTTGTCCACAGCCGACTATATCGTGCTGCAGTTCGGCCGCGTGGCGGAGGACGCCTTCACTCTAGACTATCGGTACCCGCTGTGTGCCCTGCAGGCCTTTGCCATCGCCCTCTCCAGTTTCGATGGGAAGCTGGCCTGCGAGTGACCCCAGCAGCCCCCAGCACTCCCAGAGCCCGCCAGGGTTGGGGAACGGATTTAGGGAGGCTTGCAGGGTCCCTTCACCAAAGCCCCCACGGAAGACTCCTCCCTTGTCGGAGAGTGATCCCTCTCTGTCTCCAGGTGACCTCAATCCACTCCCCAGCCTGGCACAGGCCGAGACAGGGGAGGAGCTCAGACTGAGGGTCCGACGGAGATGAAGAACATCTGGAGTTGGAGCCGCACATCTGGTCGCGGAGCTAGCCGCTTCCACACACACACACACACACACACACACACACACACACACACACGCCCCTGTCACTTCCTGTCCAGGAGCAGTAGTCAGTGTTGTTTTAACCCCCTCCGGGACCGTGTTAGGGCTCGGAGGAGCTGGGGCTGGCTCCGAGGAGGGGCTAGGTGACGGGGGACGAGGGCCGGGTACCCACATCCCCAATAAAGCCGTGTCCCAAGCCAAGCGGAGCAATGGTTTTTCAGCGCGTGCGGAGGACGATGAGGCGGGAGGGGTCCGGAGGGCGGGCTGGAGGCCTCCCTTTCCCTCTCCCACCCAGGCCCGGGGCGCTCCCGCGTCCCTTCCCCCGCACCCATCGCCGGTCCTACCGAAACTCGGCGGGCTTGCCTTGTCAAGATGCCCCCCCCGGGGAGCCGGGCCGATTGGGAGGGCCCCGGAGGTCCGGGAAGAGGGGAAAAGGGAGAAATTCGAGAAACAAGCCTCTCGGGGAGAACCAGACAAACCGGGTCCAGGCAGGGCGGGCGCAGCCGCCAGGGCGGGGCCGGGTCTGGGTCCCGGGAGGGGAGGGGGTGCGGGCTGTTGGGCGGGAGCAGGCACTCCACCACCGCGGCTCGGGACTGGGGTTGTGGGGTAGGGAGTCCCGAGGCCCGTGCGCTCCGACTCCGCCGGGCTTCTTGTGACGCGTCACCCGGGCCCCGACCTCGACGGGAGACCTGTCTCGGAGGCGGGAGCTCCGCCCTCGGCCCCGCCCAGGCCGGAGCCCCAAATTCCGGCTGGGTACTGGGGAGGTGGGCTAAGGCCCGGGGTGCAGAGACAGGCTGGGATTGTCGCCCCCGCGGGCGAGGAGCGGGACGCCCGGGCGCAGGAAGGCCGGGAGCGGCCGCGGGTCGGGAAGCCACCGGGTGAGCAGCTTGCTCGCCGGGTGGGGGCGGCTCCGTGCAGCCCCGCCCCTCCCGGCCGGTGCCCGCCCCCCTGCGCGCCCCGCCCCGTCCTTTCCCGCAGCCCCCACCCCCCGCCGGGCTCCTCAACACAAACTTTCCGTCCCGCTCACTCCCTCCTCCGCGCCCGGCGCCTCCCGCTCCTGCCCTGCTCATTCCGCACATTCCGGCCAGCCCCCTCCCCACGACCCCCCTTCCCCGGCCCCCCTCTCAGCTCCCTCGGGCCCGGCAGAGCGGCCCGGCCGGAGCGCCCCCGCGAGCTCGGACCAGGTAAGCCGGGAGGACGCCGGGAGGAGGCCCGGCTAGGAGAGGTGGTTTGGTTGGTTGGTTATGGGTAGGGGGGGCACTCGAGGGGGGCAGGGTCCCCGAGCTATTGTCCAGCCTGTGCCGTGGCCCCGGATTTGGGTGCCGGGAAGTTTAGAGGGAAGGGGGGTAAAGCTCTACGGGAAGCCCCGCCCACCCCCCCCACCCCCCCGCGACCGGGACTAGTTGTTCGGGGGAGGTAGGGGAGCCAGGAGACTGTCCCCGGTGCCATCGCCAGTCCTAGCGTCCGCGTTTGGGGTGTCAAAGCAGTGGTCTGGGGGCCGCAGGGTTTTAAGGGGCCTGCCACCGGGAAACTCGTACCCAGGGCTCCTGGTCCCGGGCCCCGCCGCCCTTTGGACTCCGGCTCGCGCTCTCCCGGAGCCCGCCGGGCCCCAGCTCCACGCAGGCCTTGGGCCGGGCCTCCCGGCGCCCAGGCCGGCTCCTGCGCTCTGTGCCCGCGGCTGCGCTGGATTGTAGAGGCTGTCTGGGAGCAAAGCTGCGCCCTCTGGGCGTGTGCCCCCTGAGAGGCAGGGGGCTTAAGTTCCCTCCAATTCTGCCGCCTGTGTCGGGGTGGAGGTTCGGAGTTCCAGCCATGAGCGCTGTGAGCCCAGCTCCAAAGGGGGCTGGATTTGGGGCCTTCTCTTCGCCACACATCCTCAGAGCCCTTGTTTAGACTTTAGAAGGTTTGAAGGCGGCCTGTCCCCACCACCACCACTACCATCATCACCACCACCATTGTCTGTCATGCCCTTTACCCAGCCTGGGGAGGGAAGGTGGGAGTGCCTGTCTTGCATCTGGTTTCCAGCCTAGCCAGCCTCTGTCATTGAGACCCCACTCTGTCACCTTTCTGGGAGAGGGGCCCTGATTAGGGCTGATTCTTTCTGGACAAGGGGGAGTGAGGCCCTGGGGGGAGAGCTTCTCAGGGGGCACCTCCCCCTGTGTCTTCCCTCTCTCCAGGTAGAGGCAAAACCAGGTCAGGCCTGGACTTGTAGCCCAGGAGATCAGGGGATGGGGGTGGGGGCTGGACACAGCCCTGAGGGGCTACTGTATGTGTCCCATCTCCTGTGGCCTGGTTTTGTGTACAAGTTCCACCCCAGTGTAGACACCTCCTTGACCGGAATGCTGGGGGCAGCCTGGAGGGAAATCCAAAGTCCCCAGAAGTTGGAGATTGGGGGGAATTATGTCCTCCTCCCTTCCAGACTTTGTAGCTCCTCTAAGGGTGCCACCCCAGGACATGTTTCTATAGTCTTTTGGATCCCTGCTCACCCTGTGGGCAGCAGATGGACAGATGTATCTTCTATTAAATAGGATATCTGGTGAGGGTGACTTCATGCGTCCTGGATGCCCCCTCCTCAGCGAGAGGCTGGGAGCCAATGGGACTCTCAACCTCTTGGGCCTTTCCCCAGTCCCCTAGGGAAGGAACAGTAATTAATGTTAATTGGTGCATTTGGGCTGGGGAATGACTGAGTAGGGTGGTCACTGATTGGCAGGACAGACCTGTGTGTATGTGTCCTGGGCCCTGCTCCCGCCTTCACCCTCAGGTTTGCAGACCCTGGTACATGCTGCCAGTAGAGGAAATATCAAAACCAGAAGGAAACATCAACAGAAGAGGTCAAAAAATTAGAGATCTGGTCCCAGCCATGCCTTTAACCAGCTGTGTTATCTTGGTGGGCCTCTGTGGGTCTCAGTTTCCCTGCTGGGAATAAGTGACTTCTCAGGTCCCTTTTCTCGGAGCTCCTCCCAGAGTCTCTGTCTGCTAGTCAGTTAGCCTTCCCATTACGGAACCTGAACCTGGTGGGGTTTGGAGAGGTGAGTGGGTGATCCAGGAGTCTAAGGCAGAAGGTGAGGGCAAACCAGGAGGGGACTGAGGAGTAGCTAAACCAGGTAAGCGTGGCTGAAAAGGTTGCAGGCAGCATGTGTTGAGGGACAGGAAGGCCAGGTGGAGTTGGGGAAACTTGCCCTCTGAAGTGGTTGTAGGGTCTGACAAGGCTGGATGGGATGAATGGTGTTTGGAGGCCACTTGGATGGCGGTCCCCTCTACCTGCCTCCCAGACCCTGCTAGGAGTTCATTGTCAAGTTGGAAGGATACAGAGGCTCAGTCTTGCCCACCTCTTCGCTCAGGAAGGAGAGAGCAGCAGAGGGTCCTGCTCACAGTGAAGAGAGTGGGGTAGGGAGCTGGTGGTGCCGGACCCCAGGGGGCCAGGGAGCCATGGTGGTTCTAAATGCTGCAGATTTGTGTGGAGGTGGCTCAGAGGTCAGTCTCTTCTTCCTACATGGGAGCTGCAGAAGCTGTGGGGCTCCAGGGGTGGCCTTGAGGACCCAGGTCTCCATAGATCTCTGGGGCAGCCCTGGGGCCATGGCAGGAGCTTCTCTGGTCAAAACAGGAGCAGAGGTCAGCAGATCACACTTGGCTGTCCTTATGGCCTTTCCTTGCCCTTCCCTCCCTCTTGGTGTTGTGCCAGCCTAGGGAGTCTGCAGGAGAGGTGCTGCTCCCCCTGGGAAGACACCGGATGGGAGAGGGCTCCCCCTGTCTTCTCAGCGTCCCACAGGGGACTGTAGGCAGGGGCCACAGAATCCTATCACTGTGGATCCCAAAGCCTCAGCCCTTGAGGTTTCCTAGAGTGCTGATTGTTTCCTGTTCTCCCTGCCAGGCCTGAAAGGACAGGAAGTGATAGAGGGAAATGAGAGTGCAACTGTGTATGACGCTGGATGTGTGTGAGAAAGAAACTGTGTGGGTGAGACTGTGTGGGTGGATGTGTGTGTGAGAGACAACCAGGTACAACCAGTTGTGTGACTGCATGTGAGGCTGGACAGATACACGAGAGAAACTGTGTGACATTGTGATCATAACATTCATGTGTGTGAGAGAAACTGTGTGTCACTGATACTTCACATACGTGAGAAAAACTGTGTGCATGATGTGCTTAGTGTGTGACGTGCAAGCAGCCATCGTACAGGTTATGTTTATGAAAAAAGCGGCTCCATCATCGTGAGCCTGTGTCTGAGACTGGGTGGGATTTGGATGCTGTGTGTGAGGGATGCTGCAATTGTATGATGCTGTGTGTGTCAGAACTGGGATGAGTGACATTTTGTGTGACAGGACGCTGTGGCGTGACTACTTATGATGCTATATGTGTGTGTGAATAGCATATGAGGTGGTCTCAGGTTGATCGAAACTGATGGTCTGTGTGTGTGACTGATGACACTGTGTGTGAGAAAAACCAATGCGTGTGTGTGTGTGTGTGTGTGTGTGTGTGTAAGGGAGAAACCATTGTGACATGGTGGGCTATATCCAACACAGCATAAGTGTGCTGAGGAAGCTCTCGTGATAAGCTGAGTGTGAAGTAAGGTGTGTATGTGAAACTGAGCACAAGAAACTGCGTGTGTGCTGCATGCGAGAGACGGGTGTGACTGAGCCTGCCTCCGTGGGTGGTCACTGTGTGAGATTGTTTGGGACTGTAGGACAGTGTGGGCGACGTCCTTCAGGCTGTGCCAGACGTGGCATGGGACAATGTGTGTGACTAATTTAGGGGCCTGTGACCCCATGCATGTGGCGTCCATGTGGAGGACCATGAAAAAGATAACTGTTAAAAACAACAAGGAATGTACTTAATGCCACTGAACTGTGCGCTTAAACATGGTTAACATAGGAAATGTTATGGTGTGTATATTTTCTCACAATAAAATTTTTTTAAAAAGGAAACAAAGGAGAGAGAGGCAGGTGACAGTGAGTGCAGGCCAGTGTGGAAGAAGAGGGGCGCAGAGAAAGGCATGTGTTTATAGACACAGTGGCGTTGGGACTCTCAGAATGTGGGTGACTGAGGGGGTATCTGGTAGCAGCTCAGAGGTGACGAGAGTACCAGGGCTTGGGTTCAGGCAGGCTAGGGTAGGGGCACTGCTGTGTTCATTGAGAACTGTCACCCACGTTCCCAAGTTACCTGTTAGCTGCATCTCTGTCTCCCCCCAGCTTGGATACCTGGCCTTCACTGGAGTGGGACAAGATGAGGAGACAGGACAGGCTCTCAGGGTGGGGGTGAAACGAGTCTGGGAACTGGGTCCCTTCTCTCTGCAAGAGATTTGAGGGTGGGAGTCAAACCTCTGCTGGTGGAAGCCAGGGGGTCGCTGACAGTGAGCATGAGCTTTGGAGAGGGAAGCCTGGGTGCTACCCCGCCCCTCTGCTCCCTGAGAAGCCTGTGCCCTGAGTATTGGGAGGGGGCGTGCACAGAGTCTTGATTCCCAAATTGGAAGCACATTAATGAGCGGGGGGGAGAGGGGAGGAGGCCCCCCACCTCCCTCCTAGTGGGATCTGCAAATTGCTTTCTCCTGTAAAGATCCCGACCCTGCTCCAGGAAGGAGGGTACTGCCTCCCCAGCCTAGCAGGGTGTGGCCACTTGGCAGGGTCCCTCAGAGGTCCTTGGGCTGGGGTGGGGGAGCAGACACCATCCCCATCCTGCCGCTCTCTCTGGTCCCAACCAGAGCAGGGCTACTTCTAGGGTGGGAGCTTCTGGCAGCTGGAGAACAGCTGGTCCCGCTGTGGGGGCGGGTGGGGAAGAAGGGGGGAAAGGCAGAGGGGATGGGAGGCTCCCTTCACCCTCATCAGCTGCCCTCCCATCCTCAGCCCCCTGGCTGGTCAGCGCAGCCCAGGTTCAGGGGAGGGATTTGGAATGGAAGTGCTGATTTCATTCCTCTCTTCACACTTTGAGTGATTACTTAAAGTGAGAGCCCTTTGGGGGCTAGGGTCCCTCAAGAGTGGACAGCTGCTGGCCACTAGACCCAGTAGAATCACCAGCCTCAATTTGTCCTCCCAGTGGGGCTGCTGCAGGGGAGGGGTAAGGGGGGGCACCTGCCTAGACATGCCTTGCCTGCATTCCCCACCAGGGCAGAGGCTCTGGGGGAGTCCAGTCTTCAGGCCTGCCCCCAAACTTGAAAGGCAGGGTGGTCTGGAGGCCGCGGGGCCTAGGGGGGTGGGGGCCTAAGGTCTCTGCAGAAGCCCCAGCTCTGGCTTCTATCCCTGGAGCTGTCCAGCCAGTTATTCCAGCAGGCCTGGCCCCAGGGTGGGGAGTGGGCAGCAAGGTGACCCTTATCTCCCCCAGGGCCCCAAAGCCTGCTCACCCAGCCCTCTAGCTCCCATCCCGGCCACCACCCAGAGGCACCTCCTGACCCCTGAAGGCTGGGGCCCCTGGGAGAGGGGAAGCGAGTGTGGCAGGTCAAACTGAGGGTAAAGACAGGTGAGACCACAGCCTGTTTTAATAACGGGGCCTCTTCAGAGGGAGATGGGAGGTTATCTGTAAAGAGGTGGGGGGAGCAGATGGGACAGGAGTGGGGGCATCCTGGACATGGCCCTGTTGTGGCTAGCCGCAGCCCCCAGCCCCCAGCAATAACTTCGCTTCTTTCTAAGTCTGCCCTTGTCTCTGGGTCTTTCTGCCATTTGTGCTTCTGCGGGTGTGGGGGGGAGGTGGGCGGGGGAGCGCACGTGTGTGTGTGTGTGTGTGTGTGTGTGTGTGTGTGTGTGTGTGTGTGTGTGTCTCTCTCTCTCTCTCTCTCTCTCTCTCTCTCTCTCTCTCTCTCTCTGTCCAGGGGTTCTAGACCTGGGCAGGCAAATCAACAAGGAGCCAGGCGGGACCTGCCACCCCTCCCACCCCCTCTCTGTACTGGGAGATGAGACCCTCCCTGGGACTGGGGCTGCCGTCCCAGGAGGCCTGCCTTCTCACCTCCTCTCGAGTCCTCCCCCTCCACCATGGCTGAGTCCCACATTTGCCTCGATTCAGCCCTGCAGCTGTCTAAGGAGCCCGTAGCCTCACCCCAGGCTGGGTCCCAGTGTTTTGGGGGTGTAGGAGAGGAGAGTGGGCACGCACTGGCCTCTGTCTTCATCCCACAGCTCTGAGAAGCCTACAGCAGCCAGTCCAGACCCCTCCCCTGAGTGTGCAGCAGGATAGACCACAGTTCGGTCCCCAGCCTGGGGCAGCTGCCTGCCCACCATTGCCCATGGGTGTGCCTCAGCTGGGGGTACAGACATTCTCATGTGGGTGTTCCCCGGGCACCCACACAGCATACCTGCACATATGTTCTTAGGCATGGCTGTGTGGGGTGGGGGTCACCTGTACACCCCTGTGTTGGTGCCTCTGCCCACACGAATGTTCCTAGAAAGTGAATCTGGTATGTGCCCACGAGGCAGCGGAAGGGACGGTGGTCCCACTTCTCTCCTTGACTGTCCTTGTAGCTGCCCCCTGGGCTCCCCTCCCCCTCACCAGCTGCCAGGCGTCCCAGCCAGGGGCTGCCCCGCCCCCCCAGTCTGTCCCAGCTCCCAAGCACTGCTGTGTTCGCCATATTTGGCCACAGTGCTCCTGCGGGGGGCGGGGCGGGGCTGACATCACCCCGAGAAGGGGGGCCACCGCCTGGATGAGGGGAGGCGGGCAGAGACTTGGGGGAGGCAGGAAAGTTGCTTTCAAAAGTTGGGCTGCCAGGGTCCCCCATGCAGTGGGCCTCCGCTGCTCTGAGGGAGGCCGCAGGAAAAGATTTGGGGGGAAATGGATTGAGGATTCAGTTGGGAGGGGTCTGAGCTCACTGTAGCCCCTCTTCTGCCTCCCCTCTGGTAGCTTGTGGCAGTGTCAGATCTGGTGGGAGGTAGCCCTGCATCCCAGCTTCCTCAGCGTAGGAGCTGCTGGGTCCTCCAGAGTCCCTGCTCCCTCACATTTTTATTCCAAGAACTTGGCCTCAGAATTGAGAGGAGGATGGAGATGGGGATACAGCCCCCTGAAGTGAGAGGCAGGCGGGAGTAGAGGAGAGTGGCCCCCTTACTGGTCAGAAGCATGGTTTCCTCTCTCCCTGGATGCCCCCTGGTGTGGGAGAGCTATTCCTGGTGGTCGTGGAGGCCTCACCAAAAGGGGTACTGCAGTGTTGGGGTCCTTGAAGTTGCTCCAGCCACTTGGACTGAAGGGACGCCCTGGTCTGGACCCCACTGGGCCAACTCGGGATAGTTGCCATGACAGCCGGGCCACCTTTCTTGCAACGGGTGATGGAGCTTCTTAGTCCCATCCCCTTGGTTAAGAGATTGAAGCCAGATTGCCTGGGGTCAGAAGCTGGCTCTAGCACTTCCTAGCTGTGGGTTCTTGAGCAAGTTGCCTTAACCTCTCTGTTTCTTGGTTTTCTCATCTGTGAAATGGGAATAATAATAGTATCTACCCCATAGGTTATTGTGAGGATTAAATGAATCAATGTGTGTAAAATTCCAGCACAGTGCCTGTCATATGGCAGGTGCTGTCATTAGTAGTAATATTAAGTCTAAACTTTATATCCATCTGACATTCAGGCCCCCCAGGCCCTCGCCATCCCATGCCACTAGCAACCTGCTTCAGGCCTCCCTAAGCAAGCAGGTAGTCCCACAGGGAGAATCCCCGCATTTGTCAGGACATAGAATTTATGTCTGAGGGGAAAGAATTCCATGGCTTCTGAGGGGATCCCCCACCTTTCTACCCTGCTCCCACTTTGCCTGCAGCCCTGAGAGAAGTCTCAGGATCTAGCCATCTTGGGCTCTGAGGCTCCCAGGACCTTGGTATACATTGGATGTGCAGATTCTGAGGCTAAAGGTGGGGGAGCCTTGGGGCTGTGTGTGTTGGGGGGACTGACTGGGAGTGGTCTAAATTAATAACCCAGCCTGGCTTGTGCAGGGAAGCAGAGTTTACAGAGCCCTGGCCCATCCGTGATGTGGGCCAGGGCAGGGGCGGGTGTGTGGGTGGTTTATGGGCTGCTGTAGGGCCAGGAGGTGCGGGAACAGGAAGTGGGACGGAGGAGCGGGTGGGGTTGAGCAAGGCTGCTGGCCAGGCACCCTCTCAGCTGCTCCCTTGCCAGCCAGCGTCTTGCTTGCAATTCCTGGGGCACTTCCTGCCCTATGTTTAGGTTCCTTGGCAGGGTTCTTGAGAGTGTTCTTTTGGGGAAGGCAAAACCCCACTTTTCCTGGGTCTGGGACCCTCCTCATCCCACAGCAGGTCCTCAGCAGGGTTGCTGGGGGGAGAATAAGGGGTGGGGGGCGGTCCCTGGTTTGGATCCCATTGACAGGGAGGAGGAGGAGCTGGCAGAGTGAGAGCCAAGGAGCCCCTCTGAGAGCTGCAAATACGCTGGGCCCTGCCCCTCGTGTCCCTCCTCTCCTTGCTCATCATGATGCCTTTGACAGCTGTGTGACCTTGTGAGCCTCGCTTTTCCTTGTCTGTATAATGAGCGTCACTCCTTGCCTTCCCTACCTTAGACCTGAGGATTGAATGAATACAAAAGTGCTTTCCCCCACAAAAATGCTGGGTAGCTATAAGGCATTATTATTGTTGTTATTGATCACCACCAGGATTGTCATGAGGGTTATGAGCCAGGCCGTGTGGTTGGCACTTTATCATGATCTCATTTAATTTTAACCCTCACAACCTCACGGAGACCCCATCCAAGGTCACACAGCACTGAATAAGCATAACCTCTGGTGACCTCCACCCCACTCAGAGCACCTGCCCCTAGGGTGGGAGGTTGCCAGGTGAGGACCCTGGCCTTCACCCCCTGTGTCTCCCCCCAGGCTCAGGCTGCCCGGTGGGCTCAGGCCCGGAGCCCAGAGTAACCAGCACAATAGCGTCCAACAGCTGGAACGCCAGCAGCAGCCCCGGGGAGGCCCGGGAGGATGGGCCCGAGGGCCTGGACAAGGGGCTGGACAATGACGCGGAGGGCGTGTGGAGCCCGGACATCGAGCAGAGCTTCCAGGAGGCCCTGGCCATCTACCCACCCTGCGGCCGGCGCAAGATCATCCTGTCGGACGAGGGCAAGATGTACGGTGCGTGGAGGGAGGCCCAGGGACCATGGACAGGACTGGGGAGGCAGCCCGGCACTCCCTGGCCCCTCCCCCTGCTCTCTGCCCCTCACCCAACCGGTTTGGCCAAGTCTCCAGGCTGCCAGCCCGCCATGGGCGAGTCTGGGCGTGCAAGCCTGTGTGTCTGGATCCTCCTCATAAACAAGCCAGGCTTGCCCCCTCCACTGGAGAGAGCTCGGCCCATACCTCGACACCCCATCTGCTTCTCTCCTCCCTGCTGCTGGCCTGGAGGTTTTGCAGTGACTCAGTGGGCCCAGGAAACTGGGTCAGTCCAGTGTGCTCTGGGCTAGGCCTGGGAGAAGGTCCCTTTCCTGGGAGGATGTAGGGGAGCCTGAGGGGTGAGGCCTGGGGCGGGTGTCTGCACAGAGCAGGGTTTCTCACTGGTGAGTTGCCTCCTGTGCGTGGGGGAGGGGAGGGCTGCGAGGTTGGGGGGAGTCAGTGTGACAGGGCCCGCGTTAGGAAGAGGGCTGGGGAGACTCCTTCACTCCTCAGGCTCCCTCCCAAGTCTCTCCTGCTGTGCTGGCCCCTCTCTTTGCCACCTTGCCCACCTCTTGCCTCCAGAAGGAAGTGTCCGCCTCTTGTCCAGCCCTGAGAGGGCTCTCCCAGAGCTACATTTTTGGGATAACTCAACCCTTCTGGGCCTGGCTCTTTGCCAACTCCCTCCAACCCTCCCAATGGTTGAGTGAGGCAGCTCTCAGCTTGTCCTCTCCCAGCACCCAGTACCATGGCGGGTGCAGGAAGAAGACAGCTGCCCTGCCCACCTCCTCGGAGCTGCCCCTTCACCCAGCCTACTCTCCTGCCCTCGACTAAGACTTTACACCCCCTCAAGCTGCTCCATCACTCTTCCCACTGTCTTCTCTGGGCCAAGTGGTAAGGGCTGCCCCATGTCCCCCGCCCCCACCCACTTGCCACACCTACGCCTAGCACCAGGGCCCCACTCATGGGGCAGGTAGGTATTCCAGGGTACCTTCCAGAGGGCAGGGGCCGTCTGCCCCCACTGCTACCTCCCAGATGGCTGGGGCAGCCCCAAAGGGTATTTTTAGACAGGGCGGGGGGAGTGGGGTGGAGCGGGCAGGCAGGAAGGGAGGAGCAGTGGGGCTGCTGCTGTCATTGGAGAGGAATTTGGAGAATGTGGGGATCTGGGGAGGCTGTGAGGTTAGGGGGCATGGGGCCTGGATTGGGGGGTAAGAGGTGTACAGCCTGAGGATGCTCACGAATACTTAGCCACGTGTCCCAAGCACCCCTCAGGGGCAAGCCCCCGGGACGCTGGCCAGCTGCTGGGCCCTCAGAGGGTCCATGGTGCTGAGCAGAGCCCTCCACCCAACGGCTGACAGGCAGTTGGGCTGTCTCTCATAGGGCGGAGAGACACTGATAACCGGTGACATGGGGGTGACAGGCTCAGTTACACGACTTGACACAGGCTATGAGTGTGGGAGGTGTGTTGGAGACCATCTGGTCTTCCCGCCTGTTTCACCCGAGAAGGGAAGGGACTTGTCCTGGGTCTCCCCTCATGGCAAGGACAGCTAGGATAGGAACCCAGGCCAGAACCTCTCGGACACTCATGGCGGCGTTAACCGAGATGTCTGCCGCCTGGGTCAGGCCTCACTTGCACACGAGTACATACACTCGGACATCTGAAGCTGGTGACAAGCCCTGGAGGAAGGAAGCAGTGCTGGGGGCTGGGAATGAGGGGCCCAGCTGTCCTGCCGCCCTTGGGCCACACCTGTCCCTGTCTGTCTGCAGGGAAACCTGTCTGGCTGCCTGACATTGTTCCACCTCCCTCCTACTCTGCAGCCCCAACTCACCCCCTCCCCCAACGAGCAGCCCCCCAGGTCCTGGAGGCTGTCAGGGGAGCGCCTGGGATTTCCCTACCACCCTGGCCTGCCCTGCTTGTGCCCTTGAGGGCGAGGAGGGAACAGGAGCAGTGTTTCGGGGAGGGCCATGGTGTGGGCGGTCTCCAGCCACTGGCTCCCCCTTTCACCCACTCATTTTTTTTCTCTTACCCCAATCTAGGTCGGAATGAGTTGATCGCACGCTATATTAAGTTGAGAACGGGGAAGACTCGAACAAGAAAACAGGTAAACAGACTATTTATGTTGTGGCCCCTCTGCGCGTGTGCGCACACACACACGCTCACACACTCACACACTCTCAGCTGCCTCCTTTCAGCCCCTTTCATCCGAAGCTATTCCCACTGCCCTGCCCACCTCCTCGGAGCTGCCCCTTCACCCATCCTACTCTCCTGCCCTCGACTAAGACTTTACACCCCCTCAAGCTGCTCCATCACTCTTCCCACTGTCTTCTCTGACCACCCACCACACCACCCAAGGCCTTTGGTTCAGTGACCACAGATAAGCCCCATGGGGCAGCTGGGGCAGCTGCGTGGTCACTGCCCTGGGAGGCCCACTGACCACTCACGGAGACAGACAGTTGGAGGGACGAGTGCAGAGCAGGGTGGCATGGCTGAGATTGGGGTGTATGCCGGGTGCTGGCAGACAAGCATCTAACCTGGACCAGGCAGGTGAAGGGAAGGAGAGCTAGGAAGGCTTCCTAGAGGAGGCGACACTCAAGATGCATTTTTAAAAAGAAATAGGATTTAGCCAGGCAGAAAAAAAGGGAGAGGATTCTTCCAAGCTAAGAAGGTTGGATATACAAACACTAATTGTGAACCCATACAGAGCTAACTTCATATTAATTCATTTGACCCCCACAGCAACCTTACAAGGTAGGTATAATAATTATCTCCATTTTACAGATGAGGAAACCGAGGCACGGGGAAGTTACGTAACTTCCTCAAGGTCGATCGGCTGGTGGATGGTGGATACAGGATTCAACCCACTAGGCAGGAAAGAGCCTTCAGTCAGCAGTGTGGGGTGGAGTGGGGTGGGGTGGTAGATGGAGGGGTCAGAAGAGCTGAAGGCTGGTGGTGAGAGACTTGGCTGGAAGCCTGAGGGACAGGTTTCCCGGGGCAGCTGGGGGCCATGAAAGGGAATAGAGCTGGGAGTAGAATGTTGGCCCTGGAGCAGTCGGGCAATGGATTAGGGCCAGGCAGAGGCAGGGACCTAGGTCAACAGCAATGGTGGCCAGGTTAGTGGCAGTGGTGAAGATGGTGGTGGTGGGGATGGAAACAAATGATTTGAGAGATGACTGGGCGGCTTGCAGCCCAGGGAGGGTAGCAGCGTGGTGACAGGAAACCTGAAGGGAGTCATTTGCACCTAGGGTGCCTGGGAGAGAGGCAGGCACCTGGAGGAATAGAGGCCACCTCTGACGCTCAGCCCTCTTACTCTCCCTGGCATCTGGAGGGGGTTTGGACCTTGCATCCACCTCCCCAGGACCCCATGTATGCATATGACAAGCCTGACCTGTCCTACCCCACTGTCTCAAAGGAAGATTTTGAGTCCACCCACTCATGGTGGGATCCGAAACGCTCCCTCTTTTATTCAGGCATTTACTAACCACTGTCCCCGGCCAGCTCACGTTGCCCAGCATGATTCATGATTCGCTTAGCAAATTGTTGAGCTACTGCTATGTTCTAGGCACTAGGGCTGCAGTAGGGAACCTGACAGTCCACGGCCCTGTTTCCTGGAGCCTGGGACTACAGGAGGAGCACAGACCAGACCCCTGGGTTCAAATACCTGCTCCGGTCCTGCGGCGAGGGCGTGCTTTGCCTCCCAGCCCTCGCCCTTCATCCATTAAATTAGCTAATACGTGAAAACACTTCCAGCAGAATAAGCGCTGTGCAAGAATTGGCTGCTGCTGTTGCTGTGTTCATCATGGTCATTGTAAACAGAAAGCCATCCCTGGCGCAGGAGAAGGCACTGTCTCGGCATGCCCTGCTTCACCCAGAAGATGTGTTTATAGGAGCTTTGTCAGAGTGGGAAGGGCGGAGGGATCTTTGCGCTCCATCACTTTGACCTGAGGCCCAGCATTGTACCTGCTCCAGGCCACGTAGCACGGAAGGCTGGCCGGCCAATGAGGTTTGATTTTAATTGTAAAATAAAATTATAAAATAATTATCAATAAAACCAGCTGTCGGCAAGCCTAGAATTTTCAAAACCGCTGGCCTTTGTCATTTTGCAAGGGTAGCAGTCCTCTAACTCTTTTTTCTTACCGTGTTTCCCCAAAAATAAGACCTAACCGGAAAATAAGCCCTAGCATGATTTTTCAGGATGACATCCCCTGAACATAAGCCCTAATGCGTCTTTTGGAGCAAACCTTAATATAACACCCGGTCTTATTTTCGGGGAAACACGGTAGAACTCTGATGTCTACTATCTCCTTAAAAGGGGGCTCACCCTTTAGTTGTCAGGACAAGACATGTCTTTCTGTGTCGCAAAGAACAACCAACTGATAGGCAAGGTTATTTTTATTTTATTTTTGGTTTTAAAAATGCAGTTTTAGGCTTTTTTTTTTTTTTTTTTTTTTACAGCTATAGACAGCAATTAGTAGCAAGTACAATACCTCCATGTTGGAAAAAAAACAGCTACCTATGACATTAGGATTAAGTCCTATGTGACCCTCACCTATCACAGAGCTGACCATTGGAGGTGGTCATCTGTGTTAAATGTCTGAAAGAATCCTGGTACCATAAATGGGTACCAGAGCAAATAGGCCCTGGAGTCAGGCCACCTGGGTTCAATTCCCAGCTCTAGTCTCCAGCTGTGTGACCTTGGTAGGCCGCTCAACCTCTCTGTGCTTTGGTTTCATCATCTGTAAATTGGAAATCATAGAAGTATTGACTTCTTAGTGTTGCTGTAAATGTCAGACGAATGGGTCTGGGTAAAGTGCTGAGAACGATAGTAGGTGTGCTCAGTAAACACCAGTTAACTGTCATGACACGAAGTGATGAATAATCTTGCTGGATGTGTGTCTGATTCCTGTGCAGTATGAGGAGTACCTGGGTCCTAACCAAGTAGTGTGGGGGCCGCCCAGCGTCACATATGTAGTAACTTTCAGTTACTATGTGTAGAAGAGGAAACTTTCTTTGTGGGGATAAAAAACAACTAGCAAAGCAAGCCAAGAGCAATGGCTGATAATGAAAGTGTGAAGCAGCCGAGAGGAGCCATGTGTTCCCTTGTGTTTCCTGGGGAAAACAGTGACCTGTACGTTCTCTGAGGCTCAGGGTCAAGGGTCTATTGTGCAAGCCCATGGCACACACATCTAGGCTGTGATTAGCTCAGGTTTGCCAGGCGAGGGAGGCTGCGGGGAGCAGGTGCCAGAGAAGATATGGAATTAAGAGCATCTACTGTGTATGTACACTGCCGTTTGTTGCAAGGAAAAGGAAGGCATGTTGGGGGAAGAAGCTGCATGAGCAAAGCAGGAGTAGGACCAGGCCTGGTTCTATAGGCCGGCAAGTTGTTGGGGTTGATAGGAAGACTTAGGCAATGGTACAAGGGGAGATCTTTGGTAGAGGACATGGCCTAATACACAGTCTGATGGCCAGAAGCAACATTATGGCCATTGTTAGCCTCTGTGGTGCCAATTAGAAAACAGTGTTCTCCTCTGAGGATACCAGTGACAAAAAGTCACCCCTTTTGGGGAAAAATAAAAGGATGTTCTTCCTCTGGGTTAGATGCATCCCTATACCAGGGCACATAGCTTGGCCAGCAGAGCTTGGACTGGATTTTAGCCCTTACTGGACCGGGAGCTCTTGTGCAGTGAACAACCTGTATAACTGTACATGGTGGTCTCAGAAGCCCCTGTAGGCTCTCGATCAAGACGGTCAAGAAGAGAGCAGAATTGGCAGGACTGAGGTGTGTCTGCCCACAGGGGCCCCACAGTTCCCCCCACTTTTATTTGTTCCCAGAGATGAGGGCTGGGATGCTCCTTACCTGTGACCACCCCGTGCTGTGCCTCCTCACTGTCTGTGTTTTCCTCTCTGGCTGGGCGCGGGGCGGCCCCTAGGTGTCCAGCCACATACAGGTTCTAGCTCGGAAGAAGGTGCGGGAGTACCAGGTTGGCATCAAGGTACGTTGGGCGCCTAACTGGGGCCTCCAGCCCCTCCTCGGCCCCTTTCCACGGCGCCTCCACCACTATCTGCACGGCTCAGGCCTCTGCCTTGGCCAGCTCTCTGGCCCCACTGTGCCTCTTTTCTGGTTAAAGCTCTGTTCTTGCCTCTTCCACTCTTTCTGCTCTTTTTCTTTCTCTCTCTCTCTCTTTCTCTCTCTCTCTACAGGTCTCTAGCCACTTGCAGGTTCTAGCCAGGCGGAAATCTCGGGAGATTCAGTCCAAGCTGAAGGTATGGGGTCCTTTGCCGCTTGGCCTGGCCGGCCCAGGCTTGTTGCTGCTCTCTGACCCCAGCTTGGGGCAGGGAGGAGGCTGAGGAACTATTGGAGGTGGAGGGGTCTCAGAAACACAAACAGCAGCGAGAAGCCCGAAGTCTGCTTCAGGCTACACAGGGCCACAGCCCCTACAGACTGAGCAGGAGCCCAAGGGGACAGCGAGCCCTACAGTGAGGGCGAGGAAGACCATCTAGGGGCCACTAAGGCCCACCTCTCTTCTTCTCCGTTTTCCTTTTTCTCCTTCCTCCTAATTGCTCCTTGCTTATTGCCTGGGGACTTCAGGTGGGCAGGGAGGAGACACTGGAGGGTATTGGCTGCCAGAGCTGTGGTGGGGGGCATGGCCGTTCCTTGCATTGGACACTCAATCCTGGCTGCTCTGTGACTGAGCATCTCGGAGCCTGGGGTTCATGGCCTGGGCCCTTGTCAGGGCCCCTGTAGGCTGCATCTTCTTCTCGCTGCCCATAGATACCCAACAGACTGAGCCTCACACCCCAGTGCTCCATGCCTGTAGCACAGCTCCAGAGGACATGGACAGACCCAAGGGGCATCAGCTTGGTCCACCATCTAGGTCTCCAGCCTGTCCTCTGTCACCCTACCCTATCTGGGGCACCCCCAGCTGGCAAGCACTCCCTCTGGGTGGCAGTGGGGCAGGGGGAAGGTCCACAGCTGCCTCTGAGCTTCCCTGGGTTCCTTGGAAGCTGAGAGCCAGGTGGGCACGGAGTGGAGGGAGGTGAAAAGACACGTCCCCCCACCCCATGGAGCCTTCATGTGTCCCTCCTCTAATCCATTCTCCCTCTCCTTCGCAGGCCATGAACCTGGTAAGTAGCACCACCCCTCCGCTGGCGGGAGTTAGGGACAGAACACCTCATCTAAGATTTTCATATTATGGGTTGTAAATCAGTGTAATAGGTTTGCAAACAGGATTTTTAAAAATGAAGTGTAATGGTTCTCAAACGTTAGCTTGCATCAGAGTCACCTGGAGGGCTTCTGAAGGCAGAGTTTTGGGCCTCACACTCAGAGTTCCTGATGCAGTAGGACTGAGCTGGGGCCTGAGAAATTGCATTTCTAACGAGCTTCCAGGTGACGTGGTGCTCTAGGTCCACGAACCAAATTTGGGGAACCACTGATAAAATAGAATAGAAAATATGACAGTACATGACACACACACACAATAAAAAAAATAAGGTGAAATATTTTGGTACATACTGAGTTATGGAATAAAAATTGTTTCTTACTGTGGATTGCAGTCAGAGCGGTGATGTACACTTAGGAGACAGGCCCAGAGAGGGGCCAAGACTCCTTAGCCCACACAGCAGAGCTGGGGCTGTAATCCAGACTTGTACTCCCCACAGCCCTGAGAACCTGGGAGGGGGGCCTGAGGCAAGCCCTTGTCCTGTCTCTGGCCTGGCCCAGGCCTCACGTGACCCGTCCCCTCTCCAGGACCAGGTCTCCAAGGACAAAGCCCTCCAGAGCATGGCGTCCATGTCCTCCGCCCAGATTGTCTCCGCCAGTGTTCTACAGAACAAGTTCAGCCCACCCTCCCCTCTGCCCCAGGCCGTCTTCTCCACCTCCTCACGGGTATAGGGGTCCTGGGAGGTGGAGCTGGGGTGAGGGAGTGCCTTCAGGGCCGGGCTGTGGTGAGGGGCATGGATACTGAGGGGCCCCTGGGCTTTGTCCTATCTCTGCAGTTCTGGAGCAGCCCCCCTCTCCTGGGACAGCAGCCTGGACCCTCTCAGGAGTGAGTATTGTGGTGTATCCTTCCCACACCCTTGGCAGCTGCACTAAACTTTTCCTCCCATCTGGGTTCCAACAATAGCTGAGCAAAGTTTTAATTCAGAAACAGAGAGATGGAGAGCTCCAGTGAAAGGGCTAATGCGTCTGTCTATTCATTCATGTGTTTGTTCATTCATCAACCCACTCATCCACTTGTCAGCTGTCCTTCAATTATTTTTCACTCAGTTAATCTCCGAATCCATCTCAGTCAACGAATTAGGTAGTCGAGTGTACTTGATTCCTTCAATTCTAAGATGACTTTCATCCTGAGACACACCTTCAGTTTGATGAACAGCTCTTCAGGGTGGGGTTGAAATGCTACATTAAATGTGCACATCAATTGTGAGATGCAGCAGGATTTCACAAAAGTTAACATGTGGAGAAAACAAAAGCTTGTGAGTTAGCTTGTTAGCTTGCATTTCTGGGCCTCCCCAGAAAGCCTGGGTGACTCCCTATGGGGATCCCAGATGAGACCCTGATTGACTGGGCCAGGGGGGAATGTGGAGAAAGGGGTGACCCTTTAACCAGGCTGTGTTCCTGTCTGCAGCATCAAGCCCTTCGCACAGCCAGCCTACCCCATCCAGCCGCCCCTGCCACCGACGCTCAGCAGTAAGTTCCCCATGAGGCTGCCACCACCAACTGTCCCAAACTTGGCACCTGTACCTCTGCTCTGAAGAACTGGGGCCCAACTGTGTGTGTGTATGTGTGTGTGTGTGTGTGTGTGTGTGTGTGCACGCTCGTGCGCACTGGGAGAAGTGGGTGGCATCTATAGGGGATTGGGACAGACCAGGAATAGCCCCCTTACCTTTTATGATGTTACTTCCAGAACTCTGCTGTAAGTACACACCACCAAAAGTAATACAATTATACACTGTATGTGTATAAAATTCCTCATAAGGAAATACACAAATATCATGAGTTTGATTTGCTCGAGGTGTTGGGATTCTGGGTAATTTTTATTTTTCCCTTTTGACTTTCTGTATTTTTCTGTTTGAACACAATTTACAGTGACAGGAAAAATCCACTGATTTTTACTACTAGGGTCACCACACGTGGTTGTGCACCATACAAGGACAGGGGAGTCAAAATCCGGCCTGTGTTCCTACCCAAAAGGCGCGCCGTTTCCTAATTTGCACAAAGGCTCTGTGTAGGCCGGGGCCATTCTGTACTGTACGTAACCACGTGCCCCGCAGATGACCCCCAGTCTTGTCCTCCAGGTTATGAGCCCCTGGCCCCGCCCCCTCCAGCAGCTGCCTCCGTGCCCGTGTGGCAGGACCGCACCATCGCCTCCTCGCGGCTGCGGCTCCTCGAGTATTCCGCCTTCGTGGAGGTGCAGCGAGACCCTGACACGGTAATGTGTTTGGGGTGGGGGCGACGGTTGGTGCAGTTGTGGGGAGACCCCGGCGTGGTGGTGCAGGGCCACAGTTCAGGGTTATGGGGTTGGGAAGCCATGGGGCAGCAGTTCTGTCCCCGTGCAGCCCTCCTGGGCCCGCGCACGTGAGTGCTCTCCTGACCCGGTACTGGGCCCTCCCCACAGTACAGCAAACACCTGTTTGTGCACATCGGCCAGACGAACCCCGCCTTCTCCGACCCACCCCTGGAGGCAGTCGACGTGCGTCAGATCTATGACAAGTTTCCTGAGAAAAAGGGCGGACTGAAGGAGCTCTATGAGAAGGGGCCCCCTAATGCCTTCTTCCTGGTCAAGTTCTGGGTGAGCTGCTCCCGAGCACCCTTCGCCCACATGTGGTCCCCGCCCCACCCTGCTGACCACCGCTTTCCCCGTGGCCTGTAGGCAGAGTGCTAGAGATGGGTCCTGGGGCAGGATGCTGACGTGGTATGGCGGGAAGCCTCCCTGTGGCCCCTCCAGCACCTAATGCCACCCCCGCCCCCTCCTCCAGGCCGACCTCAACAGCACCATCCAGGAGGGCCCGGGAGCCTTCTATGGCGTCAGCTCCCAGTACAGCTCAGCCGATAGCATGACTATCAGTGTCTCCACCAAGGTGTGCTCCTTTGGCAAGCAGGTGGTGGAGAAGGTGGAGGTGAGTGGGGGCCCACGGGTAGAGGTGGGGGGCCAGGGACAGGCGGGCAGAGTGATGCCTTGTCTGCCGCTCCCGCAGACCGAGTACGCCAGGCTGGAGAATGGGCGCTTCGTGTACCGCATCCACCGCTCGCCCATGTGTGAGTACATGATCAACTTCATCCACAAGCTGAAACACCTGCCTGAGAAGTACATGATGAACAGTGTCCTGGAGAACTTCACCATCCTGCAGGTTGTGGGGGGAGCAGGGCTTGTGGGGGGTCCCGTCCCGGGAGGGTGCCAGGCACAGGGGCCTCAAAAGTGGGAGTGGCTGGACCCATCAGTCAGAGGAAGAGACTCAGCCGTGGAGAGAAGCAGGGTCTGCCTAGCCCCCACAGCCTCGGCCCTGTGCCACCTGACCTGAATCTCCTGCCCTGCCGCCAGGTGGTCACGAGCCGGGACTCCCAGGAGACCCTGCTCGTCATTGCTTTCGTCTTTGAAGTCTCCACCAGTGAGCACGGGGCCCAGCACCACGTCTACAAGCTTGTCAAAGACTAGCGTGCCCTCTGCCCCTACGACCAGGATCCAGGATGAGCATCTTCTCCACACACCTGCCTGGCACCCCGGGGCTCCAGGATTGAGGATTCATCTGCCTGCCAGGCCTCAGGCCCAGGACCCAGGAGGTCTCCCCACCTACCCCAGCACACACACTCCCTGTCACTGTTCTGCGCTTTAATTGTGGGAGAGGAGGGGGGAGGCTCAGCCATGGGGCAGCCTGGCTGGGACTCCGAGCCACCATCACCTGGTTCTGCCCAGCCTCGAAGGAATAGGATACCTTTGGGTGTGTGTGGCCACTGGCCTCTCAGGGGAGTGTGACGGTGGGTAAATGTCGAATGGAGGGGAGGCCAAATGCAGAGCCCAGGAAGGAGAATGTCAAGTTGTGGTTGGGTTGAGAAGAGAGAGGGGCCCACACTTTCTTTGCACTTGCTGTATGCCAGGCGCCCTGCATGCCTCATGCCATCCTCAGACCCTGCAAGGCAAGCATGGGTCTGTGTCCAGATGAGGTGCTGAGGAACCTATGAGGGTGATGGGCAGCGTGGGAGTTCTCACCCAAGGCCGTCTGCCCCCAGAGCCCAGGTTTACACTACCTCCCTGCAGCAGGACCGGCCCCAGGGGGCGGGAGAGGTTCTACGCTGAGGGGCGCGGGTCCTCAGACTCGGGAGCAGCTACTTCTGACCAGGCAGGAAAGGGAGCATAAGGTACTCAGCACCTGTTGGGCGCCCTCTATCAGCCTGCAATCCAGCAGGGGCCTCCTGTGCCCACCTCCCCCACGCTGCCCTGGCCCAGATCCTTTGCCAACCCCCCAGCAGCCTCCGGATGGAGGAAGGCCCCTGGGGGCAACCCCAGGCTCAGAAATAGGCTAAAGGGTCAGGGAGGAAGGTGGAGTCCTGGCCTCTGGGCAGACCAGTGGCCTAGGAACAGGGGCAGCAAAAGGCTTCGATATTTTCTCTTGCCCAAGACTTGGGTTTGGTGTTCTTCCCCACCTCAGTCTCCCTGCCTGGAGCAGCAGCTCCCCAGACCTAGTTCTGGAACTGAAGGTTAACCCTTCCCCTGCTGCCCTTTCCCAACACCCAGGCCCTTCCGCTGGCTCGGCCTGTCCACCAGCTGCCCTGGGTATTTATGTTTCATATGAAGTACTGTGCCACTTCCCTTCCTAACCCTGCCCCGCCCCACCCCTGAGCTTCCTGAAGGTCCTCACAGTTTGCATATCGCTCAGGCCACCTTCAAACCCAACCTAGGTTTTATAATGTATATTATATATTTTTTGTGTATTTTTTAAATCCAGCTGTGATGGGTTATATCATAAATGTGGCGCGGGGCTGGGGCAGGCGCTCTCAAGGCCCAGTTCCTGCTCAAAAAAAAAAAAAAAAAATTAAAGTTATTTGTTTGTGGGTTAGTTGTGTGACCAGTTGTGTGCCAGACCTCTGGGTTGAAACAGCTTCAGGTGGATGCTCCCCTTAGGTTAGGTCCTGGTGTGTCACCCCACCCCCTTGTATTTGCTGGGGAGCCCGAAGTCCAAACAGCTATGATTCAAGGGTCCCATGAAAGCTTTCCAACTCCAACCTTTCCCCAAGCCCGTCCTGCCATGAGCTGAACACGGAACTGTGCAGTGCCGCCCTGCGCTTTCTGTTGCCTTGTCTAAGGGAAGTGACTTGCCCAAGGTCATACTACTGATGGGCCCCCTGCTAAATCCTGTCCTCACAGTGGCGACTACTGTTCTCACCATCCTGTCCTCATATACTCATAAGAGCCTCAAGGAGGATGAGTATTCTCTCAAGTGGAAGGCTGCTAGCAGGGGAAGCCGGATAGTCTGCTCCTGTCTGCCTGGGAAATCCCTGCTCTGCCCTCTGAGCCATCTTGAGCTCACAGCAGGGACCTCAGGGTGGGGGGTGGGGAGATGGTACCCTCAGTGGACATGCATTGTTTATCTGAAGTACAGATAACTGGACATCCTCTATTTTCATTTGCTGCATCTGGCAACCCCACTCTAGAAATCTCTTCTAGATCACTCTGGTCCAACCTCCAACTTAACAGATGGGGAAACAGACTGAGGTTAAATGCTCTCCTCACTCAGCCAATCAGTGGCAACACCAGGATTTGAACCTGATCTGCCTGACTCCAAGTCCATGCACCTGATAAAATAATTGGGTGGCCTTTGTCTTGGTCCACTGCACTGGAGGGAACCCAGACTGTCACTTGTAGGATGAGTAGGGTGCCTGGAGCCCCAAGCAGGTGGAAGGGGGCCCTGGAGGCAGAAATTTGTTCCTAAAGGACCCACCGTGTGCCAGACCTAGGGCTGGATGCAAAATCCAATCTCTGCACTAATAGGTGATCACATCTATTAGGTGCTTGAAGCATCTTCACGTGGGCTGTGGCCTTCGCTGCTCTCCTGGAGTAATCAACCGTCAGGTAATTTCTTCTAGAACAATGTAGGTCTCGCACAGAAAATTTGAGTGACATATGGCCGGCCTCCTTGCTTTCACTCTCCCCTTGCCCTCAACCACAAATGTAACAGATCCAGAAGTGAGTGATGACCAGTTTTGAGGTTCCAAAGTAGGAAAGGAACCAGGATAAGGTGGGTCTTGGCAACCCAAAGCCCAGTGCTGTCCTGGAAGTGGCTCTCCCCTGCTCAGAGTTCTGTGGGAAGCCCTACGGAAGGGCCAAGAAAGCTGGAGCTCAAGGGGGCCTGCAGTTGTCTTTCCTGCCTGTTTCTCTGCTCTCATATTCCCTGGGGAAAAGGCGTGCCATCTTTTTGTCAATTCCATGGTCAAGGCAGAACACTGTCCTGGGGGTTCAGGGGGGCTCTTTATTTCCCTACAGCACAACTGCTAGAGAACTGGGGCTCCCCAGATATCTGAACCCTGAGTTCTCACGTGCACACTAAGCTCTGGACTGATCACCCTTGAGGCTGGGATTTAATTCAAATAGCTCAACACTGTTACAATAGCACCAGTCTGTCCCCACATGTGTTCTCTTGCTTTCTCGTTCTGCTGCCTACTTTCCTTTTCTGAGGTACTGTGGTCCTCGATAAAGAGTCCCCCGAGCCCAGCAGAAAGTGGTGTCAGTAGTTAATGGAGTTGGTTTTTGGACTCCTAAGTACGTAAGGCTCAATAGATTTATAAAGGGGAATAGGTTTGACTTAAATTCAGGTGATTCAAATCAATAATGTAGGAAGATTCAAGTTCCCAATTATTTCTAAAACATACCCATTTACTTTGCCTTAGTTTCCAAAGCTGTTTTAAGGATTTTACTCCTTGGCTCATTTCAGACAGGTGTGATTTTGAGGGTACCCTGTTCTCTTCATCAGCACCCTTGATGAGGTGTCTTCAGGATTGCCTCCACTCAATCTGCCCAAAACCTATTTGTGTACACGGTCCAGTACGTAAGTGTATGCTGCTATATGGAATTACCATTTGATCACTGCTGTTTTTTGAGTACCAAGTCTAACACTTTTAAGTTGGTACTGCTGTCATTTAGGTAGGTACCACCATCGTCTACACTTTCAGATAGAAAAGTTTTAGAGAAGTTAGACTCACTCAACAGGTTCACATGGCTCCGGAGTGGCAGAGCTGAGATCAAACTCAGGCAGTGGGGAGACCCTCAGCCTATACGCAATCCCATGGCTGGTTTTGCACCCAACAAATGACAGAGTATGCATCTGAAATCATGAGAAACTCCTCCAAAACCCTTGGCTGCACTAACTGCTCCTGACAGCACACAGCTGGTGCAAACACAAATGTTTTTGACTAGGCTGAGGTGGTTTGCACCCGTGTCCATCAAGGACCTTGGAAGTGGCCACCACAGGGGCAGCTGGGACTTCAGTGTTGAACGCCTTCGTCTTGTGGCTCTCATGCCTTCCGTTTTCTTAACTGTACTAAGTACCTTGTAAGCAGCTTTGTGGTAGAGACAAAGCGTAATAAAATATTCACACTTGTAAATCATTCCTCATCAAATCACCATAAAATTTTCCTGCCCTATTTTAAACATTGCCTTTTTTATTAGAAACATTATAGAACTTAAAATCCCAAATTAAAATCATTTAACTCCAAGTTAAGCGTGATCAATTTTATGTAAGCTTCTAATCATTTTTACTATGCATAAACATTTCAATAAAATTGGGTCCTGATTTTATAGCCTGCTTTTTCCCCTTAGATAAGGGAGCATTGTGCAACAAGCCTATTTTATTACACCTTTCTAATGTAACGGATCAGAGGAAGGAGCTAGACCTACCTTGAGACCAAAATTCACTGCTCGTCAGACTTGTGTATTTTACCTGCAGTTAAGAGCTAAAATGGGGTCGGCCCGGTGGCTCAGGCAGTTGGAGCTCCGTGCTCCTAACTCCAAAGGCTGCCAGTTGATTCCCACATGGGGCAGTGGGGTCTCAACCACAAGGTTGCCAGTTCGACTCCTCGAGTCCCGCAAGGGATGGTGGGCTGCACCCCCTATAACTAACAGCAACTGGACCTGGAGCTGAGCTGCACCCTGCACAACTAAGATTGAAAGGACAACTTGACCTGGAAAAACACCTGGAAGTACACAGTTCCCCAATAAAATCTTTAAAAAGAGCTAAAATGGTCTTTGGTGAGAACATTGTACTCCTCACAGTTCAAGGACAGATAATGCTTGTGTTGAGAAGGTAGAGCATTTTTATTTATGCTTTGGATTAGCCTTTCAGCTCTTTAAAAAACCAGAGGGATGAACTGTTTCCTTTACTTACCCAAGTTAAAGGAAGCAGATGCCAGACAAAGGTTAAATCACAGGTTATGTCCCCCTTTACCAAAAGCCACCTTTGTAGTGCGTAGCACTGGAGGCAAAAACTACAACAGGGAAATCCTCAGGTCCGCAACAGCCTGCTGGGAGGGGAAGGGGGAGAGTACAAAGGACCTGGACATTTCCAGCCTGATTCCACCCATTTGTTCCTCTACATTACAACACTGCACAGACCTACTTGTATTTTTCTGAACGTATTACCCAGTAAATACTACCCTGAACATATTCAATTTGGGGTCAGGCAAGCAAATACTGGACCAATTTCTCAAGGTTTGTGGACCACTCCCATCAGAAGCACCTAAGTACCCAAACTCCATTTGCAATAACTCTGTGATCCCTACAGACCAAGAACCCAAATGCATGATTTAGATGGGAAAAAACATAGCCCACCCACATCAAGAACGCCCAACGTACAGGGAAGTGACGTTATGGCTCCATTAAGCATGCTACCAAGGGCCGAGTCAATGTTCTTCGTGTGCAGCTAACTCTTCACTACTAAGTAGTGGGAATCCTCGCCCGTATCTGCCCCTCCCGTGGTTATTCGAAAAGCCTCAGTCCTGGTTAGCGGCCCTTCCATCACCTTCTAAATACTCACAAGATTGCAGTAAGACTGCTCGGTTTCAAAGGCTGTAAGAATGCCTCTCCTGGTTTGCAGTACGAATAACATCACTACCTGTCACTATGCTGAGGCATACAATGTCAGCTCACAAAGCACCTCCCTCCCCAGTCACAGGCAGACAGGTAACGGTAGCACGACGGTTTATTAAGCTCTGCCTTAGTACAGGCGCTGGGGCTTTCCCATGGTGCTCTTGATATATAAAGCCCGCACGTTCTGCCAGTTCTTTTTGAGCAATGACACCAGGAAATTGACAGCTAAGTGAATGTTGTACACAAGCTCATCATCTGTCATTTTCACGTGGCCAACGGCCACTGCCAGACAAAGCACCTGTGGGGAAAGGAAGGCCATTATCAGGTTGGTGGCTGGATGGAATAGAACATGGAAAGAGTGGGCTCACCTGCAAGGCAGATGGCCCATCCCTCCCTCTGTGACCTAATGAGCAGTGCTTTGGCCCCAGGCCGGTTCGGTACCCATAGAAATGCAAACCAGGGCTCCCATTTAGAGAAAGTGGGTAAACTTCAGGGCCCTGCCACCATTACCATGACTTAACCCGTACAACCAACCAGACCTTACCTTCTTCATCTGGAACTTGATGGTGGATTTCACTTCATCGACTTTGGCCACCATGTTTTCATTGTGGGTCAGCAAGGAAGGGAACTTGCCAGCCTTGTTCAGGCCTGGACCCAGGATTCGTGGGATCTGCTTGATCAGAGATTCTGAAGCCAAAAAGGCATCATACTTCTTGGCTGGTAAAGAAAGTAAGCCATTGGGTGTGGGTGCTTAGGTCTCTGAAAGGCAGACTTGCAAACAGGGCTCTGTGAACCAACCACAGAAGTAACCTCTAACCAGCACTCTACCTCTCGAGGTACCAAGTCTTTTTAACACTGCGTTCCAGTTTGATCAGCTCCCTCCTCTGGACTTTAACTGGTGCAACATTCACATGAAGCCTGGTATTAGAAGCTTAGGCTGACCACAATCCATGTTGCAATGGAAAATGCACGCCTCGGTTAAGAATGCCTGGGTTCAAATTCTGCCTTCCTACCCTCTAGCTACATGACAACTGTTGCATCTGTTTCCTATCTGTAAAATGCTTAGGCCATGTAAATTTAAAAAGTTAAATTGGAGTGAAATCAAATTCACAACACACCAACTGACTTGTCAACTTAATGCATCTCACCTATTTATAAACAACTACTATCTAGTCTCCTTCCCTTATAAAAGCCTCAAAGCAAATATAAAAAGAACCTTAATAAGACTAAAAATAGCATTCAAATTAACCAATCACAGTAGATCCTTTTGGTCATGATTGTACCTCATCATTTTAAAATCCCAATAGCAGAAATACCTCTCATGAAAACTGTCCGCCCCCACCCCACCCCACCCCACCCCCACACCAGCCACTCACCCAGCTTCTTGACCAGTTTCTTATTCTTGTTGAGTTTCTTCAGCGCTTCAATGTCCATGTGGGGGATATCCACAGCCTTGGCCTCGTCACAGTGCTGCTGGTCTCCCAGAACACAGACGGAGAACTTGGGGCGGGGAGTGGATTTAAGCCTGCGTTTTGGGGACAGAACAGGTCATGCCAACCCTGGATCTGAAGGGCAGGTGAACGGGTCTGGGTCCGCTGCAGTCAGAGCCTTACCCAGAGTGTCCACATTCACCAACAGCTAGTCTGGCTTCTCAAACTAGCCGGCGGGCTCGGCCAAGGCCTCCCCACGCCTCCCCTCTTGTTTTAAGACCCAGGGTGGGGGTCCGTCCAGCCGCGCCTGCCCAGTGCAGGGGGTCTGAACTACCCGAGCACGTCAGTGCTGCACATGCCTGCCCACCTCGGGCTCAACTGGAGCCTCAAGGGCGGAGCTGGGCACGGGGGGCACTGAGAGCTGGGTGGGGTCAGAACGGTGCCAACCTGACGGTGCCCGAGAAGCGCTTGTCCTTCTGAGGGTCATAGTTCTTCAAACTGATCTGCAGCTCCACCGTCTCCAAAAACCTTAGAGAAAGCAACGAGTTAACCGGCCGCCCGCGGCTCCCCAATGGCCTGCGCCCGTCCTCCCGCCGAGGCCCGTTCTTACTTGCGGCGCTTGCGCTGGTTTCCGTGCAGGACTTCCCGCACCGCTTCGTACAGGGTGTCGCGGGAGACTTTGCTGCTGTGAGAAAGATGCAACACGAGCGCTCAGGGGCCGGGCACCCAAACCGTCAGAAGCCTCAGGCTGAGACGAGGATTCGGACGCCAAGTCAGGAAAGTTGGGTCAGAGAACCAGACGCAGGCCCCGGGGAAGAGGGACTCTCCTGGCGGCCTGGCGTGGCTCGTGAACTCGAACGCGGGGCCCGCAGGCCGACGGCCCGCAAGAAATGACCAACAGGGAAGCAAGGGCAAGGACCCCCGATTCCGTCCACAGGGTCTCCCTCCCCACCCGGGCGCCCGGAGCTGCGGATGAGCACAGATAGAAACCTAAATACCACGCACCTCATGTTGCCTCACGCCGCAAGCACCGGAAAAGAGACTAGCGCGACTCGCGCATGCGTCCAAATAGGGAGCTTGTTCTCGCGAGAGATGCCTTGTTCCTGTGGTTTCCCTCCTGAGCGCGGTCGGTCGCTCAATCCCGGGGAGCGCCGCCGTCTGTGACCGCTGGAGGGCGTTGCCGGCGTGGCACCGCTCGACCAGCGCCAGGACGCCCTGAGATGCTGCAGTTCAAGACGGCACAGTGAAAATATCCCCTTTTGCGCCGGCTGCTGCCAGGACCTTAGGGAAGATGCTAAGTCCAGGGCTTGAGCTTCAGAAGCCACACATACTGGGCTCCGCAGTGATGGCCGCTGAGCGCGTGCAGTTCCTGCGTTTGTCCCTCAGACCTCTTCTGCGCACTTCTTCCTGCCTTCCTCCCACCTGCCTCAGTTCTCAAACGCAGGCTTTACTCCCGACCTCTCTCCCTCCTCGTCTTGTTCTAATGGGGGCTCACGGCTTCCGAGGAAGTTATGAGAAGGGAAATATCAAGATCAATCAAGTTCTGTTCCTGGCCCCTCAAAGCCTGCGATGGGGAAGAGCTGGGAAGGGACTGTGATGAACTTTCACCTGGTAGTTGATTCAATAACATATACCTGTTAAGTATTCGATACGAACTAGGCGCCTAGCTAGGTGCTATGGGAATGAAAGATGTAAAACAGACGTGCCCACAGTGTTGCACACCCTTTCTGCTAACAGGCTGCCTCCTCTTCTCTGTCCACAGTAACCCCAGCAGCTCTCCCCTTCCTACATACTCCCATGTCTTCTGCCCAAAAGCCTTCCCCAACTCCAGAATGCGTCATTCCCGCCTTCAAGTCACGCCTCCAGTGGGCCGCTGCCCACCTCACCTATTCAACTAGGCTGGCACGGGTGGTATCACATTATCTGGCCCATAACATGAATGAATCTACTTCAGAACCCTACCACCTTCCCCTCACAGAACATTTCACAGGGAAAAGATGCCCCTTCTCACTGAGCAGGATGGAGTGGGGTAGAGTTGGTTTTGAACAAATACCCAGAGTGAACAGGAAAGCAGGCACAACTTCCAGTAAGACATTACTGAACTTCCTGCTTTTTATTAGATACAACTGATAAATTATTATTCAAGTCAGAAACAACACAGATCGTAACATACATTCGAGCACAAGAGATTTGTGCTGAGCACACAGGGCCCCCAGAGCTCCTGCAATGTCATTTGTCTACTCTGGGTCGGCTGTGACCCTGCAGAGGCCTAAGGGAAAGTTTCTGTGCCCACAGCTGAGGTAGAAGTGACAAGGAGTGAGCAGTGTCAGCAGCCCTTGGAAATCCAGCTGCTCCAGGCCCCTTAGCCCAGGACTCCCTGCTGGCTGGGAGGCCAAGATGGCTTCTCTGCCGCCTGAACAGGGAGGCAGTTGATCCGTGGGATGGCCAGGCTAACGTCTGCCCCCAGGCAAGGGGTCAGGGTGAGGTGCTGAGGGCAGAAGTGTTGTTCAGGAAGCTGGCGAGGGAGCGCGAGGAGGGTGGGTCCCTTGGTGGAAGGTCAGGGGGCCAGATGTTTCAGGGTGGCCTGCAGAGACTTCCTCAGGAAAGTGGTGTTGAGTGCCAGGGGGGTGGCCATGCTCAGCCTCTGGGTCTCAGTGATCTGGGGAGAAGGAAGAATTGTGTCAGGACTGCAGCAGCTCATCCCTCCCCTCACCCCTCTGCCCCTGGGCTCTGTTCACGAAGGAGAGAGGAATCCAGGGCACAAGGACGAGATGACGCCCTGAGTGATGGAACTTCAGTATTTCACTGTGGTGAAGCGAGGACTTTGGATTCAGGCAGACCTGGGGTCAAATACTAACTGCACAACTCATTAAGTCAGCCACATTAGTAACAGTTGACAATTACTGAGGTGCTTACTATGTGGCAGAACTTTATATGCATCAGTTCATATAATCCTCACAACCCTCCCATTTACAGATGAAGAAACTGAGGTTCAGAGACACTCCACTGTGGCTGCCACCTTCCTTCTGGGTCACACTTTTTCTGCGCTGACCGTTGTTGCAAACTCCTGACGGGTCTCCGCCTTGTATCTTCACTCCCCAACCCCTACTCCTTACAGCGGCCAGAGCCTTCTTTATAAAATGCAAAGCTGACCAAGACACTCAGCTGAGGGCCCTGGGATAACTCCTGGGGTCTCATATTGGAGGCCCTCCTTCCAGGATCTACAGAGGGTCTCCAGAGGATCCAGGAGCCTCCTCATATGTGCTTATATATTCAATTTTCTAATAGGAGCTACAGCTTTCATCAGATCATCAAATGGGCCTCTGACTCCCAAGAAAAGGATAAAGAGCCAACAGCCAAGAACATCTGGCCTTCAAGATGAAATCCAAGCTCCTCACCATAACCTACAGGGCTCTCCATAAGATGCTACCATAGCCTGGAAATATGTCCTTGGGCAAGTTACTTTAACCTCTCTGAATCTCAATTTCCTCATCTATAAAAATGGAGCTAATAATAGTGTCTTCTCCTAGGGCTAACGTGTGGAATAAACTAGTAAGTATGTATGTAAAGGGCTTAGAACAGTGCCTGAGATGTAGCAGGGGCTATGCAAGTTTTAGCTCCTGGTATTTTAGCTCTCTAACCTCATTCCCTATCACCACTACTCTATTTTTAGGCCCCAGCTACAATGAACTACCTGTAGATCCCCTCGGACAGTCATTACTTACAGTCCTTTGCCTGGAATGCCCTTTCCTCCATCCCCGCCCGTAATTACCACTCACCCTTTAAGAGCCAGGAAGCCTGTCCCAATTCCCAACCACGAACAAGGTTTAGTTGCCCCCTCTTCCTCTGCCACCAAAAGCCCTGGCTCCTACCAGATATTACAATGATCTGTTTATCATCTCTCTGCTCTTGCTAGCCCAGCGTTAGGGGAGAGGGTCAAGTCAAGGACAGGGACTAGTTATGGTCACTGTTGATTCCCCAAGGCCCCATGTAGCACCTGGCCCACAGAAGTGTTGGCTGGAGGAATGAACTCCTAAGCAGTCTCACTTCCTAGGCCTGGGCTTAAACTGGTGGTTTCCCTGGCTAATATTTAGGGTTTTCTCGCCGGCAAACTTCATGGCAGATTCAGAGCAGCAGGACCAGCCCTTGTAGCCCTAACAACACTCACGTTGGCCTGATACTTGGTCATCACTGTCAGCATGAGCTTGGCATAAGCCATGGACGTGGTGGCTGCCAGCCCCTCTTTACAGAGCTTGTCCATCAACACACTGAACTTCTCGGGGGTCATCTCCACCTGCACACATTGGGAGATGGGACAGGAGCACAAGAAAGGAGCCTGCATTCAATTCCCAACTCCACCACTTCCTAAGAAGGTGACCCTGGGCAGATCACACTTACCCAAACTAAGCCTCAGTTTCCACATCTGTAAAATGGGGCTCATAACATCTAACTCTGAAGACTGTGACAAGGATTAAATGAGATAATGCACAGAAAGCCTGGCACATAGTTCTCAGAAAATGGTGGTTACTGTTACAAAGGCTCAGATTAGGACCAAGGGAGTCCAAGGATCCCTAGTCTGGTTTAGAGGTTGAAGATACACAGGACTGAGAGGTCCCAAGGGATCCTGCTAGCACAATAACAATGGCTCTTCATAATTTAATAAACTATTATGCATCAAGCACCATTCGGAGCACTTCAGACCAATCATCCCATTTAAACCTCACCCCAGTCTTATGAAGTACGTTGCTATCATCACTCCCCTTTTGTAGACAAGGAAACTGAGGCATAAGGAAGTTATGTCAAGATCTAAGTTGTAAACAAAAGAGGCAGAATTTTAGGAATTGACATGGAAAAATTGCTAATATACTGTTAAGTGAAAAAAGCAAAATACAGAATACTGAGCTTGGTGTTACCATCTATGTAAAAAGCAAAGGAAAAGTACATTTAAACATGTGTCCTCGTAGATATAAAGCTTCTCTGGGAGGATTCCCCTGAACCTAGTAACACTGATGAGCCCCGGGGACAGGAATCTGGATGGCTGGGGCAATATTTTTCACTAAATCCTTTTGAGCTTCCAAAATTGTGAACACATGAATTTATTACCCACGAAAACATTAATTTAGACACATACATCACCACGTTGCTCCCCAGGCCACACAGCCAGTAAGAGACGGAGGTGGGATTTACCATGCAGTCAGCTCTCTGCTACCCATCTTTCGGGCCCCGGGACACTCCCTGTCGCAGGGCACCCTGCTGTAGGCAGCTGTCCTGCATGCCTCTCCCTCACCGACGGGACTGAACCGCCGCAGCACTCTGTCCACACCTCCCCAAAGTGCCTACTCACCTGCCGCTCCAGGAGCGACTGCAACACCAAGAACACCTCCTCCTTCCAGGGCAGCTCCAAGATCTGTCTGTAATCACAGGCCCCAGTGAGTCAAGCCTGGCCTCCCACCCGAGCCTGGGTTTCTACTGGTCCTACCCCAAGGCAGAGCAAGATCCCAACAGAGGAAGAAGTCAGAGCCCCCCTGCCGCTGGTGGCTGCCCAGTAGCCACTGCTGCAGAGCTACACTCAGTGCTGAGAAGGCCACAACCCAAGCCCCCTGGGAGCTGACAATGACAGATTTGGCAGTGAGATATACAAAGGACTCCTGAAAAACAACCAGGAGTTGAAAGTTGAAAGTTGTATCCCGAGTACAAAAGGTAAGGGAAGAGGATGACGATGGATGAGATGACACACACGACCTGTGGAGCCCACTCCACGGTGAGGTCCACCCCAGCTGCACTTCCTGTCCTGCTGTGCAGTCCTCCGCCTGGCTGAACAGGCAGCAGGTCGCATGGACAGTGTGGCTTCTTGGATGCACAGACTTGGGTTTGAGCCCAAGCTTTATCACTCGCTGGCTGTGTGATCTTTGGCCAGGTCCCTTAACCTCTCTGAGCTTTTTAAGGCTGCAGCAGCACCTACCTCACAGGACTGCATGAAGACTAAGAGAGATAATGAATCTAAAGCACAGAGGGCTCGGTAAGTGGAGGCTGATATTTTTGAAACTAGCTCCTTCTCATATTTAAACTGAGCATTTTGTAGTTCATGTTGGTGTCCAGTGGGGTCTTACCTACTCATTATTTCTATGTGTATCTTGACTTCCTAATTTTAATAGCCATGTTTAACACCAATTTAATAATTTTTGAGCACTTACTAGGTACCAAATATTGTGCTGATGTCTTTATATGGATTATCACATTTAATAACTAGAAAAATCCTACAGAGTGAATATTATCCCCATTTTTCATATGAGGAAGCACAGGCTCAGAGAGATGGAATAACCTGTTTGAATTTGTCTGTCTGACTCCAGAGCCAGTGCTCTTAACTGCTGTGCCATGTTTCAACCACACTGAACTACTCAGAGCCGGGACCTTCCAACCTCTTCTCTGCATTTACCAAGGCATGTGGCACGGAAAACTGAAGTCCCGGGCTTGAGAAGGTGCATGGGATGGAACGTGCACGGGCCCAGGTGGGAAGGCACAAGCCAGGTTCAGGCAACAGTGAGAGGGGCACCTTGTCTTTCGGGCACAGGGCCTGGTGCCCAGCCGCCTCCAACTCCAGAATGCCAGGAGCGGGCTTGGCCAGAGGGAGAAAGTGGGAGTGGGGCCAGCAGGGAGGCCTGCACACTCACCCCAGCATTGCAAGCCGCATGTCTGGCTCCAGGGCCTCGTCCTTCATAAGGCAACACAGTAACTCTGTTTGAGCTGGACCTGGGTGGGGGACAGCGAGGAGAGAAGCCTGGGAAAATGGCAGGAGAGGACAGGACTAGCAGGGAGCAAAAGCTCAGCTCGTTCTAGGGGCATCGTCAGGGAAGCAAAAGGCTTTACTCGTTGGATACCCAACTCCTGCCAGGGCCACCCTGGCTGAAGGCTGGTTCCAGAATTACCGATTTCTGGGGCCCGGAGCACGGGGCCAAGGAGGGCTCTGCAGACGGGGTAGGTATACTTGGCACAGAAGGAAGTCAGGGCAATCCTGAGCAGGCGGGAGGCGGAGGAAGTCAGGGAGAGAATCTACAGCCAATGGGAAGGAAAATACTATTTAAGGCATTTCTTCTTCCTGTCAATAAATGTTTATCAGACATGTTTTTCAGATGGTGATACATGTTACAGAGCGGAAAAAAAAGGTCTTTTATCTAGGACTCCCATGGACCCACCACTGGAAAAGACACATAATTCCCTTCCCCTGATCCCAAATCCCTTCAGCTTCTGGAATGGTCTGAGGCCCAAGAAGGAGGAATTAGATGCCATGTGGGTAGAAGGCCTAGGGGTCCATGCTCTTCCCTTGCCCCAGGCTGCCTGGACAGGCCAGCTGCCTGCAAGGCTGGGAACCCCCTCTCCCAGCACCACCCTCTCAGGGCTCACACTACCCCCTCCCCCATTGTGCCTGGCAGTCTGATGGTATCCCAATGCACCTACTCGTCCAAGAAAGAGGCTTGTGGCCAGCACAGTAGCATTGCTGAGGCTAAGATCTGGTGAAAGGGACAGCAGCCAGGTGCAGACCTGCAGGAGACCTGCGTCCGAGAGCTGGGGCAGCTGCAGCTGGGCACACAGAAGGTCCACCTGCCGAATAAGGGGGAGGACACAGGGACACTCAGTCTGTCTCTGCTAAGCTGTCTCAAGCCAACTGGGCAGCAGAAGGCGTCGGGCAAGAACACTCCAGGGTAAGGTAAGGCTGGGAGAGCTACCCTCCTGGGAGGAGCTAAGGGCTAAAAGAAACCACTCAGGGTGACCCCTGCCAGAAACCAAAATACCCAACAGAATCCCCTCCCCAAATTTCCACATGGGCAGAGAAACAAAGTTAAATGGAAAAAGGCCTCAGGGCCGGGCAGTCTTTCTAGACTCACCTGGCTGGGGCTGCATTCATGGAGAAGCTGCAGCTCAGCTGGGGCGGCGTCTTCCAACCCCTCCAACCTCTGGGAAGGCAAATCCCAAGTTAGGGCTGGCAGAGTGCTTAGTGACAAGTCACTGAGGCCACCCCTTCCACTACAGTGGGTGGCAGAGGACCCCGGAAGACACTATCAGAGGACAGGAACTTGTCTGGGGTTAGACGACGTTATCTGTACTTGGGCGAAGGAAAGCCCTGCAGTGACTATCTTTAGACCTTCACCCCACCCTCCCACCCCCAAACAGCCTGTGCCTCACTGCACTGGGGCTTCCCTGGGCATAGCTGAGGTCCAGGCAGAAGGTGGAAGAAAGGCTATGGTGAGCAGAGTAGCGCCAGTCACCTCCCCGCAGGTCTTGAGCAGCTGCTGCAGCCTGGGAACCTGGTCCTGCAGACGAGAGCCCAGTCACAGCCCAGCCCCTCCCCGCACAGCACGGCCCCCAGCCCAGGCCTGGCTCCCTGTCCTGAGAAGGCCCCAGGTCAGTGGGAGCCTGTGGGCAGAGATGATTCAAGAGAGCCAAGACCATGAAGCCTACACCTTGAAAAGTGCTTAAGAACTCACGGTAGCCAAGGGCCGTGCAAATCCAGCTGTCTAGACTAGCTCTGTCTTCTGTCTGCATCACCCTAATGGGGGTAGACCCAGGCCTTGCGCTGGGAGGGCAGGCTGGATGCTGGCACGATTCCCCCCACCCCCACAGGAGGGGTGGCAGAGGTGGCTCTGAAGCCTGTCCTCCTGCCTGGCACCCTTTAACCTCATGTTATAGATGATTAGGCCAAGTGTTTCCTACGTCTAGGAACTCCCTTACCTCAACCCCACCTTCCTTCCCCTTGCTCCATGGACTAGTCATCCCAATTGGGACAGAGCGTCCCCACCGGCTTCCGCCCTGGATAAGCCCCCCCTCCTGAAGGATCCCTCTAAACTCAGCCTCCTCACCCCAGTACCTGGAGAGCTTTGGGCAACTCCAAACTCTCAGCTGAGCGCTTAGCGTCCTCCAGGCTCTCACTGGCCTTCCTGGGCTCAGCCGTCACGACAGGCTGGTTCTTCATGGGCGATGCGCCTCTTCCATCTGCCAGGGATTCCAAAGGTTCATGTCCAGCGCTCTCCTCAGGACCTTCCTCTTCTTCTCTCCTCAAACACCGGACCCTTTTGGGGGCCCTCTCCCCCTCAGGACCGGCAGGCTCTTCCTCTGGCTCTTTTCTCCGTTTCCCAGGCCGCTGGGGGTCCTTGTCCTCCTCTTGTTCCTCTTTGGGGTCTGCAGACTGGGGCAACTTCACCTTCCTGCCCCCCGGGCGCAGCTGCCTACACAGGTCTCGGAGCTGCCTCTGGCACCGTTCAGACAGTGGGGACGCTCCCTCGATGGAGACCCCGGTGCCCACATCCCTTCGCAGCAACTCCCCCAGGGCTTGGAGCCAGGCATCAGCGTCAGGGCTTGGGTCCTGCTGTGCAATCTGCAGCACAGGAAGGAGCCTGCTTTCAGGCAGTGACGGCCTAACCGCCATCAACAGGGACATCAGGTTCCTCTGGCATAACCGGGGCAACCGCAGCAGCAATGGTTTCCTGGGTGGCAGAGGGAGGGCAAGCAGTTAAGAGAGTCTAGACGAAAGCAACACAGGGCAGGCTGGGTAGAGCTAAAAGCTACATGGCAATGGACAGATGGAGGGCTAGGAGGCAGTGCCTGCGGGTCAATGTGGATGGACAGGGACAGCACAAGAGTCATTCAACAAGTGTTCATTGAGCATCTAGTCTACACTGGGACCTACCGTTTGACATCTATTTCAGCTCAAAAACTCACACTGAAACCTACTCTGTAATAGATCCACGCTCATTTTACATAAAAAAGAAAAGTCTTCCCAAACTTCTATTTGTATTTATCTAAAACACAAGAAAGTATGACAATTTTTAAATATGGATTGGCCCTCCATATTCCGGTCTCCAGCCTAATTCTGAGGCAGGAGGGGTATCTAAGAATGAAAGGCCCTCTCTTCTGACCCCTAGAGACTGAAGGCCGCACCTCGCTCACTGTTTTTACTTTGTGTACAATTTTAAATAACTATGATAGTTAAGTGCCTTTATACAGTATTATCTTTTTTAACAAAACGGAACCCTCACAAAATGGACACGACTTATAAGGACGCCTTAAAAGAAACTGAATACCAGTAACAGAAGCCCCACCAAATAATAAAATGGCAGAGCCGACACGTGTGCTCCCAGCAGGAATTGTCAGCTACACAAAGAGGCAAAAGTTCAGTCACCATAAAGACTAGAAATGATCAAGAACACCACTTAAGGCGTGATCTTGCCCTAAAATGTGAATTATGCTTTGAAAATTAATATAAAGCCACCACAACCAGATGCTTGTCATTTATCCCATTTTAAATGTCAATTTCCGTATACTTTATAATGTACGTATTTTAACATGCGTGTATACTTTATACGTAAGTATGTCTATACTGGAGATACAAGTTCGGTTTTTTTAAGAGATGGAATATGCGCTCAAAATAGCTTTGAGTCCACTGTTATTCATTCACACCGAAAAGAAGGCGCGCCTTAGGTCTCGGTGCACGGCACTGGCCGGCACACAGTAGGTCCTCAATGAAGGTCTGCTGGATGCCTCTCCGCACAGGGTGCGCGCCAGGGACCCCTGGCTGTGGGGTCCTCTCCGTGTCTCGGTCTTCTCTAGGAAACGGGGGTAGCGCCAGCCCCTGCCTCACACGACGGTGGATGACATGCGGCGCCCCAGGCTCCGCCAGCCGCCGGGCAGAGGACTTACAGCTGCAGCCGACAGTCCGGGCCCTCCACGACGGGCTCCTCCCGGCACAGAGCCTCGAGGACGCGGTCCCAGCAGAAGGGCTCCCCGCCGCGGCTGCTCAGCGCCCGCAGCACCCCTAGGCCGCGCCGCGCCCCGTCCGGCCCCGCCTGCAGCGCCTGCAGCAGGAGGCGGGCGGGGGCCTCCAGCTGCGCCCAGGGCGCGGGGTCCGCGCTCTCAGCCTGAGAGGGCGCAGCCTCTGCGGCTGCCATGCCCAGGGCCCGCGTGGCGCTCCCGCTCTGGTTTTGAGCCACAGCGCCAAGGCCTGGGGAAAGGGAGGACTCCAGGACTAGCCCAGACGCGGCGGCGGGCACCCTCCGGCGGCCGCCACGTTCCCGCCTCAGCGCTCGAGATGCGCCGAGACATCCGCAGCCCGCGAGAAACGCGCGAGCGGTCACGCGCCGGACGTGAGGAGGGGCGCGAGGGCAGGCCGGAAGGGGCGGGGCCAGAGATGGTCCCAGCCGGAGAGGACCGAGAAAAGGCTAGGCGGGTACCCTAGAAGGGGCGGGGCCACAACCAGCGGGGTCGGTTTGTGGGCGGGGTCATACGAGGGGGGAGAGAGGCGGGGCTTGGCGGTGGGGCGGGTCCTCAGCTGCTGCCCCTAACCTTCCTCCACTGCTCTCTGAAGTAGGACTGGGGGTGCACAATAGATGGGATCTAAGCATCATTGAATTTTATCTGACGCCCATGTTGCTTGTAGATCATGGCCTTTGCTATAGGATTTGATCACAATTTACCACCCCACCGTAACATCACCTCTTTCACAGGCCATCAACCGCCATCATAAGGGTTGCAGTCCTCCCCAGAAATATTTGATGTACAAATATCCTTGAGAATGGAGTCGCAGTAAAACCTAATGCCATCTATATGGTTAAATACCTTCTTTGAACTTCTTCCCAAAGACCAAGACGCAGCCTTGCTCTGGTTGTTTTTAAGGGGCCGGAGTGGCTCCACCTTCCAGCGCTTCAGTTGAAGGAAATCTGCTGAAGGAGACAGGCTTCCAGCCAAGGGAGGTGAGGTGCAATATTGTGATTTATAAGAAATATATGTTTGTATTCATTCAGGTGACTGGAATACATTTGTCAGATGTATTTGGTCTTCATCCACAGTTCCTGGCTTATGGCTCCCAAACCCCTTTCCCCAGCAAGAGCAACAATGGTGTCTCTTGTTATGTTAATGAGGTGACTTTTGGACCCCACCCAAGGGTCTGGTTGCCAATAGGAGCCAATCGTGTGGTTAGACAACATTTCAGTCCCACCTGATTCCCCAGGAGTGAAGAGGGGGGAGTTGAGGTTGAATCAATCACCAATGGCCAATGACTTAGTCAATCATGATTACCTAATGAAACCTCTATAAAAATCCCAAAAAAGATTCCTTTGCCTTTTTCAGAGAGCTTCCACGTTGGGGAAGCAGAACACTTCCGTCTACCTTGATGGACCCCAAACTCCACAAAGACAGAAGCTCCTTCATTCAAGAACTTGTTCCAAGTATCTCTTCACCTGTTGATTTATATTCTTTAATACCCTTGGGAATAGATTGGTAATCTAGTGAGTACGCTTATACGGGTTTTCTTGAGTTCTGTGAGCTGTTCTAGCAAACTAATCAAAACCAAGGAAGGGATTGTGGGGCCCTTTGATGTGAAACCAGGGTTAGAAGCAATGAGCTTGCGAGCCTGGCCTCTAAAGTTGAGGGTGATCTTGTGGGACTGAGCCCTTTTTTACCTGTGGAATCTGATTCTATCTCTGGGTAGATAGTGTCAGAATTGAGTTGACTTCTCCGACACTTTGCTGTCATCTGAGAATTGCTTGTTGGTGTGGGGAAGCCTCCACGCATAGTTGGAACTGGGTCCTAGAGGATCACTGCAAACGATGGGACTAAAGGGAGTGGGGAGAAGAGCTCCACAGCGTCCCATAAACCCTACTTTGGGTGTTAGCTTGTAATTCCCATCCTCCCAGCATCTGCTGCCACATACACATCTGTTCATTCAATAAATCTTTCCTGAGCACCTAGGGCTGGGGATACAAGGAACAAAACAAAGACCCTGTCCTCACTGTTGCGAACACTCAAGTGAGGAGAGACAGACAACTAAAATAAGTGAACAATAGAAAGTCTGATTGTGATAGCACTTTCAAGAATATAGTAGAGAAGGGAGGGGTAATTTTTGATAGGTGGTCAGGTAGAGAACATTTCAGGCAGAGGGAACAGCAAATGCAAAGGCCCTGGGGCAGATATGTGGCTGGAGCAGAGTGTACTTGCTGAGGAGAAATAGGAGATGAGATCAGAGGAGTAACCAGATCTTATGAGGCCTTGAGGTCAGAGAGAGGGCCTGGCCTTTCATTCTGAATAGTATGGGAAACCATAGGAACATTTTGAGCTGGATCTGATCTCCACTGGAGCCAAAATTTTTATTTTTTTTTCTAATAATTTCAAGGGAGCTGTTGGAAAATACTAAGGAGTATTTCTTAGAGAGTGCCTGCTTCACAAAGGCCACAATAGCAAGGAGGAATTTCTTCCAGACATCTCTATCGCAGGTTAGCAATTTTAACTTTATAGGAGATGTTTTTGGTCTTCAAATCACCAGCTGTTGCGGAGGCAGGCCCTGACAAGTAGTGGGCAGAGCCAAGAATGCTAAATAGCCTTCAATGCCCTGTCCATCCTCAACGACCAGCTGTACTCTGTGGTGGCCATAGTTCATGCCCTCCAAGGTCTGCATTCTAGCCAATGGGAAGGGAAAAATTCTAAGCATGGTTCAAGAACCCTGGGAGATCCTCGATGTACTTTTCTCTTATGGGATCTGTGGCATCGTTACCATTTTCATAATACTAAGATGTTATTTTCCTGTCCACTCATTTGCTTATGAGCGTTAAGTGAAGTTTTCCAGAGGCTAAGTGATGAGTGATACTGCAACAGATGGAATGCAGAATCCACCTTTGGCTGGGGTAGGGGTGGGGCACCTGTGCGATGAGCAACACTCTTCACACACCAGCAGTGATAGCTTAGGTGCATTTTATTAGAATCCTTCTACAAAAGAGCAAAGTTAAAATCCAAGCCCCTAGCAAGAGGGTGAGAACACTTCCGCTTTCCCCAGAGCCCTCCACCCATCCCCATGTTCATGAGGGGGGAGGACTAGCTACTTTCACTCCCCACCAAGCCCCAAAAGGGAAAAGACCCACCACCTAGTAAACCCTGCCCCTCAGCCCCCCATCCCCCACATGTTGACCCTGATTACAAGAGGCCGTGGTAAGAACTGTTGGGATCACGCAGGAGTTCTAAATCCCAGGCCATGGCCAGGACGCAATCTGTGAACACTTCGTCCTCCGGCTCCGCGCCCCCTGGCAACGCTCTTGGGCCCAGCACCTGAGAGTAGAAAAAAGAAGTAAGTGAAAAGCTATCCGCTTCAACCCTACTTGTCCCAGGAACAAGGGAATCAAGGCTGACACATAAGGTCGGGAAGGTTGTACATTACACAAAGGTGCAACAGTCAAGAAGGTGCCATTAACGTCACAGGCAACATATTTTACATTTATCACAGACATTTGTTATAAACCATAATCAGCAGCCTCCCCTGCCCCATCTCCCCGCTGTTACCACTTCACTCCCAGAGGCCAGCTGCGTACTCTCAGGGCAAGGCCGGTCAGAGGTCGGGGCCTTATCCGGGAGCTGGTGCAGGTAAATGCAGTCAGACTTGAAGGGGCAGCGGCCATTGCCTCGCATGAAAAACCGGCATTGGATCTGGCTATGAAAGGGCAGGAGGAGAGAACATCAGCTCCTTCAAGCCCTGTTCCAGGAGCAAGGACCATTCAAGGCTGACACACCAGGTTGGGTAGAAAGCACTCAGCACGAAGGCACCACATTTATGCAGGCCCCACTATTTTCCAGCAGATGGCAGTAAAGTGTCAAGGGATGCCTTTCTCTAATTCCCACAATCTCGATTTGGGCCCGCAGAACTAAGTTTCAAAAATACCACCAAAGGAGGGGTGATAGCACATAAGCCTAAAATGTGTCTCTAACCAAGTTAGAACTATGTCCTGTACTGAGGGGTGGTCACATGATTTGATAATTGCTAGTTAATGACATTAAGACGTTTCCCACTTCTGAGATTTCAAATTCACGGTGAAAGGTCAGATACAAGAGGGGTTTGTAGACCACTTGTGAGCTACTCAAGGAGGACCAGCTTTCTTCTTGCTGAGAAAGACAGATGAGAGGGAGAGAAGGCTAGAATGCATGTTTGTGGCCTTTTTCCTGTGTTATCACTCTGCCGGCTCTGACACACTTGAGTCTTTCCCACTTCCTGCGGTCCCAGTGTGAATGCAGGACTCCACTGACCACCCACGTGGGAAGCCTGGGAATCCCTCTGGATGGCCATCCCTTCTTCTTCTAGCTCCTACCATTTGGCCAAACCCAGTGTCAGGACTGCTCCATCCAGACAGCCTACAAAGACCCCACATTCAACCTGCCCAAACCCCCAACAGCTTCCCTCACCCAGCTCTGGTGACAGTAGCAGTCTTGTGGCCACCTGTGCTGGAAACCTAGTCATTTTCAATTTTCCTTTCAAATTCATGGTCCGTTGGCCACCCAGGTCTGGCCCTCCTCCCTCTCAAGTCAGTACCCTCCCCACCATTCCTTCTAGGACGTGCTGTGAGTCGGAATGCCAGGTTCAAACCCCGCTTCCTCACGTAAGTCACATAGACCATGCCTCAGTTTCTTCTTCTGCAGTGTGAGGATAGTAAGAGTCCCGACTTCCTGGAATGTGTGATGTGCAAAGTCTGTCACACGTGAGAACCATTCCATTTATGTTGTCTCCTATTATACTCAGGCCTGGGTTCTCCCCTCCTGCCTAGATGACTTCTGAGGACCCCCAACCAGTACCCCAGCTGCAAGTATTGCTCCCACGTAGACCTATCTCTGCCTGGAGTGCTCTCGTTTTTCTCCTGAGGAGCCCCTACTCCTCTTGAACACCAGCTCATATACTGCGCCTCTGGGGGACTCACCCAAGTTTTTTTCTCAGTAACTGTTGATGCAGATATTACATTTCTCAGGCAAAATCCAAATGTCTTCCCAATAAGGTTGAATATCTCACAGGTAGAGGCAAGACCTTCTTTATGCCGTACTTTATCCAAATATACTTTGCATATTACAAGTGTAATTAACCCTTTGGGAAGATGGAATTAAGAACCTGCAATTGTAGCTAATTTCAGATTTTGAATACCCTCCCCAAGAGATTGAAACCTATCCAAATTTTCCCTCTCTCCAAGGGCTGTCATTTAGTCTCCTTCCCAGAGACCTCATGTTTTCAAAGATCATCTAAACAAACAACATGTATTCATATCAATTTACTTTCCTGCTTAAAAAAAGAATCGGAAATAAAAGCCGGGCAGGTCTTCTCATCATGCTGAAAGAACCAGAGTTGGCCTGCATGGATCCTGAGCCAGGTCAGAGGAGAAACTTGGCCTTGCTCTTCTGCTGCTGTCTTAATCACGCACCATTATTTACTGGGCTTTCTGAAATAATGGAAATAGCTCACACCCTCACCTGCCATCTACACCACTCTGAATTTCCAGGATATGAGGGATCCCAGGTGGGAAACCATGAGTGAGCTCGAATAGATCAGGGGCTGTCTTCCCCTCTTCCCGAACCCCCGTTTCGTTCCCCCTATAGGCTCACCTGGTCCGGGCCTTGAAGTTCCTGATGAGTTGCTCCTTCTCAGGCCCCTTGCTCACCCAGAATTTGTGGGGGATGATGTAGCTGGAATGGACTCGGCACTGGGGACAGGCCCTGAGAGGTGAGAGGAGAACAGTCACAAGCCCACAGGCCGGCCGAGCCCGCACCCCTCTGGGGCGTTTCCTCCCTCCCTGTGGGCCTCTCCATGACACTGACTTGATGACATCCCGCGGGAAGTCCTGTCGGCCCTTCCGCCAGGTGCGCAGGCAGCCCAGGCAGTGGGCGTGAGTGCAGTTGGGCAGGATGCCGAAGGTCCGCTGGGCCTCTGGCTTGTCCCACACCTTCTCCATGCAGATGCCACACACAATGTCCCGACTGTCCTGCTCCCTCTGCAGCCACAGGCAGAGTCAGAGGACATCTCCACATGCATGCACACTGCCACCCCAAACACAGCTCCAGGGACCACAGGGCCCCCCTCCAGCAGGTCTGGGCATCCCAGAGGTCCAGCCTGCCATCCTCTGCCACTCCCCCTCCCCCATTACCTGCTGTACCTGAAGGTCCATGCTCTGAAGTGGGACCACAAGCTCCTGGACAGGGTCTGACTTAGGCTGAGACTCCGGGAAGCAGCTGTGATCTCCTTGAGTGGCTGTCGGGGAAAACTGGATCTATTCATTCATTTACTCGTTCATGCTGCATCTCCTGAGCGACTGCTGCAAGCAAGGCTCTGTGGGCGCACGAGGTCCTGCCCCCAAGCAGCTCAGAGTCCAGTCAGAATTCTCAGTCTCTAATGCAGCTGTTTAGAACTGTGCTGTCCAGTATGGCAGCCACTCGCCACATGTGGTTATTGAGCACCTGACATGAAGCTAGTGCAAACTCAGATGTGCTGTAAGCATGATGTGTACACAAGATTTTGAAGCTTAATACCAAAAAAGACTGAAATATTTCATTAATGATTTTTTTACTGATTACATGTTGAAATAATAGTATTGATAATATTTGATATATAACTTTTGCTATATTAGGTTAAATAAAACATGTCATTAAAATTTATTTAACCTGTTGCTTTCTTTTATTGTGGCTACTAGAAAATTTTAAATTACATGTGTGAATTGTAAAACGGTGTGACCACTTTGGAAAACAGTTTGGCAGGTCCTCAAAATATTAAGCATAGAGTTACCATATGCCCCAGCAATTCCACTCCTAGGTGTCTACCCAAGAGAAAGAAAAACTTAAGTCTACATAAAAACTTGCACCTGAATGTTCATAGCAATGTTATTAATAATAGCCCAAAAGCAAAAACAACCCAAATGTCCATCAACTGATGAACGAATGAAACAAAAGCAATCAAGGTATAAAATACTGATACAGGCTACAAGATGAGTGAACCTAGAAAATATTATGCTAGGTGCAAGGAGCCAGACACAAAGCCCACCTATTGTATGATTTCATTTATATGAAATATTCAGAACAGGCGAATCCATAGAGATGGAAAGTAGATTAGTGGTTGCCAGTGGCTGGGGGGACAGGGTGGATGGAGAACGATTGCTAATGGGTTTCTTTTGGGGGTGATGAAAATCTTCTAAAATTAGACAGTGATAATGTTTGTATTACTTTGAATATACTGTATTACATTGAATTGCATACTTTAAATTGGTGAATTTTTTGGGTTGTGAATTATATCTCAATAAAAGTGTTACAAAAAGTTACATATGTGACATATTTCTGTTAGCGCTGAATTAGAGCAATAATTTAAAACACTAAATATTTAGTGTCTACTCTGTGCCAGGTACTATGCTAAGCACATCCCCTCACATGACCCTGTGAGGTAGGTAGTATTAACAGTGTCCTTTTGTAGATGAGACAACTGAGGCCCAGAGAGGTTAAGTGACTTGTCCCAGATCACACAGCTACATGTGAAACTGGTTTGACTCCACAAGCACCTGGGTATTCTGCTTCTAGAGCACAGAGAGCAGCAGAGTGGGAGGAAAATTTCCCTCTGGCCAGGAATCCTGAGGAGGGAGAGGGGCAGAGGGAAATATGAACCTTGCTCAGAGGCAGAGCAGGAACCCTGTCTCAGATCCCACTTGTGCCCACCTGCAGTGCCCACGGTGACTCACATGATGACAACAGGGACTTCCAGGAACTGCCACCAAGCTCCTCCTTCTTGATGGCTAACTCCTCCAGGCCAGGCTCCGTGCCCCAGCCAGCTCCGTCCCAGCCCCAACCCACAGCCACAGAGGGCAGGTAGGTGGGCTCGGAGTCCCTTCGGGTCAGCCCCAGCAGGGGTCCTGGCAGGCTGACAAGTGGCTCTGAATGGCGGCGGCCCCACTCCAGGTGTCCTGGGGGCTGTGGGTGCTGATAGCTGTAGCGGGAAAGAGAAAGGTGAGGAGACAAGTACAGCCTCTCTAGGGTTCGGTGCTAGGTCTACCTGGAACGGGGAGCTGAGGGGAGAAGAGGCTCTGCAAGATGCATGGTTCATGAAGGGACGATTCCTCTTGTGCCCCCTCCCTACAACCGGTCGAGGAGAAGACCTGCTTACCTGCATCGATCTCCGTGGAAGCAGAAGCCTCGCTGGAAGTATCTGCAAACCTGGGACACTCTCCAGTCTTGAGCAAAGCGGCAGCTTGACCCCCAGGGATAGGCCCCTCGGGCAAGGTTCCTAAAAGATCGTCTAAGTCATGCCAAGCCCCATTATCAAGAGGGGCTGTGTGATATGAGAACACAGCCTCTCGAGTTGGTCCTGTGTTCAAATCCTGACCCCTCTGGGTAACCCTGGGCGGTAACTCAGCTTCTCTAACGCTTCATTTCCTCAGCCTTACACATGAGAGTAAATAATGCCTCAGGGGTGTTTCAAGGGTGTTTGAAGACTTTGCACAGACAGGTGCTCAGTACATCACAGTGGTTACTATTCCTTCCTCCAAAGGCAGCCTTGTATGGGGCTTAGAGGCAGAATTCTGGGTTCACAGTCTGGTACCAGAGCGGGCTTCCTGGGCAAGAGCCTGGGCAGTCAGTTGCTTTAATGCTCTGCTGTTGCCATCTTGAGATAATTATATTTTTGAACAAGGGTCCCTGATTTTCCTTTTGTGCTGGGTCCCACAAATCACACAGCCAGCTCTTCCTGGTACGTCTTGGTTGTGTGAGCTGGCACAAGGCATTTCACCTTTCCATGCCTCAGTTCCTTCATGTGTAAAATGAAGACCGTATTAGTACTTACTTCAGGGGGTGACGACAAACTTCAAGGAGACAGTGTATGACAAGCAGCTTTTATCATCACTCTGCTGTTGTCACCATCATCATCACTCTTACAGGGGCTTTTGAGGGTCAGGGTGTGAGGTAGAAAAGGGAAGGGTGGGAGGAGGCTGAGTCAGGCAAATGTTTAATGAGAATTTACTACACGTCCAGGCCTGAGCCAGGGCTCTGGGACAGGTACAAGGTAGAGACACCTCTGCGCTTGTCAGATGCTTCCTTGCCTGAAGGGGGAATGAGCCCCCAGGTGCAGTGACCAGGACAGCAGGGACGGGGACAGAGGCCAGAGGCTAGTCCCAAGAGAACACAGATGGCCAGGCCAAGCGTCTGCTCTAGAGTGGTCTGCACCATTCCCCAGAGAGCGTCCCAGAGAGAGGCTCTGGCAGAGAAACAGGCAGAGAGAGGGAAGGACAGGTGACAGGCACCCGGTGAACATGCCTGGCTCGTGGTCACATGGTGCCTTCTTTACAGCAACATGTGCAGCCCTTGGACGGGGAAGCTGCCCAGGGAGCCCCCACCGAGGTGACAGCAGAGAACCAAGAACCAGGGGCGGAGCTGGAGAAGGCCAGTGAGGCACTCACCTCGGACACAACACTTCGGGGGACACCAAAAATCTCAGTGATAGAAATTATATTTCAGAGCAATTTTTTAAAAGTTCAAAATTGATGCAAGAAAAAAAAATCCACAAGGAACAAAAGATCAAACTTTTAAATAAAAATAGGTGTCAACCCCGCAACAGCTTACCTGACTTGCCTCCCCTGTCCCGGCCCCGCAGCAAAGGCACAAAGACCCAAGACAAATGCAGGCCATGGAAAGGGCTCAAGCAGCAATAAATGGCTGGCAGGCTGGGCACCTGCTCTAGACAGGTGGTTAGGGAAGGCCTTACAAGTGCTGGTAATAATAATCATTATTACAATGATCATTGTGACATTATCATGTAATAATATATTTATCAGAATAATTGGTGTTATTTTTATGGAAGCTGTTGTGAAGGCCAGGGATGTAAAGTGACACCTTTAAATAGTAATTTTTTTTTAAATTAGAGTTTATCGGGGTGAAAATTGGTAAAGTTACATAGATTTCAGGTGTACAATTCTGTAATCTATATATCCCATTGTATGTTCACCACCCAGAGTCAGTTCTCTTTCTATCACTATATATTTGAAAATAATAATTTTTGATGACAGACCACTAAGTAATTACGGGCATTTAATTCAAAGGAAATCCAAAGAACTGAGTACCCCTACTATAACAAATCACCTTTCATTTCCATCCACTTATTTCTGTGAACAAGATTTCTCAGTGCTTCAATTTATAATAATTAAAAATTGAAATTGATGTTGAACCCTGTCTTATTCTAGCAATAAGTGATATTTATCCATGGATACATGAGGTTTTCGAGGGGAAAATGAAAGCAACAGTCCCTTCTATATCAGGAGAAAATTTCATAAAGAAAATTTTTTTATTATTTAGTAATTAACAGCTAAAATGTGTAATATTTACACATTTTTGGGGGCGCCAAAAAAATGTATACAAGTGGACACTTTGGTCAATGTTGCTCAAGCAGTAGTTTGCCATAATGAGAAGTGTCTGGACGCTGATGGTAACCACTTTGAGCACCTCTTGTAATTGCAGAAGTCAAACGTGACTTGTATTCATCTTTTGTTATTGGTATATATGGAGTATTATAATTTTAATACAGTTTTCCTGTCTTAAAATGTGTAGACATCTTTTTGGCATCCTCTGTATTTAAGTTGTTTTGATCAACTGAGCATTCCTAATACTTAAATCTAGAAAAAAATTAAAATTTCTGTCTCACAAATATATTTGTTACAGGAACATATAATAATAGGCTGATTAGTAAGAGACTTCCGAGAATAAAAATATTTATATCAGGATGAAATTCTGTGGGAAGTAGACTAGAGTAGGCATTCAAGGAGAAAAAGGAATTATGCAAAAGTGTGAGAGCCTGTTTATATATATTTTAATGGATGACATTATATGTTCAATCTCTCTGGTATACAGATGCCACTGGATACATGACAAGAATAATGTATTAGGTGCAAAAGTAATTGCGGTTTAAAAGGTTAAAAATAATTGCAAAAACCGCAATTACTTTTGCAACGACCTAATGCTTATTCAAACCCACCGGGATCAACGGCAGCTGGCTGCCATTTCCGGCCAGCTGCCCACACAGCCAGATCATGGGCAGGACACAACCCAGCAACGTGAAGTACCTTGGATGGAGATTCTACACAGAGCTACAGGCTGCCTCCCCCCTTGGTGCCTTGCAGTTTTTCTCACTGCCTGGCTTGGGGAAACTGAGATCCCCCTGTGAGAAGACCCAGGGCGAGCCTATTGTGGGCGGAGTGCTTTGAACACATCCCTCAAAATCTTGCCTGAAGCACCAGCCTTGGAGAAGAAAGATTCAGAAATGGTGAAAAGCGTTTGATTTAGTGATATAACATTGCTTTGAAAACATTTAAAAAAATGTTTTGGAATTAAAAAAGAGTAATATAGTCATTTTAAAATGGGAGAATTTATAATATGTTAGAAATTATAATCTTTGCCTCGATTTACATTATGATGAAAAACATTCGATATCTTAGAGTGGAGATATGTGGTTTTTCACATTTCTTTTAGGAGGTTGATAGAAGATGCCTGGACTGGTATGTTTCTGATCCCAATTACAATGTGTGTGGGGTAGACAGGAAGAGGCTGGGCTGGCGTAGGGACCAGCGAGTGAGAGCCAGTAGGGAGGGTGGAGGGTGGGATGTGGGGTTAGGTAGAAATAAGTCACTGTGGAAGGGGTGAGTGAACCTGAGAGGAGACCCTCATCTCCCAGGGGAGAAGCCAGTCACCCTACAGGCCTCCTGCCCCAGTCCACCAATGGGAAGCCTCAGGGAGGGAAGATGCGCTGGGAAAGCTTGACTTTTCCCCAAAGACCACCGATGAGGCCGACCCCCGGACTGCCCAGAGAGGCCATCCCATTAGCTCCTCCAGTCAGGGAGCTCTCCCAGCAAGTCCAGAGTGGGGCTCACCCCTTAGATGAACCACAAGAAAAGGGGATAGGGGTTTTGTGATCAAATCGATTTGAGAAACCCTACAGTTTCTTACATATTCCTTATTGTACATAAACATATTAAAGGCTCTGATAAGTTCTGCAAAGAAACCTGTTCGATTTAACAGCATTGCTTAGACTTGTTTTTGTGTTGTTTGTTTAGGCCCTCTACCCACACACCCTTAACATACCAATAAAAGACATTTTGTTTGGGGAAATGTCAAATTAGTTCATTTAATCCTCAAAACAAACCTTAAAAGTCAGGAGTCATGTTTCGTTTTCACAATCTCAGGCGCAGAGAGGTAAACAGGCTGGGACTCGGAATGAGGGCAAGGACTATAACGCAGGTGTCCTCATTTAAGCCCAATAACTCTCTAGTTGACTAAGATCGACTTGTCAGAGGTGAGGGCTGCTGGATTTGGGGAATTTCTCAAGCTAAATTCTGAGGCCAAGGGGTGGCGAGAGAGCAGCTAGAGGTCACAGGTTCGGGCCTGGGGAGGCCTTCTTTGTCTCCCTCTAGCTACCTGGCTGCCTTTCTTCCACTGAAGGGAAGTGGGAAAACCACTGGCACTGAGACCTTGACCCTATAATTGTCCCTCCTTCACCTAAACTTCAGTTCTCTCTGGAGAACTGATCTCTTCTAGCTGTCGGCAAAAGGAACGTGTGCTAAGGTATAAAAATCTGATGACAGGGGCCGGCCCGGTGGCTCAGGTGGTTAGAGCTCCGTGCTCCTAACTCCGAAGGCTGCCGGTTCGATTCCCACATGGGCCAGTGGGCTGTCAACCACAAGGTTGACCACCTAGGGCTTGTAAAAAATAAAAATAAAAAAAATAAATCTGATGACAGCCCAGTGAGTTAGCGCCCCCAAAAGAATGACTCTGTAATGTTCAACCTGATGGGTTTCATTCAAATATTTACGAACATCTGGCACCCTGCTAAGCGCTGGGGCTACAGAGGTGGCCAGGAAACCAGAGGCCACCGGCAGAGAAAGCTTTCTTGGGTGGAAGAGAAAGAAAACAGGTGGGACCCTGTCCTAAAGGGTCAAACCCTGAGCCAGGCCTGCCCAGCTGATAGCCTGCTGAGCCTTTTACCCTATCTGGTCTCAGCCTCCTCTGGACGATGACTGGCTGGGAGACGATCTCTAGACCCTTCCAATGTTGGGGTAGAGGGGCAAGGAAGTCCCTCCTTCCCGAAATGCACCCCCAATTCTTAAAGACTGGGCTTTCAATGGCCAGGCCAAACCCCAAAGAATTTTCTCCCACCTTCTTTGTGTTTCTTGAGACCCGGATCCCTACCTGAATGGCTGCTCGGAGTGGGGGCTGCTCTCCCCGCCACGGTGGCCACCGCCATCCAGCCCTGCAGGGTCCATCCCAGCTGCAGCCCTAGTGAGAATCGGGGCAGGCGGCTCTGGTGCTCCTTTATCCCTCGCTCTCTGGGCAGGGCCAAGGGGAGGAGGGGCTTTGTGGCCAGGCCCACCCCTTCCCATGCCCCCAGGCCTGTAGGCAGGGCCAGTGAAGGGTGGAGGGGATGGCTGGGAGGCTGGCGGCCAGGGATGTGGGTGGGGTGGGCTTGAAGGCCTTTAGGGATCCTTCGGTGGTTCCTGGAGGAAGCTGGGGGTTGGTTTCAAGACTTTAAGGGCTCAGGAAGGAGGGCAACTTGGGAGGGGCCCCTGAGGACCTGGAACCCAGGACCAAGGGACCAGGGAGGGTGGGAGTCCTAAGGCTGGTGTTTGAGGGGAATTTGTACCTGAGGAGGCCAGAGGGGAGCATCCCCCCACCTCAGGGCTGTCTGAACCCCACATGTGGAGCTGAGGTTGGTGGAGTGGTCCGAGGGTGGGCCGGGAGCCTTTGGAGTCTCCAGGAGATGGTGTGAGCCAGGTGAGGGTTACAGGGAGGCCTGTTCCAGACTGGCCATGTAACTGGACAGACCCAAGGGGCTCTGGGGACCTGCCTCCAGGCCCAAGATGTTCCTTCCTTCTATAAAAAGTCACTGTGGCCAGATCTGTCATCTGTGTGTCCTTGAAGCCAGCTAGCTATCCTCATCACAAGAAATTAGAATAGTGTCAATGACTCAGCAATGGCCACCACAAGAGCTGGCCAGGACAGGGCTTACCTGAGGCTCTCTTCAATGAGGATGTTCCAAATTGGATGGTAGCAAGTCAGCCAGAGCCTCTCCTGGGCTGTATGAAGGAATGCCTGATGGATTTGGAGCTTACAGTGGGGAAAACAAAGGGCTGGGCCCTCTGAGGATGAGGAGGTAGGGGAAGGCAGGTCGTGAGCTCTAAGAGCCCTTCCAGCTCCGACTATTTCTAAGACCCTCAGTTCCCATCTTACTCCTCCAAATCCAGCGCTCTCTCCACTAGACTGCACTGCTCCGTGAGGGAGGTAATTTGGGAAAGTTAAAGAGAAAATAAGAGGAATTTACTTAAAAATTAAAGGAGAGTTTTTAAAATTGAATTTAAACAACTTCCTATGTCTATCAGCAAATTGAGACACTGGACTGGGAAATCAATAGTCTTAGACATCAAGTTACTTCTTTTACTTTTGCTGCATCAAAACTTAAGAAAATTTTTTATAGGTGCTGACAATTTGCTTTCTATGGAGGCTGTGCCCGTTTATACTCCCACCCACAATATGAGAGTGCCATGCCAGCACAATGTCATCAAACTTTTTAGCATTTGTTAAATTGGTAAGTGAAAAAAACTGTATCTCATTGTAGTTTTAATATATATGTCTCTTACTATGACTGAAGTCGGGCATCTTTTCATATGTTTAAGCATTTCTTTTTCTGTTCATATCCTTTGCCTATTTTTCTATTGGGTTGTTAATCTTTTGCTCATTGATTTGTAAGTGCTCTTTATATATTAAGGAAGTTAACTCTTTGCTTATGTGACAATTTTTTTACATGGTTGGTTTAAAATGTTTTTCTTATTTTTCCCCCAGAAGAAATATTAAAAATGTGTCTATGGTAAATTTTTCATTTTATAGACTCTACATTTCATGTATACTGCATAAAACTTAGAAACTTTTGTGTATAAAATAGACTTTTGAAAGATCTGTCCACTTCAAGATTATATAAAATGTCCCCCCCCGTGTTTATTCTAGTTCTCTCTCTCTTTTTTTTCACATTGTATAACTATATTGTTTATCCATTTTCCTGTTGATGAACATTTTGATTGTTTCCAAGTTTTTGTATTGCTGTGATGAACATATATTCAAGAGGTGTAATTTGGTGCATTTCCCTCTAAGTTATGTCTTGGGTTGGTTTCTCCAGGAAATAGATTTGGACGTTTACTTGCAGGACGCCCACTGGGGAGCGCTGTTTGGAAGAACACCTGTAAGGAATTGAAGGAGGCAGGATTGGGTAGTGAGACAAGACGAACTAGTGTGATTACAACAGATGCCTCAGGTTTGGAGCTGGGATTATCCTTCAAGTCGTCCCAAACTGGGGCGAGGAGGCTGGGCCTCATACCTGCATGTTGAGGAGGGAGTGAGCTTATTCTGGACGAGGCAGCTCCCTTCAGTAAGGGCAATTTCCTGACAGAAACTCAGCTGTGTGCTCAGCAGCCATGGAAATTAGTGCCTGGCTCCTAAGGGCTGGAACCTGGGAATGCCCGGCGGCATCCACACGCATATTTTAACTTGCTAGATTTTGCTAAATTGTTTTTCAAGTTGTTTGTACCAACTTCTGCTCCCTTCTGCACTGGATGAAAATTTGTGTTGCTATTCTTCCACTCCACATTTTCTATCTTGGTTTTCCTGTGCTATTTTCTGGGTAATTTCTACAGGTCTTTCTTGATGTGTAAAATGATCTCTTTGGCTGCTTCTAATCTGTTTTTTAACTTCTTGAGTTTTCTTTTTTTTTTTTTTCTGGAAGTTCCAAGTATTTCTTTAAAAATATTTCTTTTTTTCCCCCTTAAAAAGCAAATTGTTCCTTTCTCATGGTTTTGATTTTTTCTTTGTATTTTTAAATAATATGGACCATCTCCTATACTATAATCAATAGTTACAGTTTTTGAAGCCCCAGGGCTCTAATTTCACTGGTTGTTGTCTGTTTTATACAGGCTTATTTCTTCACATTTTTAATTTTGTGGGAGTTTGTTACTGCCTGTATCCATCCTCCAGAACGGCTTTGCATCTGTTTTTCCAGGCTCCCCAAGGAGCCCCCTCTCTGCCTCCCTCCTTTCTTCTCTCCGTTCCTCCCTTCCTCTTTTGTTAATTTTTTATTTCAGAAGAATTTTATAGAATTATTGCAAAGATAGTATCTTCTCATCCTCTTAAGGTTGCTTTCTTCTTTTTTAAATACTTGATTCATTTGTTGTGAGCACATCATTAAAAAGAGACCAGGTGACCAACTAGGTTTTGCTCCTGGGTACAAAGCGGAGATCCTAAGGCCCTGGATCAACGCGGTACTGGCTTTGCCTCTTCCTCGCTGAGTGACCCATACCCCTCCTCTCTCACTGTGCTTCCTCACCTGTAAAACAGCAGGTGCTATTTGCCTGACAGGGTTGTGGTGAGAATTAGAGGTGATATATGTACAATGCCCGGCACAAAATAGGTGCTTAAGAAATAATATTCCTTGGCAGTAATAATAGGGTGCCAGACTGACACAGTGTTATCCCTTTGCAGCCCCAGAAGCCAGGTAACAATAGGAAGCGGGTACTGAGTCCAGCTTCACCTTTTGCTGAGTTATGTCTAGTTATGTGGTCTCCTGTGTTCTCACCTCTATAGCGCTGAGAGGTGGACTGGCCATTAACCACTGAGCCTGTCATCTGAGTTTTCTCCCACATGATGGAGGTGGGAAAGAATAGGGAGGTGAGCAAAATAAACCACGTCAACTAGAAGATTCCATCATGAGCAAGGCTGTCCATTTCAGAGATGCCCGTTCTAAGCATCACACCTCTTTTCCTCCTATCACCCTCGGACTGGCACTTTCCTGGCTGAGATGAACCATATGGGAGTTGAGAGTTCAGGGGGCTCTGGCCAGCCGCCAGCCAGAGAAACCAGGGAGGCAAGTGTCAGACTTGACCACCACCGTAGCTGCGAGTCTCGGGGGTCGTTCCCCTCGGGCTATGTGTATACTTGGTGCTTGGTATCTGGTTCGTAGCTCTCCCACGCGCTCCTCTACACGGCAGGAAACGACATTTCCTAGACTCCCTTACAGCTGTTTTTTCAATGGGAGGTACAGGCAACAGATGGGAATCAGGAAGAAGGGAGCAACTGCCCCTCCACCCCCAAACTCGGGCGGCACCCTTGGCAGGGGCAGCTGAGTGTCACCACCATCCAGGCTTCTTGCTCAAGTGGGGAGGTCCCAGGGGCAGCAAGAGTGACGGTGGGGGCTGAGGGGGCCCTGGCAGCCCCAGATACACACACAGCGTGCATGGACTCCGGTTCTAGTCCCCCCAGCAGGTGGCTTTGGCCTCCAGGGCTTCTGCACTGCTGGCGGGTATTTTAGCCATGGCAGCCTCTAGATGATACCATTTTCCATTCAGTCCTGGGGGTGAGTGGCTTCCCCCAGTTACTGATGTCTGGATGACCTCAATATCCCCCCTTTTGTTCCTTCTCCTCTCAGTACGTTTGTAACAATTCCCTGGAGTGAACTCTCCATTGTGAAAATTTACGATGGTTGTTTTCTGGCTAGACAAGCACTCAAATGTGCCCTGAACGTGGAACGTGCCTCCTGCTGCAGCAGAGCCCACTGGCTGCTGACGGCTGGGCTCCCTGCAGCCGCTGTGGAGATGGCAGCCCTGGGAGTAAAGGAGAAAACTGGGGTGTTGGCTAAGGGGAGGAAAGCCCCAGTTGCTGTGGGGGTGGCAACAACCGACAGTGAATGGTACCCCGTCGAGTCCCACGTACCCCTCAAGGCCCACGGAGAGTTGTGTTCTCCAGGAGCCCCTGCAGACCCCCTCGCACCCGCCACCCCTGCTTTGTGCCACGGCCCCATACATCTCCCCCTCACAAATTCTCCCTGCAGGGAAGGGGTGGCATCTTCTCCGTCCTCCCCAACCCTTGCTGACTGGAGTGGTGCGCAGGGCAGGCGAGGGGGAAAGAGGGGGCTCCCACAGGCCACAACAGGCAGCACCCCAAAGCCCACTTGCCCAACTAAGGTTCCCCTCTGTGCACTGGATATGGAGAAGAGGGGAGTCCAACCAGCTCCCAGGAAAATCATGCGAAGAACTCAGTCAGCCTAAATCAACTCTTAAATACTTAATTCCCATTTATTTAAAGTTCCGTCAGTCTGTATACACTATTTATATTAAAAACACAGGAAGCTGGGGCTCCTAGCAAAAATATACATTTCAATTTTGGAGATTGTTCAGACACTGAGAAGAGCTGTATTCTCAGCACCTGGGCTGGGTGGGGGATGGGAGTGGTGGGGGAGGGGGAGGTCAGGCACAGCATCTCTTCACAGTACTGACCCAAAGGGAGTAGCCCTAACCCAAATCCCTGGTCAGCCAAGGGTGGGAGGGGAGAGGGATGAACTTTGCCAGTAGAGTGGTCCTGGGGCATGGAAGGCCACAGCACTGGCAGGGGCAGACACTGGGCTTGTCCTGGCTAGGGCATTTCTTTCCAGAGCTGCTGCGGTCAGACAGAAGGACCCCTGGCCAAGGGGGACCAGACAGGACCCAGGAATCCCAGGCTCTAACTCGGGTCTTCACCTTTCTCAGAAACCCTTGCCAGCCCCTCCCCGCTCCAGCCAGTTTCCTCCCTGGGAGAGCAGCCTGGGGTGCTCTCTGCCCCCCTGCTCAGACACACACTCCACACTGTGCTTCAGCCCCTCCTCTCCCTGGAGGAGGGCACTGCATGCTCCTGGGGCGGGGGAGAGAAGGGGCCGGGGCAGAGTGGGACTGGCCCAGTAAGGTCCGTCAGCAGAGGCTGTGCAGCGAGTTCCAGGTGACCGGCCGGGCAGAACACAAGGGAAGGGGAAGGTGGCAGAGCTACTGGGGCAGACGGATGTCACAATAAACAGATCAGCTTATCCCTGGCACCGCCCCTTGGGAACAGGTGCTGGGTTGACTCAGCAGGACAGCCCTGCTGACCAGGAATCCAGCCCAGTCCTGGGGACAGGCACAGCTCTGCCCCACACCTGCAGGCTCCTCTGGGCACCCATCTGCCCGGGGCAGGGGGAGGGGTGTGGAACCTGCAGATAAAGTGAATTCAGTGCCTGGTGTGTGCTGGAGTGGCAGCTCCAGGGAGTGAGTGGGGCTGGTGGCATGAGCTTCAGTGAGCTCCAGGAGCCAGAGCCAGTGTCTCCTGGCTGCAGAAAGGAACGTTGCTGTGCGTGAGGCAAGGTCCCGGTCCTGGGAGAGGTGAGAGCTGTGGTGCTGACAAAACACGGGCAGGACTCAGGGGCTGCTGCAGACGTGGGGGAGTGTGGGGTGCCGATGGAGGGTGACCCCGAGGCCAGGGGTCATTATTAACTGCACTGCTTGCTGCTTTCTCCACCAACCTTGGCCACCCTTGAGGCTTGCTTCTCTTCAATGGGAGTGTGGGGGCCCCCACCTGGAGGAACCCCCACTCCTTCCAGGCTGTGGGGAGGTCCCCCCAGTGGCCAGCACAGGGGGCCATTAGCAACACTGGCCTGGAAGACCCGTGAAAAGAACAAAAAGGATGTTGGGTGTCAGTGAGGCTGGGGTGTGCTGCCGGAGTGGGGTCGGCTGGGTCAGGGGGTCCCAGCCTCAGCCTCGGGAGGGTGGTGACAGTCTTAGGGGGGCATCCTGGCCTTCACGGCAGGCACCCAGTGACTAGGGGCCACTGCTGCAGCCAGTCAGCCCAGGGCACGCTCGGCTTCCCCAGGAAGCTGGGCCCAGAGAGCTTAGTGTTTCTTTGGATGGCTCAAGTCCCTTGCTGTGAAGACAGAAGCAGAATGAGGTCCCGAGCCCTGCAGGTGACTGGGTGCAGAGGGCAGGCCCCACTCCCTTCTGCTCCGGAGGACGGGGGCAAAAGCAGAGGTCCTGTTCTATGCTGGTGGTGAAATAACACAAACTATCTCACAGAAAGAGGAGGGGACAGACATGGGGATGGGGAGAGAAAAAGAGGGCAAAGGAGGGAGAGGGAAACCTATAGAAAGGAAGAGAAAGAACAAAGAAATTAGGGAAGAGGAACCGAAAAGGAGGGAGACGAAAGAAGGGAGCGGGAGGGAGGGAACACTGAGGCGAGAGGCCATGTGTCCGCCCACAAGTGTGAGCTCCCACTGCTCTGGCGCCAGGCCGAGTTCTCAGGGCGGCGCCTCTGCCAGCGCCACCTGCCCCCTGGTCTGGGCTCCGAGGCCTGCTGGGAGGCGCTGGCGGGCGCATTAGTACATGTCCTTGTAGATCTCCTGGAGCAGCGGGTGCAGCGAGGTCTCCGTCTCCGTCTTCTTGATGCGCTGCATCATCTGGGCGTGCTCGGTGACCAGCTGCCGCAGGTCGGCCATCTTCTGCAGCAGCTTGGGGAAGAGGTACTGGGCGTCGGGGTGGTTGGCCTGCAGGTGGAACTCGAGGGCACGCAGGATGGTGTCCTGGATGGCCTCCACCTGGGACACGTTCATGAGGCCGGGCCGGTCTGTGGGGACACAGGGCAGAGGTGTGGGAGGCAGCGGGCATGCACGGGGCTCCCAAAGGCAGAGGAGCTCCCCACCCCCACCCTGCATGGGGGACTGGGCCCAGGGGACAGCAGGCGTCCTTGCTGTGACAGACCCAAGCCCTGTCCTGTCAATGACTGTCCTCCTGAGCGTTCCCGCCGCCGCGCGCCCCCGGTGTTTCCCGACTAGGCAGTAAAGCACCATGGGTAAGAGACGACCCACTGCCTGCTTTCTCGCCTCGGCTCCACCAGCCTAGGGGTGAGGCCACGGGCAGGTCACTCGGCCTCCCTGGGCTTGTTTCCTGAGCTGCAGACTGGGGATAACAGAAGTGCCTGTCGCACATGGTTGCTGTAAGGATCATGTGATGAGTTATAATCTAGGAAGAGGAACTGGAACGTGCCCGGCAGGAAGCGAGCTCTCCGCCACTGTTAGCACGCTCATTATTAGTGACTGTGTTGGACTTGAAAAATATACGTGAAGCACAGAAAATGTCTCCACCGCCGCCAGAAATAGCCCCCATCAACATGTTGGTGTATGTCCTTTCAGGCTTTTTTCCATCTCCTCTCCACCTATGTTGGTGCCGTGAACGCTGTCTTCCCCACGCCATCTGAGCTCAGGCGTGGAGCTCTGTAGGGAGGGCCCAGCCCTCAGCGGGCTGGCTGTGTGGGGGCGGCCTGCCCACCCTCACTTACCTCCGCAGAGGATGATGGCCGCGATGAACAGAGCCAGGTCACTGTCATCAAGTTCCAGGGCATTGAACTTCACAGCAAACTCAAACTTGGGCTCAATGATGTCACTGAAGGGCTTACGGAGGCTGCGCAGGAACTCACGGGTGACAAAGCCAGTACCGTTGGCCACCAGCAGCCCGTCCTTGTTGACGATGGAGGCCAGCATGGCGAAGATGGCCTCATGCACGCCATACTTGAGAAGCGTCACCTGGTCGTTGAGGAAGAGGTTGCCGAAGCTGGGGATGCTCTTGGCGAACTCAGTGAGCTCACGCACGGTCTCCACCGTGGTGCACTGGCAGCGGTAGAAGACGTGCACGCTGATCTCCTTGTAGGGGGGCAGGCCATTCACCAGCTGCTTCCACACCAGGCCCTTCTCTGCCTGCCACAGTGTCTCGATGTCGTGGATCACAAAGGGCTGAAAACCAGGCCCCGTTAGAGGCCGGGCCTCAGGGCCCCCCGCCCGTGTGCTCCCCATACCCCCTGCCTGTACCACGACGTTAGGGGAGGCCTGGTGCTCCCAGGAGGCAGGCAGGGGGCAGCGAGGCCCAGAGCCAGAGGTGCTGCCGAGCCGAGCAGTGACACTCACCGCCGTGTGGCTGGTCTTGCCAGTGAGGATGCCACGGGCCTTCTTTTTGGTCATGTTGAAGTTTTTCAGGTAGGCACTGTAGATGTGCTTGGAGAAGGCCTTTAGGTCAGCCACCTGTGGGTTGTGCTGACTGCCCTCACTCGCCGTCAGCCCAGCCACCAGCTTCCTCTTCTCGGCCTCTGGCATCCGGCCAAAGCGGATGGCTGCATGGAATGGGGGAGGGTTACCAAGGAGCCCAGGCAGCAGCCAGCACCTGTAACCTCCTCGTCCCTCTACAGGCACAAGGGCCAGAGACGGACACACACATTTTGAGACCAGGGCCTTCAGCCCTAGAGGCAGCAAGTTGGAACACTGGGGAAATCCTCCAGAAAGTAAAGTCCAGGCGGGCAGGGCTTGCCCTGTTCCATGCCCAGCACACAAAGGCCCTCACTCAGGGTGGCTGAGCCGCTCTGGCCCAGACGTGGTGCAGTGCGGGGGCAGGAAGACAGCCTCTGGTGCCAAAGGCCTGAGTCCCAGCTAAGCAGCTGGCCAGGCGTGGGACTTCAGGCAGGCTACTCCACCTTCCTGTCTCATCAGAAAACGGGGCTGATGCAGCTCCCTGGACTGTCACAACAATTAAATGAGTCCTCACATATTGAGCACGCAAAAACTGTGTCGTTAGTAATGGAACAGGACACGAATCTGGCTTCTCTTAGAGAAAAATCGAGCAGTCAGTCCTGAGATCTAGGAAACCCCCTCACCTTGGCCAGATAATGGGGCCCGGCAGATACAGAGTGATGGGCGGGATCCCATCACCTAAAAAAAGCTGCAGACGGCGGGCTCAGGTCCTGCCCCCCTGAAGATATAAGACTGTTAGGGTATCCATGGGTGAAGACATTTAAACAAGAGGCTCTCCCTGTCCTCTGGAGGTCTGACCCACAGGGATTAAGGGGGCAGTGGGCTTTGCAAAGCCTTTCTATGGGGTCTGAAGGCTGTGCACGAGGCTTGGCGCACAGAGCAGGGCAGGCTGTCTCCCAGGCGTGACTGGCCTCCAGGACTCCCGCCCCGTCCTGGCAGCTGACACACGTGCTCACATACTGGCTCCCACCCCCATTCAATAACCAACAAGGACTGAGGGCCTCTCAGGCCTTGGCAGTGGCTTTTCATGCTTGGTCAGGTCATCCAAAACAGGCTGGGGTCCACTCCCACTTTCCTTCTGGGGCAGAGAGGGTGACCCTCAGGTACAGAAAGGTGGTGACTGCTCCCGGCCTGGGATCCAGAGTGGACACTGGTCAGCCTTGTACTGGCTCCAAGACTCAGGGTCCAGACCAGTGAGGTCCACAGCTGACACAGCAGTGCTTACTGTGTGCCAGGCCCTGCTCCAAGGGCACCCCCTTTCCGGGCTCCCTGAAGCCTGGTTCCCAGCTGTGTGGCGCCAGCAGCCCCGGTGCCTGGCCCAGGCCGGCGCTCACCGTTATGCGACATGCCCAGAGCCAGGCATTTCTGGAAGCGGCAGTACTGGCACTTGTTGCGGTTCTTCTTCTGGATCTTGCAGCTCCGCTCACACTTCTCGTATTCCAGCTTCATGCGGATCGTTCGACGGAAGAAGCCCTGAGGGGCAGTGCACAGGTGAGGAAATGCCACAGGAAGGGAGACAGGCTGAGAATCTTGCTGCCCAAGATTCTCAGCTGGCTTGTACCAGGGGCCCAATTATGCAGGAAGATGTGAAACCTCCAGAAATCTGAAGTAATGGTGGGAAGTTTTCTGGGAGAGGGAGAAGGTAACTTTTGAACTAATTAAAATAATATACCATATTTATTTTAAATGCTTCTTTTTGTTTGGTAACATAAAATTGTACTGTGGCTAACTTGATTTATTCATAAATGTATCTGGTCCTGCCTATTTTCTAGATAGTTTAATAAAATATGTGAAAATTTGATGGGTGTGCAGTTAGGAGGGAGAACCCAAAAGCACCACTGGAAACGAAACGTAACGTTTCCTTTTTGCTCAGAGCCCCCTTCAGGCTTTGAGGCGCAGGAACCCCTGACCTCAGGGAGATGGCTCAGCCCAAGCCCCCATCGGGTCCAGCCTGTGTTCTCCAGCCAGGTCCCCAGGGGGCGCAAGCAGCCCAGGGAGCCCAGGTGAGTGGCTGGGTCAACCGCGCAGTTGCCCAGCAGGGCAGGCCTGACAAGGGAACCCCTCCTTTCCAGCAGGACCCAAAGCTGAGGCCTGGAATGGGCCCAAGGGCCTGGCTGCCACCCAGGGAATTCCGCAGTGGGGACTGTCAGGGCCACACCGCCCAGCAGGGAAAGCCTTTCTGGCAGGGTAACTCACCATGTGACCACAGCCCTGCCGGCCAGCCAGCCAGCCACCCCCCTGCCCATACCTTGCACCCCTCGCAAGCATGAACCCCGTAGTGGAAGCCTGATGCCTTGTCCCCACACACACGACACTCCATGTTGAGGCTGCCGCACGAGGTCCCGTCACAGCCCATCTGCAGCTGGTCCAGCAGTGAGGGTGGCGAGGAGCTCCGGGAGAGGTCTGCAGACACACAACACAGGGAGCTTACACTCCGCTGAGCTGGGCGCCAAGGGAGGTGCCCGGAGCCCAGGCAGTGCAGGTGGCAGGAAGAGCCCACGTGTCTCACTCACACAGCCCTTGCCGCAGCCACTTACGGCCTGGCTGGCCATGGGGGTCAACCTTCCTGAGAGTCAGTTTCTTCACCTGGAACATGGGGTTAATGACAGCTTCTGGGAGGGTGGTGACGTTTCCAAAGCACTTCCTCCAGGCCTGACACACAGCAAGTATTCTGGAGATGGCAGCTATTCCTACCTGGAGTAAGTCAGAGCCTTCCTGGGCTGAACTCCCCACTGGGGAGGAGAGGGTATGGGGGGATGGTTGTTTTGGGAGGAGGAGAGCAAGGGAAAGGAAGCAGACGGCATCTTGTAGGCTGTCTTTAGGAAGCGGCCCACGTGGGGTGGTATGAAATGTTTTGTGAAGACTAGAAGTGCAGACGTCTGCAGAGCACCCCGCCACCTGAGAAATCTCATTCTTGCCCGGACCCCAGAGGTCCTGTAAAAGGTCTCTCAAGAAGCTCAAACTAATTCCCATGAGACTCCTTGCTCGAGTTGCAATAGCGTGGGTATCAGTTACATGGACTGGGCAGCACAGTGGATTTCCACAAGTGTTTTTCTGTTCAACGTCGATGTCTGAACCAGGTGTTGAGTGTCAGCAAGGAGAGCAGTTACCATGGCAACAACTTCAGGGCACACATGCTGTCAGATGCAAGGACTGCTGAGTCTCTTAATCTCTCCCTTGACACTCAGAAATGAGCCCTTCCCTTGGAAAGGGGACCCACACTGAGCCCCAGTCTCTTGAGCCCCTGCCCAGTGCGGCGTGACCCACGCGTCGTCTGTCCTGCGTCTGCCTGCTGGCCTGCCAACCTGCTCTTCTCTGCTCTCTTCCCTGATGACCGAGCAATCTCCTCGGGGACCAGGGACCAAGACCCAAACCAGAGAATCGGTGACATAGAGCGGCGGCGCCTTAGGGAGACCCAAGCCATGGCAGTAAGTCCAGAATTCACATTTCCACTCAGCACGAGACCTAGTTTTCCCCACCATGGAGGACCCTCCCAAAGTGCACTGCACTTCTCTCACTCCTTCCTCCCACTCCATTTCCCCCTTGGCTCTCAGGAGTGACCTCACCCAGCCCTCATCCTGGAAATAGGAAGGGCGCCCAGCAGCCTGTCCCCCTCCCCTGGCTGATGAGGGCAAGGGGGACACAAGACCCTGGTCCCTTAAATGGCCCATCCTGTCCCAGAACCTTAGCTCCCAACCTGCAGTCATTCCAAGGGGTGTAGCTGCCCCCTCAGCCCAGAAGGGGAGAGTGGGCTCCTTCCACTTCCCGGGCAAGGTGCTGCGGGGAGACTGCAGCCTGGGAGGGAGGGCGGAGCGGCTTTGGTCTTCTAAGTAGCCGCTGTCACCACCTGCCAGTCTGTTTACTCAGTGCTGGGGGCTCCCCCTACAATGTCAGGGCCACAGGCCAGGGCTCAGTGGCTGTGGGATAAGGGTCCTCAAGCTGCTGGGGTGTGACCGGCTGGAGGGCTGGGGAGCACGCACAGGCCTGGAGGCGCTGGATAGAACAGGCAGCGAACTCCCATTCCCCGCTGCTGGGAGAGGAGGTGACATGTGAACCTCTGGGGACACCTGTGCAGGTGCTGTGGGGGGCATATTCCGGCTCTTCCCCTCGTCTCTGTGTGTCTGTGAGCACTGTACACTTGGTAGCACTCTTGTGCGCGGTGCTGATGCTGAGGCTCACATGTCTGCCTCCAGACTGGACTCAGAGCTCCTCGAGTCACATTCCCTTTGGATCCCCCCACTGCTGAGTCCCGTCCACAGGGCCAGGCACCTCAGAGTGCCCACCTCCTGGCGGTGCTGCCTCACTCTCCCTCATGGCCCTGGAGGCTCGGCAGGTGTCTTGTTATCTGGTTGCTGTTGGCGCTGCCCGTGGCAATGCCACCCTCTCTTCTCATTCAACAGACATTTGATGAGCACTTACCCTCAACTTGCTGAGGCAAGAAAAAGGTAAGAAAACCAGAACACAATGCAGCGAGTGGCAGCGCTAGTCAAGAGGCAGGCAGAGCGGGAGGGACTGCGAAGGCGCCGTCAGCGGGTGTGAGGTGGTCAGGGAAGGTGACTGCTCCCCTCCCTGGGCTCGAGGCTGAGCTCTGGATGACCTCCCGGCCAGCCCCCGGGTGCTCAGAAACAGCAGGCTTAGGGGTAAGAACACGTCTCAGGAGCCATGCAGTCTAAGTTCAAATCGGTGTCCTGGGCTCAAAGCCCACCTCTGCCCTCTGGGCCTGTTTCCACCTCTGTAAATGGGAGATGACAACAGTATCTATCTCAGAGTCTCACGGTGAGGCCGACGGGAGTTGATACAGAGAAAGCTCTGGGAACTTGCAAGTGCTGTGTAAATACCAGCCTCAGTTAGGGTGACCTCACGAGAAAGTCGTCATCCTACAGTTTCCAAGCTGTGTGCCCCACAGGCAGGGACCATGCCTCTCTCTTCCTTCTTCTGGTTTTTTGTCCCTCTACCCCCACAGCTTCATAGAAACCCAAGGTGGGTGGGTGGGGGGTGTCTCTGCTTAGGAGGCCAGGAAAGCGAGCACCTGGAACAAGACTTAGCTTCCTCTCGTGTCGCCTGGACTCGGGGAGTCAGAACCACTGGCAACGGGAAGAAGCCAGGATGCCCAAGCCCGCCAGAGCTGTGGATTGTGAGGACACCCTGGGCAGGAGTCCCAGACGGGTCCCCGTCAGCAAGGGCTACAAACTGGATTGGGGAGAAACAGGCCCAGGACACTGAGGGGCCCTGGGAGAGGGCCTGTCCCGGTTGGCGAAGAGGCACAGGCTTCTGAGCTGGAGAGCAACCAGGGAGGCCTGGCAGTTTCAGGGGAATAGGACAAGGGCACACCCTGCTTTTGAGGGGAATAAGAGAACACAACTGATACACAAGACAGAGAAAGGCCAGGAAGATAAGGGGCTGGGATGGGCAGAGTGCATGCATCCTACAGGGATTGCTTTTGTTGTGGGGTGCATTTATATCGGGGACACTGAAGTGGTGGTAATTTGGGGTGGGTTTTCCAAAGAGAAAGGTTCTGTTTCTTCCTGGTTGACCACCTGGCTTAAGAGTTTATCCTCAAATCACCGCCATATCCTACTTGAAAGTAATGATTACCCCGTTCTAGGTACCAGGTTCTGAAGTTCGGTCCCAGCACTGCCCCATGGCCCAGTGGGAGACTGGGGTTCCGAGAGGCTCTCCCCCACACCAGGAGTCCCGCCTTGGTGCCCCTCAGGCGCGCCGGGTAGAAGAGACCCTGGGCTTGCCATGGGAAGGCCGTCTGCCTGCCCAGCCCAGCCGCTCTCCCTGGCCAAGGCCAGCCCCGCCTCTGCCCTCAGGAAATGCACTTGCTCACCCGATGGCCATGTCTGGGCCCTATGCCCTGCCTCTGAACTTCCACTCTAGCCGCACTCTGCCTGACCTCCCAAGTTATCTCCTACCTTTACCACCCCCTGGAGGGAAAGGGATGGAACCAGTGTTTATCAGGCCCCCACTAAACGCCAAGTATGTTAGTATCTTTACGCCTGTTAGTATCATTTCGTAACTGCCATTTAAAGAGAGGAAACTGAGGCTCGGTGAGGTTAAGGGATCTGCCCAAGGTCCCCTGCCTTATCTGTAGTGGAGCTGGAACTTGAACCTACACTTCACTTCCCTGCAAAGGCTGTGTGTTTGCACCAATCACACCTCTTTCTCTGAGCATGCCTGCTGGACACTTTACATCATTAATCTTATGAACCTCAAAAGAAGCCTTCTAGCAGGACTTCTTACCCCCACGTTAGGCTCAGAAGGTTAAGAAACATGCTGACAGTGGCTCTGATGGTTAATTTTATGTGCCAACTTAGCCAGGCCATGGTACCCATAGTACCCAGTTTGTGGTCCAACATCAGTCCAGACGTTGCTGTGAAGTTATTTTTTAGGTATCATTAACATTTAAATCATCACTCTCCATAATGTGAGCAGGCCTCCCGAAGGAAGAAGGAATTCTGTCTCCACATTGCATTTGGACTTGAGCTACAATGTCAATTTCCCTCCGTCTCCAGCGTGCTGGCCTGGCCTGCAGTTTCGACTTGCTGTCCCTCACAAATGCCTGAGCCAATTCCTTAAAACAAACCTCCCTCCCTCCCTCCTACACACACACACACACACACACACACACACACAGACACACAGACACACACACACACACACACCCACCCACCCACCCACCCCGGTTCTGTTTCTCTAGAGAATCCTGACTAGATCAACGGCAGAGTGAGATTTATAACCTGGAACCATCCACCCCGGGGCTGAGCTCTTACTCACTGCCCTCTACAACTGCCCATATGTATAAACAGGTGTTCGTTACTACTGATCAATACTCTGTGATTGTGATAAACAAGGAGACACGTCACCGCCGAGGATGACACTGGGTCACCAGTCAAATGTTTGGACTCCGTATAAACAGTAGGCCCATCACCCAGCGCGAAGTATCAGTTGCACCATCTTTGATTACAAGTTCAGCAAACACACGATAGCCCTTATTCAGGCCGTCCCTGCGGTGGCGAGCGCTCCGGCATATCTAGTCTCCATCGCTAGAGCTATGCTGTCAGCATAGCTGGGAGGCGGCCAGCAGAGGCCAGCCCGGTTTATGTTGCTGGCAGAGCCCCACAGGCAGACAGCTTCTGAAGTCAGGGCCAATTCTGCAGGGCTCGGGGGCTGGGTTACCAAGCAGCCTCCTTCCTCCTGTTGTCCCTTCTGCCTGGACTGTGGGCTCCGCAGGGCAGGCAACAGCCTTGTCCTCTGCTGAACGGCTGTCTGGACAGCCACCAAGCATCTGCTGAGTGAGAGGAGGCGCCAAGGCCAAGAGGAAGGACACTCCACCTTCCTCAGCCCCACAGTAAGACCGCCGACCACTTTCTCAGTGTGACAGGATGTTCCTCACTGAAGCAGGACGGGAAGAGGGCAGCAGTGGGTGTGAGCACCGCTTGCAGCTACCCCTGCTCCGCCCCAGCTGGGGGCCCTGGGCATGTGCTGAGTGCTGCCGATGGGGGCTGTCCTGCCTGCCTCCCTGTGGGTGAGAGGAGGGGCTTGGGAGGTATTGAGCTTGGTACAGAGAGGCACGGTCAGGACGGTCAGAGGGGAAGCAAGCCGCAGCCTTCCTGCTGTTTCAGGCTCGCGCCCATCCTCATGGATCCCTGAGGGGACTCTGGAGGTCAAAGTCATAGGCTCCTGGGACAGGGCAGGGAACCAGCAGGTGTGAGATCTGTGGTGTGTCAGCACCATTTATTCCTTACCTGGCTGGCCCCTGAGGTGGACAGGATGCAGCCTTTCCAGGTGAAGAGGGTGTGGCACCAGTGAGGGCACAGCTCCCAGTGGCTGGCCTGGGACTCCTGCCCTGGTTTACGTGACCCCAACACAAACAGGATGATGCTCTGTCTCCAGGGCCCCCCCACCTGTGGCCTTTATTTTTAACCTTTTAAAGAAAAGCAACATAATTGCTTTTTACAGTATGAGAGTACTTCGGGCTTGTTGGGAAATACATACGGGCATGTAGCACCTTATGACAAGTCCTCTCCACCCGTGGTCCTACCCCTCTGAGCTAGCCCCGTTAGTCCTTTGTGTATATTCTTCTAGTACCTTCTATGATACATGAGGATTTTTAAACAATGAGATTCCCAATGTGTCAGGAACTTACTTCCCTGCCAGGATATACAGACCTACCGTATCCATTTTGATGCCTAGAGCATTCTACGCTGTGGCTCTACCACATTGTACACAACCAGTTCCCACAGATGGGCGCCTTCCAATGTTTTGCTTTTATGAACAGTGCTACCGCAAACAAGTGTAGAAATCTCCGCGCATGGGGTCCATGCCTAGGAGGAGAGCTGCAGGGACAAAGCATGCCCCCTAACCGCGCTGGCCATGCTGCCTTTCCACCCTCGGGGGCGGGGCAGCTACGTCCTCAACCTCAGGCCAGCAGGTCGTCGCGGCCAATCCCATAGCTTACACAGCACCGCATCTGAAGACACCTTCTTTGATTGGTGAGTAGACTTAAAAGTGTTTCGTGTTTTAGCCATTTGGATTTGTCCTACGGTAAACTGCGTGTTTATAGAAAGTCTTCCTGTGTATGATTGAAATACTGAACAAGAAAGCCTTTCTACCTCCACTTGATGAATTTATTGATAAACAGACTCTATTAAACACACCGAACATGGCACAGTGTATGGGCAAGGGTGGATGGGCAAATTCTTCCCCAGACATCTCCCCGCACACCCTAAATCCCACCGATAACACTCCCTGAGATGCCATCACATGCCGCCTCGCCCTGCCTGTGTACCAGGCACACACTGGTCTGTGTGTGAACAGCAGGCTCACTCGGGAATGTGGTCCTCACAAGGGCACGTAGGAAACCCCAGGAAGACATTAGTCTGCAGGCAACGTCTATGTGCCTGGGCCCTGGTGTGGGGACCAGGTGGGCCAGGGCAGCAGTGAGGCCACCAAACCCGTGGCCCTCCATTTCCTTTACTCTCTCTCGGTGTGCACAGTGACATCCCTTGTTCATTCTTAGCCCCCAGCGTCTTCCCTCTGCTTCCTAACCCTCCTCACTTGTCTCAAGTTCAGAATAGTACGTGTCATTAGCGCTGAGGGACTGACCACTCCTAGTTAGCCATTCCTCTCTTCTAAAAAAGGCTGGGTCTCCAAAGCCTTCCCAGCCACGAGCCAACCACCAGGGGCATGGGCCCTGAAATCACACCAAGCCTGCTTTGGTCACTCCTGGGTGTCTGGGTGGGATAAGATGGCCTACCCCTCACCCTACCCTACCATGTGCCCTGAAGAGGAAGAAACTCTGCAAAATCCTGGGACTTGCTTTGCAGGTTCAAAGCCGTGTGGCTCGAGGATTCGGGCCTGTTTTAGGTGCAGGCCCAGGCAGGAGCCTGTCCTGCGTCAACAGCCCCCGCCCTGCGTTAACTCTGACACCATCCACCTCCCCCCATGCAGAAACAAGGGTCCAGAGCCCATGTTTGTGGAGCGGGCCTGCTCCTCTGCCCTGAATCACCCCTGTGACCAGGATCTCCTCGGGCTGAAACCAGCAGCCAGATCAGGATATGCCCTCCTGGCAGTACATTCTCTCCTGATGCAGAGTTTCCCTTGAGGGAAGGGAACAAAGGTCAGTGGGATGTGATGGCACTCAGGTGATGGCACTCAGGGAGGGAGCAGGGGAAGGGCGGCGTCAGCAGCAGGGAGAGAGACGCAGGGGCTGAGAAAAGTGCATTCTGGGTGCCCTTGAAGGTGGACGTAAATCATGATGATGATGAAGACAGTGACAGAAGAGCACAGGGCGCCAGAGAAAAACGTCTACATGGCTGCTGACAGTGGATAAATAAAGGGGAACCAACGAGTGAGACAAGAAGGTAAAAAACTGTCTGGCTGCACAGAAGGAATATTAATTACAGTCATACCAACTGCTTAGCACTTTAGGCCCAATGACAGTGCAGCTCGATGGTGTGTATGATTAGCAGCTGGTCAATCGAGTAGTGTGTTTTGACTGATGGAACAATCACAGTACAGTGGACCTCTCTCGTGTGCTGTTAAAGCAGATTGGTCCTAGATCCCTCGTGGTAGCAGGGGTGGATTGATGATGATGACATGCACAGCAAATGCTAACTCGGGTACTTCTCACAAAAGCCCATGTCTATGTCCCCACAATCCCTGTCTGTCTTACAGGAAGAAGTGGTACAACTTGCCCAGGTCCCTGCTGCGGACAAGCAGCAGAGCGGGGGTGTGAACCTCGGCTGTCTGGCTCGTCCTCAGTCACTCTGCACTCCCGTGACGCTGTTCGCAGAGGCCCAGGTTCCCGTCACCTGGCTGCGTCCCCTCTGCCCCCTCCTCACCTGTATAGCTGCTGGAAGGAAGCGGGTCCTCTGGTCCTCCGTTGAGCTCTGGGGCTCCTTGTGTCTCTGCCACTTCCTCTTTCTCCTCCTCTTCCCGGACCTCAGGGGCTTCCTCCGGTGGCTGCTCCATGGCTGAGTTCCCCTCGGCGCCACACCTGCAGGCCCGGTCATAGCTCTGGCATCATCTGGGTCTGAACGCAGATGGACCTCTACAGGGCAGTTCCTGTCAGCCTGGGCGAAGGGGACGACAGGAAGAGGTCGGGGGAGGCAGTGAAGAGGACGAGAGGGTGATGGGAGTGGCCATGCCTGAGGGCTACCATTTGGGGGCTAAGTCGGGGGACCCCCTGCTCCTTCAGAGCATGAGCGCCTCTTCCCCCGGCCTCCACTCCCTGCATCACAAGTCACTTCCCCTCCTGCCCTTTGCCCACTAGGCTCCTGTGGCAAGTTTGTGGGGTTCAGCATAGTCTCCATTAACCGGAGAGGGTGACGTACCACTGTACCACCTTTCCCTGCCTCTGCTGCATCCTGTGTTTTGAGATCCTGTCTACAGGAGACACACGAGAGTGACCTGAGGGGCTTTCTCACGCGCCCCAGTCATCCGGGAGATCCTCATATGCGCCACGCTTCTAACCCCATCTTGTCCCACCAGCACTCAGGCCCAAGAATCGCTGCTCTCCTAAGTCAATTTCCTGAAGGGAGTGGGTCATAGCCTTCCTGTGTTTGGATGTGGATAGAAGACACCAGCCCCTGTTAGCGAGGCTCCCAGTTGACAGATCTGCAACTAGACTCTCAGTGGCAGAGCCATCAGACAAGGGGAGATGCACTCTGTCCTGTAAGCTTCCCAAAGCTGTGTTACTAGGTGGGGACCGCCACGTGTACGTCCCCCAGGAGGAGACAGTTGCAACCCTCAGCAACTAAGATCCTGTCCACAAATGCCACAGTCAGAGGTGGTAAGATCACGAGGTGCTGTGGGACAGCCTTCCTGGCAGGGAACAGTAGGGAGATGGCATGGAACGCCTCGTGGGGACACAGCATGAGAAGAGACTCAGGCAGCACAGTGGGGAATGCTGAGGAGTCCACTGGCTGGGGAGTGGGGTGCTGAAGGAGAGGGGGTTTGGACAGATGGCCAGGAAGGTGGGTTGTATCCAGGCACGTGAGCTTCAACTGCCCGGGCACTGGGCATGAGCCTGACTTCTGCCCCATGCCAGTGCAGGCCTGGAAGGAGGAGCAGAAAATACCTGCTTTAGGGAGATTCTAGCATCTGTGGGACCCCTTATGTTGGAAGCCCCACTCCAGAACCCCCCACCTTCCCCCCAGCCCGCCCTTCCTCTGTAATCCCCAACTTACTGACCCACACGCCCATCTGCCCACTAACCAGAGCCAGAAGGCAGGGGTCATCGGAGTCTTCCCTCACCTTGCTCTAGGCTTGCACACTTGGCTATACTAGAATCACTGGGGAATTTTCAAAACTACAGATGTCTGGGCCCATGCCCAGAGATTCTCATTGGATTGGTTTGGGAAGCAGTTTGCACATCAGGATTTTTATTTTTAATTCCCCTGGTGGTTGTAATCATTCCTTTCCATCAGGCCCTCATCTGCCCATTTGGACAGACACCATAACCTCTTGGTCTGCAGAAGGTAGTTTGGCATTCAGCCCTGGAGTCTAAGAGCTGGGAGGTTGGGAATCTGCAGGTTTGGGGGCGTCCTTGTTGATGTGACAGCCACAGGAAGGATTCAGGTCACTAAAGAAGAGAGCGGCAAATCGAGAAAGGACAGAGGAAGGCACCAGAGCAGACAGCAGGCAGTGGCCAGTGGCAGAGAGACTTGGGACAGCCTGGCATCTCAGCGCCCAGGGAAGGTCTGCCTTTCAGGGGGAAGGGGTCAAGCCGCACACTTGCTGCAGAGTTTTCAGGGGGATAAACTGATACCACTGGATTCAGTGACTATGAGGTCATCAGTGACCTTGCGAAACAAGTTTCAGCCAAATGGTTGGGATGGAAACCTGGGTTCTGAAGAATTAATTAGTGGTAGAGAAGAAGTTGGGACAGTGAGTGGGACAATTTTTTGGTGAATATGTCAGGGAAAGAAATGTATTAAGAGGATGCTAGACTGAGAAAGTAGTAAAGGCAGGAAGAGGTTTTTTGAAATAGAGGAAACTCAAATAGACTGTGGCTAGAGGAGACGTCTGAAGAGAACGACCTTCATGGGAAGACAAGGGGGGAGCCAGGGCAGGGGGATAATTTGAGGGTGCAGGATGAGGAAAATACAAAGTATCACATCGTGTGTGTGTGTGTGTGTGTGTGTGTGCGCGCGTGTGTATGTGTGTGTGTGTGTGTGTTTAAAGTTCATATGGAATGGCCTCACTCTTCATACTTAATTAAGTAGGAGGGACGGCTGTCTACTAAGAGTGAAAGACGAAACTTGAAAAAAAGCAAAGAATCTGGGTGGAGGCACTTTGGCAGACACGATAGGGAATGAGCTGGAAAGGAATAAAAAGAATTATAGGAAAGCTACAATAATTAAAACAGTGTGGGGTACTGGCACATGAATAGACAATGAAAGAGAATACAAAAGTCCACAAGTAGATGCAAACACACATAGAACTTGAATACGTTATAAAGACAGCACTTCAAATCAAAGGGAAAAGGTAGATCCTTCAATAAAAGAGAGGAGTAGCCATCTGGAGAAATTAAGCTGGATCCCTACTTTACATCTTATACCAAGCAAGGTCCCCTCAAATCAAACATTTTAAAGTTAAAACAAACAAACGAAAAATACATGAACTATTCAAATAGTCCTGAGGTGGGGGAGAAACTAAGAATAACACTAAACCCATAAAACTTCATGGGTTAAAACATTATGGGTGGGGTGCACAGGTGGCTCAGTTGGTTAGAGCATGAGCTCTGGGCAATAGGCTGCCGGTTCGATTCCCACACGGGCCAGCGAGCTGCGCCCTCCGCAACTAGAATGAGGTCAATGAGCTGCCGCTGAGCTCCCGCGTGGCCAGATGGCTCAGTTGGTTGGAGCGCGGGCTCCCAACCACAAGGTAGCTGGTTCGCCTCCTCGACTCCCGCAAGGGATGGTGGGCTGCGCCCCCTGCAACTAACAATGGCAACTGGAACAGGAGCTGAGCTGTGCCCTCCACAACTAAGATTCAAAGGACAACTTGACTTTTCTGGAAGTACACATTGTTCCCCAATAAAATCCTGTTCCCCTTCCCCAATAAAATCTTAAAAAAAAAAGATTATGGGTAAAGATTAATAAATTTGATTATAAGAAACATAAACTGGGGTGGCCAGTTAGCTCAATTAGCATGGCGCTAATAACACCAAGGTTGCCGGTTCGATCCCCACATGGGCTGCTGTGAGCTGCGCCCTCCTTAAAAAAAAATTAAAAAAAAAATAACTAAATAAAAATAAATAAAATTGAAAGAAAGAAAAAGAAATGTTAACTTTCTACATGTTAAAAAAAATGAGAAAATAAACAGATAATTGGGAAAAAATATTTGCAATTCTCATCAAACAAAGAGCTAATTTCCTTAAAATAGTTCATACAAATTAGTAAGTAAAAGACCAGCAATCCAATAATAAAATGGGCTGAGGATATGAAAAACATAATCAAGAAAGGTACACATTTGGCTCTTGAACATATGAAAAGATGCTCAACACTTTCATAAAAAGAGAAATGCAAATTAAAACAACACTTGAAATACCCTTTTTATTAGCAGGTGAAAACAAATGCTAACGCGTTGCTAATTGTGCGGGGGGGTAACAATCTCACACGTCCCTGGTGGAAATATCAGTTGGAACAACCTCTAAACAGGCTAATTTGGCTACTACATCTATCTAAATGACAGGTGCAGTCTTCCTGACCCAGAAACACCACTTCTAAGTTGTAGCCTAAGCTGTATTTCCACTAAGCAAAATGGCATAACGTACTTGTACAAGGTTATTCATTACAGTATTATTTGACTAGTAAGAGGTGGGGAATAAGCTAAATGCCCATCAACAGGGGACTTACTAAATAAATTATGATATGGAAACATGGAATACTAAGCAGCCACAAAGAACAATGATGATACTTATGAACTGGTAATGGAAGTCAACTATACATGGCAAAATTTCAAAGGTAACCACTAAGACTCCATGAATAGAATGTATAATTTCCAAATTACTACTGTAGGATGGAAAAGTCAGGAGAAGTCATGCAGAACTCCAGCTTTCTGACTGAGAAAAGTCTCACAGATGGGAGACTACGGAGACATTAACAACTAAATGCAGCGTAGGATGGAACAGAAAGAGAACAGCAGTGGAAACACAGGGAAATTCCAAATACATTCTTCTTAGTTGAGCTGCTAATGGGATCGTACCAGCGTTCATTCCTTGATTTCATGAGTCTGTGATGTTTACGTAAGACGCTAACGGTAGGGGAAGCTGGGTGGCGTCAGAGGGAGCCCGGTCACCGTGGCCTGCACAGCTGCTGAACCAGCCCTGCAATGCCGGCCTCCAGACTACTCGTCAGGTGAAAAGAATTAAACGCCTGTTTACAAGGCACTGTTTGACAGATTTCAGCTGCATGCAGCTGAACACAGTCTCAACTGAAACAGCAAGATATAAGGACACTTGGCTACAGAGGACAGTGGGACAGCTGGTAGGGAGGGGGTGGGTGACAGCACTGGAAAAGGACCTGGGCCATCACCAAAGGCAGTTTGTGACTGTTTGGTACGTATTAAACTCTAAAAAAATTAGCTAATGTCCAAATAACAAGGACCAGAGACACTGATGCTTCATGCTCCACAGGACTGAAACGTTTGGAGGTGGAGGAGGCAGGGGCAGGTGAGGGGAGAGAGACCCTCGCCAGGCCTGTGGCTGAGGGGCTGCAGGAGGTTTCTGAGGGGCAGCATCAAGGAGAGCAGCATGGTGACAAAACGGTCAGGCAACGTGACTTCTAAGAGCCATGAGCACAGTGGTGGCACGCACCACAGGGGTGAGTGGGATGAGACTGATTAGCACAAACTGCTTTTGGATCCATGTAGCTTGGGTGTCAGTGGACACAGGGAAATGCACACCAGGCTGTGGTGATGAGAGCCAGGGAGACGGGGACATGAAGAGTTAGGGGTTCCCCCTTAGCGGGTGGAAATAGAGGAGACACAGTTACAAAGTTGCCTTGTATAGATACTTGACAAAATCTTTTCTCACAGTCCCTCATAACCCTCTCAGTGACCGTGGGGAGATGAGGCAGCGTTCGCTGTCAGGACTGATTCCTGGGGGGTGGGGGTGGGGGCGAGACTGACTGAGCCCCACTCCGCATCAGGCACCAACATCAGGCTCCGCTCAATCCTCACAAGCCTCCGCGCGGCAGGCCGTGCCCGTGCGAGCACCCTCGGGCAGATGAGGAAGGTGCCAGAAAGCCCGGCCAGCGGAGCCTCCCAGGGCGTCTCTCTAACACGCCGGAGGAGGAAGCAGGAGACCATGGGTTCAGGCAGAGGGGAGCCCGAGCCAGGCCTGGCCTCGATGAGCCCTGACACCCCTGAGCCTCAGATTCCTCTTCCACATGCCAGCTGGTCGATTATTTCACCACGACCAGGGTTACTGTTCTCAGTTTCTAGGGGTGCACATGGTGGCCTCTTGGGGTCAGATGTGGTTCTGGGCTCTGGTATGAGTTTTGGATGTGGGGCCAGGGCCCCTGGATTCCAGGTGGGGGTTTCTCCCCAGCCTGCAGGTGTCTCTTCTGGCTGTGACCTCTTAAGGACACCAGCTGAAGGGGGAGGGGAGCGACAGCCTGGTTGTTCTAAAACCCACACACATCCCTTGGGCCATTCTATGTTTAGATGTAACCACTGTACTGTGCCAGAAGCCACCCCGTTTCACACAGCCCTGACTGTTCCATCTACAGCTGAGGTCTGCCATCTACCCAGCGCCAAGGCTGCCCCACCCCGACCACTGTTCTCAGCTTGTCCAGCCAGGAGCTATTCTGACCCCTCCCCACCCTCCCCCCACCTCACTGGGCCCAGGTTCACAGGCTCAGTTTTCACAGGTAGCTGCCACCCCACCCACCACTATCCCTGCAATGAACCCTGTTCTCCTTTTTTTAGGTCTGGCACTAAAAAAATACACCCTCTGGAACTAGGTTTAACTTTTACGTGGCTGTGAATGGCCAAGAAATCCTGGTTTCACTACTGTCCCTACGCCCAGAAACGCTCTGACCGTGTCACATCTGCACCCCACTGAAGAGGCTGGTGCTGTCCTCAGACAGGGCAGGGGCCCTGCAGCCAGAATGAGGGAAGCCTGTTCTGCTGTTCTCGGACAGAAAGGGGCGTCTCTAGCAAAAGAATTTCTTACAAAACAAATGCCTGGACTGCTCCGATTCTGCTGTGCAACATACAGGCACACACACACCTGCAGAGCACACGCGGCCCCAGCAGGCCAATTCTAATACCCACTCCCTCGCCCAAGAAGACATTCAGGCCCTTTTGGAGCTAAGGTGGGGGGAGGGGCACAACTCCATTCACTTCCCATCGGGCAGGTAAATTTCATGGGCAGGGCGAGTGAGTTTTTTTGTTTGTTTGTTTTCAGTTAAAGTTTATTGGGGTGACAATTGTTAGTAAAGTTACATAGATTTCAGGTGTACAATTCTGTACTATTAGGTTGGTGCAAAAGTAATTGCAGGTTTTGCAATTATTTTTAACCTTTTAAATTGCAATTACTTTTACACCAACCTAATACATCATCTATGTATCACATTGCGTGTTCACCACCCAGAGTCAGTTCTCTTTCCATCACCGTATATTTGAAGAGTTTAAGTCATACGACCCAGGGCTCTGCAGAGGCCTGATCTGGGGCCGGAGCAACCAGGCCCCCCGGTCTAATCATCCTCAGAAAACGGAGGTCTCTGAGGCCCACCCACAGGCTTCATGCTCAGCGGGGTCAGTCTCTGTGCTGGGGCCCAGGCCTTGGGGTGCAGCCTGAGAGGACTCTCCCTGGGCCAGAGCCCAAGCTGGGTCACAGCTCCAGGGCTTCCACCACCTCCATCATGACATTCCCACTCTCCAAAGGTGATCACACACCAGCCGCTATGTATACCGACACATCTCACCCTCACAACAACCCTAAGGGTCAGGTGCCATTCTCATCCCCATTTAACCAATGAGCAAACCGTGGCACAGAGCGGGAAGTAACTGGCTCCAGGTTACACATGCACTGAAGGAGCAGGACTGGAGTGCAAGCAGGCTGGCTCGAGCCCTCATCACCCCGCTGTCTGATTCCTTCCCCGGCTGTGCTGGGGTGGCCGGGACCAGGAGCTGCTACGTCCCCGCCCAGCCGGGGCCCAGAGGTCTGGGAGCTGCCCTCCGCCTCAGTCTGGAGCCACCACCCCTAAATCCTGACTAGCTGCCAGTTCCTAACTGTTTCTGGCCAAAGCCCTTCTAGATACTCCCTGCCAGAAGACAACTGTTACGCACTAAGGACAGCCATGGGCTGGGGTCCCTGGCGCCTTCTCCAGCCCCACCCCACTGGACGCATGTTTCAGCATCACTCCCTGGACACGGAGGCTCACACTGCCTCGGCCTGGAATGCTGCCCCCTCTCCTCGCGAAGGCCAACTCTCCCTCAAGAGCCAGCCGCACCTCCTTCAGGAAGCTCTCCTGGACCAGCCCCATTCTGTCCTTCCTGCCGCAGCCCTGCCCCAGGCCCTCCAGACCTGTGATGACTGCCAGTCTGTTCACCGGTTAACTCGTCTGGCCTCACCGCGTTATGTCTCCCAGACAATGCCCTCGATCGTGCTGAGGTAGGTCCCCAGCACCTGGCATTTAGTGGGTGCTCAACATACACTTATTGAATGAGAAAACAGACTGAAAACATTAACCGCTGTCACACCGCTATCAGGCACAGCGTTTGCCTCTGTGTCAATCTCATCTATTACTACCCTTGAGATACAATAGTCCATAGAAGTTATTCCATCGACTTCTGTGTCAGGCCTGGGTTCAACCCCTGCCTCTGCCCCTCCCCCTCAGACTTTCTTAGCCCTGAAATTAAGATCCTACCATTTAACCTGAGTGGCTGCTTAATGGAGCCCGTGGTATACAAGATGTGTCCAGCAAAGAGGGGCTATCGCTGTGCTATTATCGTCACTGTGGGATCACCTTAGGGGATTATACGCAGAAAGTGCGATTCCAGGTCTAGAAATGTGCTGCCTACTGAAACGCCAGGTACCTAAACAAACAGCATTTCCCAACTCCTAGCCTTCCAATTAACTGAGGGAACAGAGAAGTGACAGGGCGCTCCCTACTCCAGCTCCCGTTCTCTGTTCAGAGATAGGCCGAGACACCCTCCCCCACTTCTGCTTTTCTCCCCTGCTCACAGCTCACCCAGTTGCTGCCATTTCCTCCTTTTCACCCACCGCAGCGGGTGAGGGTCAGCAGACTCCAGATAAAGGGCAGAGGTTGCCCCACATCTCTGGCAAGTGCTTTCAGGATCCACAACGAGGGAGGCCATGGGAGAACGGATCTGGTTGATTCTCTCCCAAGCTCTCCAATCAATCATTAACCTGCGTACACTGACCCAGTGCCCTGCTTTTCCAGACCAGCAACTCCAGGGTGCTCTCTGCTCCCCATTTGCCAGTCCAGGTCACCCCACCCCCCTCAGGACACAAGAGGGGCCTGTGTGGCCTTCTTGCTGGAATGAATTCACCCCAGGAGGTCACCTGAAGCCACCCCCAGGAGTAGCCTAGGGGCTGGTTTTGTTCAGAGAGAGCTGGAACCAGAGAAAAGACATCCAGGAAGCCACGCCTGCCCTCACATCCTACCTGCTTCCAGTTCCACCAAGCGTCAGCCGCTAAGCCCCGTGGAGTAGAGCGAAGCTAACATAAAAGGAAAAGCTGGCCTCCAGAAGCTACTGAGAATGTGCCTGGAGAAGAGGTCTGGGTGGGAAAGGGCTCTCACCGGGATCAGCAGGGGGTCCTGAGTGTGCCCCCTGCCTGCAGCAAGGGAGGGGGATGACACCAGCCAGCGACTGTCCTGGTCCCAGCTGCCCTGGCTGTGGCCACTAAAGACTGAGGAGATACTAAAAATCCAGTTTTCATCAGCAACAGAATCTCAACAGTGTTAAAACATGTGCATAATGCATCAGACCCTAAGTGGAAAGACAAGGCCCAAAATGTTAATGGTTCTTTATTTTTGAGGGGTGGAGTTACAGGTGATTCTTATTTTCTTAAGTGCATTTTTCTGTGTTCTCCAAATTCTTTATAAGGAGCACGAGAGACTTTCATTATTGGGGGAAACGTTTCACACACTCTGAACAAAGGAAACAGAATAATGTGCTGAGAGATACTGAGGGGGTAGAAGAAAGGCCTGCCCAGGTTCCAGAAGAGACCTAGATCCCTCCTTCTGGAAGCTTCGGGGAACTGAGGCACCCTCACTGCTCAGAGGAGGATTCTGAGGAAGGGTAGTTGTGCCAGGAGTCAGAGCACCGCACCACAGGACCCTTCTGGAAGCCTTCTCAGCCCAAGACCTCAGGTGCTACGGTAGCTGATGCCATCAGTGCCCCTTCACTCTCCTCCTAGTCCCTGCCAGCTGCTGCCAGCTGCTTTCATTCACTCAGCCACTGTTTGCTAAGCACCTCCCGTCCCGCGCCAGGCTACCTTAGTCAGGAAACCAACGCTCACACACAACTATGAAGGATGAGCAGGGCCTGGAGGACAAGGGCCGGGCACAGGGGGGACACTCAGCATGCAAGCAGAGCATGGGGGGGCCAGGGGAGGTGTTCCTGAGGAGGTGGCCTCTGATTGACAGGCAGGCTGGCAGGGTGACAGGGCAATGGGGGAACAGAGCCGTGAAAAGGCCCCACAGAGGAGGATGGCTCGGCCCTTCTGAGGGGAGGGGGAAAGAAGGGCTGTGTGGCTGGCGTGCCAGGAGGGCAGGGAGGCCGGTCTAGCTAAGGCTGGCGATCACTCAGGGCCTCACAGACGAAGTGAGGGACATGGGTGTTTATCCGAAAAGCAGCAGAGAGCACGGGAGGGTTATGAAGACAATGCGCAGACTCAGAGACGCGTCTGAGAAAGAACTCCCCTGGCCGCTGCGGAGGACCGACCGACTGGGGATGATTTCAGCAGGACTCAGAGCCAGGGTTCCAGCATCGGGGGAGGGAGGTCACCTCCGGCAGCCTTGGAGGCTGGGTCTGGGAAGTAGATGCCGGCCCCATCCCTGGGAAGATCCAGGCACGAGGGCCTTACATGGAGTTGGTGCTTCTCCTGCGCCCGCCTGGTGCCCTCACCGAGTAAAACGTCAGGGCAGGGTTAGAAGGTGTCCACGGCCCCTTCCTGCTCTGACCTCCCCTGGCCCCCGCCTCCCAGCACTCGTCTGGTGTTAGTGATTCCCCGCTATGACACACACACATATCTGGGAGCAGAAGTGGCACCGGGCACAGGTTGGTCAGAGGCCGACTGACTCAAATAGCCACATTCCTGGGCCTGACCCCTCCACCCAAGCCCCTCAGCCTCCTGACCTCAGCTCTCGTGACCAGCAGCCCAGCCTGTGGCTCAGCGGCCCTGCTCTAGGAGCTCTGCGGTTACAGGGCATGGACTAGATACGTCACTACTCACACCCTTTTCTTTTTAAACAACTAAGACTGGACATCGGCCAGCCCTTTGAAGTTCACAAAGTGCCTCATGTAATAATCTCATTTAACTGACCAGCGAGAGGAGGGCAGACAGGACTGACACGTGTTGAGCACTTACAATGGATTCCTGCACTGGCCCTCTGAGGGAAGCGCTAACTCCTGCCGACCAAAAGAACAAGCTGGTGAGGGGACAGAGGCTGGTGGCAAGGAAATGGGCAGAGCACGGAAGGGGAGGCCAGGCCTAGTGAGAGGGACTGAAACTCTGAGCAGCCCAGGAGAAATCGGACTCGCAGTTGGAGGGGAGGAAGAGAGAAAAGGGGAGCAGCAGGGCTGAGTGACCTCTGAACCTCCCCAAGGGCAGAGGAGGCACAGAAGAACCCCACAACTAAGCCAGGTCAGTCAGTCCTGCCCAGGAGAAGCTGGCTCCCAAGTACAAGCTTCACTTCAAAGCGTCCATGTCCTTTGACCTTGTAATTCCAACCTCATAGGAAAACGTACCGGGCTGTTCAAAGCTGTGTTATTTATAATAATGAGATCAATTTTTATAGTAATGAAATTATTTATAATAATGAAAAATAACAGAAATGACGCGGTGCCCAATAATAGAGGAATGGTTAAATTAGGGCACCCCCAGAAAATGGAGTATCTAGCGATTACACCCATGTTATCATTGAATATTTAGTAACTTGTTAAGTGAAAAATAGCAGAATACAAACTGTACAGCATGATGCCCATAAAAATGACCAGAGAAAGAATGGAAGTTTCCATGTGTGAATAGGGCAGTCGGTGACTTATTGTTTTTCTGTCACTGCACTTCTTAAAATTTCTGTACTAGAAACATGTATTATCTTCGCCTCACTTGACCTACCAGAGATGTGTGCATTGCTGGATCCTTCCTCCTTTACACCTCTCCCTGATTTGGCTCCCAGGTTCCCCACAGACCTCACTGGCTGCTCCTTACTCATCGCTTTTGGTGGTGCCAGGGAGCAATTTTCTTGCCAGCTTCTTAGGGTCCCTTTCACTCTAGACCACCCCCTGCGTGACCTGCCGGCCCCTGGCTTTCCACACCTCGCTATGCTGAGGCCTCCCTTATTTATGTCTCCGTCCCAGCTTCTCTGATGTCACATGGGTGCCCAATGGCATCACGAGCCAACACAGCGAGCACAGAGCCCTCGACCTCCCCCCACAACGTCTTTCCCATCTCAGGAAACGGCAACTCCAACTTTCTAGTTGGTCGGGCCACGTTAGCATCAGCAAATCCTGTTGGCTCTGCCCTTAACAAATATCCAGAATGGAATCCCTTCTCTCCACTTCCACTGCTATGACCCCGGTCCAAGCCAGCGTCCTCTCCTGCCTGGGTTGTTGCAGCAGCCTCCTAACTGGCTTCGGTGCTTGGGGCTTCATCCCACCACTCTGCACCCATCAGTCAGAGGGACCTACTTCAGTCACATTCTGTCCCCACTGTGATCAGTTCCCTCCGGGAGCTTCCTGGCATCTCTCCACGGCCTGGAGGCCTCCCTGAACTGCCCCTGCCTCCGGCTCCCTTCCCGGTACGCTGTGAGCCAGGCGCAAGGCCTCCTTGCTGCTGTGCACACTCATACTTGCCTCAGGGCCTCTGTAGCTCTGCCCTCCAGCTGAAACTGTCCTTCCCCACGTACCTATTTGCTGGTTCCTGCCTCGCCTCCTCAGGGCTTTGCTTAAACGGGAGTCATCCTGCCCACAGGATTTAAAATCACCCGGCCCACCGTGGGCTCCTTCCATTTCCCTGCTCTGCTCCAGGTTTCTCCACAGCTCTTAGCATTATCTGGAGTAGTATGTGTGTACGTATGTGTGCACGAGTACACGTGTATGAGTCTACACACACACAACACGTATTTTTAAACTCGTTTGTTCACTTCTTGTGTCTCTCCAAAAGAATATAAACCTCACAAGACAGAGATTTATGTTAGATTCATACTGATCCTCAAATCTGAGAGGAGTGCCTGGCAAACAGTAATTGCTCAATAAAGATTTGCTGATTAAATGAATAACTTTTTATAATTGGAAAAAAGACTTCCATTCATGGCCCAGCCTGAAGCAGCCGCATAGAGGTCATTTGTCCCCGGGCTTCAGTTTCCCAGGGGCATCCGAGTCTGCTCTCCAGACCACTGCAGTCAAAAGAGGAGCTCGTCAGGATTCCTGTGAATTGGCAGAAACGCAGTGCAGGGGGCACCGCGTCCAGAAGGCGTTGGCTGTGGTCCGGCCGGTTCTGCTAATCTGCAGGTGACCTTGGGGAGGTGGCACATTTGTCTTGGCTTCATTTTCCCCAAGGGGAGAGAGTGTGGGGTGTATCTATCCCCCTTTCACTCTAGAATCCTCTCACTGAGCGGACCCCAAGAGTGGTACTCAATGGAAGGAAGCCTAGGTCACTCATAAACCTCAGCTCTTCTCAGGTCAGGGGTGACGAGGCAGTGACAAATCTCAGGGGCCTCTAAAGTGTTTACACTCCAGTCAGGGAGGAAGATAAGACTGGCACCTACAACGACCAGGGGGGAGGAGGAGGGCAGCGGGCTCCCGAGGAGGAAAGGGCCTCTGCTGGAGGCCTCAGGGAAGGGTCAAGGCTGAGGAGGGCTGGCTCACTCAGAAATGATCTGAAACGTGAAATCTGCTCATTAGAGCGAACAGAGTTGAGAGAAGAAAACAAAATCAAGGAGCGGGCAGATTACTGTTTTTATACAGACTGAGGAGTATGGTGTTCTAGGCAGGGAAATGCAGACCCTAGGCCCGGGAGAGGGGAGTGGAGAGAGACACAAGCAGACCGGGGTGGCAGGGACCAGAAAAGGCTGGGGAAGCAGGTCACAGCAAACCCACGCAGACAACCTCCTCCTCAAATTCGGCTTGAATCCAGCAGTCCAGAGCGCTGTGTGTGCCGGGCATTACTGCAAGCGCCTTACGTGTGTGCCTCCCTTAGGCATCCCCGTGAGGACTGTGAAGCAGGTACTATTATCATCTCCACTTACAGAGGGGAAAAGCAGAGCAGGGAACAGTGAAGTCATTTCCATGGCCACCTGAGCCAGGATGCAGAGCCAGGAGCCGGCTGCCTTCAGGGCAGAGGTTCTCAACCACTTCTCTGCCTCCCGCTTCTGTTCCTGAACCCCTCTAATGCTAACCAGTCTCCTGGATCCTGGCCAGTGGACCCTTCCTCCAACTCCCCTCCATTCCTAGTCCTGTCCTGCCTGACCCCTCATCACCATCTCAGCCTGCACTATCTTTGGGGACAAAGCCATCATCTCCAGGTGCAAGCTCTCAGCTTCCGGACCCCTCCTCTTCCTCGGTTTATCACTCCCTCTCAATGAGTGGCTCCGAAAATCCCCAATAACCAACATGAAATGGAAGTGTTGGAACGGCAACACTTTAAATCTGAGAAGCGTGTCTTCTATCTTCTCTCCTAAGTCAGGAAGAGGCCAAAGTGTCATGAGACGCTTCCCTTTGAGAGCCATCTGTTTGCTAAGCCTTGGATACGGCAATCCAACAGATTCCGGCGACTGCCCAGGCCCTGCTGAAACCCAGATGCGGGCATCCCTCCCGGCTATGTGGGGGTGAGAAGCCAGGGGGTACAGGGGACAGAGCATCACTGCGGGACTCTATGACAAGTATGCTCCCAGCTCTGTCACTCCGAGGCTGTGCAGCTCTGGGCAACCTTCTAACCTCTCTGTGGCTCAGTTTCCCCATCTCTAAGATGGGACTAATATCCACGTGCCTTCCCTAATGGAGGCAGCGAAGCTCAGACGAGAAACTAAATGTGAAAAGCCTCTGTAGTACACAACTTATACCCCAAAATGTTAATGATGGATATCTCTTAGGGGTAATTTTAATTTCTTAATGCTTATCTGATTTTTCAAAATTTTCTATAATGAACCTGTGCTGTGTTCAGTAAGAAAAAAAAGTTTTAAAAACATGATACAGACATGAGACATTATTTACGAAGCAGCAAGAGGAGGCAGAAAAAGCTGAAGAAGTCCATCTCAAGATGCAACATGCTGGTACATCCATGTCATGGAATTCTCTGCGGACCTTCAGGAGCCAGGGTGACACAGGTGACGCCTGGCAGGACGGCTGGGATACAGAGCAAGTGGTCGGACCGCACAACTGCCTCACGTCCACTGGTTTAAGGCAACACAAGGTAGCACACACTTGCTCCACAACATGAACAATTGTGAAGGGAAAACAGCCTGGATGGGAGGGTGGGAAGGAGCAGTGTGACAGTGGGGAGAGGAACAGCTGTGACAGGTCTGTAGTTTGTAGCAGTCTTTTGTGATGAAGCCGAGTAGAAGGGCCAGGAGTCTCCTCCACACACTTGGTTTCTCCCTCACAGAAGCTCTGGCTCTCACTTGAGTGAAACCAGCTCAGGAACTAAGGGCGAACATTAACACCGGAGGAAGCAGAAAGCTCACCTGGTATTGGATCTCAAAGACATTTTCAGTACCCGCTTTCTGTTCTGCCTTTCCTTTTCAAGTGCACCCCTATCTGGTTGCTCTCTAAGGTCCCAGATAAGGGCCTAGTTAACAAATATTTGAAAAGTATGGAGTCCCCCAAAGAGAGAAGGGAGAACCAGAGGTGAAGAAGTGAAAGGACAAATAAAACAAGAGTATTCAAATCTCAGGGAGCCCAGCACAGATTTTTTAAACATTAAAGCAACTTGGAGAGTCAGAAAATTGGCCCATGCCCTCACCTTCCTATTCTCGTATCACTGACAGAAATTTCTGGATTTTATGCCTCTGTGACAGTCTGCAAGAGCTCTCATTGAGAAAGCTGGTCAAAAAACTACACTTTCACTCCGCAGGCCTCAGAGCCTGTCGGGAGCGGTGTACAGGATGAGATGGGGAAATGCAGGGCTTTGCGTGACTTAGTGATGACACTGGAGAATTCACTCAGAAAGCAGAAGGCCTGACATGTCTGGTCATGTCAGGCTCCCAGTATGGATTTCAGTTCCACCTGGAAGGAGGGAGAAGGGGCTCCCCCGAAAGAATCAAGTAAAGCCTGCCACTGTTCCCCACATGTCACACCCAGTGGTGATGGGCAATCTGTCACACTGCTTTCCCTCTGAGGTCCTCTCTCTCCAAGGGCCCCCTCTGCCCCTGCCCGCCTGGCTGCCAGTGCCCTGGGGATTCTCTCCAAGACGTACCGTGGGAGGAGGCCACGAACCAGGGGCAGAAGACTCCCCACAAGTCCCCTCGGCATAGCTGGCTCCTTGCCAGGCCACTTTGGCCCTGGCCCTGAATTTGGCCCCATTCCCTGGAGGCCTGCGAGGATAAATAACACAGGGAGAAGCAGCTGCAACTTGGGAAGATTGACTCCTGGAGTCTCAGCTCTACAGCAACAGCACAACATGGCCTTGACAAACCATATCCTGACTGAGCAGGAGCCGCTGTCGTCCTCACATCGCCCCGGGAGGGACACATGACACTACTCACCAAGGGCTCGGGTGCTATGTGCCTTGGGAGAGCTGCTAACTGGGAACGCGCCGGCTGCTGGGCTGCCCGAGCACGGGCCGCCGGAGCCGTCCTGGAGTACTCAGCGTCGCCGCCACGGCCCTCCTTTCCGGCTGCCTCCTGGAGAACCTCCACCCAAATCCCGGGGCGTCCAGAACACGCAGGCAGTGTCTCCCCACCCACAGCAACCTGATTGGCAAGGCTCTGTACACCTTTCCCCCATTAAAGCTTCCTGTCTCCCTCCCTGCCCCCGGGAACCCAGCAGGCCGAGGCAGTGCCTCCCTCCATCCACCTGGACTGGCCTTGGGACTCATGGCCCAATTTGGGGGTTCTGAGCACTGACCCTGCCACGGGCCCAGGCCAGGTACGTGCGGCTTGCACCTCCCTGACAGGGCAGGCTGGCGCTGGAACAGCACCAGCAGCTCACCTTTGTAACACCTGCACGAAAGCATTTATTCCAAAGGTGGCTGAGCAGTACCCAAGAGCCCGCCTACCAGCTTGCCTGAGCTACCGGGCCTTCCTGGGGAAAAGCCTGCCACAGGTAGGAGAGGGACCTGGGCGACAGTCCCTTCTCTTCCCCTTCACCTCCCATCCTAAAAAGCTGGTGTTCTGAGGGGTTCTGATGACGAGGACCTGGTGCCTTGTGGCACCGTCACGATGACCAGCCACCTCAGAGGAGGCAGCTGGCAGAAGGGCAAGGAAGGGACTTTGGCCCAAACAGAACTGGGTTTGAATACTAGCTTTGCTACTGACTAGCTGAGTGGCCTTGGGCCAATTGCTTCACCTCTCTCAGCGTCTATTTCCTTATATGTACAATGGCTCAGCCCAGAGAGATGCCATAACCTGTCTACAGGCATGGGGACAGACGGTTGTAGAGCTTGGTCCCAAATCCCGTTTCCTGGATTTTTTTGACTACATCAAGATGTCTCTCAGTAGCAGGTAGAACTGACAGAGAAACAGTCTCTTTTCCAAAATGGCTACCAGCTATTCCCAAAAGTCAGTGAAAGGTTGCGTCCAAAGTTCTCTGTTAGAAAACAGACAGACAGACAAACAACAACAAAAACCCAAAGTTCTCTGCCTTAAAACAAAAGCAGCTTCACAGACACTGACCTAACCAGGTGATTCAAGTTGCATCACCTAGCGGGCCCGTGGCACCATCATGCCTCCTGATGTGAAGCAAAAACAATCACTCATCACCTACGTGGGCCCCCACCAAAAATGTTAGCCCAAATCTAATCACAAGGAAGCAAACAAATTGGAATGTGGACAATCTATGACACAACATCAAGCAAATGTAACAAACTGTTAGCAACTGGTGAATCTTAGTGAAGGAAATACAGAAGTTCATTGTAGTATTCTTTCAACTTTTCTGTAGCTTTGACCTTTTGATTGTATAAAAAAACAGAGAAAGAGCTGTTGTGCCCTCAGCTCACCCCATGGCTGTGAGCCAACTCAGTTGCACCATGTCTGATTCTCTCCCCAGTGTAGTGAATAGGAAAATCCAAGCTTCTCTGCTTGTCGTTCAAGGCTTAGCACAATAGGGATCTCACAGGTTTTCTAAGCTCATCTTCCACAAAACTCTACAACCTGAACCACCTCTGTCAGCCAAAGTTGTTCATACTTTGCTTCCAAACAGCCATTGATCGGAAAGCCATTTGCTCAGCCAGCAACGTCCGTGGAGCACCCTCCATGGGTCAGGGGCCAAGCTGGGTCCCGGAGACACTGTGATGGATGAAACACAGCTGCCGCCCTGTGGAGCTTACCTGACGGGATACCCTACAGCACTGGCTTTCGTCGAGCCCTGCCTCGTGACATCTCTTCACTAGTATTTCCCTGCGAGACTACCTTCCCAACATTTCTTGGGAAATTCATCTATTTTACTAAATCCCAAAGTCTGAGAAATTGGGAAAAAGTATTATAATGCTATGGTAAGAATTAAAGTACAACAACCAACCGGAGATGCTACTGGTTTGAAGTAATCCACTGACTTCAAGTCAAAGCAAGAGCAAGAAACTCACATGCTGAGTAGAAGGTTAAGGCTGACATTTTTGGGAACCGGGACCGAAATCCATAGGAGAGAAATGGCCACAATTTAATCAAGTCTTGCTTGTAGCGGTTACCGTGTTGTAAGCGTATGTTCACAGCCCTGTCATTCTTACAAATACGTATTAATACATTTTTATATGTAGTATACAAAAAATCCTACAAGTGGTATTCTAAGAAATATGTTTGGAAACAAGTCCTTAAATTGGCAATTTTGAAAGGTGATTCTATATGGTACTGTTAACTTTGTTAGGAGATATACGTGTTAGGTTATTCAAATAGCCAATAATGTGCTGTGGCAGCGTCTAGCATTTGACTATTTGCTACAGGAGAAATACAGTAAATAAATAAATAAATAAATAAATAAATAAATAAATAAATAAATAAAATTGTGAAATTTTAGCAAACAAAATCAGAAACTGATCTAAAATCTGAATTAAAAACAGTATTGATTAGTAAAAGCAAAAGCCAAAACTGGGGCAAGTGAAGTGTTTTCACCACTAAAAAAGGAAATAAGCTTATGTGAAATAACATATCTCTATGTCCAACTTGAAAATACTTTTGGACACATACTTTATTCAACCAACATCAATCAAAAAGAAAGAATTTTTTCTATATCTGGAATATATGTCATGAAACAAAGATCATCAGAAAGGGCAATTAATGCTTTGTGTTGTATTTTAAAATTTCATTTTAGACCCATAGAAATATGACAAATTGATTTTTTACAAAAGTGAATGGCAGTTCAATAAAGAGAACAAATGGTTATGAAGCAACTGAAACAACTCAATTGCAAAAATTTTAAAAAAGAAACTTAACTATGCTTTACACCTTTTATAAAATTAACTAAAAATGGATAAATCTAAATGTAAAATAAAAAGATAAACTTTTACAAGAAAACAGGGGAAAAATCTTTGTGACCTTGGATTAGTCAAAAAGTTCTTAGATGTGACATCAAAAGCAGGAGTCATTAAAAAAATTTTTTATAAACTGGACTTCATCAAAATTAAGAACTTTTGCTCTTCAAAAGACATTGTTAAAAGAATGAAAATACAAGCCACTTACTAGGAGAAAATATTTGCAAATCACATATTTGACAAAGGACTTGTATCCAAAATGTATAAAGAACTCCCTTATTTCAGCAATAAGAAAACAAACATCACAATTAAGAAATGGGCAAAAGATTTTAACAGATACTTCACCAAAGAAGATATACAGATGACAAATAAGCACATGAAAAAAATGCTCAACATCCTTAGTCATTAAGGAAAAGCAAACTAAAACCACAATGAGATACCACTACATACCTATTAGAATGGCCAAAACAAAACAAAACAAAACAAAAACTGACAATACCAGTGCTAACAAGCCTTATGGAGAAATTGGAACTCTCAAACACTGCTGGTAGGAATGCAAAATGGCACAGCCACTTTGGAACACAGTTTGGCAATTAAACATAATCTTGTCATACATCCAGCAATCCCATTCCTAGGTATTTACCTAAGTGAAATGAAAACCTTTGTTCAAACCAGCATATGAATGCTTATTCAAAATTGCCCCAAACCAGAAACAACCTAAATGTGCCTCAACTGAAGAATGGACAAACAAATTGTAGTATATCCTTACAATGGAATACTATTCAGGGGTGGCTGGTTAGCTCAGTCGGTTAGAGCGCAGTGCTAATAACGCCAAGGTTGCCAGTTCGATCCCCACATGGGCCACTGTGAGCTGTGCCCTCCTTAAAAAACAATAATAATAAATGGAATGCCATTCAACAATAAAAAGGAACAAACTACTGATACACGCAGCAACAACAGATACACTTCAATATATTATGCTAAATGAAAGACTCAAAAGGCTATACACACTTTATGATTCCATTTATATGGCATTCTGGAAAATGCAAAGCTATAGGAACAGAGACTAGGTCAGGAGTGAATGATACGGTGAGGTCTGACTACAGAGGAGTAGCATAAGCAGGTATTATTTTTAGGGGATGAGGGCAGTTTTCTGTCTGAATGATGGCGGTAGTTAATGACTACGAATTTGCCAGAACTCAGAACTACACACCAGAAAGGGTGAATTTTAGTGTCTAGAAATTTTAAAATAAAGATTCTAAATGACACTTTAAGAATAACTTCTAAATATTAAATATTTGTGGTATTATCCTTAAAACATTAAATGATTTTATTTGGCATTCATTTTGTGTTAATGTTCTCTTCCTTTACCATTTTCTACCATCAAATATCTGTATCAGGTGGAGATCATTTTTACATGTTAATAAACTATGCAATCTTGCCACAATATATTGTTCCTATTAATAATATTATAATAATAAACTATGCATTTACTATTCTATCTTTTTTTTTCTTTTACAGAAAAACCTCTGAAACTTTTATCACAGAAAAATAACTCGCAGTTCATTATGGTCTCTCAATCTTATTTAAAAACTCATAAATGAAAGATACAGAATAACTTACGATTTTGGGAATTCCCGGGAAATTCTATTCCATTTTCCCAAATCCTGAAAGTTAGTAACTGTCGGGAATTTGGAAGCTCCAGTTCTGACACTTTTCCAGGCAGCCTTTGTTATGACACCCATGGCAACGTTCCACCCACCTCCAGTCAAAGCCCCATTCAATTAAAAAATCATTTATGGGCACCCAGGATCTAGAGCTGGTGCTGCCAATGGCATCTGACATGGAGCTGGGTGGGGTGGGAGTGGGAGACGGTAGTCCAGGTGGTGGGAGAAGGAGGGGGCAGCGGCGAACCCCTATAAGTGGCGCTGAAGCAAGACCCGAAACCTAAATCCCAGGAGGGTGCCCAAGTGCTGTGCTTTCATGGGCCTCTTCCTTATAAAGCGTGTACAGGTTGCCATAAAGGACAAATAAGTGAAATACTCTACATTACAGGGGTTGAAATAAAAACTGGGATGAATGGGTTCCAGAAAGCAGAGTACTCAAGTAAATACATGGACACCAATCTGCAGAAACAGCGAGAACTTCAAAAAGCCAATCAGAGCAACCAAAAAGCCGATATGGGGGCCGGCCCGGTGGCTCAGGCAGTTGGAGCTCCGTGCTCCTAACTCCGAAGGCTGCCGGTTCCATTCCCACATGGGCCAGGGGGCTCTCAACCACAAGGTTGCCAGTTCGACTCCCACAAGGGATGGTGGGTTGCGCCCCCTGCAACTAGAAAACGGCAACTGGAGCTGAGCTGCGCCCTCCACAACTAAGTCTGAAAGGACAACAACTTGAAGCTGAACGGCACCCTCCACAACTAAGATTGAAAGGACAACAACTTGACTTGGGAAAAAAAGGCGTGGAAGTACACACTGTTCCCCAATAAAGTCCTGTTCCCCTTCCCCAATAAAATCTTAAAAAAAAAAAAAAAAAAAAAAAAAAGCCAATATGGGGCCGGTCAGGCGGCTCAGGTGGAACAAGGTGCTCCTAAGCCTGGGGGTCCCCGGTTCCATTTCCACATGGGCCCGTGAGCTGCGCCCTCTACAGCTAAGATTGTGAACAACGGTTCTCACTGGAGCTGGGCTGCTGTGAGCAGCCAACCTGCGACAGACTGCCCCAGCAGGGGGGAGCGCAAGGCTCATAATACCAGCATGAGCCAGGGAGCTGTGTCCTACAACTAGACTGAGAAACAACGGCTGGAACCGGAGTGGAGAGGAGGAAGAAAAAGGGGGGGGGGGGGAAGCCAATATGCTGAGGGGAAGATGAGAGGGGCAGCCCCAGGAAAGAAGACATCTGGTCTGTAACAGAGAAATGTTGACGTGAAAACAAAAAGGAACAGAGAACACCCAGATACGGAGACGGAGGCAGTACCAGTGAGACACCACAGCCTCCTTGCTAGAAAAGAGCCTGAGTAGCTCCTCCTATTGAAAACGGGGAAACATTCATCAGTGTTCAAGAGTTGATGTTCAAGATTCCTGAAGAACTATAACCATGGCTTGTTGATGACTGGGGTTTAAGTACCTGGCGGAAACAGTGCTTACGTCTTCCTGCCAAGAAGAATGTGGGCTCCACTCGGGAGGATGAGCAAATTACAAGCCATCTCGAGGAAACACAGGTCACGAGGAGTGTGCTGTTAATGCAGCTGTGGCGGGGAGAAAGGAACAGGGCGGTGTGACGCGGGGCACGCAGCTGCCCACACACGTGAGACCACAGTGAGCTGCGCCCCCGGTCACCCTGACGCACCGTCCCCTGTGTACAGAGCGCACATCTACGGAGACAATCTGTACGAACGGGAGCGGTGTTGGCCTACCCACCCCTGGATGAGAAGGGCCTCACTTTGTTACTGAATTATCCTCACGGTTCCCTAAAACACCTGGCAGAGAATTCCATGGCTGTGTCTAGTGCCGGCGATGACGACGGGGCCTGTCCTGAGCCCCACCGGAAGGCTGTGTGAGGCGCTTGCTTACTCTTGTGCTTGGGTCTCTGTAAACATGCTGTTCTTGGTCCTGCTCCTGTACAAACGCCATCCTTTGAAAATGCTAGTGTATAACAGAATTGATGTTTGTTTTGTTTGACTTTAAACAGAGAAAATAAAAGGGGTTACAGCTCCTTTTTCCATTTCCAAGTTGCTCCCAGTGTATTTTCAATGATGGACGATGGAGAGGCATACTGCAGAGCGTTGACAAAGCTGCTTTTGAACGCTGCTGGCTCTATTGCTTTGACTACACGCTTTTATAGTACGCGTTCATGCTATGACAAGATGCTCTGATTCCTAGTGCCAAAGGTTCAATTCAGTGTATATAACTGAACACACAGCCATTCGTGCTTTTTTTTATTTTAATGATGCTTAAAGTAGAGGGCCCAGGATCCTTTCCAAGCCAAGTCATTCACGTGTTTCCTTCAGCGTTTTATCTCTACGCAGATTGTTGAAGAGTGGTGGCTTGTTTCATGGTTTTTGTATTTGTGTCTAATGCACATTTTAACACGATAGATGGAATGCACTGTGTAGCTACAGTTTTCTGGAAAAGTCAATCTTTTAGGAATTGTTTTTCAGATCTCCCATATATTTTTTCTTTAAATTAAAAAAAAAAATCACTTATGGGATTGATTTGGGAACTATTTGCAACAGCACTGACCTAACTGTTACAGGGGAAGATGCCAAAAACGGAGGAAGGCAGAGGCTGCCCTTGAAGAGGGTGAGTGTACAAACAGCTGTGTGATGCAGGCCACACAGACGTGGACACTTCCGAGGAAGGACTATTTCTAACTCAGGAGAATTAGAATGACTTTGGAATAGGTGTTATGGCCTTTCTTTCAGCTGGGTCAGGAGGCTGGGAAAGGCACGCCCAGAGAAGGCGAAGGTGAGCCAAGGCGGCCGAGCACACAGAACATATCCGGGGATGGCAAGCTGTCCCTTTGGCTGGGGCATCCAGTTCTCTGAAGGACAGATAAGGGACTCGGACATGGCCTTGACTTTCTAGTTACTGGCGGGGAGGGGACTTAATTCTGAGGCAAGAGGGAGGCAGAACCATAGCGGTGCTTTGCTTCCAATGCCTGTCAGGGAGAGGCAACGAGACCCACTAGGGAACTTCTGAAACAAGAGAAGCTGAGGGTCTGAAATCTCATCTCTCATACCTTCAAAACTACACTCCGTTCACCCTCAAATTCCAGCACACCAGGCTCTCTCCCTCTGGCCCTTGGCACAGTGTGTCCCTTCTACCTGGGACACTTCATCCCCTTCTTAACCGCACACTCCCTCATCCTTCACATCTCAGCTTGTAGAGCACTTCCTCAGATAAGTCTCCTGCAGTGTGCTCCCAAAGTCCGTGGATTTCCCCAAGCACAGCCTTCTCACATTTCCTTGCTGTTGCATTGTACTTATTTATTTGGGGATGCGCTATTTATTTGCTTGCTTGCTTGCCAATGGGTACAACATACCCATGATCAGACTGTGCAGTCTGCATTAACTGAAGCAGCATGCAACGCCATGAAGCCTTACGTTATATGCTACCACAAAACCATCACCCACCTCTAGATAGCAAACGTTGCCAGCACCCCAAAGGGTTCTTCATGCCCCTTGCCAGTCATGCCCCCAATAAGAGGTGACCACTATTCTGACTCAATCACCATCAATTAGTTTTGCCCATTGTGCATCCAGCATCTCCTGGCTAGAGTTTGAGAGCCCATCGAGGGCAGGCACGGAGCTGTCCCTGCTGCTCTCTGGACCCCAAAAGTGCTGGGCACAGAGCAGGCATTTAAACGTTGCTGACGGAATGATTATACCAGGCTGGTGGTAGAAAGAAAAGTACCCAGGGGCCCCACTCTCTGCCCACGCCATCCTGCCCGAAATGCCCCGTCTTTATCACTCGTCTCATTCCTGCCCCTCTGTCTTAAAGACTTGGTCCAAGTCCCACCGCCTTTGAGGAGGCTCACCCCCAGCACGCTCACTCTGCACACTGCCTCGCACGTCCTTTCTAAGTAGGTGTGTGTGCAGCTCTAGACCCTTTTCCCCAAACAATCTGAGTCTCTCAAAGGACAAACCTGGCTTTACTCGTTATTAAACGAACACCAACCTCTCTCCCCTTCTCACGGTTCACAGACTACCCTGAGCTCCAAAAAAATGTCTTCTGGTCTATCTTCCTCACAGGGCTATGAGGATCACAAAAACAGCTGGAAGATGTTTTATAAGTTCCGTCGACAAATTCAAGGCATTTGGATGATTGTTATGGTTACATGAATGTTGGCTAGAGAATTATTGGTTCAGATATACATATATCATATGAACAACAAAAAAAGTTTTTAAAAGAGTGCACTGTATGTCAACTATAATATAATTTAAAAAAATTTTAACAGTAGCCTTAAAATATAATTAACTGAGTATACTAAACAAAAGAATATGTACCTTAAAAAAAAAAGAATGCAGCACATCTGTCCGTGCTGATGTGGAAAACTTCCCACGATATACTTAAGTGAAAAGAGCTAGGTGTCAAAACGATTCAGTGTGTTCCCCACTGCCACAGAGAACAGGAGTGGGAAGAGGAAAAACACGTATACACGAGGATGTGCAGGGACAAATCTGGGGAGACTACACAGGAAACTGACCGCCGTCACTTCAGGGAGGCTGGAGAGCCGACGATCGTCAGTCCCCTTGTGTTGTGCAACTCTCGTCTGTCTCTGTGTTATTTTTATATTCATAAACATTTTCACATAAAATAAGCTAACATGAGGGGCTGTACCACCACCACACTCCCCCTCAACTGCCTTAGTTCATCCTGAGGGTAAACTGGAGGTGGCCTGTTTCCACTGGGGCTCAGGCGCCAGAAGCCAAGCAGATGAGGGGACAGGCCCAGAGGCGAATTTCAGCACGAGACAGAGGAAGAGGTAGAAACAGCTTGTGAGATCACCCGGGCCGGGCCAGCCCTGGGCCTGGGGAGGAGCAGCAGTGAGTGCACGTCCACCTGTGGTGTGGAGCCCACCTGTGGTGTGGAGCGGGAAGGCTGGGAGCTGACAGCCCGGGGTACAGTGGGAGCGGAGCGAGGGGTCAGGGCCACGGGAGGTCCCCCCTGCCTACCCTGTCTGGTGCGCTAACTCATCTGGTCCTGGGAGAGGCCTGGCTTTCCCACCCCTGACAAAATGCAAACCCAGGGGAGAAGCTGAAGGGCTGGGCCTCCAGGGCTGCGAGCTGCCCAGCTCTAAGCTCCACACAGCACATGGCGGGGCTTCTGGGCCAGAAACAAGCACACGGACACGCCTCTGTCCGGTCGGCCCCCTGCACCCGCTCCTCATTCAACACCCCCTGCACCAGTCAATGAGACACCATCCCCCAGGCACAGGCTGAAATGCCAACGCCATCAGCTTGTCTGCACTAGGGACTTTTCCACCATCCATTGTCCCCTTTCCCTGACTTTGACGGTTCAGGCCCCATGCAGCCCTCATCTGGACCTGCCTCTGGATACTTCCTTGCCCCAGTCCAGCCTCCCTACTCCTGTTGGTGACATTCATTCCCAAGCCCAGAAATGATCTGTCACTCCCCTGCCCACAAATGTCCGGCAGCTCTCTGTGCCCAAGGAATAAAATCCAACTTCTTCATGTGGCATCCAAGGCCTCCCAGACGCTGGCCTCCACCTATCGATCCAACCACAGTGGGGAAGAGCAGTGATAATAACGGAATGGACCAAATATGTCCCACGTGCCTCTTTGTCCCGGTAACAACCAGTATTACAACCTGACAGATGAGAAAACTGGGCACAGGAGGATTAAGTAATTTGCTCAGGGTCACAGTCCAAGGTCAAAAGGAGTGTGTGCACTGGGTCAGCACTAACAACCTTTTAACCATTCCTTCTTCCCTGAAAGATTAAATCCGTAAGGGCTGGGACATGCATTAAAAAAGAAAAAAAAAATCTTTGCAGCAAGCTTCCTGTTGCTTCCCCGACTTCCCAAAAGGAACTACACGAGGGGTGGAAGAGGGCAATAGCTGTTTCTAAGACGGAAATCAAAGATACTGTGGGTCACACAAATTATTCCTAAAATTCCCTTTGAGTTCCAAGAAGGAATATCAATGTTTAATGGTACAGGAATTTTACAGAAAGTAGAAGCTGTACTTTTTTAGAGTCCTGAGACTCCTGACTAATCAGTGCAGATAAAACCTTCACACCTATTTTAGGGGAACTGGAGAAGGATCCCACCGCTCTAAAGGTTTCATTTCCAGACAAGCTGTCAGGGACAGCACAGTGTAGCTGATGCCCGGTGCCTGCCTGGTCAGGAACGCCCCTCCCGCTACGACCCCATTCCTGGAGCGCCGTCTCCTGGCACTGCCACGGCATGTCCAGGGACAGGGTGCGCTGCTGCCACCTGCCTCCGATTGCCTATGTGCCTGGGGCTTGGCTCTTTAAACACATGGCTCCCATCCCAGAGGCTCCCACTAAGCTTCCAACTGTTCCCACTTCCTCAGATTCTAAGGGCTATTGCTGGGATCAGAACGGAGGGGCAACCCCCACCCAAAAAAACAAAAACAAAAAATGACAAGGACAATAAAAGGGAAAGAGCAGAGGAAAGGGCACAGAGGAATTAAACGGCAGAGGAAAATGCTAGTGATAAACTCTGGAAGCTGCTCGAACCGCCTCTGGCAGGCGTGTGAGCCATCCTGCCTCGTGCTTTCCTGCACACTACGTGTCTTCCTCTGCCACCCTCACTCTGTACCCTGCTTGTGCACTATTCTCTGTCTCCCTTCTGGAACGGGCACTCCTTGACTTGACTGGGTCTTAATAACTAGCAGACAGTTGGTGCTAGATTAATGCTGAATGAATGGTAGCAGACCTTGCAGATTATTTATGTAATAACATCTACTCTCCCCTCTCCCTTAGTTAGAGAATCCCAATTTTATTTCAGGTAGCAATGTGTCCAGCCAAAAGACTTCTCAGCCTCTCTTGCAACTGTGGGAAGCTAATGAGGGAAGTGGAAACCATTGGGTGGGACTTCCAGGGAAGGTCCTTCAGAGGGAGACAAACAGCTAGCATATGTCCTTTCTGTCTCTCCCCCGTATTCCTAGAACCCTGACATGATTACTGGCGCTCCAGCAGCCATCTTAGACCCCGATACGACCCTGGGGATGGAAGCCATGAATTAAGGATGGCAGAGCAACCACGCCAGACTATCCCCCAGATTTCTTTGAAAAACCTACAGAGAATAAACTTCAATTGATTTAAAGCCACCACTATTTCTGGTCTCGGCTTATTAAGTGCCAAATGTAATTCCTAATTGGTTCACGACATTACTCATTGCTGACTGGCAATTCAAAGTCCAGTCACCACCTCCAACCTCTGGTCCTTGTAACATAATGATACTTTGTCATTAATTAGGGACATGAGGAGGACAGAGGGACAGAAGCAACACAAGGAAGAGGTAGTAGCACAAGGTGGAGAAGTAGAGGGTAAATAAAGAAGATGAGGGATGAAGGCAGGAGGTGGAGCAGGAAAATCAGGGGCAGAGAACAGGGGGTGGCAGGGTAGGAACCGAGGGCAAAGGAAAAGGGAAGAAGATGAGAGGCAGGGCAGGGACCAGGGAGAGAGGGAATGGGAGACGAGGGAAAGGGGTGGTGCAGGTGGGCTGCAGCAGCAGTGAGCACTCAGAGAGCACCCGCTGTGGGCTGGGCATTGTGCCAGGCACCCTACATGCGTCCTCCCTAAGCTCAGTCTCCTGACGGATTATCACGCCCATTTTACAAATGAGGTAACTGTGTCTCTGAGGCAGAAATCACTTTCCCTCACAGAAAGCGGCAGAGACAGGAGACTTTCTTGAAGTATCCTTAAAAGGGGGGGGGGGGGCCTTCATCCTCCTCTCTCTTTCTCTATCCTATGGCCTAGAGCATGGGTGTGCTAGCTGGGTCCATGGCAGCCGTGTTGGACAATGAGAACAGACACAGCCTGAGCGTGACAGAGCGGAGAGCTGGAAGGAGCTTTGGTCCTTATGACCTAGTGGAGCCTCCACACTGCCTGAGACTATAGGCTACGTAACCTACTTGGGAGTCCCGTCCATAAATCCATCTATAACTGCTTCAGATCTCAACTTCCTCCATTTCCCCCATCTTCAGTAACAGATTCCAAGGCCCAGTCCCAGGGATCCTGATTCAGCAATCACTTTGAGATACACTCTCCTAGAGAAATGGAGTCAGACTAGAAAAGGCAAAGAAATTATCTAAGAGTCCACAGGAAAAACTTTGATGCTTCAAAAGCAGCAATGGCTGGTAACCATCAATGTTTAATGGTACAGGAATTTTATAGAAAGCAGAAGCTGTACTTTTTTATATACGATTAACTTTAGCGTCCTGAGACTCCTGACTAATCAGTGCAGATAAAACCTTCACACCTATTTTAGGGGACCTGGAGAAGGATCCCACCGCTCTAAAGGTTTCATTTCCAGACAAGCTGTCAGGGACAGCACAGTGTAGCTGATGCCCGGTGCCTGCCTGGTCAGGAACGCCCCTCCCACTACGACCCCATTCCTGGAGCGCCGTCTCCTGGCACTGCCACGGCATGTCCAGGGACAGGGTGCGCTGCTGCCACCTGCCTCCGATTGCCTATGTGCCTGGGGCTTGGCTCTTCAAACACCTTAGATCTTCAAAGACCTGAAGACCGTGGAGATCGGCAAAGGACACTGTAAAATTAACCTGTCATTATTCAGAAAAGTAGGAGAAGTTCATAAAGACATATCTGGGGCCATTCCTCAGAAACATAAAAGGTGGTCCTAGTAACCTCAGACCAGTCTGTAACAGTGGTAGCAAATCAGCCAAGAAAAAAATCCACTAATGGTCAAACCTCAGAAAGAGAATCCTTCCTTTTGAGCAAAAGCACCATCTGCGGAAGGGGCAGCTCTGCACACAGCAGCATCACACGGTCTTGCCCGGTTGGCTGCAGCTTTCGGTGTGCTCGGGACTCTCTCCGACTGCACTGCAAGCTCTGCTCTCTGAGGAGAGGGGCTGCGGCATTATTATTGAGGCGTCGTTAGCAACAGCACCCAGCACGGGAGTGAACACAAAGGTGCTAAAATTGTGACTATAGACGGAGGGTCATCAGGAAAGAACTAATGGCACATGCGTTGGGCCACACTGTCCGCCAGCCTCTAGCCCTGTGCCAACTCTGAGTTGAAGCTGATTCCTGAAATCCCAGCCCAGGGGCCTGAGAGCCAGTGCTGTCACTGTTCGCCCCTCCCACAAGACAACTCTCTGCAGGACACCCTGTACAGATCGTCAAAGACCAAGTTCCCTTCTCTTCTGAGAATATTCCTGTGACCAAGTCCCAAGATGCCACAGGAGCAGCAGGGATGGCCCAGGCCCTGTTTAGCTCTGCCCAGGACCTATCCAGTCCACCCTTTTTAGCAGCTGAAACCTCAGAGGGGTAGAAACCTTAACCTGGGCTGGAAACGATGGGCAGTCGTGGACGACACTTAGCTCCAAGCACCTGGCTACTGAGCTTTCACACTCTGGTTTCCTTGGAGGCCCCCCCCCCCCCCCCCGCATGTAGACTCTTCCACTCCTAAAACAACTACCCCTTCCAGAAGTGCAGCCTGATTCTAAAATTAAAGGTTCTTAGGGCCCCCTAGGGATTAGTTTGTATTCCTCTGCCTGGCACTCAGAGAAGCTGAGTTTGGGGATGGAATGTGGGGCATGAATTCTTCAGGCCAGAAACCACTTTAGTTTGCAGGATGTAGCGGCTTTTTCTGGCTGCTGGGTGGCTGGCTGTAAGTCTCTGGCATCCTGGGCTAGATGAGAATTGCTACCTTGTGTTCCAGCCACACTTCCATCAGCTTGGCACACAACTTGCCAGAAAAACCAACTTTCCTGCTCTCTCTCCCTGCATCTGTCTCATCCACTCCCAGCCCTTGCCTCTACCCGACCGGAGAAATTCAATGCAATTCAGTTCAACAGTCAACATCAAGTGAGAGGTAGAATGCCAGGTGCTTCGACAACAAGAAAAGCAAGACCCTGTTCTCCAGGGGCTCAGAGTCCAGTAAGGAAAGGAGACATGTAAACAAGCAGCAACCCACAGAGTGGTAATTACTATACAAAGAGACCCAGCACTGAAAAAGCAGAGGCCATGTTCTTGAGAGGGATCAAAGAAGGGAGTCAAGGGGAAACAGGCACTTGGGGGGGAAGGGCCGGGCGGGGCGGGGGGAGGGGAACGCATGTGTTAAGGTGCAGAAGCCCGAGTGTGACCTGCTGGAAACAGCACCCAGGAGGGAGCTAACGGGTTATGCTCACCACATGCCACATGTTGCCATGTTACAGATGACAAAACGGAGGCACAGAGAGGATAAGCAACTGTCCAAAATGTACAAAGGATGTAGAACCTTCCAGACCAAACAGTTGGACTCTAAAACCTGAGCTTTTAAGCATTATAATACGTACTAAAGTGTAAAATTTAAGACTTACGTTTATGCAGGAAAGGCAGGGGCTGCACTATGCAGGGCTTCATACACTATGCGAAGGATTTGGACTTGAACTGTCAGCAATATAGTGAACTGCATTCGTGTGAAAGCACTTCCCCTTCCCACTACAGTCACACAGAAACACTAGATAAAACAAGTGATATCCTTCAACATACAACCAAACTTAAAAGGAGAAATATTCCATGTGCCAAAAATGACAAGAAAAATGGAAATATGAACAGTAAGTGGAACTCACTCCAAAATGACTGGTGGACTTCTGAACCCACATATGAAGTGGTTTTAATGCCTGGCTGTGGCTTTGAGCCCCAATATCAAGTTGAGAGCCTTAAAGGGCTACCCAATATGGGAAAGCAACAAGAAGCTCGCCATTTGTCCAAGGCTGTGTGGAGGGACGGAAGGTCACCCATAAGAAAGTGAACTGTGCAGCTAGCCCACCGTGGGTATGAATCTCGCTTTACACTGACAGAGTGGTGAAGGGCTGCCAAGCTGAGAAATGAACATAAAAACTGAGCCAGGACCATTGAAACACCCAAGGCCCCAGCAGAAACAAACTGCTTTGTTTGATACTTTCACTTGCTCATGAAATGGAGTCCCTCCTGAAGATGAGCCCAAAGGGACAAACCACACAAGGACAGAAGCCATCAGGACTGGTCAAGCATCAGACACAAGGGGATTAAGTAGCAGCACAAGAATCAGGGCTAATAAAACAATCTGAAAAAGACTACAAATGAGAAAATGTAGATGTTTAAGAGAGAAAGCAGCACAGAAAAACAGATACGGAAACTTGGATGGTAGAATGGGCACCATATGTCTGAGGGAATTCCAGAAGGCCAGAACAGGGAAAATGGGAGAGAACCAAAGAGATAGCGACCGAGAATTTCCCAGAAATTTAAAAAAGAATTAAATGTAAGATGTTAACATCAGGGGAAGCTGGGTGAAGAGATACAGAAATTCTAAATCTAAAATTATTCCAAAATTAAAGTTTTTTCCTAAAAAAGTGAGTACTCAGATAGAACTAGCATACCAATCCTCAGCAAGAAAACGAAAAACAAATCCACATGTACTTTCAGATGCTTCTAAAAGTGTATAGAGGTAGGAAAAAAAACAAACAAAAAATCAGAGTATTGGGCCGGCTGGTGGCTCAGGTGGTTGGAGCGCGGTGCTGCTAACGCCTAGGTCACGGGTTTGATTCCCACATGGGCCAGTGAGCTGCACCCTCTACAGCTAAGACTGTGAACAATGGCTCTCTCTGGAGCTGGGCTGCAGTGAGCAGCCGAAGGTTGGCGTGAGTTGGCGGGAGCGGCCGTGGGCTGCTGTGTGCTGCCATGAGTGGCCGGCAGCCGGCGAGAGCTGCCCTGAGCTGCTGTGAGCAGCCGACCGACAACCGGTGACCGACTGCCTCGGCTGTGGGGAGCGCAAGGCTCATAACACCAGCGTGGGCCAGGAGCCGTGTCCTACACAACTAGACTGAGAAACAACGGCTTGAACTGGAATGCGGGGGGGGGGGGGGGCGGGGGGGGGTGGAAGTAGGGGAGAAATAAAAAGAAAGAAAAATGTATTAACTGAATTAAAGTAAAAATACAGGTGTTCACTATACTATTTTCATGGTGTTTTTCAAAGTAAAAAGATGGGGGGGGGAAGGGAAAATGTAGGAGTAAGAACAGAAATAAGATGTATAATTTTCAAACCAGTAAAGGGAATAAAGAAAACTCAATCTCACAGAAAGCAAGAAAGGAGAAAAAGGGGCAGATAAGGAAGACATATGGAAATTACTCACAAGATGATGATATATTTAAGTCAAATCCCCAAAATGTAAATAAACTAAACTCATTTAAAGCAGATATTTCCAGATTTGACTTAAAATTTTAAATCCAGCCATGTTCTATTCATGAAAGAATCTCCTAAAATGTGATGAGACACGAAGACTGAAAATATGAGGCAAATCACTGCACGGCGGGGTAGCGCTGATATCATCAGACTTTCAGGCAAAGAGCAGGGGAGATACTAAGCAGGAAGAATCAACAAGCCTTGATGAGTGATTAAGAGGAGAAAAATGGAGGACAACCATCAGGTGACCAGGGGGTGGGGACCGTGGGAAGAGCAGGCCTGGCAAAAAAATGTCAGAGGTCATTTCGGGGTATGCTGAGTTTCAGGGAGACCCCCAGGGGAAGATGTTCCATAAGCAGTTACAGATACAGTTACAAGGTCAGCGAGTTACTTCAGAGAAGATTTTTAACAACACTCAGTATGAAGAATGTACATAATTCTTGCTTCTTTCTAAAAAAAAAAAAAAAAATCCAAACGGCAGCCCAGCCCCAGCCCCAGCCCCAGCCCCAGGACTTATGGTGACCAGGGTAGTGAACCCACGTTTTCCACTGACGCCTGGCTCATCCAAGCTCTGCTCCTACAGGCCGTGAAGGAATCTACGAGTGGGAACCTCAGGCTTCAGGGCCACTTCGCATCCCATCTTCAGAGTAGAACAGCTCTTTGGAAGGAGGAATCCCGTACCTGTGCAGCCACAGGACAGACAGACTCGGCAGAAGTGGGGGTCATCAGCCACAGGCTCCCTATAGTTTGCTACCAGCGGGTCGCCCGCCCCCACTGCTGAATCCCAAGGTGCAAGACCAGTAGTCACGTGACTCCCTGGGGCCCCAGCCTGCTCTCCGCACACGGTGGGCGGAGGAAAGGAAAAGCACGACGCCAGAAAGACTAGGATAAGCCCCTCCAGAGAAATGCCAAGAGCTCTGGGGTATGAAAAACGGCTGGCTCGTCTGCGCAGTTCGCGTGCAGTTCACTCGCAGAACCACGAGTCCATGGAAGAGACAACACTGGAAAGGTTCTTTCTCCATGTCCACTTGTTATGTAATCCTGGGGGCACCATCACCCCCGCAGTTGTGCTGCCCACTGGCTCGGGGCCTCATTCTCCACAGTGGAAGCTGGTCATTTCTAATAATTATTTATTAAGTGCTTCCAAGAGTCAGGCGTGTGCTGAATGTTTTATGAGCATTCTTTCATTTAATTCTCCCAATTGCCCTACAAAGTCTGTACCACTGTTGTTTCCATTTTACACATGAGGAAACTGAGGCTCAGAGAGGCAAAGAAAACTTTCCCAAGGCCACTGGGGTAGGGTCACAGCACCTGATTTTGAACCCAAGTCTAATTGCAGAGCCCACACTCTTTTAACTGCTTTGTCACACCACCTCCTGTACGTACATGTTCTGTTTACCCTCCTACGCCACCCAACTGCAGTCCATCATCACGGCGCCGGGGCCAGCAGCAGGCTCCGTGCGCAGACGAGGAGAGCTGTGGCAGGACGACGGAAGAGACAGGCTGGATGAGTCAGTGCTCCCAGGCCTGTCGAAGCCTCCGTGGGATCCTCCGTGTACCGGCTGTGTACACCTCTCCGGCCCCCTGCTACACACTACACCATCGAATCCTTACAACAATCCACTAGCCCCGTTTTCCAGAAAAGGACACTGAAGCTCAGAGGGGTTAATAATCTGTCAAAGGTCCTTGGCTAATGCGTGAGAGAAGCAGGATGCAAGCCCAGACCCACCTCTAAGGACTACTCTTGTAGTTGCTGTGCACACAGCCTCGCACATCTCCTGACCTGGGAGTTGGGGGCAGTGCGGAGGAAGGCGGTGAGCCCTGCCTTTGGACTTGGGAAGTAATGACCATGTAATCACTGGAAACGGGAAACCCTGTCCTGATTCCAGGCCAAGGGACTGACAAGCCCACAGAGGAGGCCACGAGCAGAGCCTTGGCCAGAGCTGCGGTTCAGGGAAGATTCCTGCACTCTTTCTCCATGGACTCACATTCCCAGGTTCTGGGGATGAGGATGTGGGCACATCCAACCCACTACAGAACACTGGGGACAAACACCAAGAGAATGGGAGGGACGCCTGCGGATGGCAGAGAGAGGGCTTCAGGCTGTCATAAGGCTCCTGGGAACGGAGAGAATGTGTGTTATGAACAGAAATGGAGACGTGGGAAGAGGGGAGACAAAGGGGACTTCTGCCTCGAAAACTGAGCACTCCGCCAGCAGGTGGGCATGTGGGCCTGGCACTCAGCAGAGAAGGATTTGGGGCAGGAAGCTCAGGATTTGTATCTATAAGAGAAGGTCATAGCCACAGGAAGGGCTAAGCACCTTCGGAGGGTGAGAAGCAGAAGAAGGGCGGAAGCCCCCAGAAGGCTTACACTCAGGCCGAGGAAGGAGGAATGAGGGCAGCAGAAGCGCAGGGAGGAAGGGCAATGAAGCCAGGGGAGAAGAGAGATGCTTTGCCTCCTGGAGGGCAGGGCTGTGTATTTCCAGTCTAATAAGGTACGAGGTGCAACGGCTGAAGCAACAGTAAGACAATCAACAATCATGTGAAGACCAAACATACGAGACTTCCAAGACGCATAGGAAAGAAGTTAAGGCGTCTGTAACACTGGTGATTCCTGCAGTCACAAGAGGCAGCACCTTACGAGAAGGACGGGGGTGGGTGGGGGCAGGCTTGGGGCACACTCCAAGGGGAATGTGATCCGAAAACCACGAGAGCTGAATAAAAGGATAAGCGGCCAGCTGTTGTTGGAGAAGGTGAATTTCTTGGGCCTTAACTAGCCCCACACCAGGAACATGAGCTCTCTGCTCCACACAGCGCTGCCTTAGCCATCCAGCTCTTCCTTCAAATCCCAAGTGTATACTCCACCTACTTATCTAAAAAAACAGGCAGATGCCACAACTCATCTCTGAAGAAAAGAAGTGCTGTGAATGCACAGGCAAGAGGCTGCTGCCATGACCTGGGGAGACCTGCCCCGAATCCCTGGCAACGCTCCTGGGCCTGGGCGGGGAGCAGGCTCTCCCAGACAGGAACTCTGTGGAGAGGAGCAGGGATTGCAGCCAGTGGGTGACTCAGGCAGCACTTACCAGCCATGTGGGTGCCCACCACCTCCAGTGGGGGCAGGCTGGGCTGATTGCATCAGACTTCCTGGAAACATTTCTTCATTTCTATTTCTGAAGGCGCACAACTCCCAGAGTGACATCTCTCCTGATGACTTCAAAAGGCATTTCAATCATCAGCTGCAACCAACACCTTCTTATGTACTCCTGACCAACCCGACTTTACTCACTCCCCAGCACGTCCACACACAACAGGGGAAGTGACTCGAGAATGCCACACAGCCTCTGTAAGGGCACCAGGGAACGACGCCATACCACAGGGCCGCAGTGACGACCCAGGCGGCCAGAGCGCCCAGACACCACCATCTTACCCAACAGGCAGGACTTTGGTGGCCCACGGAAAGGGGCATGTGACCACTGACTCCCAAATCAACTGGGCCATGGGTCAGAGAGTGTTATATTTTAAAAGATCACAAAAACCTTAAAAAGTAACTCAGGTTCAGCGAGTCAGGCACTCTCCTACACTGCAGAGAAAGGTACGTTAGTGGAACTCTCTGGAATTTGGCAATTTGGCAAACTTTATAAATATTCTTACACTTGGATTCATTCAAAATCACACACACACACTTAAGACGGACGGCCTACAAAGGGCAGGTCTCTGCCAGGGAATGGGAGACAAGCTTGGCAAGATAGACAACACGGCTGCCCTCAAAGAGTTTCTGTTCTAGTCAGGGATTCAGACAGTTAACCAATAAATTAACAAACAAGACGATTTCTGAGTACAGGAAGCATCAGTTAAAATAGTAAAAGATAAGCAATAACCTAAACATCCATGAGCAGGGCTGGTTAAATATGCTCAGACACGCTAAGACGGAATACTGCTCTGCTGTTAAAAACACATTCTTGAAAACTATTCAAATTGCTACTGATGTAAATGTTTAAAGCAAGTTTCAAAACAGTATTACGATTATGTTCAGTGAAAGAAGCCAATCACAAAAGACCATATACTGCATGAGCCCACTTATATGAAATGTCCCGAATGGGCGAAATCTGTGGAAACAGACAGAAAGTAAGGGCAACAATGAGGAGTGAATGCTAAGGACACAAGGTTTCCTTCTGATGGTGAAAAGGGTCTAAAATTAGATTATGGTAACGGTTGCACAACTCTGCAAATATACTAAAAATCATCAAATTGTACATTTTTAGTTTACTGATCCTATTTCATTTCTTAAAAATTTTTTAAAATTATTATTTATTGGGGTACACAGGTTCATAGCATTATACGAATTTCAGGTGCACCACATCAGTATAGTCAATTGCGTGCTCATCTCCCGAAGTCCAGTTCCTTCCATCATGTATTTGACCCCCTTTAACTTTCTTCGTCCTCCTTCCCCCACCCCATGCTCCTCTGGTAACTATCAATCTGTTGTCTATGAGTTTGTTTTTTGTTTGTTTTGTTTATTCCTTTTTGTTTTATATCCCACATATGAGTGAAATCATACAGTTCTTGTCCTTTTCTGTTTGACTTATTTCACTCAGCAAAATACTCTCAAGATCCATCTATGTTGTCACAAATGGCAACATTTCATCTTTTTTATAGCTGAGTAGTATTCCATGAAACATATGTGCCACTTCTTTAGACATCCATGGAAGGACACTTAGGTTATTTGCATGTCTTTGCTACCATGAATAATGCTACAATGAACATAGGGGTATATATATATCTTTACAAACAAATATTTTCAAGTTTTTCAGGTAGCTAGCCAGAAGAGGGGTTGCTGGGTCATATGGTAACTCTATTCTTAATTTTCTGAGGGAACTCCATACTGTTTTCCATAGTGGGTGCACCAAATTGTACATTTTAAGCAGGTAAACTTATGGCACATGAATTATGTCTCAATAAAGCTGGTAAATAACAGTTAACAATATGATTTCAATATGGTTTTTTAAAAGAGGGTGTGTATGTGGTGGGGGGTGGAAATAGAAAAAGAGGAGAGGGAGAGAGAGAGAGAACATGAAAGAACATCCATCAAAATATTAACTGTGGTGATTCTCTGAGAGAAAGGTTCTAGGTGATTTTTATTTTCTTTATAGTATTTATCTGCATTTTCCAAATATTCTAAACTAATGTTTAGACAACTGACAAAAGAAAGCAGACAGGGTTTTAAAATCTACAAGTGGACCTTAAGTAGGTCCAAGGCACAGAACGAAAAAGGTCCAATTGTGCTAACTTGGATATACCCAGGGTTGTCATAGTCTTTGTACCCGAGATAACCAGACAGCTAAGCAAAGGAATTTTGTATTCCAGATAAATCAGACCAAGCAGGTCCTGGTTAAGAAGGATTTGCTGACTGTGGCAGGGCTTGCTCTCCTCTACAAACACTTTAAAAGAAAACCAGTAGTCACCATAAAGCTCAGATACCATCAAAGAATGCAAAAAACAAAATCAAAGATTTGAACAGATACAGTCAGAAACCTCCTGGACACGCTCAGGAGTCACTTCCAGGCTGTGAAGTGTGAGGCCCTCAGGACAATCATTCTCAGTCCCCATGAAAGCTCTAATCACTGACTTCAAAGGCACCTCTCTGAGAAGTCAGTGGTTTCCCAACCAGGGTCCCCCCTCAAGTCAATGGGGACCTTTAAAATTCCTGGACTTCATTCCTGGAAATTCTAATTCAAGAGGCATAAGGCAAGGCCCAGGAATCTACACTTTTTCCAAAACTCCCTGGCCAATCTGCCAGCTGAGCCACGGCTGGGAATCACTGGACTAGACCCCACCAGCCTGCACATCTGGCTGCAACGCTGTAAGGACCGCGGAGGGCCGGCGCTATGGGCCAAAAAGCTGCTAAGTGCAGAGAGGGAAACTCCACAGGGAAATTCCATGCGTGTTAGACAACCAGTGCCGAAGCCTGAGGGGCAGCTAGCAAATCCCTAGGACAAAGCCTGTTTAAAAGGCTCTCACAGGCCCAGAGGTCCTGGATGCTAACCTGTGAAAAAGGAGTGACTAGTGCCATTTCCTCACTGGGAGGCCCAAATAAAAATCAGTTCCCTCTAACAACACATGAGGCAGCAAGCTTTGCAACCCCTGAGGAATCCGAAGCAGAATGGGACACAGAGTGGTGTGACAGAAAGAACCCTGGATCTGAATCTCACAGATCTGGGCTCAGAATCCCCGCTCTCCATGACTTACTGGCGTCTGTGAATCAAGTATGGCTACAGTCCCTTTGCTACTCCTGCCATCAAGATGTGAAGTCTAGCTCCCCTCCTTGAATCTGGGCTGGCTCAGTGACTCTTTCCCCAGTATGTTGCGGCAGAGGTCCAGCCACGTGGTGTACAGGCTGCTGAGAGAACACGTAAACCCAGTGTTTGTTTGAACAAACAACCACCACACAGTACCCTTTCCCCAACAAGCTCCCACTTTGAGAGTTCTTTTTGGCCAAGGGTGCACCTTCATATACAAAGTACAGGAACTATTTAAGCTCCCTATAATTGGCAAGGACCCTGCCAACAAGCGCCCCGTGTTCCAGATGAGTCACTTGTCCCCACCACACCAGTGTCCCCACCGGCCTCTCTTCTTCCTAGTACAGCGTCATCTTCGTCCCAGCCACCCAGGTTCAGAGGCCACCTCTCCGTCTTCCTTCAGCATCCAGGGAAGAGCCAAGACCTCGCCTCCCCAGTACCCCCCCATTCCCACCACCACCAAAAGGCAGTCTTCAAGGCCAGGGACATCTCAGTGCTGCTCTTCCACTTACTACCGTGTCACCCCGAAACTAAGACCTTGCTGGACAATCAGCTCTAACGCATCTTTTGGAGCAAAAATTAATATAAGACCCGGTTTTATTTTACTATAAGATTCGGTCTTATATTGTATTATAATATGATATAATATAATATAATATAATATAATATAATATAATATAATATAATATAATACCGGGTCTTATATTAATTTTTGCTCCAAAAGACACATTAGAGTTGATTATCCGGCTACGTCTTATTTTCGGGGAAACAGGGTAGCTGTGGGCCATATGCAAGTTTCTTAACCTCTCCGAGGCTTAGCTTCCTCAGCTGCAAACTGAATGTAAATCAGTAATGCCTTATTGTTGTGGTCATTTCAAAGATAAGAGAAAAACGCAGCCAGAGTACATAGTACAGAGGTGTTTGACGCGTAGCAACTGTTGCTACAGGCAGGACACTTTTCACCTAGGTAAATACAGACATCTCCTACTCTACGCCTCTACCTGGCATCTCTCTCCAGTTTGACCCCTCTGGTGTAAGGCTAGCAGAATAACTGCCCTAGAAGACAGCTATCACGTTTCTTCTCCTGCGCAAAGGCCTTCCCTGACCTGAGCTGATGTCAGATCAATCCCAACGGCACAGCCAAGTGTGTACGATTATCTACGATAACGGACCCTCCTGTCACCCTGCCTGCTCCGGCCACGCCCACCCTCCCTGCAACTTGCTATTGGAGGCAGCCCCTAAAATGCTCGCAGTAATACCTGCCTCCTGGTATTCAAGCCCGTTTACCTGAACCCACAGAAGTGGCACGATCATAAATGTCGTTTTAAGCCACTAAGTTTGGGGTAATTTGTCATGAAGCAATAGATAACTAATACCTTCATTTCCTCAGTCTCATCTGAGCTGCTACTCCTTTACTCACGACTGCCCTTCCCACAACGTCCCCGCCACTGCCATTCTGCCCTGCAAGGCTCACCTCACATGTCGGGGCTCACCTGAGCCTTTCCTAAGGCTCGGTCAACCACCCTCATCATCACTGCAACGTCTCACTTTCTCATTACCACTCTGTTTATCTCTGTGCAAAATGACACCCATCCAGGTTGTTCATTACAATCAAAGACTGGAAATTACCTGCACATCCGTCAATAAATAGGGGAATGGCACACCCATACAACAGATGAAGGAGCAGTGAAAAAGAATGAGGGAGCGCCACGTGTACTGGTGTGCAAAGACGGACGAGAAATAACAGATGAAGCAAGGGGCAGACCGGTGAGTACAGCCGATGGACAGCTACCTGGAAAGGAAGACAATAATGTAATAACAGATAGCGGGGAGTGATCATAAACGGAAGTGGCCAGGAGGGCTGCCTCCACAAGGGGTGCCTGGCAGCTGAGAGACGGGAGAGGAAAAGAGGGAATACCTACTGCATTTTGTAGCATGTCAAGAATCATCTACTCAAAACTGAACGTGTCTCAAAGACTGAAAGCTTTCCCCCCAAGGTCAGGAACAAGATGAACTCTCACCACTTCTATCCATACTGTACTGGAGAGTCCAGCCAGGGCAATTCAGTGAGAAAAAGAAATAAAGGTTAGCAAGATTGCAAAGGGAAAGTAAAACTATCTCTATTAGCAGATGACATGATCTTACATATAGCAAATCCTAAGAAATCCACTGAAAAGACTACTATAACTAATGAAGAAGTTCAGCAAGGTTGATGGATACACGATCAATACTGTATAAAAATCGATCATGTTTCTACACACTAGCAATGAACCAAGAAGTCCAAAAGTCCAGAGTCTGTCGAATAAGAGTCCTAGAAGCAGAGGATAGAGACACTGAAGGAAAACAAACAGGCAAAAACTTCCTGGAAACCCCGAAAGACCTGTCCTCAGCAATTAAGGGCCCTGTAGGAATTAAGGAAAGAAGACAAATACCTACATATCCTTGTGATATGTCTGAACTCCAAGAATAAAGAAAATTCGTAATCTTTCAGAGGGGCAAAAAACAGATTATTTACAAAGACACTAAAATCCAACTAACTTTTTTACATTGAAACATGGAGCAGTGACCTCAAAGTTCTAAGGACTCAATACTCAAACTATCAATCACGAGTGAGGGCACGGAAACCCCCAGGCACTGCTGATGGGAATGTAAAATGGTGCAGCCACTCTGGAAAATAGTATGGTGGTTCCTTAAAATTTTTAAATAGCATTATCATATGATCTAGCAGTTCTACTTCTGGGAACATACCAAAAAGAAGTGAAAGCAGGTCCATGAGTAGGTATCTGTACATCCACGTTTGTAACAGCACATACACAAGAGCCAAAAGGTGAAAGCAACAGGTGAATGAATACACAAAATGTGGTCTGTGCATATAACGGAACATTATTCAGCAGTCACAAAAGGGAATGAAGTACCATTACATCCTACAACATGGATGAACCTTGAAAACCTGATGCTAAGTGAAAGAAGCCGGACACAGAAGGACAAATACTGTACGATTCCATTGATATGAAATGTCCACAACAGGGGAATCCACACAGCGGGACAGTAGGCTGCCAGGCGCTGGATGAGGGGAGGGGGTTGGGACTAACCGCTGAGAGGTGCAGGGCTTGTTCTGGGGGTCATAGGAACGTTCTGGAACTAGACAGTGGTGATGGTTGTACAACACAGTCAACAAAGTAAAAATCACTCAAGTGGTGAATTTTATGTTACGTGAAGTCTATCTCAATTTTAAAATGCTGTAAAAATATCTAGAATATATTTTTTTTTTAAAAGAAAATGAACCGACCCCATCCTTGTTGTAGCTCCATGACTGGGAAGCCTGTCCACACCCCTCCACCCCCGCGGGCCGCCTGCCTGTCCCTCCCCCTCTGTGCGTGTCCCTGGCACTCCTGCCTGCTCACCAGCCCTTCTCTCCCCCACAACTTCCCACTTTCTAGCTAAGCCTGCCCCAACCTCGCTGCACCCACCCCTTCTCTGGCAGGTCCCCACCACCTACCAGGCCTGCCCAAGACTGTCTGGAGGCTGAGACGCCAGCTCCGAACACACCCGAGGAGCTGCCCAATGACCGGGGCTGCGGTTACAGGCGTGTGTCAGCTGAGGGATATGGTTGCACGTAGGAACTTAATTATAGCTCAGGAGTGCAGAAGGGACAGGAGTGGCGTGGGCTCCTCTCCACACAGGAAGCCCCTGCCCTGCAGCCCTGAGGTTACCTGCCAGGTCTGGCCAGCACTGGGATCCACAGGAAAACAAGTAGGATCCAGTCAGGTCCACAGGCACGCGTGGCTTTGGAAATCACTCGTAAGTGTCAATTCCTGGCCCCCTGGTGCAACACCAGCCTGTGGGGCCCCAAGAAAAGCCATGGATGCCACACCTCACTCCCCTCAGGGCTCAGATGGGCCTTCTCCTCACCTGCGGCCAGAGACCTCTTTTTATTCTGTGAGAAGTGAAGGGGCAGCTGAGCGTGTTCCTCCAAGGATGCCCACCTTCAGTTTTCTCCCTGGCTCTGAGTTGTTTCTCTAGAATGGTATCCGAGCTTTGAACCTGAGAATGTTGGAAACATCTTCCCCATGCTAGGCCGCTATGCTCAGATCCCCACCTACTGCCCAGGGAGGTGCCATGGGGCAGCTGTTGGCACACAGCTGTCAGTAGGGCATGATGGCTGGGTCTACTGGACCTGTCAAACCACCTGGCCTGGGCACTGCCAGGTGGGGAAAGCAGAGCAGGTGGAGACTGACGGTAAGAGCAGGGCCTGGTGGAGGAAGGTGACCCACTGAGACATTTCCTTCTCCCCTATATCTGGGTCCCTTCTTCTCCAGGCCTCTTCCTGGCCAGCTTGTCTGCCATCTTGGCAAGAAGTCCCCACAACCACCTGCTACCTGCCCTGCCCCCCAACCTATCCCCTGTTTCTTCTCACTGCTTCAAGACAGGGACCCAGGCCCTCTTCTCTGTCATTCTTTCCAAGAACCCACCCGCAGCTCGGGCACCACCCTTCCCATCTCTTCTCTGTGCACCTTTTTTCTGAGCTCCTGAGGGGTCTCTCCTTCAAAGCCATGGAAAGAAACCTTCAGACTGGAAGTGGTATACTTTTCCAGGTTTGTATAGAAGGAAAAAAAAGACACAGGGTGTGTAGGGAGAGCGGATTTGAGGGGTTGGGGGAGACAGGGAGAAACATGGATGGGACAGGTGAGAGAGACTCCAAGCACCTCTCCGCCCTCCGCCCTTTAAGCAATTACACCAGTGAGCAGCCAGACGGCTCTTCCCAAACGCCTCCCTTTGGGTAAAATGCCTTTCTTTGCTCACTCACAAAGGAAAGGGCTCGGAAGGTCAAAGAGCAAACAAGAGACATAATGAAACCCCCTGAAAAATGGGAAAGGCAAGTCACAAAACAATGTCAAACAACATCCCATTTTGAAAGGAAAAAAATAGATATATACACTCATGGTAAAATCTGAAAGAACACAGACCAACATTTACAACAGTCACTTACGGGTGGCAGATCATATATGGCTTTTATTTTCTTCTGTGCTTATCTGTATTTTCTAATTGTCTACAAACAATAAGCATTATTTATATAATTCAAACTTTTGTGCCCAAGCGCCACCTCCACATCCTAGGAAAACAAAGTTTTCTAAATTCCCACAACCCTGGCCATTGGTAGCATCTGATTAATTTCTAAGCCCCCCAAATATAAAGTTCCAAAGGTGTCTTTCACTGTCGCTAGCTAGATAAACAGCTTGCCAGCGGCCAGCCCTTCCTTTAAACCCTCAGGCGCCACCACCCAGAACCAGTGTCTGGCAGTGTCTGCACCCATGGGACACAGGTCCCGACTCCTCCAGAGCTCACATCCAAAAGCCTCAGAAAGGTGCAAAAGCAAAAGCAGGGCCTGACATCCTCAGGATGGAGGAGTCTCACGTCACCTGGCTGCCTCTCCCAGGGCCCTGCAGGGCAGGCAGGGTGCACCGCAGGCAGCTGCCTGCCTTGGGCATTACCTGTGGGGGTCCGCCGGCGATCAACGACTGGAGTCAACAGCCGCTGCAGCCAAGTTTCAGGTACAGAGAGGAAGACAAACAGTCTTGAAGTTCTGTTTAGTCAGCCAACAGTTACTAGCACCCACCTAGGGTGCTGGGTGCCAGGGGTCAGAGATATGCTAATGAAACAATCAATACTCAGTGAGAGCCCTTATGCGCACGAGCTCTTTTGAGGCTCCAGTCACCTCTGAGGGGAAGGGTCTACAATGGTCTCCCCTACTGAACAGATGAGGACGCCATCGAGGGACAAAACACTCGCCCAAGGCCACTCGCAGAGCCAGAAAGCCCTCATCCTCAGAAAGAGGCAGTGAACTAGAAATACACAGCGTGCCAGCTGCTACTTCCGGCTCTGCTCCAGGGGAAAGAAAGCTCATTCCCTCCGAGAAGCCAAAGGAATGAGGAGTGTGCAGTCCCTGTCCAGGGTCCCTGGGCCGACAGCGGGCGTCAGGCAGGGAGGAGGGCACCGTCCCCAGAGTCAAGGCACCACTCAGCTGCCACCTCTCCCTGCCTCTTCTGATTCCCAACACCTTCCCTGCACCCCAGCGCCTGCCTCCAGCCAGGAAGTGGGAGCAGAAATACAGCTCTCTAAAAAGAAAGCAGGGATGGAAGGTGCAAGAAAAGAAAAACACGAAACGCAGCTACTGGTTTGAGCCCGTAAGCCCTGCTGAGGCCGGCAGGGCCCGTGCTGCTGAGCAGGACAAGTGCCGAGAGCCCGGACTCCCTTCGGCCTCCGCTCAGCTGGGGGGTGCGGGGGCGGGGGGGTGCATACCGGCATGCTCCTGCACTTGACTGGAAGGTACAGGCTATGGTGACATGCGTGAGCAGAACAGCAGGTATGAACTGAAAAGAACAGGGGCTCCAAAGGGCTCAAAGCCCAGCTCTGCTAGTCGGCTGTGCAACCTGAGCAAGTGCTGAATCTCTGGTCCCAGGCCTCCTCATCGTCAGGAGGGAACACCCTGCAGGCCGTGTGAGGGCAGTGAGCGCACCCACAGGTGCCGCCTGGCCCCGGGAGAACCTGAAAGCGGCAGCTTCTCGTCTTCCTTCCCTCCATACGTGCACATCTGGGCCACCTTCCCCTGCACCAGACTACAGTGGGCTGATCAATCACGAGGAACAGAGATTGGTTTTCTTCCATGAGCCCCCCCACCCTACCGGCCTGGCCCACCAGTTAGCTGGCTATTTCTGATGATTCTAGAAGGCTGCTCACTGGCTTGGAGCCGACCCAGGAGACACTGAGCACAGCCATTGTTAGGGGCTCCTCTGCCCCCCGACCTGGAACGGGACCCCGCAGGGCCCCCAGCCGGCCAACATCTTGCTTCTGCTCAGGGAGCAATGAGAGATTCCACTGAGCTCCAAAGCAGGGAGCGTTCCCTGAAGCCAACTCCAGTCTGGCCGGTCAAGCAGGCACTTCCCAGACAGGAAGAATTGGATTCAGCCAGCCGTCCCTGAGCCAGCTTTAATCATCCATGTTCAAATCTCCGCTCTGCCACTTATTAGCTGTGCAGCTGTAGGCAACTTTCCTAACCAGTCTGAGTCACAGCACCTCATCTGTAACAGAGGTATAATGACTCCTGCCTCTCGGGGTTGTGCGGGTTAAACAAGGTGACGCATGTAACATGATTAGCACAACGCATTCCACACACGAGAGCCATATTCTGTGCTGCTACTGGATGTCTACTGGTTTCTGCTGGGAATGGAAAGGGGATTAGATACAGGTGAGCCCAGCTCCTGAAAAACTCACAGTCCAACAGCAGCAGAGTCTAATTAAGATGCAGGCAAAACAATGCTCTAATGTGCTATGGCAGGTACCAAACCAGAGATGTGAGAAAGCAGCCTTACCAGACCCGCCGCAGAGAAAAGGGGAAGAAGGAGGCAATTGGGAAAGACTCTGCCCAAACCAAAAATCTCAGTTGTCTCCCCTGAGCTACCAAAGGGAGGGTAACGAGTGCAAAAGGGTTCCTAGAGTGAACATGTCAGGGGAAGTTTCCTCTATAGATGTCTGACTGTTGCCCCATGAAATGACTTCCCAGACAGGCTCTGATGTAGGCTAGTGCCAGGGCCACTCTGTGGGAAGAAGGCCACTTAGGCTGGCCATCGGTCCCCCTCCCATCCAACAAGGGCTTGGTGGACATCTCTGCACAAGGCCCCTACCTGTGAAGGAGCCAATTTCTAGGGAGATGCTATGTGATCCAGGCTCACGAAACTCATCAGGACTGAGGACGTGACAGTGCACTGCAGGCTGCTCCCTGGAGACTCAGCAAGGCCTCTGACTCAGAGAGAACATTGTATGGGTGAACCAGTTCTTTCTCACGACAGAAGTACAAAGCAGAAAAGAGGGCAAGGTTCAGGCTGCCGTCTGCTGAGAGAAAGCTGTACGTGGGCAGAAGCTGTGCGAGTGCTGGGACCAGTTCCTAAGACGTACTCCTCGGTCACCTACAACGTGCCCAGGTGGGGGCACAAAGTGAATGAAGTCAGGTGGCCCTGCTAGTGCGGGAGAAGACACGTCTACCCTAGGCTTGCAGGGGACAGAGGCAGGTCTTGGCCTGGCACAGAGGTGCCCACTGGGTCAGGGAACAGGCTAGAACACAGACTAAATCATTTTCTAAAAGGTGACACACTGCCGAGATACGAAAAGAAGTTTTAAGAAGATGTAAACACAGTGGGGTATTAAGATGCCACAAAGAAAGTCACAGGAGTCAGACACTATAACAGAATACATTATTACAGGGCTGGACTGATACAATTTTGACTGCATGCATTCTGCAGTTTGGGAATAACCAGTTATTTTCACTTGGGAGACAGAAACTACTATTGGTCAACTTGTTTATTACCAAAGATTTTTTCAGTTTTTCAATGACAC